>NC_133016.1:15127500-15807500 GCF_048564905.1 Vicugna pacos
TGTCACAGGAAATGTATTTATAGGAACTGTTTTAAGGCGCTTATTAAAAACAAATCTGGCGATGTGTATATCTATTGATTCAAACACTAGAAAGAGGCAAATAGTACATACATTATAGTTAGAAAAAATAGCCATTTGGAACACCAGCAGAAAGCATTTGAAACCACGGATGCTTACCAGTCCTTCATTGTCGCTTTAGGAAACAGACAGCAAAGTCCAGTTGTCCAGTGGACGTGTTCCTTGGATGGAGCCAAGTCTATACCATTTTTTAAAAACTGCCTCCATGCATACACTGGAGAAGCAGATTTTTGTTTATTCTACAGTGTGTATTGTACTGGCTCTAATTCTACATTCAGCGGCTCTTGATTTGGTGCCAGACATCTTGTGGAGATTGTGTATGCCATGCGTTAATTGTTCAAAATGCCTAGCAAAGAGACTTTACATTTCTTGAGTTTCATTTGTTGTTTCGGGTTTGAGTATCCATGCCATTCTGTGGGTCTGGGCTCGGGTGACCCATGTGTGTTTTAACCTAAATTGTTGGCGTTAAGTGTGATTAGCTATTTGTTACCCAAGCTTCCCTCTGAAGACAACATAGCACTGAATTCCTTCTTTTTTTTCCCCCAGTGACAAGTCAATTACTTGTTTAAATTCAGTTTGAACTCTCTGAACTGAGAGAGGCCAGAGGAAGCAGGTTTTCCCTGTGAATAAACAAAAGAAGAAAAATGTAAAATCACTCCAAAACACTGTGATTTTAGGTTGTGGGAAGAGGACAATTAAGCATTACAGCAGTTATGATCTCTTCTCTTTGGATGGGCAGCTATGTATTGGGTTTGTAAAATCAGTTTTCCTCTAACTTCCTAGCAAGGGAAATATTATAATCAATGATATTTTAGGACAAACAAAGGAAAATGTGGATTTTCTCTTACCTTCAGTTATGAAGTATTTCCATGACCAGAGCCCACAACGAATTGTTTCCTTCTTGCTGTTAAATATTGGACCTGTCCTGAACCGTGAGCTTCGTGAAGCCAAAACCTACAGAAAATCATAACCCTAAAAGCTATCAAAGACTAAATCTCGACTATAAACCAGAATGTATTTTTTAAAAATCCGCCCCTCCTCAGGTGAGAGTTTAATGAACTTGACCACATGTATTGTGTGATCTCTTTTCTCTATGGATTAGAGGTTTCAATACACATGAATCCCATTCTCTGCTCAGTAAAAAATTTGAAAGCATTACTACTTAACTACGGAAGAGAGGGTTTTCTTTCTTTCTTTCTTTCCTCCTTTCTTTCTTTCTGTTTTTTGGCAGAGAAAATCAGTACAGTGTTTTTAGGTGCCGTGAATATAAGCGTCTGTCAAATTGTATCGCTGTGTCTGCCCTCACTGAGGCTGTAAGGAGTATCAGGCATTACCTGGTCCACCATAAGTACAGCTCTAGCTCTAAATTTTGATTTTTATAAGTGCTTATATATTCTTATTCACTGGATAGGAATTTTAATAAGTAATTATTTGGTCAAATTCCACATATCTAAAAATAAAGCAATTCCACAAAGATGAAATTATGGCAAATGAAATTGAAAACAAAAGTGGCGAAATTTCCTCCTAATGGTAATTTAAGATCACATCATCATCGCTCGCCAGCATGTGCATGTGTTAAACCGTATAGAGAAACCTATAATTATTGTAATTGCTCTTTTTGCTTTATACTAACAAGCTTCAAACCGTGTTTCAAACTAGTTGTTTTGAAATAGTTATTTGTCAAGTCATCAAATCTCAGAAAGTAAATGATAATGAGCTTTCCATGTTTATATTCTGACTGTTGGTCAGAGTGTTCAGCTTTTCAACTCCATAAAGTTGAGAGATGAAAATGGTTGTTGATTATTTCTGATATCAAGGCCAAAACAATGAAATCATTTTGTGATTCCTTGCTTAAGATGGAAAAAAAAGGGGAGGGGGACATTTTAATTCCAAAATCTCACAGTTGGGAATGCACTCTTAGAAGAAAGTTTTCCAATGAATAAGTAGAAATCTCAGTCAGCTACCTAAATTTTTTGAAGCTAAAAATTAGGATATGAAATCTTTAGCTTTTTTTCAGATATACCACAGTGAGTGCTAACATAAAAAGCTTCATATTGAAATAGCACGAGCAGTAATATTTTCCAGGGCATTTTACATATGGCCCTTTTTTTGCAAACCTCACAGTTGGTTCCGGTAGCCTCATGCAGGTAGGCGCTGGGTTTTAAAGTTTTCAATAGTATTATCGACTCTGTAAATTCCATTTAGTATTTTAGAAAGCTATTTCATATACTTGCTATTTTCAGAACCATGATTATAAATGAAAGTAGCTGGTATAAATGCATTACCTTTTAAAATGATTGTTTAGCTGTTATTACAGAGCAAAAATTTGCTTAGGTTCAAACTAATACGATTTTTCAGTTCCCCACTGATTCAAGAAAACAAAGCATATCAAAGGAAAAAAAACATGCAGGGAAAACTTCCTTTAAGTGAGCTTACTTTTTGGTATTGTTGACAATATAAAGCATTTTAATTTGCTCATTTTAAAATGACAATGATTTTTTTTTCTTCTGTGCTTGATTGCTTAGGAGAAAATTCTGTTGATTTTGTTCTGTAGGTTTAAGCTGGTAAGAATTCACCAGACGCATAAGCATGATATTGTGGCTACATCTTGCTCTTCTGCCTCTGATTAAATTTCCAAAATCCCTGCATGAGATTCACAGATGCCAGTTTGAACATTTCTCTGGGGCTAATTTCTTAGGAAGAAAAGATGGATCAGTTACCTACTTGGTTAATTTTATTTAATCCCTAATTTCTGGTGGGTCTGAACATTTTGAATATAGTGTTGATAACTGATAAGCATCCTTAGAACACTAGGCGATGGCATTGTTTCAAGGGAGAATGAGGAGGAAGGACATTGGAACACGGAGGGAAGAGGGCTGGGGAGAAAAGTGGCCAGGAAAAAAGATCTAATAGCTGGTGCAGTCTTTAAATACCTTTCCAACTGATCTACAGGAAATTGTGCTGAAGAATTGTTTGTTTCCTGTTCCACTATAAATGTGGTTTGCATTACACTCCCTATTTGTATTTTGTCTTGCGCTTTTTTTTTTAAATAAAATTGCAGCACCGCTACTTGAGAATTAGTGATTTCGTCCTTGCAACTTATTTTTTAACTTTAGCATCGTTTGATTTTAGACATTGTCATATTTCATTATTCTGAATGTACCGTGAGGGTGTTTCCAAGCCTGCTTGCAACTTCTATTGCTGTGATGCCTCTGAGGGCAAAAAAAAACCAGAGTGCTTTAGTGTCATTTCTTTAGAATCACCATGTAGGCCATACATATCGTCAGCAACCTGCTCCTTAGGAGACACATTTGAAAAAAAATCTAAATGTCTGATCTCATGAAAATGTATAGGCGTTAGATATGATGTGGCAATTTTAAAAGTTGTTAGAATTCAGGTTTACTTTTATCTTAAGAGGAAATGCATTCAGGAAATATTTGCTCCGTATACATCAAACTTAAATATCTGTAAGTGAGAATTCCAGGACAGACACACAGAAGATTTATGAGGCTGTTTTCCATTTTCCTCTAATATCATCAGAGTTACCACAAAGCTAATTTTTCACAGTCAGTACAATTTAAAGGTAATTTTAGATGTAAACCTTTCAGAGTTTGTATATGTTTGGGTTTAAATTAGCCCTTAAGACTTCAAAAGAAGCCTAAGGTGACACAAGGTAAAGTTACACACGGTAAACATTATTGATTAGTGAAAAAAAAAGATTTGGAACTCTGTGTATTTATAAAATATTTATAATCTATTTAGGAAATCATCATAGTCCTAAATAAAGCCGTTATCTCTGTTTCAGGAAACACAGATAAACAGTCACAAAACTGAAAGAGATGCTTCTATAAAACAGTTATATTTTAAACTCTGAAGTGATCTGCTAAAAAGTTATCCATGGAATTTTCAGAAAACTTCACTAGTTGGAGGGTTTTGGGGGTTTTTTTTGTTTTTTTTTTTTTACATTTTAGAATCTGTAATAAACTATTTGGCACATTTACTAGGTCATCTTAGGCATACAGACTACATTTTGTTAGGCAAAACAGATTTATTCTTCTGAAGAATAGTTCTTAAGGTTTGGGGCTTGAAAATGGCTCGAGAATTAGCTACTAGTCCACCTAAACTTTGGGAGCCTTTCCTTTTTACAGTGCTGAAGATTTATGACTTAGGTTCCAAATGACAACCTTTTATTAACAGATGTATTTATGTCACAATACCATATTCTGATTAGAATTTTAAAATTCACGTTTCTGATATTTTGGTCTTGAAATTCCGTGTTGCTTCAAGTCCATACTTAGTTTTCTTCAAATTCTTCTTCCTTATTTCTTAAAGAAATCTGCACATGCTAATCAGGGCATTTTATTCAAACGTCATTTAAAAGGGACGTGATTCAGATAACACTTTATTTGGGAGACTACTCCATTTAAAGGCAATCCATCCTCAAATGGGGATAAAGAGTGGGTTTAAAACACCTGAGAAGTGAAGGGTGGAAGCAGTATGGATGATGGTCTAATTTCAGACTCCACCGGAAAAATGTGCAGGCTTTGGCATCCTCCAGGGACCTGGGGCTGGGCTCTCCTAGAGACCAAATTACACTCCTCTGAAGAGAGGGCACGTTGAGGTAATTGGTAGGACAGAGTGGAGAAAGTTGAATTCCAGCTGCTTCCATTGTAGCTGATCTGAAAATGAATAGGGGATGTTAAGAGTGGAGGCTAACATTTGACTTGGCTCCTTCACCTCCACAACCTAAGGGTGAGAATTATAGAGTCCTGAGTGACTGCACCAGTAATGATCCTCTTTAAGGGGGAATTGCTGTGTTGGGAAAAACCCTCACACCATTTTAAAAATAGTTGATGCATTTACCAACCACAGTCCTATTACTGCAGCCCCAATAAAGTTTATCCACAGTTTGGAAACACTCCTTGTTTTTATCCTTAGCCATCTAGTGAACGTGTCTTGGATTCTCACCTCTTTGGTTACCATTTTAAAATGCTCGTAATGAAAGACATTCGGAAGGCACTGGAGTCTCATCTCCAAGAAAAGAAGCAAAAAATAGAAGTGTCTACGCTCTCTTTCCCTCAGAATGTATGCTCTTCTTCTTCTTTTTTTTTTTTTTTGTAGGAGAATGATGCTGTAGTTCTCAATAGCTTTTCTAACGAATAAAACAAATTAAATTGATGTTACATGCATATTTAAACCCCATCCAGTTAAGTACTGACGTGATTAAAATAATCAAATGTATGACTTAAAAAATTAAAAAGGATAAATTCGGTACCCCATTATTTTATTGACTTTTAAATATAAATTGCAGAAATGTTTACATTCCTAATGGCATTATTAAGCTAAACTGACAAATCAGAGGGAAAAAGTTGATTGCCCAGCACATTATTATTTTTGCACCTGTTATGACAATTCCGAAATGGAGGCCCAGAGCATAGGAGCAGGATGGATGTTGCTTTCTTAGGCCTCCTTTGTGTTATGTGGGGGTTGGGATAAATGTGTAACAAGACTAGTTTCACTTTGTAGTGCCTTTTTGCCTGTTGATGTGATTAAACGACTACAGTGTTTTTCGTGTAGCTTTGAAATTAATATGCAAATAAAAGGGGATGTGAGGGCCCTCCTGTACCTGCTGCAGGAAGCCTCCCTGAGCAGAGCAGGCGGGCGAGATCAGTTCTTAGTAGAAGTGGTTTAGGTATAAACAGCGCCCACTTTTCCACTCGAGCCTGTAAATCTATAAGGGACAATCGGGAGAGGAGGGGCCTATCAAATTAATTTAGGGAGAGTTGCAGATCAGGGCTGCAAATCCTTTAGGTTTTTCTTTTCTGGTTAGGTTTTGGCCAGGAGGTTGGTTGACTTGGAGTTAGTATATTAAACAATACCGTAAGTTATCTAACGTTGTCAGTGCTTTGGTTTGAAAGGTGCGTTTTTCTTTCATGTAGTTCTTCCTGGTCTTAATCGTATGCTATCGTTTTGCGAACATTGGAGCCCTGTTTCTCCATGTCACGTAGGTGGCAATGATCACCGACTAATATAATTCTAGAATTTCTCGAGTGTGCATTGTCCGCAGTTAACTTCACACAGACAAACCTAAACTTTCTGCAGCCGGTAGAATAAACAATATTCTTTTTTTTTCCTTTTTTAGGTTCTTTAAGAATGTTATTATGTTCTTAGAAATATATAATGACATTAGATTTGGACTGAGGGGGAAAAGTATCTTTATTTCATCCCATCCAGCAGATAGTTTGAATTTGTTAAGAAGTGGTTAAAACACCATTATTTCCTAGAAGATATTAGTTAACGCTATTCATATGAGTTTAGATTTTTGTCCTGTGTAATAATTTAAATTCCTAGACTTTAATAACACTTAATGTGTAGCATGGATCCCACTTAATCTCCCCCCTGGCTTCAGAGCAAAATGTTTACATAAATGAACTCTCAAGTTTTACATCGACTATTTAACTCTGTCTTTCCAGAGTTAATACTGTTTCCATAATTAAACATGTTCACAGTTAGTTCCATAGGAGTATATCTTTAAAATTCTGTTCTTTCCTGTTTTTTTTTTTTAAGCCATCTGTTGGCTGGGTCAGCAGAGAAATGGGAGCCTGATTTTATTTTAAAGCAAGTAAGTTATTGCTCTCCTATTGTATTAGGCATTCAGCTTCAGAGAGAGTAAAAGATAAAATCCCATCATATTTTCATTTTGTTACATTTGCAGCAGAAATGTGTGCCCAAATTGGTTATTTTCAACTCATGACAGCTGTGATATTTAAAATGCTCACAGCTGTTATGACTTAAAATTGATTTTTCTATTAACACCTGAGAAAAAGACCTGTGCCATATTAAAAACTTAAATAAGGTAACTGTAAAATTAGATATGTTGATGTGAATCTGGTCACCCTCCTTCTCAGAGGTTGCAGAGTGCAGCGAACCTCTTGGATGCTTCCAGGGAATGAGCTAAAAACTGCTGGAAATAGATGTGTGATTGTTAAATGCATTTACCTTCAAAAGAATTCACGTGAGAGCAGATCTTCTTGGCCCAACTTTACAGTGTCAGTTTTGCTAATAAAACCTTGTAGGATTCAGTTTCCTTCATTAGCCCCAAGAAGGATGCCTTACATGAACCATGATGAGATCCTAACGTCTAAACTTTTTTTTTTTAACCTCTCAGATATGACATTGAGAAATGCAAAACCACACTAAATTGTTCCTTATGGAGGAAGTTTTGGTTTTATGGCTCTTTTCCTCCATCATTTTTAGATGATGAAAAAAAGAAAAACAGATGAACAAGGAGAAACAAATCATGCCTAAGTAGTTGTAGGCTAGCACTTGTTTTTGGAATCTGTCGTACGTTTTTAAGGTTCCCTTTGCGGATGCATTTTAACCTGACTTGCTGCCTGCATTGAGTTGAGCTCTTTTGATGCTCATCTTCTTGGAATGTTCATTGATGGAATCTTGAATGTGGCAAGAGACCACCGATTTAACAATATAACCGATCCAACAAAACTTAAGCACGTTTAGGTATGGAGACAGTTTCACATCTTGACGTAGATGGTGTGGTGTATCGAGCATACAGCTGGCCTGATGTGGAATTATTTATAGATAGATAATTGTGCCTTCACAGATGCATCACCAATAGGGAGCTATGTAGATTAAACTCTTTGGCTGGTCCTAGGCTTTTTACCTGTGTAACTCAATCGGAATTGAAAGCATGACAGCTTTTATGATGATAAATGTACGGCTGGATCAGAGAAAGTACGGATGGATGGGTGAATAGATGGATAGATTACATAACTAGACAGTAATAGATCATGCCAATTATTTACTACTCAACTTGCTTACTCATCAAAAATGTACATACTGCACTGTTTTTATTATTGTGTATAGTTTAGAATAAGTTAGTGGAAGATGGTAAGCATTTCCCATCCCATAGTCATATTACAATAGAGACGGTTCCACAAGTTCTAGAAGGAACAGAGATGACCTGTTTCAAAGTAATAAGCTGGGACTGATGTGCACCACCAGGTCACAAGGTCAAAGTGTCGCATCCTAAGTGATTATGAAAATAAACGTTTTCTTGTTTAGCTGAAGGAAGATATTCCTAGAGATGACCATGGTTTATGTGAAGATTTAGGAAAATCAAAGTGGGCTATTTGTTCCTGATGTACTGACTATGAATAGATAGCTTTAGAACAGTGGTGCCCCCCAGGGGATGTCCAAAAATATCCGAAATATTTGTGATTGTCACAACTGCAGGAATAGGGTGGAGGGCTTCTGTCTGGCACTTAGTGGGAGGAGGTCTGCATTGCTGCTCAGCATCCTCTCGTGCACCTGGCAGCCCCTCCCTCTGCTGAGGTTGAGAAGTCCTGCTTTAGATGTAGCATATCTGCACCTTAGTAATTATTTCCTGGCATGGTGAGCCATCTTATAAGTGATGGTAGCTTCCCATTCTTTTCTTTTTTCTTTTCTTTTCCTTTTTTTCTTCTTTTTCTGCTTTTTTTCTTTTCTCCCCATAACAATCCTCTCTCTCTCTCTCTCTCTCTCTCTCTCTCTCTCTCTCTCTCTCTCTCTCTGTCAGTCTCTGTCTCTCTCTCTGGCAGAGTACATATAGTATTGTTTGGACATTTCCACCATTTACCATGAAAATGTGAGATTTTATTTGGGATGCAAATATAGTACGTTATTTGTAAACCAACTAGAATGGCTTCAAAGCAGCTGTTCAAATATGTTGAGTCAATAATGTACATTTCTCCATACGTTAAATATGTATATTTGTATCTTACCTTTCAAACTATCCTGAATTCTCTCTTAGTGTGACTGTTGGTTTATTGGAATTATTCTAAAGGAAAAGTTTATCACCATTAATTTTTTTCCTGTTGGGCATAGAAAGGAAGTAAGTCAGCATAAAGAAACTAATTAATAATTAAAGTTGAGTATTTTTGGCATTAAGGATATTGTCTGCATCATTAACTATGTCCTCTGCATCAAGAAAAGATTAAAGATGAAAACCAGACATTCAAGACTCTTTTCAGCTTTTCCAATAACACAGCTTCTTCCTCCACCCGCAACTGGGGACCTCTCTTCCTGCCACTACTGTGCTTCCATCAATTTTGGGTAATTCTCGGCAGTGATTTGGAAGTGATTTTAAAACCTTGATTGCCTTCCCTAACACCCTGTGGAGGAAGGTGGCGGTATCTGGTGGCTGAGTCTTACACCTGCCAACTTGTGGAACCCAGAAGCACACCTCACGTCTTAGATGCCAAGGTTCGGAAAGAGCTGCCAAGTCTGACAGTGACTACTGCCACTCTTCAATTTCCTCCCCATGCCATACAAGGTTCTCTGAGGTTCCATGGAAGTAGAAATGGCAGCTCTGATCTGAAGCCTGTCTTTGGATGTGCTTTCAATTATTGCTCAGCCCACCAGCTGTGATGTTTCAATTCCACCTCACAAGCATCCTCAGATTCTGTCCTGAGAATCTTCCTGTTTCTCTGAAGCTTAGTGCAACAGGGTTCTAGTAAAATCACATCGATGCCTTTGGGTTTTACTGTGTCTATCACAGCTGAAGCCACCTTACAGGATGGCCCTAAGTTGACATTAATTTTTATTCGCTTTCTACCTTTTGCTGTTCAGAGCTATCAGTACTCACAGTGAGTAATGGAGAAAAAGATGTGTAAATACATTGATGTGTGTGCCAGGCAAGAAATAAAGGTGACCATTTTTGATGATCACTTCATTGATTTGGGTATTTCTGTTTCTGGGAGATGGTAAATACTTTTTTGAACTGCAAATTTACTATAAGTCAGAGCTCTCTGGGAAGCATGGACCTTACTTTTATTTTTGATCGATCGTTGATTATCTGTGTTGGACTCTCAATAATTATCATCTGTTCCAGTATCATTCTCTAAATAACCTTAAAATAATAACTTGCTTATACATCACTTTTAAGATTTCATTCAGGGGAGCTTGCTTGTGTGGTATTTGCCAGATGTGTATGCAGTCTAAAAATCAATCTTACTGTGAGTTTCTTTGATTATTAGGAAAATGGTTTACAGCTAAAATAAAATTTGTGGTAAATATTTTATTGTAGTAATAATCATTGTTCAATAAAATACACCTGCAAGCCTCAGTTCTTTCTGAATATGCTCTTAAACACCTTCTAATTTAATGCTTCCTGCACTGTAGTAAGACAGGTGGTCCAAATATTGTTAACCCATTTCACAGTGTAGATAAAGCTCAGCTGTCCACTGAGGCAGCCACTTGCCACATGTGGCTATTGACGTTAAATGGAAATTAGTGAAAATGACATGAAATTCAAAAAATTCAGTTCCTCAGTCACACTAGCCACACTTTATGTGCTCAGAAGTCTCGTGATCAGTGGCTACTGGATGGGACAGCTCATATGTTGAACGTTTACATCATCGAAGGAGGTTCTGTTGGACAGTGCTGGTCTGGGGAGGGGTCATGTTATAGGGTTAAATCACTTGCTCAAGATTATATGGATTGTAACAGAACTAGAGTCACTTCTGTATATTTCAATATATTTTTTAATTTTTGTAGCTTTATATTCCAACATCTAAGGTAAGAATGGATATTTTAATGCTACCTAGCATTTTAGTGAATGCATAGCTCATCTGCATTCGTCTCTTTTTTATATTAAATGTAAAGCTTGATGAAGAGAAACTGTTCAAAGAATACAGCCCATTGTCCATCTGCACACAATGGGAACCCTGAATCGCCTTCCTCTGAATAAGAGATTCTCCAAGAGAGGGTCTGTGTCTTAGTGCATCTTAATACACTTGTTAGCATATTGTGGGCAGCCAAGAAGTGTTTGTACAGCAAAATGAACAAGTCACACATGCACCACGAGTGCCTGAGCCTACACGTACATGTGCAGTTAGGCAAGACTCAGGTAGGACTCTCCCCAGGTGCTGGCCTCCATGGAATTTTGAGAGCTCTTACCTTTGCTCTGGCCATTCTAGTACACAGTAGAATTTTATTAAGAGAAAAGCAATATGTGTTTACTCTTATACTCCAAATATATCTTCATAAGGGGAGAAAAAGTCTACATGTCTTGTCTTTATCACTCGTTTAGTCCCTAACCTGACTGCATAATTTTGAAATCTCATTTCCCCAGAAGCTTTCAAGCATTTAGAGGGTAAATTTTTACTCTTTATCTTCCCTTTAAAGATTAGACCAACAATATGCATGTGGAGGTGTTCAAATAATATTTCTTGAATGAACCAATCACTATTGAAACTTTTTGTAATGTCATGTTTCTCAAGGTGCCCTCCTATCCAGCGTAGCCTCATAGGACATTTTTTTGGAGAATGAATGAATGAATGAAAATACATATCTTTTCATTCCACGCATCATTAAGTTGGAGACTCGTGCCTGGTGAAGGTTGATGGTGCTGGTGACCGTCTTCATTCATCTGAACACACTCAAAATTGTATCGATTATTCTTCAATTATGTCTATGCATGGCAGTGGATGAATGGGCTAGCCCTAGGGTATTGTTACGCACAGGGAATGAGTGTGTCTGTGCTGTGTACCTACACTATCTTAATAGATGAGATGATTGCAGATTTTTCCAGTCATCCTTTTGTTGGACACACCAGGAGCCCAAAGTGGCACATCCTGGCAGGTGCTTTGTCCTTGAACTTCTAATGGTAATATGCAAGCCATCATTTCTTTTGGCAATAATCATGGTGTTAAGAGAGATTTGTGTTCTGTGCACTCTTTCAGCTCGTTCCATGTTTAGTTCCTGTTATGCAAATACTGCTTTAAACTTAGAAATTCCAATTTGCATTAATATTTTGGTTTCATAGAGCTAGCTATTGCATTTCACAAACAAGTGCATTTTAATGAGTATTGGCAGGATGTAGAAAAATGTTATTCATTAAATTCTATTGTAGAAAATGCAGTAGTTGGTTGCCGAAATCATTAAGACAAAATATAATGTGTGTTGAGGCCACAGGGATATCCGTCTTCAAGAATGTTTGGCCCTTACTGCATTCAGTGCTGTTCTCACAGCCATGGAGGATGGGGGTTATTATGATAAATAGAAGCCAACGTACCACTGACATTTCGGTTTATTTTTAAAATGTAAGCATACTTTACTTTTTTATATTTGCCATAAGGCCATAGGGAATTCACCTCTGAGTTAATGTGAAGGACTTTAAAAGTCATAAACGCCAAGTTGTAAAGTGGTGTATTCCTATTTCTTACATTTTGATGTTAAACCCTAAAATGAGGTTTTTGCTGTCTTTGCTGTGTTATTATTATTATTTTCCTTCCTGAGATTTTTTAAAATCAAAATTGCAGGCATAAAATTTTTTGATGGGCAGTGTGTGACAAAATAAAAATTTTGCAACTGGATTTGCAGAAGTGAACTATTTTAACACATGGACTTTTAAATGCTGCTGTCATGTTGTCGTAACTTGTGGTCCCTAGTTATAATGAGCTTTTTTGGTGGTGTTATTGCAGTTGTTCCTCCCCCCCACACCAAGTCTTCAACTCACTTTTCCCAGAAGGAGAGTTCCAAGCCTTTGAAAATTCTCATGATTTTGCAAATCCACTCTATTTTTGTCTAGAATACAGGAAAGTTAAAACTGTGGCTGGTAGGATGCCATGTTTGGAATCCAATTTTAAAGCAACCCTTTGCAACCCAGGGAGTGAGGCTGACATCTTTGTATCTGTAATGAAGATAATTATACCTGCAAGGTGACATCACTCGCGAAGTAACAAATGCACTAGAAAACTGAGTCCCTGGTCTTCTCTGAATTCTGTAGACCACTTTTGGCATTTAATACTAAACACCTCTTTCATGCTTGTCGTTTGAGAAGTTGCTTTCAGATGAATTTACTAAAGCTGACTGACACAGGGTTAAATTAATTCTTTTCTTTATTACTCAAAGTGATACAGACCTTTCTTGGACTAATGTAGCTTAATTAGTGGTCAATTAAAACTGAACATTGCTGAATTGAAGTTCTTTGATCAAACTCCCTGGCATGAGTTCTCTTTCTTTAACTAGCCACCATCTTGAATTCATTTGGAATCAGTAGTATAAACAAGTTTGAAACTGGTTCTTTTATAAGAAAGTCAGCAGGCTTGTATAACTGTGGTTTCTTTTTTTACTTCTGTAGGCGGTGATTCAAAGGCATGTTAAATGAAAACAGTACTACACCCTGAAAAAAAAAATACATTTTTAAAAGTAACACTAAATAGTCAGAAAACAGTCAGTACCCCCACCTATGTATTCTAGACAGAAGATAAATTTCCCAATTTCAGTGGTTAATTTTGTTGTTACATAGAAGGCTAAAAGAAAACTCTTGCCCTCACAGAGTCCACAGTTATAATGAAAAGTGAAACAAACAGACAAAAACCAAGCTGGGGCTTGGGAGAAAGATGGGACAGGCTCCGTGACAACATATCTGTGTAGGTTTACCCCAGTCGCCCCCAAATTCATTCTTTATCCCTCTTGGGAAGTGGTGGGGAGACACGCTTAACTCACCTGTTGATTTCGCCTTTTCTTTTGGAGAGCATGATCGCATCAGTGAGGGCTGAAGATGCAATGGCTTTCAGACCAATCGCTAGTGTAAAACACGCATCGCTTTTTGAAGAATTTGGGTGATGTTGAAAAAAAAGAAAGAAAAGAGGGATGTGGGGGAGCCAGGAATTGGGGCAGAGGGCATCACCGATATTTCTAAGTAGACCAGCCTCTTCCTTTTATGCCTTTGCATGTCTTCATATTTAACTTGTGTGTGCTGTTCTCATCAAAACATAATTCGATAGCATTCAGTCATCCCCATTGTTGAGAGCCTCACAACCTAAAAACACCATAGCTGGCATTCAGTTAGTACTATTCATTTTAAAGTATTAATTAAAACTGGCACTTTTGTGCTGGAAATAAAAGTAATGGATTAGGAGCATTTGCTTAGCCTGGAATGGCTTCTTTTAAGCTCTGCAATTTTCACAGAGGAAAAGGTGCAAGGAAATTTTGGAAATGACCTTACAGTGTTTTCCCCCACCAATGACAGCATTTTTGTAGTTTTCACTACTTATATCCAGAAATTACAGTTATAAACAATAATTAAGATAAAAAATGTATCACTTGACAGAAAGAGAAATTGTTTAGAGTCAATGTGCCTTTCAGCATTCTCCCTGAAGGGCTGATTAGAATGTAATAATTGGGGGATGAGAGTGGGAGGAAGACGACAATTTCATTTAATTAAAGATAATTTATTTTACTTTAAATTGGTGATGTCCCACATGAATAAGAGTAGATTTAGCAGATAGATTTATTAATGGGTACTGACATCTCAGTTGACATAAAAAGCAAACATTTTCTTTCCTTATTGTTTTTTATTGTGTCTCCGCACCTGACATGGCTGTCTTCCTTCTTTACGGAGCTGTAGAGGTTTCCACCAAATATGCAATTATCAGTTTATCGGTGAAACCAATTTGAACCTCTGTTGAGTTAAAAAACCAGGCCAGGAGCCCGAAGAGCTGCTCACACTAACGCCGGAAATGCTGCCTTCTCCAGTGACAGTTTCTTGACTGATCTTTAAAATACTCAGTTCCTGGATTCCAGGGTAACTTCAGCATTTTGAATGAAGAGCATAAGATTTCCTTTGGTCTCTGGCGGAGTGCTGGCAGGAAAATTCCTTTAAGCGAACAGGTGCCTTGAATGTCACAGATCATGAAAAAGTGTCACAAAACGATCGTTTGCATGGCTGAGGTTCATTTCTGACACGGAATTGTGGAGAAAGTATGACCCTTGTGTAATAGTTTTATTGTTGTCTCATGCAGTTGCAAACAGGTCCTGGAAATTAGGGAAATGTTTTAAAGTTCGAAAGTGGATTCAGAAAAATGCATGACATTTTTTCACATAGTCTTCTCAGCGTGTGATGGTTGTTTTAATGGAATTTTTTTGGCAATAACTGTTCTTGTCTTTCTGTAAATCCTAAGGCACTTTCCTTCTGCTTCAAGCAAACTGTATTCTATTTTCCTAATTTCTCTTGCATCATCTTTATACCTTTTGCCCTTATATCACTTTCCTGTTTTCTCTTGTTCCGTCATTTCTGCATCCTTGTCTAGTGTGTTTGATACATTATTTCTTCTCTGAATGAAATCCAGACCCTCTGGCCACCTCTTTCTCCCTGGGCTTCTTTTTCTATCCAGAGCTTCCTCCATTCACATCAGCCATCTAGTTTTCCCTCCATTCACTTCTCTTCCTGCCTGGTGGCTCTCATTTGCATATAGAGTTCCTTTAGGTTGATTCCCTCTCCTTGTCGCTTCAGATTTCAGTGCTGTGTCTTTCTAGCTCGATTTCAAAAATTAGCGCTGTGTGACTGTGTTTTCCAAATGCAGCGTCTCTTTCTTGTCTTTTTTGGAGGTGAAGATCGTGGGGGAGTTTTTGTTCAGTTGTAAGCCAGATGGATTTATTTTACCCTGTTCTGCCATTTTCCTATTCCAAATTGATGGGAGATCAGAGATGATGTTTTTTAAGGATTAATTTTTATGAAGTCTTGATTGTCATGTTGTCTTAACCTTTTCCTTCCCCTCACCCAAAGCATCATATTCCTTTTCTTTGTTCACCTAAGTGAATTTTAATAACCTAATCTCTGAGACCCTTATGTTACCCTGACTTCCTGCCTCTTTTATCCATCTTTTTAAAATCATTCTGTGGTATCCTCACTTTACCTTTTATCTTTTCTCCTTCTGTGATTATTATGGAAAGCATGATGATTTCCCCCCAAGTCTACTAAAACAAAATGCCGGCGAAAAGGAAGTTTACAAGGAATGTTGTTTGCAGAGCATTGGGGAATTCCATTTGGATTCTGAAATTCTACTAATTTTTCCCCCAGGTTGTATAGTCATGATTCTGGGTAGTGGGGACAGGAAGGCAAGTGTTCAAATTGACCCTTAATTGGATGTGAAAACCCTACTGGTCAATTTTCATGAGGGAGAGTGACCCTACATTTATAGTAGTAGGTAAGTTTGGTTGTCCTGGTTGGCCAGTAGACTGGTTCAGAGGTGTGTGTGTGTGTGTGTGTGTGTGTGTGTGTGTGTGTGTGTGTGTGTCTGTTCTAGGAGCAGGGTTGGGAGAGTAGAGGGTGATCTGCGTGGCCAGCCACTGTTGCTTTCAGAGGCTCCTGCTGGCCTGGAAAGAAAAAGGTACTTGGGTCATTATGAAGACCTGTACTCTGGCCCAGTGGTGGTGGTGGTTCCTCACTCCTGTCCCATTTCCAAACTATCTTCTTTCTTTTCTCTCTGTTCCATTTTCCCCCAGCAGTTATTCCTCTTCCCACTTCTCAACACCTTCACCTCTGTCTCTCCCTCCCCTTCTTTGCTTTACTGCTCTCAGATACGTAAAGAATTCCATTGCATGGGAGGCCACCCCCCTCCACGGCAAAAATCTAGACGGGATGCGTTTGTCGGCCAGCCTCTCTTTGGGACCCTCTGTATGCTCTGGGAAATGTCACAAATGTTGAAAAATAAATAAAGGAAAGGACAGCGACTGTATCCCACACCGGAAACCCCACCACTTTCATTCTGTAGAGAAGGCTTTCGAGGAGAACAGCCTGCTGTATTCCCGGGAGGTAACGGGAACTGGGAGTGGTCAGTGGAAAGCTGCTAAACGGGGTCCAGATGCAGCTCCATCCCGGGAAAGCCTTGTGCTTGGTCATTTGGGTGGCTGGGCTGTCCCACCTCCCAAGCTCATCCTGGGCCCTCCCACCCCCAGGCCTCACAGCAGACATCTGCTGGTCTGACTCCCCTGTATCCAGCATGAAGTGCCCCGGCTCCCTCCTCGCAGGGATTCGGTGCTGTGGTCCTGCTTGCTCCTTGTCTGTCAGATTGCAGTTCTGATGCTGTCAGCCATGTCTGACCAATCAGCAAACAACACCACAGGATGAAATTTAAACAATGCAGATGCTCAGAGACAGGGTTATGTTGACTGGACCTCCAAGGGAAAGCAGAGGTAAGGTCAGAGTCTCCCCAAAGTGGGTTTCCTGAGCCTGCCTGATCTGACAGCCTGCCCAGCCCTCCTGTGCTGCTTTGGCTTGAATGCTGCCCACTTGCTTTGCCCTGCCTCCTCCTTCCCCCACCACTCACCAGAACTTTCATTTTAATTTGCTGCCCTTGTTACTTTCCTCCCTTCATTGATTCACTGCCTCTTCTCTTGGATCGGTGCTGAGTGTCATTATGAATGTTCCTGGATCGCCTCTGGGCTGAGGGTCCTTGGAAAATGCCACCTTCCTTCAGGGCTTTGGTGGCCACCCTTGGAGGAGGAAGAGAGTTCTGCTGAGAGTCTGGGCAAACGGATGGAATTGATAGGCCTGATTTATTTTCCCTCTGGGACAGTGGAATTTATCATTAGGATACAATCCAGGGTTTTCCTTTCTTACCGTTGAGATGCATTGAATTGTAAAGGGAGCTTAAATCATCTTTTGGGGGGAAATGTTTTAATTAGAAAAGCTATAAATAGACACGACCTAAATGAGGATGAATCAGCCAGTCTTTGAGAATTTGGGGGAAGAAAAAGGGAATTAATAGCTATGCCCCTTTTTTTTACAGTTTGCGGCGTTGGCTTACAAGGTTACTGCTCGCAAAAGAAGTCTGTTCTGTCATCTTCCTCTTCTGTTTCAAAGTGTTCAGTTGGTCCTTTTTATAACGTAGAGTGTTTACAGGGTTCTGTGTTCCCCAGTCCCCATCTGGAAAATATTTAAACTTCATAAGATCTATAAGACTAAAATATCACATATAATGGGATAGGCAGAAGGAAGGAAAATGAGACCCAGTGCGTGTGTTTAGAATAAGTTAGTTGTTTGTTCAGAAGCGGCTGCTGGAGGAATTGGAACAAACAGCTGAGTGCGGTGACTGGTCGGGTCCAGGGCTGTACGTTGCACCGCAGAATGAGCCTCGGTTTGTGAAGCTGACATTCTGTTGTGACTTCTAAATCCAAACAAATCTCTGCAAATTTCTGCCCGATCGAGTTAATAAGAAAATACATACACGCGGAGGCGAGAGCCGTCCGCTCCTTGCCGCTCTGTCAGCGTCGGTGGAAATAAGAGACGTGTTTTACCTACTGTATTCCAGGCGGCCAGCAATTGCCAGGACCTCCAGCTCAGCAGGTTTTCTGGATTTTTTTTTTTCCTTCCATGAGAACAATGGGACGCAAACAAGAGCTTCAGAAAAGGAGCCGGGCAGATTTCTTCTAATTGCCTCGTAACTGGGGAGTGGTTTTCCCTTTCCCACTATCTGACTTGCAGGGGGAGAGGAAGGCAGCTGTGGCGGAGCGGGAACCAGCCGGCTCCGGGCCGGATGTGCCGTGGGCCGGGAGGTCGGTCCCTGGGCGCGGGCCTGTGATCTGCTTCACACCTGTGCTCATGGCGTCCCCCTGATCGATGACCTTGTATTAACCCGGAGTGACCTTTCCCCTCAGCCTGTTCTCCTGGCCCAGCTCTTGGCTGGCGGACCCTCGTTTCCCTCTGATTTACAGGTGGTTACTGGAGGCAGCATACACTTGTTTTTCATGGTGCACAGTGCACTTAGCAGCCCGGCAAGACCTGCAATTTCATCCCTCTCAAGGGGCCGAGCGGGGGTCTGGGAGGTGGGGGCGCAGCCGGAGAGGTTGCTGTTATGCATGTGCTTTTCTATTTTGTGGCTCATATGGTATCAATTACCATTTGATGGCAACGCCAGGCCCGAGGCCCTTTGCATGTTTGTCCTGTGAGAAAGATCTGGAAGAACCGACATATGGTTTTGATCGCAGCAATTGCAGGTTGATAGAATGAACGCAGGGGTGAGGTGGGTGGGTTTTCCTTCCGGCCTTTTCCACTCTGGGTTGCTAATGTGCTTCGCTTGTGGAACTGGTCTTTTCATCATCCAGCCCCTCCCCACTTTCCCCGCTCCCCCCCTCCCAGCTCCCTACCACTCTGCATTCCTGGCCCCTGCCTCGTCTGTGCTTCCACGGCCCTGCCAGAAACATGTGGCCCGCATTAAGGACCTGCAATTAAAACAAACGGAAGAATTGCCCAGCCCTCTGTTAAAATCCCGGAGCAAGTCCGTCCATCAAGGTGATCAGAATTACAGTAAAGTTCAAAAACAAGTGGGTGGTGGGAAGTGAGTTCTCTCCAGAAACTCAGGACATGTTTCCAAATGGCTATTAGTTCGGGTTGTTAAAAATTGAAATGACGCTGAAAAATGGCAGTGATAGAGATTAATGTGTATGTGTGTGTGTTTCATCTAGGACATCTCTGAATTTGTTTGAGCATGTGCCCTTTAGGGCCACGAACTCTTTTGAGGTCCCATCTTCCCGTACATCTCAGGCCAGGCAATGGAAGGGCAAGTTGGGGTATGTCTGTCGCTATGAGCACTACTTCCCTTCAGAAGGGAGAGTTTGAGACCCAGCTCTCCCATACACAGTGACTTCTCTCTTACTAAATTTGTGACGGTGGGGGGTACCCGGGGAGAGGCTCCTCATTACGGCTGCACAGCAGGGGTTGCATCTGTGAGTTTGCCAAGGGAAGGTCTAGTGTCGGGGGAACAGGGAGGCAAAGAGGGGGAAAGAACATTAGAGACACTTTTAATGCTACCCATGAAAATGTTTTCTTTCCAAGGAACATTTTTCTATAATGCTCTCAAATTCACATGCCTTGTAATCTGTTCTGCAGATGGGTAGTCCGCGAGGCTGTGACTTTTTCACTTCAGCTATTGCATTTCGAAATACTACGCACAATTAGGAATTTATATATTTTAAAAAGATAATGTGGCGTCTCACGAGTGCGTGTTTCTAATAACGTCTTCCTGCTTTTTAAACTGAAAACCAACAACCCAGGACCATAAAATAAAAACATGTCCTCCCCCCAGATTTTTTAAATGTGAGCTGAGTGATTAGTTCTGAAGGCCAGCTATTGAAACCTAATTACAGTACTTGACACACTTCTCCATATTTATTTCTCCACTAGAACTGATCTTTATTCAAGGGTAGTAAAAACTGAAAATGTAAATTGTTGACTTAAATTGTAGGGAGGTGTCTGTATGTTAGACTCTGTAGAGAAAACTGACCATATTTTTTGCAATGGTATTGACTGTGTCTTAAGATACGTGCCTAAGGCTGCTTTTTCCCCTTACCCAAGCTTTCTCCTTATAATATACAAATTGGCTTGCTAAATAATTGTGTCCTTTTTTTCATAGTCTTGATAATGATTTTATTTTGCTATTTGATAATCTTCCTCTAATTGAACAAAATTTTGTGCTCTGAGCTGTGTTTGAATTCATAGTAACTAGTGGTTAATTGAGTTGCTCTAGTCACATATTTTACTCGTGGCTATTTACTGATTTGACTGTATTTAATGGACACTTATTATAACCTTATATCAGCATTCAGCTTGACAGCTTAAGACTTAACATTTCTGCTTGCTGCTCATGCCATATTAGCTGCTTTTGAAGAGGGATGTATTGAGAAGCCAAATTTGGTGATTTAAATACATATATATATATATATATATATATATATATATATATATATATTGCTTTCCTGAAATATGTAGACTTGAGAACTCATAGCAAAATAGTGTAGTGTATGGGCTGTGAGCCTGTCTTAGAACATGTTGGGCCACTTAACAGCAGCTGTGCTGGAGAGATACTTGATCTGAGAAGACTTTTTTGAATCTTCTCAGCCCTAATGCCATTCTGATTTTGAAACGGGAAAACGGAAAAGAGTTTTTGGGAAGAGAGATATCTCAGTTTTGAAAGGTGGCGTAGGTAGGGAAGGCTTTCAGTCCCAGCTCAGATTAACCAACATTTCTAATCGATCCCCGCAACAGAGGACAAAGGGTCTGATGGGAAATGTGGGGTTATATTTTAGAGACATGCTGCAGAGGCAGGTGACCGTGTTAGAGACCAGCTCTGTGCTTCTTGCATCGATTTGCTCTGGGGACTGAAAATTTAGGAACATTTGCCGAAGAGGCAACTTTTTTTTAATAGACAATTTCTTTTTTTAAAAAATCCACTGCTATTAAAATCTGATTCAGTCTTCTGAAATATTACCACCTGCTCTAGTATCTTTTTAAATGATTGAATTTATGTAGACACCAGTGATGCTAAAAGATAGAAGCCCTCCTCCATGTGCTTAATATATGGTGCCTTAGTCTATATTAAGGAAAAAGAAAACCCTGCTTTGTCAAAAGTCTGAATATAGCAATCTCTCGAATTCACTTGCTCCTTGCAAGTCCTAAAAATTGCTATTTTTTTTTTAGTTTTTTTAGTTTGCAGTCACTTACAAAGGGAGAAATCTTTATAAAATGATATTATGTTGTTTTTTAAATATATGCAAACAACTATCAGATCACCCTTGAATCAGAGTGACTTTAACAAATTGAGGGAAGAATTGCCTGTGAAGTCCCTGGTGGGGTGAAAACTGGTGCTCATTTTCTCAGGACTCTCCTGGAAAGATGATAACGGCTTTCTCTCTGTAGATGCCAAGGCCCCCTCCCCTGCCCCAGATACCATGTTCCAGAAGGCGTTCACTTAATCTTTGAAGAGCTCATCGCCTCTCTTTAGGGTCTATTCTTATTCATGCATTGCAAGTTTGCACTTTTATGTCCACCAGGAAGGAAGGCATTACCACCGTCGAGAAGGGCAATGTCAATTAGGACCTGGGAAATAGAAAGTCGGCAGACTGTAAGAATTGTACTCAGACTTTACGCCATCTACCTTTTGAACAAAACTTGGACCTTTGTGAGGAAAAATATTGGAGGCTCTCATGAGCTTTTTTCTTTTCTTTCCTTTTCTTTTAAAACTATTTGCAAATCATGGCTTCCTGATCCTAAAGAAAAAAAACCTCAAAGGCAAGGCTGAGCAGGCTTCCTGGACATCAAATAGTTCGTACAAAACAACATTCTGATGACTTGCATGTAAATAAATCAGAAACATATGAATTAAACTGCTCTCGGAATACATATGGGTTGAAAAATAGAGCGAAGTGCTGAGAAAATGTGTTTCGGGTTTTGCTGAGCCCATGACATTTGAAAAAATAGTATGAGACACTGAACAAACACAAAGCGTGGCTTGGCTTCCCCACTCCTAAAATTAGCCTCCAAGTTCAATGGCAAAGCAGTTTACTATGTGCCTAAGTACGAGCCACCTTTGGTGTGCTCCTCTACATTTAATTACTTGCAGTTTAAAAATTTTTTTTCAATCTGAAGCTCAAAAATAGCACCACATTTCAAGGAAATGCAAATCTGAGCGTTTTCTGACCCAGTGGGTTCACGTCAGACTATTTTAGAAAAGACCACAGATCACCTTAGGAACAGTCATACTGGTCTGGCCCTCTCTGGTGTGACTGGAGAGTAAGAGAAGAGAAGCACCCTTATTAAGAAACAGGTCCTAAAATCGATGCTGCCTGTTAAGTCAAAGCGCTTGAGCACCGCAGGTAAAAACCTCATGAAGACGAACAGTTCCCTGTCTTGGTGTTGTGGTGGGAGCCCTGGCAGCCCCGCCATACACTCCTCGGATCAGGACCTCAGCCCCTGCTCTTTTTCACTGCTGAGTTCTGAGGCCTTACGAGCAGTGGAAGTTTGCTTTCTCTCTCCCACGCTGCACTCAAGAGAGCTAACGTGAGGGACGCTAAGCCTTACCTGGGACAATTGCAGAGTCCTTATGCCCTCGTATCCTCTCTTCTTGTTATCTCTTTCCTCGGCATCTGGCTTTAAGTAGAGGATCAGAACACACAGGAATTTAGGAAACCAAAAAAGCCAGAGCTTGCTTCAGGCTTCTCCCACGGAAGGCGAGTCACTGATATGCACTTGGACAGAATCCTGTATCTGTTCTTTGGAGCAGCGCTGTCACCTGAGCTTATCAGTTTGAAATTATAGGGAGTTGGTAGATTGCATCTTTTCTATTTAGGGAAAAGTGATTTTGGTTGTTCCAGAAAATATTTTAATGTTCTTTTCCTAACTCCTTCACTCAAATGGTAGTAAGAAGCTTGAAATGTTTACTCCAAGTCACGTGCAGAAATATCACTCCGAACAAGACAGACATAGGGTAGACAAATAGACTGACAGCTACATTTTGTCTGATGATGCATCAGTGGCCGAGTACCGGCACCTGAAGGTGGACACAAGAGGGGTACCTATCCCACATTTGGCCTGGAGGAAGTGAGGTCCACGGATGAGTGGGAATTAAGCAGGCAAAAGTTCCAGGGTAATAGCCAGACCAAGGGAGAGGATGACGTTTACCGTAATCCACAAGTAGTTCAGGATGCCTGAAGCTCATGGTGCAAAATGATAACAGTAAAAAGGGACCAAAAATATAAACAGTGGCTAGATCATGAATTGCTTTGTGCACCCCATTAATGAGTTTAGATTTTATCATGATGTAATGAGGAGCCCTTCCAGTGGGTATGCCCAAGGCGTACTGAATTTAAAACTCTCAAGGGACGGGAGGAACACCAGGAAGACATAGTCACAGAAGCCAAGGAAAGCAGATTTGACTGGAAGGAGGAGATTGTCAACAGTGTGAGGTGTTACTGAGAGTGGAAGTGGCGTTTGGCTGCAGGATCCAGGAGCTCTTGAGCAGTTTCATTGGAGCAGTGGGTTTGGAAAGAAGATAAAGAAATGGGGAAAGGGCACAGCAAGATGCTTTTCCATCATCACTGTCACCGTCATCATCATCATCATCATCATCATCACTGGAAAATGAGCATCTACCAGACAGAGAGAGTCATAGAGAAGAATAAGCCAAACCCCCCAGGGGACTGAAACATATTTAGGAAAATAGACCATAAATATAAAACAGAAGACAGCAACACAAGGTGGAAGACGCACAAAGGGTAAAGTGAGCCATGCAGACCAATCAGATGAAGGGGGATCGCGGCGGATCCAAGAAAGAAGAGGAGGAATTAGGTGGCAGATGAAAGGAGAGAGCTATTTAAGCGGTGGATGCAACTTGAAGTTTATGTTCTGTGTTATGCCACCTTACCCCAGTCCACTCTGGTTTTGTGTTCCCATCCAGTAGAAATAGTGGAAAATACCACCCAAGGGGATGTGCAATACCTAACCTGCCTGTGACTTCTGTTTGAGTTTTTCAGTTTTGGGGGGGGTTTTTGGAAAATTTAAGTCACAGGCTGACTGTTTGTTGTAGTTTCATGCAATCTTTATTTTTAAAATCTGGACACAGAAGCTGAGGAACTGATACCAGAAATATAGCAACTCAAAGATACTTGTAAATTCTATATGGATGAATTCCTTGAGAAATTTTGCGCATCCAGTGCTGGACATCTGTGAAACTACAGCATAGTATCTGTCACATCTGTGTTATCTCCATTTGACATCTTCCTGGTATGAGGCCAGAGAGTCACTCCCATGTGCAGTCCCTTAAAGAAGCCATTCATGATTCAGAGGATGGTTTTTCTCAACAAAGATACCTGAAATATACTTCTGTGAGGCTCTGTAATGCCAAAAAAATCTGCTGTGTAAGCTTTGCAAGTGAAGGACAGAACTGATCCTTTCCCTCTGGCTGTTGCCCTCGTGTGTGTAACACATTTTTATTAGGCACTTGCTGTAGGCAAGTCATTGCAGTGAATGGGTTGTCCACATATCAAGAAATTTTCCATTAAAGAAACTAGTCACCATCACCATCAGAAAGTATTTTAAGCACCACTCGGGTGCTGAACATGCTATACAAATTGGGTACCTTGAGGTCCACCCTCTTCCAAGGTGTTTTCTCAGTGGTTTGATTTGCACCAAATCTCTGTGTAGCAGCAGATGTCATGATCTGTATTTTCTAAAGAAATAATATAATGAGAGAGAGACTAAGTGACCTACCAGTGGTCACTTAATGAGTGACTGAATCAAAACTCTAAAGTTGGTCTTCTGCTCCTTAGAGCACATTAGGGACCATTATCTATAGCCTGTTAGCTCACTTAAGACATTTTGGCAAAGAGGGAGAATCATTAAGTTCATTTCCTTGGTAGAATGAAGAAGATTGAATTTGCTAACAAAGAGATTATGAGTGACTTTGTTGAGAGAGCAGTTTTAACGATGGCTACATGATTTACCTACATTTTCCATCTAGCAGTTGATGACAAGGCTTCCTGCTTGAGAAATATGGCCCATAATACCACCTCCCTGCAGACGGGTTCTCACTACTGTTTTTTGTGAAGGACACATAAGTTACGGGCCTGCTACAGTGGTTGGTTTTGCTCAATTTTAATTGAGCTGAAATTTGCATAACGTACAGTTAACCATTTTAAAACGGGTAATTCATTGGTACTTGGTGTATTCCTATTGTTGAGCAGCCACCACACCTGTCTAGTTTCAAAACAGTTTCGTCATCCCTTAAGGAAACCCCATATCCATTGAGCAGTTCCTTCTTACCCACCTGCTGCTATGTCTTATAAGTCTTTAATTTTATCAAACATACACACACACACATTCATACTATACACATCTCTGTCTCTCACTCTACGTACCAACCTCCCTCCCTCCCTCCCTCCCTACCTACCTAGAGATTAGAATGTTCCTAACAGAGGCTCTAACGTGCCCTATTATGTAAGCAAAGACCTATATATTTAACAGATGTTTCTCTATCAGGAAAAGGAAAAAGGGAAACACCCCTTGCTTCTTTTTAACCTTTCTGTATAATTCTGTTAAGCTCTTACTAGTTAGTCATTTATCGAGGGAGGGGTAAAAAAAAGAGAGAAGTCAATTCTAAGCCTTTTATTATGTAAAACTGCTGTTCCTCTTCTTACAAAAACAAAATTTCTCATTAATGTCTTCAACATTGAGAATTTTAAACTGCTTCCCTTATCTTAATAGTAAGCAATCATCTGGATTTTACGTTTCTGTGTTGAAGAGTCAGAGATGATTGAACAAAGTAGTTTAGCTGTCAAAGGTTTAATTTCTTGAAGAGGAATCAAAGGGGCATTCTTACTGTAATTTTTATTGTTAAAGGAATCACTGTTGTTTATATTTATTTATACCCTCGTTATTCTAGGAAAATATTTGAGGTGGCCAGTGGCAAATCTTTAAACTGTATATCTTTAAAATTAAGAACTAGATCCAATGAAAAAAAAAAAGAACTAGATCCAGTGAAAAAAAGTATCTGAGATTTAAATGTTAGAGAAAGTCAACTGAATTATATTTTAAATGTGCCTCAAGATATGAACTAATGTTGTTTGTCACCTGTTCTCCTGTTACCCTGTCTTTAAGTCTTCCTTGAGTAACCCTATCCTAATAGGATGATTTCCTTTGCATTTCTTCTGCATAAACTTTTTGTACAAACTGTACTCACTTTCGTACATTTTCTAGGTGATTGTTGTGTGTCAGAAGTCTCCTAACTAAGCTTCTAATGAAAATTCTGGCCATTTTATCTTATTTTATTTTTGCGTACCAAAGCATCTAGCCTTGTGCTGGTCAGAAGGGCTGCTGTGACTTAGGCCGGTGAAACATCGCACGTTGATTTTACCTAAAAGTTTACCCTGGGTCCAGGGGAGGGGCAGGTATCTGATGGGGTCGTAGATAGAGAGGCGGCTGATTGGACAGAGAAGTGGGCAATTTGCATACTTTTCTTTTTCTCATTTCAGTCTGTGCCACAGAATCATACATTTGGTAATTATTTCATGCTTTTGTTTTTAGTTGAAAGTACTTAGGGCCATATGTTTTGACAGAAAAAAAAAAGATAATTCGTACTTTTTCAGCTTTGGGAAAGGGAGGATGAGGTCATAATTTTACAGTGTACCATGGCAATGATTCCTGCTCAGAACTTCACCAGATTGGAGACTCGCTGTTCGTAACAATTCTCTTGGGAAGCAGAAGATGAAGGCATCTGTTGGAAGCACCCAACGTTAAGTGGGATTGCTCAGAGAGCCCAGCATAGAGTTCATCTCTAACTCTACTCAACATTGGTAGATACCATTTACTCATATGAAAAATTGACCTCCAGATTCTTTAGGCCATAAGTGACCAGGATAGATATTCTGATCCAGTGCTAGCAGTTCTGACCTAGGATTTGCAGTGAAAAGACCTAGCTTATAATCTTTCTCCTGCTGTCCTAGAGGCTTGTGACTACTGGAAAGCTCTCCCAGCTCTGTCTCCTAATGGATGAGATGGATGAGCACATGGGTAGATAAGTTATCTCACAGTTATTATTAAATAATGGATGCAGAATGTTTTTGTCATTTAAAATGAAAATAGCAACTTTTATGATGCCTAATCATAGAGTTTTACCAAATTTCCCTTTATGCATTTAAGCTCAAGTTCAAAGAAGGTGTTTCTAGAGAAGCACATATCCCCTTTTGTGAGTTGTGTCTTTTGAGATGTCCTCTTGTCTAAATATCCGTTGGAGTCTTGGTCTCACCATTTTCCCATTTTTGCTTGAGTCTCTGCTCTTGAAAGTGTGTCTTTCTGCTTTTGTGTAACAACTTTCTTCCTAGTCCCTCTTGCTCCTGGGATGGAGTGCGTTGCATACTTAAGAAAGGTGGCCCCCTGGCCGTCTGTGCTAATGAAGTGCAAACCCAGCACTGAAAATGCTGGGACGGGAGGAGCCGGAACAGCACATTTATGGCTGCACAGGGGCAAACTGTAAAGTAATCAGCATCTCTCTGGTCCTGCTTTCCCTTCTTGTAAAGCCTTCCCCGTACCCTCATCCTTTTCCCACTTTCCTCTCAATCTTAAGAAGTTAATTCTAGGGAAAAGATCAGAGACCTCATCACATCAAAGTGTAATAACTGCTAACAGACTCTTAAAAGCATTTCCCAAGATGGGGGATGATTGGAGATGGGTTGAAAGTGGGCTTCTGAGCGTGGCATTTTCTTCCAGGGAAGGAGACTTCTACCCCTGGTAGAATTGTACATTGACTGAGGTCCACAGCAGGGAAATGAATTTGTTTACCCCAGGGGTGCCCAAACTTCTTTGAGCTTGATTCCTTTTTAAGCAGCACACCTGTTAACGTCAAGTGAAGGATGTGCACACTAGGCTGCAGGCATCAACCTTCGGCCTTAGGTTCAAAGGGAAAAGGGTGGGAAGTGGTCCTCTTAGAACATTAAATATGGACCATTATAGGTAATTGCCTCTGCTTTCGAAAGAAAGCTCAGCCCTAAAACACATCAAGGTACTAAAATCTTTCTCAGCAGAGCCAGAAACATCTATGTTATGATGTTGTCCTTAGTTTGATGTGTATCGTGTGTGTGATGTGTTTCTTCATCATTCACGTGTGCATCTGGTAACTCCTTCGGCCTGTTATGTTTCAGGCATTCGGGCCCCACCACCCCCATACACACACAGAGATCACACCTGTACAGTTTTTCATAATCCTTTTTTTAAACGTTATTGTTTCTGCATTTGACTGTCCTCAGCAGGCCTTCTTTGAATTCAGCAGAGTATGGAAGAAACAACCATAATCAACATTGGAATAAACTAAAAAATTAATATAACTTTTTATTGTAGAATAATAGAAGTTATTCCCACCCAGGAAACATCGCCCTCACTCAGTTAATGAGACCATGTCATCAGAGGTCACAAAGCTCCTTAATGGGAGATATAACCAACACTATTTTGATGTTCCAGTGCCTCCTCATGACACAGTAGTTGTTATCTAAAAAAAAAGCAAACAGTTGGTAGCAAAAGAGGGAAAAATAGTATTGAGATGGGACCCATTAGAAATAGTTGACAGTCCTGAATTCAACGTGATAGCTATAGATAGAGATACAAACAATTTAATTACGTCTGTTTACAGTTTAAGACAACTAGAAATAATAATCATTAATAGAAATAATAAATCATGGTCTTCTCAACATCACCTTTAATTTCTAACAAACACAATAAATCAAAGCTTGGAAATAACTTGGTTAGGTGTTTAGGACCTATTAAAGGGTCATGGTGGCCTTACCATCCACAGCCTTTTATCTGTGCCAGCCCTGAGCCCAGTGAGGAAGCAGGTTCCCATGTGAATAAGTAACATAAGGACTATAACCAGGAAGAAGTCAGGTTTCACCTGGACTTAATTTTATGCAATTTAGTGTTTCAAGAGACCTTTAGCCACGTGTAACTTAATCGGTGTAAGGCCTTCTCAGCCAGGGCCAGTGTACTCAGAATGCTGGCACTGGGCATTCCCATGATCTACCACATTGAAAGTAATAGCAAACATACAGTGTCTGCTCCGTTCATGCCAAGAGCAGGAGCAATGCAGGTGTGAAAATAAAAAGGAGTATTTGGAGCCAGAGGCTAGTTCGCATAGACGGGGCTATGGTCACACTTCATGTGAATTCTTCATGTAATAATACGGTGTGTGGGGTTTTGTTAATCAGTTTAGTGTTCTGGTATTTAGTCTTGTGTCTGGCTTCACCACTCAACCCCGGTGCAACTCTCAGCGGATTACTTGCCCCCCTGTGTCTTCAGTGCTGTCGAGAGTTAGCAGTACCTGCTGCTACAGTGCTCAGCCGCAGGTCTAGGAGACGGGTGGATGGTCCTCCTGGTAGCGGTGCACGCGAACCTCCTCTGTGCTCCCCCCACTGAGATCATCTTGTGCTCTTCTGTTTGGGCAAAAGAGCATCCTCAGCCCCTTGTCTGCTGAACAGCCAGGGAGTATATAAACGGGACCCAGGAGTCTACAGATCTGTAGGGTTTTGGTAGGAGTCTGTGAACACCCTGGAGAGAAGCCCCTTAGTGATCAAGAGATCATGTTTAAGCCCAAACTCCCAAACAAGATACATGATTTTGAGTCTCAAATTTTCCACTTAACCAGCTGTGTGACTTGGAGCACGTTACTTAACGTCTCTATGCCTCAGATTCCTTCTGTGTCAAATTGGGATGATAGTGAAACAGTAGGGTTAGCGTCAAGACAAGATGAGGACAGGGACAGTTTGGCTGGAATAGTGTCTCACATAATGTAAGTAAAGCGTTCGCTATTTTTATCGTCACTGTTATTTTGTCACTGCAACTGTGACAAGAGCTTAGGACTGGCAGGCATTGGATTGCCAGGTCCTTTTTCAATTCTGGAGAGTGTTAAGCTAAAATACCACAATAATTTATTTCCTTTCTTTGTTTTTAATTGTCAACTCCCTGTGTGCATCACTGAGATTGTTGCATGATAATCTGTGAAAAGAGCTTAAAATCTAAGACGTTCCATATCTATGATATATCCAGGTACCATAGGTGCAATATCACATACATGACATATCTCTGATACCATAACAGAATGATCCTAGTCGTACCTGTCTTGGCATTTTTTCTGCCTCATGTGTGCAATGACAACACATAGATACTTATAAAATACTTGTGAAATAATGAGACACTATGTAGATTTAAATTACAATAATATTGTTCTACAATTACTAGTGATTCTGTCTTAGTTTTTCTTTATTTTTAGTTGAAGCAGAGCTTTTTCCTCTCTTGTAAATTTCTAAGCTACACAGACTCTTTTTTTTTTTAATAGTTTGAAATTTGATTTAGAGATTTGAAAAATATCCGGCAAAGAAGACTAGCTTTGCCTTTTGATTTGAAGAAAGGAAAGAACAAGGTAGAGCTGTCTGGCCATAAAGAATGTCAGGTTTTTTTTTCTAGGACTCGGGATGCTCTGCATGCTTAATCGCGGGTCCAGCTCACATTTTTGCTGTATCATTGCTGAGCTTGTCACAGGCTAGGTGCGCTGGTCGAAGATGCTCGGACGGGAGTCCGCCCATCCCTGCGTGCTTATGCAACTTCTGATCTGTTGTAGATCACTCAGGTCCCTGCTTCTCCTTCCTGTTGCTTTCTTTGCGGTCTTCTGATTTCTTTGAGCTAATACAATTTGATAAATATAGATAGAGGTACAAAGAAGGGAATTGAAGTTCCTACAGTTTTACTGCTTAACACAGAAGAGGAAATTTTGTGGCTGGGAAGAATAAAATGCCGGCTGTAATTCATTTTTATAGAATTTAGTTTCAGATTTAATATACTCATGAACAGATAATCAAAACTCAACTGATATTTGAAAGAGTACAAGAATGATATGTGGTGTTTGGGATGGAATGTTTGGATATATGTTCAAAATGACTTGTGTTCTAAGGAATATTGCATATTCAAGGAAGTTCTTTTAGGGGGATCATATGCATGTTCTTTTTGTTTGTTTGTTTTTTGGGGTTTTTTTGCATTTTTTATTGATTTATAATCATTTTACAATGTTGTGTCACATTCCAGTGTAGAGCACAATTTTTCAGTTATACATGAACATATATATATTCATTGTCACATTCTTTTCTCTGTGAGTTACCATAAGATCTTGTGTATATTTCCCTGTACATGTTCTTTTTCGTGTGTTTTTGTGATGCACTCTGGTAGAGTGAAGACAGGTCATTGCTTGTTAGTGGAAGTAAAATATGAATATTTTATTTTACACATGAATGGTACATTTTACACATGTTTAGATGATTGTGAATTTTTTTTCAGACTATCAATAAAGATAACTTGAGGACTAAAACTTCTTACTAGATGTTACTTTAGGGCATTTAGAACTGTTGGTTTAACTCCTATAAAAACTTAAGGTGATTGAAATGAAAATCAGAACTTCACAGTTTCAACAGATTACACCTCTGAAGTTTTTTTCACGTATAATTAAATCTCCATCTATTTGTCAGTATACTGCAGCATTTACCCGTTGTCTGTCAACATATTTCCTACTTATGTGCTAATAATGCAAATTGACTTTTAACCATCATTTGGAAATGAAGTAGGACCTTTTCCTTTAGTAAATATTCCCTGACTTGATCATACATACTGAGAATAGGTCAGGTGAATACTTTTTATTTCTGTAGTTTGCTTCTGTTTGTTGTTTGCTTGTTTGTTAGTTTGTTTGTTTTTGCACTGTTGGATTGTTTGCTGCCTCACTGTTCAATGCTGCCGAGCATCCTTCACTGCCTTTCAACCTTGTAATGACTCACTCAGCTCTGTTCCTTGGCCTGTGTGTTAGCCTTTCATGCCCTTTTACTGCCTGTTAGAATATTTCAGTTATAAAGTTAAAAAAGACTTTAGGAAAGAGAGTGCCAGGAGGGCTGGATGAGAAGTCGGGAGCGCTGGGCTCTGTCCAGGCCCTCGGGTAAGCCCTTGCACCCCTCTGCCTTTTGCTCCTTTGGAAAATGAGGTTGAACTCACTTGAGCTTTAAAAGTGTGATGCCAAGAGGCAGACAAGAGGACAGCAGGTGGAGAAGTTTCATGAAAAGAGAAAGGAGCCTCTATAAGGAACTGGTATAAACAGATTGTAAAAGACAAAGCAGTGAAAATGGAGAGCAGGACAGAGGGATACAGTTACCAGTACGTAATGTGAAAACTCATGATCAGAAAAGGTTAAAAGTCTGTTCAACACTTAACTGTCTAAAAAAAGGAATCACACCACGTCTAACTACAGTTCCTTTGCCAAAGACCGACTAGGGGCCACGGACGGAACGGCAGTGTAAGAGTTCCTTACTCTTCTTTCCGACACATCCAGAAACCTGGGGATCACAGATACTCTCCCCTAGGGTTCTCCTTGGTACAGCTCTACTTGCAGGAATTTGGGCAGATGGTTATAGAAAGGGCTTTAAGAAGTATATGATGGTACAAGGAACTCTAAAACTAATAAATCAAATGCAAATCTAAATCTTCTGCCACCCAATAAAGTCAACATTTATTAAACACCAGTTGTATGCTAGGGGCTAGGGACACCTGGAACTTGCTTCTCACACTAGTTTACCAGAGGAGTTCTTGTTTTTGAAGCCTAGAGGGAACAGCAAGTCTTTATATATAGAGAGAGAGAAACAGAGAGAGAAGTCTAGTCAGCTTACAATGTTGCATCAATTTCTGGTGTACAGCATAGTGCTTCAGTCATACATGAACTTACATATATTAGTTTTCATATTCTTTTTCACCATAAGTTACTACAAGATATTGAATATAGTTCCCTGTGCTATACAGTGTAATCTTGTTGTTTATCTATTTTATATATAGTAGTTAGTACCTGCAAATCTCGAACTACCAGTTTATCCCTTTCCACCCCCTTCCTTTGTGGTAACCATGTTTGTTTTCTATGTCTGTGAGTCTGTATCTGTTTTGTAAATAAGTTTGTCCTTTTTTTTATTATTTAAGGTTCCACATATAAGTAATATGATACTGTATTTTTCTTTCTCTTTCTGGCTTACTTCATTTAGAATTATAATCTCCAGGTCTTATTCTTTCTATGGCTGAGTAGTATTCCATTGTATGAATATACCACAGCTTCTTTATCCAGTCATCTGTCGATGGACATCAGGTTGTTTCCATGTCTTGGCTAGGTGTATTACTGTGTTAGTTGCTCTAACAGAGAGTGCAAGGGGGCCCCAGGAACAAGCATGACTCTAGATCAGTGCTTCCAACAGAACATTTTGCCCTGATGGGAAAGTTCTCCATTGGTGATGTCTAGCATGGTAGCCAGCACCCACGTTTGGCTGTTGAGCACTTGAAATGTGGCTTGTGTGAGTGAGGGACTGAATATTTAATTTTATTTAATTTTAATTAAACTTAATTCACATAACCACATATAACTAATAGCTACCGTACTGGATAGCACCATTCTAGACACGTTAAAATTAACTCTAAGCACTTACAGCCAGATATAAATAATAATACCATTTATTGAGTTCATACAGGAGTTTAGGAAATATGTGTGAGATGTATTATCTCTAATCCTCGGAACAGAATAGCCCCATTTGACAAATGAGGAAATTGAAACTCAGAGAGAGATGGTTCTGTTATGTCCTTACAACTATTTGTAAGAGCTGGAATTTGAACCTCGTTGTTCTGACTGTAGAGCTGGATGATTTCTACAATCCAGCCAAATCAATTTCCTTAGACCATCTATGTGCATCTTCCCCTGGCTTTATGGATTAGCCAGCAGTGTACCTTTAGCTTGGTCACATAAAATAATTACAGTGTCCGTTTTAACACTTCTGAACGTGGCGGTATCACCCCCCACCCCGAGCCATTCTTTTTTCTGTGACCCATATCTTTCCAACTGCATTGTATGAGTCGAGGTCCAATCCAGCTAGTTCCCTGAGTTGTGAGCTGATCACGTACAAGTACCTTTCCCCATTAGATGCTGGGAAGCATCAAAGCGTATGCCTAGGCCTGTGACCATGAGTGGCACACTACAAACTCTTGGCATTTTAGTGTTTAACTGTCCCAGGTTAGAGTATTTGTGAAATCTCCCAAGGTCTGAGCTGCTCAGTCAGCCTCGCCAGCCCTTGGGCATCTGAGGCATAATTATGCTTTGCTGTTTTCCACTCATCATGGAGCATACAGTAGCTCTCTTGAAGGATCTGAAAGTCTCAATTACAATGTTTCATTTATTCTCAACTGATTCTCTTTGGAAATTATTTATTCAGCTAGTACTTGCAGATCACAAAGGGGCAGTGATGTTAAGGAGTGTTCAAGGTCTACTGTACAATCCAGTGGCTGTCACCCAACCCAACTCAGTTACACACCTCATGATACTTCTCTTTGTCCCCTCCAGAGTTGAGCTCCCCACTTCAGGAAGAAAGTAACTGACATATGTTGGTTTCACTATCAGCATGCCTTATCACATTTTATTTTCTTAAAAGGTCATTATGAGATCCCACAAGAATATTTCTATAAAACATGGCCAAAGTATAGCCTTGCGTTGATAGTTATAAATATCTTTTCTTTTTTGTCTTTTAAGAGCAAGAGATTGTTTTTTTATTGGAAAGAACATAGACTTTAATGACCAGTTCAAATCTTTCCTTTACCACTTGGTGAATTTTTAACTTGGAAAAGTGAGTTAACTTTCCTGAGACTCATTTGTCCAGATAATAAAATTTAAAAAAAAATAGCAGCACAACATTACACTATTATCTGATTTTTTTTTGCATGCTTAATAGATGCCGGGTATTATTCTAGTTGCTTTATGCCATCTAGACACATTATGCCATTTAATTCTCACAAGAATTTGGCATAGAAGGTACTGTCATTCCCATTTTACAGGTAGGAATCCGAAGACCAAAGAAGTTACGGTAACTGAGGTCCAAGGCTGCCTAGCTAATAAATGGTGGGCCTGGCAGTCTGACCCAGTCCAGTATGGGCCAGTACTTCTGACCTCTCTACCATACTTCAGCCCTTTGAATAAGACTATTAATAATGTTCATCTTGTATGATTATTATGAAGATTAGAAATAATGTACCTGGTGCTCCCAGCACAAAAGCTGTTCATCAGGAGCCCCTAAATGGTAATCACTGCTGTTTTTTAAATCTCCGTAAGTGAAATTGATATGCCAAGACACAGGAGAAGCGTCACAGGAGAAAGGCAGACTGTGCATTCTACTTCGTCCATTTTGTTTGCTGGTTTCTGTGTTTGCTTGGTTTTCTTCTTTTCAAGTAGTTGGAGGTTCTGTTTTAAAAGAACGTATCATACTGTTGTTTCTTTGATGATCAGGAACATCGGTTGGAACAGCTAAGGTACCACAGTAATATATCTCAAATTACAACAGAAATTAAATCTGTGAAATGAAAACTTTTACGATTTTTATCTGTTCGGGGCTTAGTGTTACCTTAGAGAGCTTTGTTTCACTCAGGACTTCTGTATTTATGATTTTGTTTTAAATTCAGAATTATAAGAGAAAAGTTAATGGTGCTAACTTTGAATATTAACTGTACTTAGCTTTTAGTTTTCCATGAAGCTTTTATTCAACAAATAGTTCACTAACAGAGCCGTAGCCTATGAGTTTGAGCCAAGTTTCCCCATTTCCAATTTGGCAACAAAAATTTCACACTTCTTTAGTTACTCTTGTGGGAGGAATTGGAATGCCAAAAGTCACCTTGATCTAAGATACCTTATCAGAAGAAAACTAAGTGTAGATTTTTGTTTCTCTTTAGCCTTTCCTCATGTTTCCTTGGCAGTCACTTTGAAACACTGAACTAGAGTTTGAGATTTGTAGTTTCATTTTCCATTGGGCTGATTTTTCTGGTGTTACTCATTTGAAGATGTCTGGGATGTTTGTTATTATTGTATTAAACAGAAAGTATTTTCTTTAACCAATGTATGAGTCATCTTTCTATTTACCTAGGATAGTAATAATTAAAGTTAAGTGGATGTGAGGGGTTTTTTTAATTGAATTTAGTATCTCTATTAAATACCTTATTGTAACCCATACTTTGAAGTCCTTTGAGAGATTGGCAAAATAGTTGACTGATGTAAAAATAATGAAGCAGCTTACCGGTCATCCAAGTTACTCAAGATTAAAACATTAAGGAGAAACTGAATATGAACCTTATGAACACTCTGTTTCCATAAATATCATCTTTGCCTCCTCCACCATTTTTAAAGAAAGTAACCATTAAACAGTAGAAAATAAAGAGCAGGTGATAGTTACATATCTTGAGCAGTTGCTTTGACCATTCCATTATTGAATTTTCTTATAATTAAAATGTGGGACGTTGAACTAAATAAATTCTTTGATTCCTTCTACTTTTGAAAAGTATACTAGTCCTACATGATATTTATTTATATAAACAAATATATAGAACACTGACCTGAAAAGTAACTTTTGAAGTGAGAAAGATGAAGTATATAAATGAAAAAGGAATAACATTATACCATCAGTTATGACATAAAAGAAAATTTATAAAATATGCAGAAATTGCCTTTCAGAAAAAGCTATAAGCAATGTTCCATTTCTTGTTCACAAAGACTTCCATCTTATCTAAAGAATCTTCATTTGACTACACCACCAGAAAAATGGAAATTGTGAAGTATAATATTTCCTAAAAACGTTTTTATCCCCATATTTTTTTTTCATGCAGACAGTATTTGTGAACTCGGAATAAGTGATCTTACTTTCAGATCTTGGCATTTGATCATAATTCATAATCAAAATAGCCTCCTTATATGAGCAAAATTATCGAAGATTTGTCTTTATCTCCCAAAAGAAATATTAAGTAGTTCTACCCAGATCGGGAACACAGATAAATCTTTGCCATCAAATGGTGTTTATGTAATAGTTGTACTACGTGTTTAAGGATATGTGGTAAAATATGTACTGAAAATTGTATATGATGCTGAAAGAATTTATTTTGGTTATTTTAAAATATAAAGTGATTTAATACTATGGTAGAGTTTATTTTCAGGTTTACAGTAAATATATTGATGTCTGAAATTTGGAAGTAATGCATAGTACACTTAGCTTGTATTAATACTGATTGGCCAAATCCCTGTCAGGCTAACAGTCCGTAGATAGATTATAGCAGTAATGTGCTCATTCTGTCATTAGAGTAAGATGATCTAATTTTCAATTTCCCCTTTTCCTAGAAGGTAAGGCTTTCTTTCATCTTTTTAGCCTAATCTCAAGACTTCTAAATACATTTGTTGGTGTTTTCCAAACTGTTTGTCAATTGTATAATTCCCAAGAAAATACTGGGTTTTGCTTGATAGATCTTAGGGTGTTGATTTGCTTTGGGATTCCCAGCTTAAGTTCTATTCTTTGTCCCTTTAAGATACTTGAAAAAAAATTCCCCTGTAGAAACAGAAGCAATAAACTGTTTATACATTTAAAATATGAAGAAGATTTAAAAATAAAATGAAATATAACTCAGAAAAAAAATAGGGCTTAAATTCCTCAAAACCTGAAGAAGAATCCTTGTTTTCTAAAGTGTGGAAAGGTTTTCTGGTTTGTTTTTGTTTTGTTCAATCTCCAGGACCTCCCAATTTTCAAGGGCACTGTGGGGCATATGTAGCATTTATTTGATGTATGTATGTGTGCGGATTTTTTCCCACATCTGTCTCTGTGGACCTATCCTTTGTGAAATCGTAAACCTTGTATTAATGCTTAGTTTGTGATTCATGGTGTTGTGAAAGCAATTATATAATTTTTCTTTGGGTGTTTATTCCATGTGCGCTGTGAGAAAAAAAAAAGGGAGTTATTTTTTGGGTAACCCTGCAGTTGCCTTTTTATTGGTGAATTTCTCTTTCTTTTACTGTGACCTGTGAATTTCACTGTAGGCTCACTGCCAATTTTGTGAGCCGCTGCCTGCTTCAAAATGGAGGCAGGAAGGTATCCATTTTCATCAAGAGGATGACAGTGTTCAGTCTCTCGACCATCTGGAGAGAGGAACTTTTGGAGCAAAAGAAAAATGGAGATTTAAAAAAAATTATATTTAGCAGAAAAGGCAAGGGGGGGAACCAATTAAAGTTAAACTATACCTTGTGAATTTATGCTTTTCTACTGTGCTGTCTTTTTTAAAGGAAACATAAATAAGAAAATACATGAGCTATTTTTACAAAGAACTGGTTCTCCAGGTCTCATGAGTATTAGTAAACGAATGTAAGTAAATTAGGATTTTGGCATAGTGTCGAAGTTTATTGCACATACAAAGATAATAAGAACTGTAAAGGAGAGTGCTCCCCCCTTCCTGTGTACACACTCACTGTTGGTGGTCTGTGTAGATTTGGGCTGTTAACGGCCTTTTCGTGCATCTCTACAAAAAGCTAACACTATGGGAATTTAATATTCCAGCATATAGTCATCACTGTCTGTGGTCTGGATCTAGCACATTCATTTTCTCTCTTTCTGTCCCTCTGTCACTCTCTCTTGATTTTAATCAAAGCGTAAACAGGAGAAGCTTGGGGCATGTGTTCTCCTTTCTACCATTTACATGCTCATGGGCCAACTACATTAAAAAGAAGAATAATAATAATACAAGAATAATACCCTGTGGGTAGTATACATTTACAACTAGATGTAGTTCTCAACATTCTTGCCCGTGACTGGAAGATATCACACTTGGTTGTTCCACTCACACAAATCTACTCTGCATTTTTTGTTTCTTTGTTTGTTTGTTTGTTTTTCTGTATTCGGAAAGGGATGATGTTTCTAGGATTCGACCCGATTTAGAAGGGCCATGGTAGAAGCTTCGCCTCTGGTGCCTGCTTCTTCTAAAGTAATATAGAGATGCTTGGGTCAAGGCAGCAAGCCAGACTAAACGGGCTCTCGTTCTCCAGGTCTATGCTCCATCAGCAAGCACTGCCGACTACAACAGGGACTCGCCGGGCTACCCTTCCTCGAAACCAGCAGCCAGCACTTTCCCCAGCTCCTTCTTCATGCAAGGTAAGAAGCTGCCTCTTCCGAGGGGGGACCCCCGGGTGGGTCTTCTCATGTCACAGATGGGGCCGGGGAGTGCTGCTCTGGGACTCAGGAAACGGAACACGAGGCAAGTGTAGAACATTCAAGGTCGTGCTCTTTTTTTTTTTTTTTTTTTTTTTAGGAATTCAGTGCATTAAAAAAATAATTAATTATAGCTTCACAAAGACTTATTTATTTTTAAATGAAAGCCCCTGGCACAGTCATGAGTTGAGATTAGACTGGTTTGCTTGCTTGGAACGGATGCTTCTTCGGGGATGGATGGCCTTCCACGCCTCATCATTTCGGCATCTTCACTCCCCGAGAAGAGCATGTGTGTGTTGCGAAGTGCTTTGGTTCCGTGTGTATTTTGAGCATCCTGGATTTAGCCACCTGGGAGCAAATTGTCCTCAGATACACCTTTATGTAAAAATGTTGGCCACTTATTAATTTATAAGTAAGAACGAATGTCCCACTTAAGATGAAGTTACCCATCTAATGTCTGGGATATCATTTCATTACACAGCAGAAGTTCTATCTAAAACATACTGATTTAGGGCCAAAGACCCAGCTTTTTTCCCAGACGAACACAGAAAATTACAGCTTTGTGGTAGATAAAGTGTACTTAATTCATTTAATTGTCCCGTGTTTTTAATTAAATGCACATGGATGTGTGTTCCCTGAGCTTATAGTCTTAGCCCTCGTATTACAGCTCCTTTCTGCTGCTTGAAAAAGACTGTGAAATGGTTGAAATGACAGCAGCTACTTATGAGAAGAGACAGTCCAGAGTATGCAGCTAAGGCTCCCTCCCCGCTATGCTTGGGACACTTCCTGTCAAAATGTGATGATCTTGTTGCTAAGTTAATACTCTGAAATTCAGATATGGAATTCACCAAGAAACCCTGTATGCAAACTTTAACTCTTTTTGCCTGGCTGTGAAGATCTCGAGTGTGCCTTGGCCAAGTGCCATGGGATTTCCTTCGTTTTTCTCCTCAAGGAAGGACCATGTCACAGGAAGGAGGGGCCGCGGGGGCAGCAAGTCCTCCCAGGGGAAGCAGCTTGACATCACATTTAGATGACAGTGGGCACACTCGGAATCATTCTGATTCAGAGGGATTGGCTTCCTCTCCCTTCAGATTGTTAGCTCTTTCAGGTTGTTAGTTCCCATGTGAAATTCCATGGAAAATCTATAAAATTGAATCGAATGGGTCCTTCAGGAATAGAGAGAATTGGTTCTGCGCGTAATCCTGTTGCCCAGGATCTTGTATCTCTGTGACCTGTCCTGGGCGTCCCTTTCTCTCAAAGGGACCAGCAGGTATGTCACCTGGGTGTGTTCTGTGCCGTGACCAAAGGTGTATCCCCTTTGGCTATAAGTAGCAGCCACGTGGACATCAGCACGTCTTTCTTTTGTGACCAGAGGGACAGTGCCGCCAGTGCCTACAGAGGTTGTCAGCTCCAGGTCTCATCACTCGAAACAGAACTTCACTGAGAAAATTGACAGGATAGATCTCTTCTGTCTGCCTCCAGGAAGGTCGCTTGCTTGAATCTTGGACACTGCAAGGGGAGATGGGGTGGATTAGAACCACAGGCTCTTCTCCATAGCAGACCATGCAAAAATATGGGGAATAAATTTGTTTTTCTGCATGTGAATACCCAAAAGGCAAAAAAAAAATTTTTTTTTAGTTGACATTTATGATGAGCCCAGTTGATCTGCACACACCTAATTGTATTCTTTCCAAACAGTATTATGCCAAGATCATGGGATGTGATACATATGAATTTACAGTGAAAAGCTTAATTTACGTAAAATCTGTATTTTTGTAGGTCTGCATTGAGTAGAGTGTCTGCGGTAACAAATCCTAAATGTATTTCCATATAGTGCACCATGTCAGAATGTTTCAGGAGACTCTTGTTCAGTGATAGATATTCTCAATTTATCTGTCGTGCACGCCATCTATTTGAAATATTAGTGGTCTTAAACTTCACATTTGAATTTAAGTTGACGTCTAAACTTCCGCAATCTCAGGGGTAAATCTTAAGTCCATGAATAATAACTTTCTGGAAGTTCTACGCTTTTACATTATGTTCATAGTAATATACATCATGATCCCACTTCACATCAGTTTCCCTCGATAAGGGTCCCCGGTGCCCTGAGATTTCAAGGAAATGCAGTTTAGGTGAAAGATATTCAGAGACTGTCGGTAACATATTTTAAACCCACTCCTTACTGGTGACCTCTTATTTTTGACTTTAACTTCCACCTTGTAGCTAAAACTCTTAAGTTGTCCAAATCACAGACGTGATTTTGCTTCGGTAGTTCTTGATTATTATGGATTATTCCTCCCTGTCCTGAAACCATTCCAGCTTTCTGAATTCTAACTTCCGGATTTTAAAACTCAGTGAAAAAAAAGCTTTAATGAAACAGTGCCAGATTCAACTTGCCTACTGCCTGCATTTTTCAAAAGGCATGTAAATAACATATAAGATGAAAATAATCTTATTTTTCAGGGAGCACTGCCTGCCGTTCAGTTAGCACCTAGCTCATGGCCTCAGATACATCTGGCACTCAATAGTTTCTGTTGAACTATTGAAAGAAAGAGAAACTGAATTCAGCGATAGCCTAGAGCCTCTGCTCACTTAATCTGAGAAGCCCAAATCAGGCAGTAGAAATCTCAGTAGGAACTTGCAGGTCAACAAGCCCAGAGAATGAAAAATAAAATCTGTAGGAATATTTTTAATGCGTTGTTTAAAAAAGAGATTAACTTGATATTAAAAGATATAATTTTAAACCTCATTTTAATTCAGCTTTGTAAAATCCAGGGGCTCTCAAAATTGCCTATAGCATAATATCTACCTTATGATATGTGTGTACCCCTTTCATTGCTACTGAAGGCTTAAGATGCCCATATAAACTATATACCAAAATATAAACATTTAAAAAGAAAACGAAAACTCAGAACTATCCTTGAGACAGCCCTTCCCTACATACCATAGTGAATTTCAGCTTGAATTCTGTCTACACTGTGTGTTACAAAAATGAAATCCAACCTTTTAAATCAGAGATATTCTTTTTCACTATTACCTTTTGGTTTTTTTAATTTTATTGAAGTATAGTCGATTTACAACGTATCCATTCCTGATGTACAGCATAGTAATTCATTTATACATATATATGTATTCCTTTTCGTATTCTTTTTCATTATAGGCCATTACAAGGTTTGAATATAGATCCGTGTTATGCAGTAGGACCTTACTGTGTATCTTTTTTACATATAGTAGTCTGTGTCTGTATGCTTTTAAAACCTGCGAATTTGCCAGTTCTGTAATATCTCAAGTGTCTTATTTTCACCTCAGAATTTAGAAACAATTTAATTTTTAGTGGGTTTTCACAATCTCGTTTTCTACTTGGTTTTCATAGGAAAAAAAAAGTCAGGGGACCCTCTAAGAAATGTTTCCTTTAGCGTTAGCTACCTTGCTGACTTGACACAACTGTCAGTAGAAACGTGTTCTGTTCTTTTACAGTTGGATTTTTACCAAGAAGCCTTTAAGTTTGTTAAATATTTATATTTGTTTAGCAGTATAGAGCCATTTGGGGGGAAAAATAGCGATGACTGTCTTCTGATGTAATCAGCTCACCAGCACAAAGATGAATACACAACAGGCAGTCATTTTGAAATATATGAAAAAACCCAGTTCTATAAGGCAAGGCTGAATGCCTCCGAAAAGTCATGGTTTTCTTTGTCCTTTACAGATGGCCATCACAGCAGTGACCCTTGGAGCTCCTCCAGTGGGATGAATCAGCCTGGCTACGGAGGGATGTTGGGCAATTCTTCTCATATTCCACAGTCTAGCAGCTACTGCAGCCTGCATCCACACGAACGTTTGGTAAGGCAGATTCACTTGGTAATGGGCATAACACAGCGAGTTTATCAAATCTCAGCCTGTCTTTGCAAGCATGTACCCAAGGATGCTGTCAGTGAATGTAAAAATGGCACACACCGATTTTTCTTACAGTTGCGTTGTTTTCTGTGATCAAAGACATAACTCAGTCAGATCACCTTTGCAAGCGCTTCCAGATTTTCTTAGTCATTCTTTTTATTGCGTCTTGTTCTGTGCTTTCTTTTATCACAATGTCAGCTTCCTTTGGTACATAAATACACACTGTATTTGCGTTGCACAACTTTAGCCATGGCGGTTCTTTCTTTCCTTTTTTTCTTTCTTTTTTTTTTTCTATTGTCGTCATTGTTGTTTGCCATCTGTATTTTTGAAGGATACACTGCAGGGGGCAGAGTGACAGTCAGTAGACTTTGAAAGTAGGTGATGCATCTCCCACGGGCATTTCCATTTCCTCTCAACTGGCTTCTGTAGCCGGTGAGAGCTTTGAACCATTGTACCACACCCGAAGGCAGGATTTCATGTTTCCTACATGCTCCCGTCGGTGACAGCAACCATGGGGTTCCTATGTAGATCAGATTCCCAATTTTCAGTATTTTAGCTTGATTTCCACACCCTCCAGTATCCCCCTGATGCTCTGTTGAAAACTGCTGGACTGTAGAATTTCTCTTTCTTTTATTATGAAAGTTGCCATTCTACCCGGCACCTCACTCCATCCTCATACGTCTCTTCTTTCTGGAGGAAGCAGCTCACCTGATGTGTTTCTAGCCTCAAAAACTACCTCAGCCCAGAATCCACTTGTGAACTGAAGTCTGTCACTGAAGTGGAGGGAAGAGCACTTCCGGAACGTGAGTTAGGTTTGGGATGCAGACAATAGGGGACTGAGTCCCTTGTGCAATAAAGTAGCTTTTAAAAGGTGTGAACGTCTAGTCCTGCAAACACAAGACTAGGACAAATCCAGTGATTCTTAGTGGTACTTACACTACTGTTCTTTACCTTGCAAGGTGCCCCCTTTTCTTCTTGTATCCACATATATGGGTTTTTTCTCTGTTCTAATACAGAAGATAGTATTTTCTCGATTTCTGTGGTCTTTTTTCACTGAGCCACCGGGCATATAGAAAAGGTGACTTCTATTCTATTCTGATTATGGAAAACATTCCAGAAGGGAAGATTTCTGATATCCTTGAAAATACCTATTTCGTTAGTCCTAGTGACGGAAACACTGTGTGGTCAATTAGCTTTTCCGCTAAAGAGAGACAAATGATGGAGATAGAATTGGCCTTTTTGTATCATCTCCCAAGTTTGAATGTGTAAATCACAAACTATCTCAGATTTCAGCCGATTTTCAATAAATAACAGATGACTTACTCCCAAATTCCCTTTTCTCTCACCTCCTACTGGGAAGTTATTAGTGTGAAGGCTTAAAGAAATAGCACTTATTGTAATACTGGAATTTCTCCTCTGCTAACATTTTTATTTCTCCATCATCATTGTGCACTTCTCTAAGGAGCTCAAGATCAAAACTGTGTGTGTCCTACGAGCAAGGAAAATTTTGATTACAAACAAGATTTCAGCACTATACTCATATGTTGGAATTTCAGTCCTTTTAAGAGGAGTCCATTTGACATTTATTTTTATTCCCTCCTGTATTTTTTTCTTTCCTAGCAGGCTGTAAGATTTTGACTTGGGTGGTTTGATTTTATGCTAATAGTTTCACTGCATGGGAGACGAAATGTGCTCACATGCACAAAAAGTATAATTTTAACAAGGAAGCTAACTATATCCCTTTTAGGAAAAGTTTGCTGAACCCAAATAGTACTTTCAAGCACGAGGAAAGATTATTTTGAAAAAGTAACCCAATAGGTGGTATCAGATGCCATATTTCTAATGTCATTTATCCATCGCAAAAGAGTTTTCGTTCTTAAGATGATCAGTTAGCCGATCTTAGAGATTAGGGGTTTTGTTTTTAAAAAGGGCAAGTGAATTAGATCTCTAATGAATTTTCTCACTATAGGGAAACTATTGAATTGCTATATCTAGTATTTATTATAAGTCCAGTATTTAACTATTCAAAAATCTCTTGCTAAAGTGACTTAAAAATCTGACACTGATGGAGGATAATTTGAGTATACAGTAAGTGGTTAGTGTCCTTTCACTGGAAAGTAAGGGAAGTTCCTTACAGTTTTCTTTGGTAGCTTTTGCCCAGGTCCATACTGAACAAAGGAGTATTCTGAGACAACAAGGAAGCTTTCCTGGGGTTATTTTGGGTATAATTTGGCCAAATTAGCATGCCTCTGAAGGTAAAACATTTTAGAAACATCATTGCCTTTATCACTGTTGACCTTGTTAGGATATGTCATTGCAAAGCCTAAAATTCACATATTTCAGTAGCAACTGTCAAGGCCCCGGTTTTGATTCTTTAAATCCCCTTTACATTCTCAGCCTCTACAACAGTCCCTCAGCGAATCACCGCTTTGACACAGAGACACATACAGACTCACTCAGAAGGATGGAGTTTGTGGTTAAGCTTTGGAGTGGGTTGTTGTAGGAGATTTAAGTTTGGAACGACTTGGCAGAGTTCTTTTTAAAAATAGGATTGAGTCCCTCCAGTCTGGTGTGGTTTAGGCATGGTCTTTGTGCCACAGAGTGAACTGGGAGTCTGGAATTTTAATATAAAGGAAATTCTGTTGTCTTTTATAATTTGTAACAGAAACCCTTCCTTACCCCGATCTCAGCAGGGGTGATTTTGCCCCACGGGGAGCATTTGGTAAATGTCTGGAGACATTTTGGGATATGACAACTCAGCAGGGTGTACTAGGTGCCCCGAAACCAGGGATGTGGTGAACATACTACAGCGCACAAGAGAAATCCCCACCCCCTCCAGCCAAGGATGATCTGACACAAAAGTTCGACAGTGCCAGGGCTGTGAAACCCTGCCTTAGCCCAAAGTATGACTTTATTCTTAGTGTGTGCTAACAGTTAACTGTATTTTCTAATCTTGGAATCATCAATGCACAGGTTGATGAAAACATCACTCATGGAAAAATTTTCAACACTTACTCTATCAATAGAGTCCAAATACACTATAATTGGGTATCATAAGTAAAAATAAATAAACAAATAGTGGGCATGTAAAACCATAACACTTAATCATACTTCCCCTTTCCTTGCCTTTGTAGCGAGCAGGACAGGCAGCATTAATAGCTGGAGCAAGAAAAACTAAGAGGGCCTCTTATAGTTGACCCCTAAATGCTCCAAGAGAGACGTTATTCATGTATCACTAATATTCTCTGTGGTGTATTTATTGCATCTTTGACTAACAGTAGTTTTCAAGATACTTTTCCTTGTAAAATAATCTAGTTATAAATCTCATTAGCTTCTTTCAGCATCTAATTTTCTGAGTCTCTAAAAATAACTAATTTATGTGAATTGCATCGGTTTCCCCATTAAAATCTTTAGGGAAGAACTTTTTTTTTTTAATTCTCTGAACTCAGTGTTTTTTTTTTTTTCTTTGTCTGTCAAATCCTGAATTACTGCCCATTTTACACCAAATAAAAAAAAGTCTAAAAGTTCTCACTGATGCGTTAAGCTTCTTCCTGTCTTATCCTGGGATGATTATAGTTATTTAAATATTTTTCAGAATTCTCTTCCTCTGTTTTGATTTTTGCAAGCTTGGGACTGGTTTATAGGTGATTCTACGCTTCAGAAACTCGGCATGGAGTAGGACTGTGTAGAAATGAAATCAAACTATCATTTTAGTTCTCTTTTTCTTTGTCCATAGTCTGTTTCTTTTTCTCCACATTATTATAGTCTTTAGCTCTCAAGCAGAAATAGCTCTTCTAAGTTTGGTCTTCCATGGCTTATCCAGTTTTTTAGGTCAGTTGTACAATGGACTGGGCCCACTCTATCATTCTTCAGAGAAAATTTCATGCACTACATGGCATATTCCGTAAGTGGGAAGTAGAAATGAATTTAACAGATGACCTAAGGAATTTTTTGATCAAGCAAAGAGGTCCATGAAATTTTAAAGTGTGAACAGCCTTCCTGGGAAATGGGAATAGTTTGAGGACATCACCCCAGCTTCTTCTCTGAAGCTGACCTTCCAGTTGGACTGTTTGGGGTGTGCAGAAGTAATATTTTCAAAGGCATCATCCGTGTCCTTGGCAGACCTAACTCCAAAATGTAGAGTCGTTTTCTAGACTGCTGAGTTGTCCCTCACATCAGTAGCATTTCAGTCCAGTGTTTCTTAAACACTAACTGGTAAGCAGTGTTCTCTGAGGCTGTGGGGTGAGTGTGTCCAGCACTCAGGCACGAGTTTTGGGGTGCAGTGCTAAAGGCTCTATTCAGGACCCCCTCACAGAGAGTTTACTGAAATGGCAGAAATGCCCTTGAAAGGGAAAGCACAGAAAAGCAACATTTAATTAAGTATTGAATGGCGCAGTGCAGAATGTGAGTGCATCAGGGAGTCGGAGAGAAGAGACTGTGGAAGAGCTAAAAGTAAGGGATCCCCAAGAAAGTGGTGGAACCCAAGATGGGCCTCACAGAATAAACAGGGGGCTACCAGACATGGGGTTTCACTCCCTGTGGATAGATGTCTGGGCTGTAAGCTTCCCTGACTTTCAGCATCATATTTAGTCTCTAATTTTGGCAGACTCTCTAATCATGATCTAATAAAGATCCACAGCCTAGTAATATATTACATATAGGGAAAAAGTATATTTTAGCTTAAATATTTTTCCTTTAGATGTCTGTAATGCACTCACATGCCTATAAGATTAACTTTTTAAGCTACCTTTTTTTATCCTGAAAAGGAAAATGGCTCAATTTTTATAGATAACCATGTTCCTGGTAGTGATCTGCTCATTCCACAGCAAGTGGTTGGGGAACCACTAATTTGCTACCTTGCAGGCACTGTGCTGTGTTCTCAGGAAAAGCAGCTTATGCGGACAATTAGCATAATAGTCGAACCCCAAGCCAAGCCTTAAACTAAATGATTCCGTAACAGTGATGTTCTTTCTCCATAGTCAACTACACAGTGGACTGCTATTGGAGAGGATGTGTAAAGAAAGAACTAAAATAAGTTGTTCTCAGTTCATTCGTTCCAGGGTAATTCAATATAGTCATTTTTTTAAGGCTTTACAAATTGATGCTTTCGAGAGAGATTTAATCATTACAGCTTTTCAAATTTTTCATTTACCATTTTGTTCTTACTAGAGCTCAGATCAAGATGATCCAATTTGGTAGGAAGACTTGTGACTGGTTATTCTTTGCCAGTGAGTGTCCGGAAAGTCAGGATGAAGCGTAATGTAAACCCTGTGGGTCGTGGTGACGTTTTATTCATTATCTTTTGGAGTCCGTCTTATTTGACCAAAAGGCTGTAGAGAAAAGTGACAGCAGTGATGGTCTTTCATGTTCCTGAAGTCTTGGACACGCTTTTTGAGCCGTCGTTTTTAGATTTAGCGACTGCGCTCATTTCTCAGTGTTCTCTGTTGCCACTGTATTCCTCTAGATTTGATGCAAACCCAAAGCAACTGTGTGTCTTTGTATTTTATTATTTGAAAAATGAAAGCCGTCAGATCTAAGCAAGATGAATTCTTGGATATTTTGCAATTCTGAGGGCTGTCTCCATGGCAAAATGAAGAGTTCTGAAGGAAATATTAGAAAACTAACCCACTAAATATTTTATGATTGAACGTGGCCCCCTATTTCTGCTTCTTGTTCCAGAGCTATCCATCACACTCCTCAGCAGACATCAATTCCAGTCTTCCTCCGATGTCCACCTTCCACCGTAGTGGTACAAACCATTACAGCACCTCCTCCTGTACACCTCCTGCCAACGGGACAGACAGTATAATGGGTGAGTCACAGAAATGCCAATTCTGACGCCATGTTAACAGCCAGTGTCAGGTTTAATAACCCAAGACCTCTTTTTTCCCCTCTCATAATTGAGCAGTAATCAAGCAGTGAATTTTCATCACATGAACAAACGAACAGGCACGTGAACCAAACAGAAATTATCATCGACGTGACCATCGTCCCTTTTTTTTTGTCACAGGAAACTGAAATTTGGCTACCTTCTCCATTGGGAGTCATTAGAGTGAACAAAGGTTTAAATACACAGAACTACCTTGTTTCTCACGCTCTCAAACAGCAAACAAAGTGAACTGTTCCAAGACAGACCACTGAAGATTAGTCAGATAGAATATGTAATAGTTCTAAGTAGTAGTTACTGGTCACCTCTCAAATTGCAGTCGCCATGCTAAGCTTTTAACCACAGCACACCCCTGTCTTCCAAAGACTAGTCCGTGTGATAGTCATAGATGGCTATTAACAACTAACAGGAGGCTGCAGCCCCGCGGCATCCTTCCGACGGGAAGGAGTGTTTGCTGACTTCTGGGAGGGGGGACACCTGGGCATCTGTGGACCAGACGTTATTTGCTGCTTTTGCTCAGGAAATTTACTAACAAGTTAAGACCTAAGCAGAATGCCCCTGTCAAATAAACTGAGCCATCCTCTACTCGGTTTTCGTGATGTCCGTTGTGGTCCTCTCCCTGGGTTACCCCACTAACACTCTCCTCTTGAAGGAAGAGCTAGGCAAGATGTCCAGCTGCCCCAGGAGGAAAAGTCCGAGTTGGCCAAGGAGGCAGCCACCGCCTTCAGAATGTGCCTTTGACAGCCTTGTCACTCAGATGAGTGGCACAGTCTGACGCTCCAGGATCGTATTAAAACCTCAAACTTCCACTGGTCACCTCCTGTTTGGTTCTAGCCCCAACCCACCCCTTGCTGGGTCTTGAGCTCACTTCCAGTGGGTCGCTGATGAGAACACTGACTTGTGTGGTTTAGAGAGAAGACTGTGTGGCCCACTGACACTGCTCTTCAGTTCCCTTGACCCTTTGCAGTTTCTTTCATTTTCTTTAGTCTCTGGAACTTCAGGACGTGATGTGAATCACTTACGTGGGAGAGTTTTTGATGAAAGCGAAGAGATGTGTTTTGAAATGTTGCAAATATAATTCTGTCTCAATAATACACTGCCCGCTTATTCAGTAATACACTTCACACTTGAGATGAGCCACCCAGCAGCCCTTCGCTCTCATGTCTCACTCAGAGGCGAATTTGGGAAAGAGTTTCCATTTTCGTAACTTTTCATAACAAAGCTTCCACCAATGCCTTGCATCAGTTTGACCTTGGAGGGCTCTGGACAGAGGTCGCAGGGGGAAGTTTTGTTGGCTATCAAGGCAGTTTTGGCAGATCCGAAAAACAAGAAGAAAGAAAGAAGTGCAGAACTGAAAGAGTGAGAAAAGCACATTTCACTTCAGTGTGGTTTGACGAATGGAAAGCCCCTTTCTGCAGTCATGAGGTCTGGTTATAAAGAAGGATGACCGGTCGTTCATTCTCTTACTGGGCAGATTTCCTGTCTACTTGTGGTTTGAGTAATTTTCTTTTTTTAGGAAGGTAGAAAGGTAGAGCAAAAGCTTGAGTGGAGGAAAGCAGACTCGGGCACTGTTTGGGGGGAAAAAAAATGATGTTGATTGATTTGCAGAGCAGTCTTCCTGGGAGAGGGGCAGTGTGACTTGAGAAGAAAGAGATGCTGTGACATGGCATGGTTGTCTTCCCTGAGCTGTGGTCGGTGGAGCCACAAGTCTCAGTGGGAATGGAATTCGCTTTATTTAAGCCGGTTGGCTCATCACTGACTTGTAATTGCACAGAAATGTCTGCTCTTCTCCTTCGCTTGGTCTGGGCAGGGTGGAGTGACAGTAAGTGACTTCTCCTTATTGATGGGTTCAGCTACACACTCCAGGTGGACTTGACTTGTTACACAGACCAAAGGGTCCTGTGGAAAGAGGGTCTAGGCAGTAATAAAGGAGCTATCATTTTAAAAGAGGAAAGTGTGAGATTTTTGGAACACAGAAAAGGCTTTTTAGGAAAAACTTTATTGCATAAATGATCAGAATCATGGGTGTGCTTGTCAAAATCTACCAGCAGAATGTGAAAAAGCTTTATAATCTTCTGGGAAAACAAGTAGACATGATAATTCAGCTTTTCGGAGGAACAGATCTTAATTAATTTGCATAAATATACCTATTACTTTAGGATTACTCTAAGGGAGGGCATTCAGGAATGTTCATCCTCAAAGTACTATGTCCTCCGACTTGTTAAGTGAAAATACAGAGGAAAATGTGAGCATCATAGTAAGCCTTCCTATTGCGCGGGGTCCGAGCGGCCCATGTTTCTTTGCACTTTAATTCCCTTAGGCTTTGGTTTGATTTTCAGAGTGTGGCAGAAGCCAGGGATGGCAGCATCTCTGTGTAACCAGAAGAGAAGCTTTCTCTTCTGATGTTAGCGGTTCTTCCCTCACAAGCAGTATGTATTAATAGGGCACATCTGTAGACTTTTGAAAATATTTGGCATACACTCACTCATTCTGAAATGCAGGAAATAAAGAAATATTACATTGCCTGTATCTCAAAGAACAAACAGAGCTAATTAAGTCATTGGTAAATAGGGAACACATAGCCTGACACATGTTTGAGATTACACACATGATTCTGTAGAAAATGACTCTGAGCAATACTAATGCCATAAGAATGGGGTTCAAGCACTAACACATGGACATCACATTTTTCAAGTTTTCTTGGTGAAAAGTTGCAAGGCAATGCAATCTTTTCATAAATGGCGTTGATGTCTTAGGAAGCTGCGTTTTCAGTTCAGGGGGAGATCATTGCTCCATCTCTCGTTTTCATGTTATACTGTGTCTTCCTGGCAATTAATGATTATCCTGAACTGATCATAGAACGACAGAATGCACGTGTGGAGGGAGATGGAAATTCTAGAACCACAAGAAGGGAACCTCTGGAAGCACGCTCCCTGGTCTCTGGTTCTGTCCTCTGCTTCTCCAAGATGGAAGATGCTCACTGACGCTTGAGATAGCTTGTGCTTGACTTGGAGAAATGGACATTGTTTCTTGTTTTGTGTTCTTTTGCCCTTTAGTGTCCAATATCATTTTTTGAGAAATGCCGAGGGAGGACAAAACTGACTCAGATTGTATTAACGACAGAATTTTTTTTGAATGACACATTCATCCATGGACTTTTGAGAGAATTGCAGAGCAGAACACTTAACTTGTGACATTCAGCCCACCACTTCTCTCTGAAGCCCTGCCAGCAACCTCTGGCCATTGCATTAGACATGCCTGACTTGGAAGGGTCTTTAAGCCCCCTGAAATTGCATGACTATAATGCTTGGGACACTCCCTGGATTCTTTAGTAGTTCAGCTGATGTGGCAGTCAGTTGAGGACAGAAGCTGAGTCTGGGGGCTTCAAGAGTTACTGCCATCAGAGCTTTTCAACTTGACTCCTACAACTTTCCCAGTGTGACGCTTCTGGGTGCTCAGAAGCACAACAGTCCAGTGCCTCTGCATGTGAGCATGGGGACAGAGGAGGAAATGTAGTAAGTTACTAGACACCAGCTCTAGAGGGTAGAAATGTCTAGTTGATAGTAGCCACATACATAGTACACATAGATACCACTTATCTGCCTATTTCTCGCCTACCAGCAATAGCCAATAGCCCTTCCTGCTCAGAAGGATTGAGAGGCCCACCTACCAGAAGACGGTCCTCCGAGACGACCCAAGGGCAGGAGAGCCCCAGTTCCCCACTGGGAGATCCCGTTTGTAGACATTCCCAGAGCGTGACCACTTGTGGTCTGGAGCTACACACCCTCCCTTCTCCTCGCAGGGCACTGGGCGTACAACTAGCATAGTGGCTATAATCACTGTTTTTGTTTTATTAGTCTTTAACCGGCCTCCTTTCTAATGCATGGTATTTGCCATGTTTCTAAACCTCAAACCAAACAGTGCTGAAGAAACAGACTACCAAGATTGATTTAATGCAACATATGCTAAAGATTACCCTGGAATATCTATCCGGTTCACGAATTAATCTGGCTACAACTTCCACTTCTAATGGCATGTTTGTCTGACATGATGCATTTGAGCATGAGGCTTTTCTAGTAGAAACATTATGTCCATTTCCCCTTGGGGACTTGGTTTCACAGCAGTTTTATTATGAGAGTAGTCACTTAAGATTCACTTTGTCTTTTACAACAATCTTGAGCCTTCAGATACAGTTGGGTGAGGAAGAGGCACAGAGCGCAAGAATAAAATGAATTTTCCAGCAGTGTCGGGGTATCTCAGTTACAGAGACCACCAGCGGAGAACAGTAAACTAGTTTGACTTCAGTCTTCTCATCCATTTCCTGCATGTGGTCGGTGGGGGGCGAGGAGTCCCCCCAGCCCCAAATTCCTAGGAGTCCCTCCTGCTAAAAATTAGTGCACTGTAACCTGCATTTGAGTTTTTCTTCTAAAACCGTAGGTACAAGGATGCTGGAAATGCTCCTTCTTCTGTTATCTTTGTAGGGAAGCCAGTGACATTTTTACGCTGCTCCTGCGAGGTGAAGAACACAAGGGTCGCTTGGATTCAGTTCAGAAAAACCAAAATGTTCAAGCAGTCACTTTTGTTCAGGCAAAGGCGCTGTGAATTGCACTTCTTCCTGCTTTTGTATCTTCACGATGTACCCAGCCTTGGGGTGTGCAATAAGGGGATAACACATTTCCCAAATTCTGTTTTTCAGTGGTCGGTCCCCAGGCACCACTCATCGTGATGCTTTGATTAGGGTGTGTGCTAATGGGAACCTGCCGTTTCTCCAAAGCTGAGATGGAGACTGAGGGTGGTCCCACATGGAGCTGGAGATGTAAGCCCTTCTTTCTGCTCCGTCTTCTAGCCAGCGGTGGCACCCGTGTTCAAGCCATCTGAGCAATGCTTGGGTGGCTGGCAGTGCCGAATCCTCCTACAAAATTACGGTTCCTCTTAATAACTAACTGCTCGTCTTCCATCCATATTTGTGTTACAGCCCGACTGAGAGACTTGATTATCTTTTTCTCTTGAGCAAGAGAAATTGATAAAAGCTAAAAATCAATCCAGTCTTTATCAAGTAAGGGCAATGGGCTTTTATCTTTATTTCTGTTATATTGGGCATTTGGTAATTTCTCACGCCACCAGTGGACAAAAACTCAAATCCTGTGACGTTAAAGGTGGAAAAGTGGATTGGATGAGCATGTGTTTGATTAGAAGTGTGGTTTGCTAAACGTGATCCATGCCGCAGTGTAGAAGAAATCTTGCCATTTGCGGATTTGAAATCTATTCACTTCCTGATTATTTATACCCTTTGACATATCAGGCGTACAATTAAAAAGGAAAATCGTTAGGAGGAGGACCTATGTAGCTTAACATGTTCAGGGACTGTTGAGAATGTGTCTTTACCAGCCTTTCCTGGAACAGAACAAAAGGCATTCCAAGTGAAAGGGCAAACTGGTCTCAATAAAATGCTTTGAAATTCAAGCCATCGGGTTTGGTGCTCCAGCTGTTGAAAGGTGGAATGGCTTCGTGTTAAAAAATACTCTGTTCTTATCAGACTCATGGCTACCATGAGTAGCCTTTGTAGTTTTCTGAAACATTTTCACAACAACGTAGGGTAAGGAGTTAAATTTTGTCTGTAATTAGACTTCCTGAGTTCTAATATCTCCCTCTGCAAAACAGGCATCAATGGAAAGTTTAGTTAGAAAGGTGTAATGCGGAAGGATTGGCTCACTTCTTCTGAAATACTGTTTTTTTATGCCATATGTAATTTACTTTTTAAATGTCCCTAATATTTTATTGGTTTTCAATTCTTTGTGTTTGGCTTCATGAAAATACATTTTAAAACACTTATTATTCTCATTTTAAAGCTGTTCAAAGAAGAATTAATCTTTTGAAGACTACAGCAGCAGCAAATTTGATCTGTAATTTTAACAATATCTTGTCCTCTTTGGGTTCAGTTTCTTTGTTAGATAATGTAATTTTTTCCCAGTGTGGCTTTGAACTTTTATTTCATGAAGATCTGTTTTCTAGTTAAGCAGATATCACAAATTATTTTGACTGATAAATCTAATTTTAAGTATAAATGATAATATTGCTTCTAGGGGAAAAATGTGTGTGTGTGTGTGTGTGTGTGTGTGTGTATAATTGTCCCCAAATACCATGATAATACATGCTAAAAAAAGTTAGTGCTCTTTGTGTTTTCAAAATCTTTATTACTTTCTCTTTAGAATTGTCTTTAGTTTTTAAACAATTCCTTAATGCAGAAAATTTTATTTTCACACCAGGTACAATTTCAGTTCTCTCTTATTTTATATGAAATATTTTTAATACTCTTGATATTTATGAGTTCCTTCTGTTAGCTCAATTGTTTGATGTGGACCCTCCTTTCAGAGGACTTTCTTATACATGAAATCCTTAGAACTAACAACTGATATATTTTTAATATAATGAATATATGACATGAACAAGAATAGGTTTGTTTTGTCAGAAGGTGACTGTGTTCTTTTGATCACATACCACTTTTCTTTCAGTTTTAGTAATTCACAGATGAATATGGGTGTGAGTTTTTGTTAACCAAATTAAGCACACATCAAAAGGGTATCGAACTGTCATTCCCAACATGTAAATATATAAAAATAACAAGCATAATTTAACGATGCTAAGCAGAGGTCAGGAGAATGAAATTATAATCTAGAGAACAAAGATAATGTGACCACTTGAGATCTGATCCCACGACTGTTTTTCAGATCTGGGAGCTGAAGACGACACTTGTGTCAGAAAGACTGCCTTCTTGGGTTAAGGATGAGTTCAGGAATTCTAAAAAACGTAAATGTGTAATGAAGTTCTGCTTGGATTAATCAGTTGACTTAAGATTTTCTTTTCTTATTTCACAAAACAGTGAGAAACATCTTCCCCTGAAGTTTAATAGGTTTTATTTAAATATTATGTCTGTTTGCTTATGCTGAGGCCTTAATAAATGTAACAAAGTAACACTGGCAGTACCATCTTACAAAGGCAAATTACCTTCAAAATATACTTGAGAGGTAGAGCTGGCTCTGAATTATGTACTAGAATCTACATCCTTTTATTAACAGCACAGTCATCCCTCGTAATCCTTCCAGCAGATTGGTTCCAGGACTCCCTCAGCCCCCACAGATACCAAAATCCAAGGATGCTCAAGTCCCTTATATAAAATGGTGTGGTATTTGCATATAACCCTCACACATCCTCTCATATACAGTGTATCATCTTTAGAGTATTTATAATACCTAATACAATGTAAATGTTATGTACGTAGTTGCCATGTGTGGCAAATTCAGGGTTTGCTTTTAGTGGAGAACTTTCTGGAATTTTTTTTTTCCGAATATTTTTGATCCGAACCTGTGGATACAGAGGGCTGACTGTAGTCTTTGCTCATCTGTTTTGCTGATAAAACCACCAGTGTTTGAGGTAACAGATCGCTTCATCATGATGTAGACTTACTTTATCTCCAGAATTTGAGACCAGATTGACTTTCAGTAGCGTAACGATTCAGATTCTTTCAGTGTGAACACAGACTTCAAATACGTGGAGAATATATGTTATTTAAAATGCTTAAAATATTTGCCCACCTAGGAAGCCAGGCCTGTTACAGATTATTTTTGCAACTCTGAAAGGAGTATCTCATTTTGCTATAGAGCAAGAATATTTTTTTTTGATTTGAAAGTAGATGTAAATCATTCATGGCGACCATTCAATGCATTATGTAAAATACGATGAAAAGGCAAATGTTGAGGACTTCAGAGACCTGCAAGTACTGCATAGTTTTTGGCAAGAAACTTCGTGTGCTCACTTGCTCCAGTTCACCACTAACCGCTCATACACAACAGGGGAGAACATCATAGCAACCAGGACACTTTATCTTTAAACCAAGGTGTCAGATTTATATTTTATCTGTAAGAAAAAATGTAACATGAATATATTTGACATCTACCTCAGCAAACAAATTAATGCTAATTAAAGATTAATGTGTTGTAATTAGCATTAAAAATGCAATTAAATTGTGAGTAAATGGACCAGGAATAGAAAATTGTTAGACGTCTCACTGCCTGGTTTTTCATATTCTGCCTTTTGTTTTTGCAGCAAATAGAGGAAGCGGAGCAGCAGGCAGCTCCCAGACTGGAGATGCTCTGGGGAAGGCACTTGCTTCGGTGAGGAAATATTGACTTTGGACTTCGTGTGTGCCATTGCAGAAGGCTTGAACTTTAATCAGAAGTGGGCATTTAGAATTTTAGAAAATGAATGGCAAACAGCTTTGGTTTTTGGAAAGGCGAGCTTCCTTGCATAATGCCCATTGGAAAATCTGAGGAGAGAGCTCTGAAGCTTCCAGCGTGTGGCTCGTCTCTCCCGTCTTGCCTCCTCTGCTAAGCAGTACTCGGTGACAGATTTGTGGGTATCCTTAGGGCCTTTGAGAGTATAGATTTTCTATCTCATTGTTTTATTTTCCTCTAAAGTTATTTGGGTGCTCACTGGTCGACCAGCTAAGGCTGCCTTTGCAAAGGTCAGTTCTGAAACACTTTGAAAAAGACATTTTAAAAAACATGACTGTAACGGAGATCCCTGAGGAATGGTCACAAGATTGGCACTCAGCTTCTGTGCTTTGCCTGCCCACCACCAGGAGGCTAGAGCCCAGCATTTCTTGCGGGTTCACTAGTGACAGACGGCACCCCTGCCTTCCTTCTCAGGGCGTGTACCTGGTGTCTTCTTCAAAAGCGCAACGTGATCATTTGCAAATGTCAGTGGAGATGCGTTGCTCTAACCTGTTGTCTCTTCAGTTGGTTTTTCCTTACCATTGTGGGCATAAAATGAGTTTGATTTATATAAGCGCTGTGACCTGAGGAGAAATTTCTCTTTAGTCTGGGCATTCCTAGGCCTGGGGATCAGATGCCTTAAACATAGTGAAGAAGGAGTTGGACAGAAATCTTAGAGATGATGCTGTCGGACCTCTTGTTTTGTGGAGGAAGAAAGGGAGGTTTGGAGCATCCAGTTGGCTGGATGGCTGCACAGCCCTGGAAAGAGACAGGAGGAAAAGGGCTGGAATTACAGTCTGCTGCCCCAGGCCAGCTCTCCTCCCACCGTCTCATAGACCTCGATAGCTATTCTCTTGAAAAACTGAAGTAATTAAGTTTTTCATCTTAGAATATTGGTACTGTAATGGATTATTCAATGTATTTTGTAACTTGTAATTTTCAAACGAATTGCATGGACACTTGTTGGTTTAAAATTGTTGATTATTCATTCCCATTGATTGAGGGTTTGGTTTTTTTTTTTTTCTCCCCACTGTTTTAAGATCTATTCTCCAGATCACACTAACAACAGCTTTTCATCAAACCCTTCAACTCCTGTGGGCTCCCCTCCTTCTCTCTCAGGTACTGTACCTTAAATCTGTTGCATCCTATTTATAGAGTGATTTCCCCCTTAGACTTCCTGCTCTACCAGGTGGAAACCCACTCCCTCCAAAAGCTCAAAACATAGTATTTCCAAATAGACAGACAGGAAGGGGTGGGAGAGACAGACCGCTGTCTGTAGTGGAAGCCATTTACATCCAGAACTTTTCTTAAAAATAACGTGTTTTTAAAATACCAGGCATATGGAAGAGTTTACTTCTTAAAGTTTTCTGAGCTCCATAGAAGATGCTCAACAGAATAATATACTCCAATGAAACATCTCAGTGAGAAAACCCAGTTAACATAGATGTAAGCAGGAACATAGATTATGTGGTCACCAAATGTAGCTATGCAAAAAGATCATCTCCCACAGAAAGTTTAGACTTTTCAGCGTCCCTCTTTAAAGTCCATGTTATTGGAATGTTAGACGAAAGCTAATTGTGTCAATAGATTGTCATGTAACTCTATGGAGTAAAGGGGGGTGTTTGCCTTTAAAATGTAACACAGTAATATGACTTATGGCTTCAAATCATTAAATTATAAGATGTTAAATTATGTTAGTAAAGCATTGCATCTTTCAGGGCTCCATTTAAAAGACTCACTGCCCTTCCAATATAAATGCCTCCAGAAAGCCCTGACTGGCGCCTGTCTCTGCTCTTTGGAAAGAGGACAGGTGCTTCTTAAAAAGAGTAAGTGACATCTGCACCTGATCGATCCCTGACCTTACTGTAATTTATACTGGAGTCTCTTGCCTGAGTGTCGCCTCCTCGACCTGTATGTTATTCCCTGTCTGCAGCCCTGCCGTGGTCCATTCTACAGCAGGTTTCCTGGTAAAGAATGGGAGGCTTCAGATAGCCTCCAAGCTTTCAGAGTTGACGATCATGGCTCATGTGAGATTTAGTATCATCCTTTTCCAAACCTCCGTTGACATGCGGGGGTCACAGAGTAGAGAGGGAACTAGACCTTTAAGTCCATATATCCAGAGAGACCGAGTTGAAACGGGGAAGAACCAGAGATAATATCAAGAGGATGATGGAACAGCAATGACAATTTCCCCATGACAGAAGAGGAACGTTCAGAATCGTTGTACCCTTCTGGTGCGGTACCATATTGTTAGGCGCTGGAAAATGAGCACAGGTGTTAATGTCCAGAGTCAGAGAAGGACCGAGACGACGTGGAGCCCCGTGAGGCCAGGGATGAGGGAGTCTGAGCAGGGAGCACGCCCAAGTTCCCCATTCAAACAAAGCAGCTCTAATTTCATTTCTGTTACAGTTTGGAGAAAGGAATATTCTGGAGTCTAATAAGGTGTGAGAACAGCGATCAGAGTCTCCTGCTCTGATTTATAGATGAACGTACGAAGCTCAGACAGGGCATGGGACCCGCAGAGGAGCCCCCATCAGTAGCAACAGCAGAGCTTAGGCGAGAATCCAGGACTCACCAGTCTGCTGCTCCACTGCCGGGTTAAGGATGGGAAGGGGAAGTTACGGTACACAGATCATTCCAGAGAATGCCACAGACACCCCAAACCTGAGCAGCTTGCTCTCCGTGGAAGACACGGAAGCAAGGCCACTTTTGGGCTCCTGGAAAGCCATCCTGGAAGACCATGTTAGGAAGAGAGAACTTTATGAAGATACAAATATGGGGACAGATTGCTATTTTCACACCGATGGCTCTGTCCAGATTCTGTCACTAAATGTAATTGAACAAAATACTCTATTTTTATTTAACATAAAAATACACACACATGCACACCCAGAAATGGCAGGAAGAATGGATTTTTAAAGTGCTAACAGTGTCGGGGCTTGAAATTGCAGTGAGATCATAGATTTGTTTCTTTCTTTCTTGAATTATTTGTTTTCTAAATTTTCTACACTGGGTGTGTATTATTTTAAATTTAAAAGTGGGTTTTTTTAATTTAAAAGTGGTGAGGCATGTTATATTTATTACAGCAAGAATCTTTCTTTACCTTCAAGTTTAGTGAATTATTAAAAATATATTTTCTTCGGAAGAAACTGCTTACTTAATATTGTTGTTAAATTGAGTGTTTAAATTTCTGGTTTAGTGGCTCGCTGCCAGCTAATCTTATTTCCTTGAAATGTTTCTGAAGGCTTATCCTTTCTCGGGGATCATTTTAAAAATAAGTAGCAAAGCAATTTTTCATTGGTGAGAGAATTTTGGTTTTACAAACCGGCTTTGCGTGAAGGTGGTCACGAAAGTCCCCCTTTGCACTGTTCAAAGTACCTTGCCTGGATAGTGACAGTTTTCTCTCAAAGGGACGTTTCTCCAGCTAAAATTCAGAATCAGTTAAATACTCCCTTTTAGGAAGAAGCCCGAGAGAATTCTGAGTCTATGCGACGCCTGCATATTTAACATTTAAAATACTTTTCTTGCCCCCACGTTCTTATATGGGCAGTTTACTTGGATTCATTTTATTGCCCCAATGGAAATTGACATTGCTGATTTCTAAAAGGACTGTTGAAAATGTTGCTAAGATTATTTTTAAGATGATACAGGCCTTCTTGTAATTTCCACTTTCCTATCAGCAGGCACAGCTGTTTGGTCTAGAAATGGAGGGCAGGCCTCATCATCTCCTAACTATGAAGGACCCTTACACTCCTTGGTAAGTCATCCTCACTCTGGCCGTTCCTGGGCTGTGTTTCTCTTTTTGCACCTAGTTCACCCTTCGAGATTCTTATTTTCACTAATAGGAACTTTCGGTTCATAAGCCCGCAGGTTTGGTGAGAGCCAGAGATACCAGATTGTTTGTTCCTGTTTCTAGATTGTAACCCAGACACTGCTACAGTGTAAGCCCCCTTCCCCACCAGGCTCTAAAGATCTAGAACCAGATAAGAAATTAAAAATCCTGAAAGGATCATGGCCTCCCCCTGTCAAAGATTAGCTAACTCTCTGGAGCACTTGAAGATTCTCTCTCTCTGCTTTGCTTTCCAGAATGACAGCTTTATAGCTTTCTTCTTGACCCCTAAGTGGGAAGCCTTCTGCCTGTTTCTTCGTTCACTTTGATTCTCACAAAAATCCAGTAATATCATTAAATCTCTCTAGTAGGGGATAGCTGAAAATGTCCCTGGGGGTTACTAATATAAACACTCACATGACGATTCAGTGCTTGACGCTCAACTCAGGGAGGAAGGGCCTGGAAGTATGCATGAAACAGCACTGCTCTGTGCACTGCCTGGTCCGTATGTGAGTCAAATGGGGAGGAGAATGGAGCAGACAGGAGCTGGCCTTCAGGGTGGGGTTTCCCTTTTCTCCCCCAAATTTCGAGGTGGGACATGGATGAGGGCGTGGATTTGTCTACCTGCCTGTCTCAATTCATGTTGTCTTGTGGGTCATTCTGGGGTTCCTTTTTCCCTTTTGGCTTACAGCGTAAATTAAGGAAAACCTGAAAACGAAAGCACAGAGGTGGATTCCCCCTTTGTTGTGCTCTTCCTTGCTGGTCGCGTGTCAAACATCCACCTCCAGATTTTAGCCGTAAGGCCAGCACAGAATGAGACAGCATAAGCACCACCTCCACTCAGTTCTCTTTGAATTCTCAACACTCAAGGGGAGACCCCCAAGCAGAAATTGCCCTCCACCAGGGAGCTGTGAGCCAGAAGGATGATAGGCATGTGAATTATTTCGATTCGTGCTCACACTTACACTGGGAAGTATGTATTTGCCTTCCCGTTTTTATCAATTAAAAAGCGTAGACTCAAAAAAGTTTAGTAACTTTTCCAAGGTCACATAAGCAGCAGAGCTAGGAGGCCCCTTAACACCAAAGCCCACCGAGTCAGCATGCTCTGTACCATAGACTAACTGTATTAGACACACATTCTTTCTCATGCAGTGGAGCCAGCCCATCTGTTTGCACAGCCCACTGGAAATCAGAGTGGAGTGCAGCATGATCCGGTACAGGAGGCACTAGATTTGAAGTCAGAAGACTTCGATTGCAACCCTGACTTTCCCATTTCCTTGCAGTGTGACGTTGAGTAATTAATTCCCTTAATTTCTTTGAGCCTCGTTTGCACATCTCTGTGGAAGGGATAATAATGTCTTCCCTTACATGTGTAGAATGGGGATTCAGTGGGGTGGGAAATTTTACAGGGACCACTGGAGAGTGGTATGCAGATGGTTATTTGATACCATTAGTGATCATGCTGAACAAAACGAATATACATCTACATGTCCTTTCTCTTCACCGAAGACTATTGTATAGGCTTTATCTGGTTGCCAAAAACTAGGATCCTAATGGCTGAGGTGAAAATAAAAGACCAGTTGGTTTTTAATTGTGTAAGGTAGTGAATTCTATACTATACAGTCAGGGCTTTGGAATCAACTGGAAACCCCCAGTGAACAGTTCAGCCAAGTCTTTGTGATTTTCAGTCCTGAAATCTCATACCACTTCAGTTGACAGAATTTTTGCAGTGTTTTTTCTGTAACCATTTTGAGTTTCTGCTCCCCTCTACACACATACAAGCTAGTAATACGAGGAAGCAAGAAACACAGTTAAAAATCATTAGTGCTCAGTAAGAAAGTACAGTCCGTGTGCATTCACCTGTTCCTGACTTGATACTTACACTGTATCATGTGCCACAGAGGAGATGGAGGAAATACGTCTTCAGGAAGATAGTTTAGTTGGGAAACTATAAATAGCTCATCTTTCCATTGTTAATTCTTTGAAATCTTTTAACCATTTTCTCCCAGAAAGTTTCTTAAAATCAATAGATGTATTTTGTTTTGTTTTGTTTTTTCAGAAGTAAATCTAAATTCTTTTTCTTTTTTTTTTTTTAAATTGAAGTATAGTCAATTACAATGTGTCAATCTCTGGTGTACAGCGCAATGTCCCAGTCATGTATATACATACATATATTCATTTTCATATTTTTATTAAGGTTATTACAAGATACTGAACATAGTTTCCTGTGCTATAAAGAAAAAGCTTTTTTTTAATCTATTTTTATATATAGTGGCTAACATTTGTAAATCTCAAACTCCCCAAATTTATCCCTTCTCAGCCCCTAAGTTCTCTTTCAAGCTAATGCAATACAGTATAGTATATGTACACTACAGTGTCCTGGAAGAATTCCTGAATTTTACTTTGTTCACAAGAAGATAACACTCTAATTCTAACCTTAACAATCTTCACGAGTTTTCTAGGAAGGTCATTGTTTATTTTTATTATCATTTTATTTTAAGGAAATAAACTATCTTGGAAACATATATTCAGAGACCCACAATGTGGCTTGTGTCAACTCAGGTCTTCCTTAGATAACCTACGCTGGTATTTCAGACTAAATCAGATTTCACGTCATTTGTTACCCAACAGCAAAGCCGAATTGAAGACCGCTTAGAAAGACTGGACGATGCTATTCACGTCCTCCGGAACCACGCAGTGGGCCCGTCCACGGCCATGCCCGGTGGTCATGGGGACATGCACGGAATCATTGGACCTTCTCATAATGGAGCGATGGGTGGTCTGGCCTCAGGGTATGGAACCGGTCTTCTTTCCGCCAACAGACATTCGCTCATGGTAAGTGACGGAGCCTGGGGACTCCAGCTATCGTATAGAATTAGAATTTCAGGGATAAATACTATGGCTGCAGTTTTTTTTTTTTCTTTTTTAAACAGCTTAATTGAGATATCATTCATTTAACCTACAGTTCACCCGTTTTCAGCTTCACAATTCAGTGTGTTCTACGTATATTCACAGGGTTATGCCGCCATCATCACCGTATTCTAATTTCAGAACATTTTACCCCTGCACAAAGGAAAGAAATCCCCATGCCTGTCAGCAGTCACTCACCATCCTTCCCTCCCCTAGTCCCTGGCAACTCCCCAGCTGCTTTCTGCCTCTGTGAATTTGCCTATTCTAGGTACATCCCATCAGGGGATTCGTACAATATGTGGTGGTCTTTTCTGACCTGCTTATTTCACTTAGCGTAATGCTTTCAAGGTTTATATGTGTTTTATCATTTATCAGAGCGGCATGCATTTGTATTGCCAAAAAAGATTCCATTGTCTAGATAGACATTAAATGTATCCATTCATCAGATGATGGATATTCGGATTATTTCCAGTCTTCAGCTGTTATGAATGATGCTTCTGTGAACGTTCATGTACTAGTTTTTGTGTGGACTCATGTTTTCATTTCACTTAAGTATAAACTTAGGAGATCATTGCGGAGTCATTCATTACTGGTATGTGAAATTCTTCATCTTGGTGGCTTCAGCTAAAGGACCCAACTTATGTTCATGTTACATTGCTGGCATTTCAGACGTGAATAGGTTGGACTTTTTTAATTATTGTTATTATTATTATTATTATTATTACTACTACTACTACTACTACTACTACTACTATTATTATTATTAAAGAAGCTAAGTCAGTGTCTTTTGATTCTGAGTATGGGAGGTAGAAATACACGGTGTGTCTGTCTAAATATAGGATGTGGGATTGTGTGATTTAAGTATATCATGGTTTTACCACTACTTAGTCATGAATGAGTATTTATTTGAATAATATTTAAGTAGATTTGTCCATATTGCAATTGAAATTTCCGTTTTTGCCCATTACTTTTGGAAAGGATGTGGGAGTACATCCTTTTTTGGGTGATTATGAAGATTCAGCAAATCTCCGTAACAAAATATTAAGTGATGATAATAATGAGGTGACGGAACGGGTGGAGAATTTGACGTTACTAGTCATGCTGTGTAATTCTGTTCCTTATAACTTTCCCCCTGGTCAGCAAACACCTTATAGGTGTTCTGTACCTTATGGGTTCTCAAAAAGTTGCTTGGATGAAGGTCTGTTTTCCATTATCACTAGAGCATCTCTTGTTTAAAGATGATTCCAGAAGGAGAATGCAAAATAAGTCTAGGTTATTCTGAGACTCTCGTAAGTTCTTTCCTTGCTCAGTAATATTCTTCTGCCCTTCCCTACAATTTCTCTTAATAAAAGACTAAGATTAAGAGTAACATCCTGAGCGGTGTATTATGGAAACCTGCAACCCATTTGAAACCAAAAATACTGGTTTATAAATAGAAGCAATGAACTCACTTACAAAACGTGGAAAGATATTTCTGAATGCCAAAACTAAATCTTTTTTTTTTTTTTTGCTTTTTTGCTTTTCCTAGACTCTACCCTAAAAATTCATCATTGAGTAAAAATTGTTTGTCTATTCATGGCAGTTGCTAAGGGTTTATAAAAGGAAAATCTAGATTTTAATTTAGCTTGGCCTCAGGTAATGTGCTAAATACACTTGGGATGCATATAATATGAGATTTCAGTTTGTATAGCTCTTTTTTTTAAACTACAATGTTTAAACAATACTGCTTTTAATTAAGAAATCTGGCTTTATTAAAAGCCAGATCTGTGACTTATAACCATTTCTGTATATCTGCTTTCAATCAAGAAAAAAATAGTTTAATTTTTGTAGCTGTGTTCGTTTTGCATATGCTAAACGGAAACAACATGCACCCAGAGCATTGCTTCAGAGACCGTTTTTTTTTTCCATAAATATGTAAAGTTTGCTCTTAAATACCAGATGTAGGTTAAGTGGTTCTTTAAAATAATAAACTATATATAGATGCTTCTTTTGGCGCTCTTTGACCTTTGAATTGCCTTCTCTTTGAATTTGATTCAGAGATGGGATAGGAGGAAGGGCCTAGAATCACCTTTGGAGATGGGAAGTGGGACTGGCCCAGGTGGAGGGGAAGGGGAAGGTATGAAACAGAGCAATAGAAAAGGGGAAATAATCGGCCAGTATTACGCAGAAGCTTCTTTGATGGGATTTTGAAAGAAAAAATGATACAGAAGCAATTAAGCTGCTAGTTTTGCTGATGAGGAAGAGTTCCCGCTCACACTCTTCTGAAGATACTTGTAAGTTAATCAAGGGTGACTGCAGAGCCAGCCAGATAGTAGAGTAATTCCAAAGGTGCGGCGTGACAGCCGGCTGCCCATTAAACCAGGTGAGGTTTAGCAGTCTTCCTCCTTTTTCCTCGAAAGTATTCAGGGGGCCCCCAGAATCTGAGCCCCTCAGCCCGAAGAAACCCTAATGTGGGTGCAAGAGATCGGATCCTCATTTCTTGCCGTGTGCAAACCGGTCTGAATTTTCAAACAAAAACATAAGAACAAAGGAAATAGTTTTTGAATTTAGTCAGTCTGAAGTTAGCCTTTGACCATTTGATACATTCCACAATAAAAAGGAAGTTGAAGGGGAAGGAAAAAAAAAAAACCCACCCCCCTCTTCCCCCTGAACAACAACAACAAAAAATTCAAGGAGGATACTGGTAATGTTTTCCACATTTGAATTTTAATACATGAAACAGGCTGTAAACCTTTGGCCAGCTGCAGTAAATAAAGGAGCGGTGGGAGGTACGCAGCGGCAGCGTCGTCGGAGCACTGGTGGGGTTTCGTTCCCAACTACACACCTTCAGTTGCTGTTCCCGAGTGCAAGTCAGTTGCGGTAACTTAACACCCATCCTGGGGCTGGTTTTGTTTTGAGCAAATCTCCTTCATAACTCTCCGTAATAATTCCTTCTGATTGAAGGACAGATAGCTTCGAATCCTCTTGACCTCCGTCCTCTCCTCGTTTCCTCTCTCCCTGCCTTCCGAAAATCAAAACAAAATGCCTTGATAACTTGGAAGATGATACAAGCATTTCTTTCTGCAGCAGCTTGAAATCGTGGTGGGGAGATCCGTGGTTCTGCCTCGGCTATTATGTTATCTCATTTAATTGCTAACATATTGTACTTAGCTTTTGATTCATAAAATGTTTTCCTTGGAGTTCTGAAGTAGGTCTTCAGTGAATTACCAAGTATTAGGGTAATGAAAGGGGTTTTTTTTCACAGCAGCGTGGCTCATAACGCTGGAGTGAATGTTGTTTCTTGCAGGCTTTCTAGATGTTATTTGCCCATGCTCTTTCCTGCTCAGAAACCTTCACTGGCTTTCCATTATCTGCAAGATAAAGACATATTTCTTAGTTCAGCTTATTAAGCCCATCACCATTCACCAAAAGCCTTATGCTCAGCTATTCCAGTGTGCAAAAACTATTCCAGCAAGACTGGGCTCAGCACGTTACTAGAATTTGCCCTGCACGTTCTCATTAGGTACTTCTTTTGTGTCCATCTGACTTAGTCTGCTCTACCCACTTCTCTCTGTCCACCTCATGCCTACCCATTCCCAAAGCTGTCACTCAAATTCTGCCTCCTCCAGGAAGCCTTCCCTGGCTACCTCCACCTATGAAAATCATTTTCTTTTCTACTCTCCTAGCACCATGAATCATACCATTGGCTAGATATTTATTTTGCCCCACTTAGCAGTGCTATTTATCTTTTGCAGGTCTGACTTTTGCCTTCGCAACTACATGGTAAATTCCTTGGGTACCAGGTATTATTACATTTTGTTTCCTTCCCAATAAAGAAATCATCTGTCAAAGGGGAAAAAAGGAAGCTCATTTTTTGAGTGCTTGACAGGTTGCCAATCCCTCAGCTAGGTGCTCTGTATACCTTATCTCGGGCCGTCTTCACAAGAGCCCAGTGAGGAGGATGATGGTTTCCATATTAGGTGTTGGTCAGATGAGCTTTAGAAGGTTTGAGTAGTTAATCTCAAGTCATGAAACTAGATTTAAACTCAGGGGACACTGACTAAATTCCGTGCTCTATTTTACAACCATGAGCACTCCTCAGAGACGATCTATAGATATACCTTTTAAGAACTAATTTTAGGTGGTTAGAACTTACGATTTTCAAATCTTGATAAATGTTGGTTGATGAAGGAAGTTTCTAGGTATCTAATGGCCAAGTTCTGAAAGCAGCTTTCTACCCAAATGTAAAGGTAAAGAACTTACTGTCCAATATGGTAGCATGCTTGATTAAATCCCACATTGTCCAAACACTTATTCTTAAATCAGCATGTCTGTGCTAAGTGGTAAGAGATATGAGCTCTGCTTACTAGTTTGGTTACAGTAGTAAATTTTAAGTTATTGAGTGATTTTCCTTACCATAACTGCTCAGTTTCCTAACAGAATCAAAGCAGAAGTTTCTGAAGGTAAGAAAATAAAGAAACAGCTGGGTTTGTCACTAACCTGGTTACAAACTCTTACCCAAATATAATTCCCCTCTGTGCTTCAGACATCAATTCTGGTTTTAAATCATTAGATTGTTGATAAATTATTGAAACAGTTTTCCAGCAATCTCTTTGTTATTCATTCAGTGTTCAGCTCCACAGATGAGCCTTGAAAGAAAGCCTTTCCAATGACCTCATCTTCTCTTTTAATGGAACAGGAACAAAACTCAAAACCCACATCAAAAATGTCTTCATGTGATTCCGTGCTTGCTCCCAGTGACTTGTCAGTAGAGTCAGCGGGATCATTTAGCTGCAGAGCTCCTATGCTGTTAATTTACAATATTAGTGTGGTTCCCAGATCCTTTCTGCTTAAAGCCAATGTATTCATTTCACAAACATTTATTAAGTCATTACCAAATGCCAGGCTCTCGAGGGGTTCACAGTCTCGTAGGAAAGGATGCACATTTATAAACAAACTGCTGCTGCGGTGTAGGAAGAAGAAGGGCGGGCCCAGCTCTGCTATCCAGGAGGGAAGGTCACACTGTCACTTGGTAGGGGGTTAGTGGTCCCCTAAGGGTCTGTTGCTCTGGATGACTTAGGGGTAGGGGAGCCCTGTGAAACTCACCACCCGCCCCCGTTATCCATAGCATCCCCTGAGGCCTCTTACTAGAATCCTAGGTGATGATGTGGCACAGATTTCAGAAACCACTGGTACAAGCCAGTCTTAGCCCACTTTCCCTCTTTTCAATAGCATTTTTAGTTTGACTTCAGATTACAAAGGATGTATCAGAATCAGAAGAACAGTCATTAGGTGAAGAAGCACCTTTTTATTTAACTGACACTAAACATATGAAAGCTGTGACCACTTCGGACTTCACAGGATGAACAACTTAAATTAGTTATGTTTTCATGGTTCTTAAGCATTAGGACTATTGAGTTTTCGATTTGAAAAGCACTCCAGACGCACTCATTTAGCCCATTACTCTTGTTACACTGCTGAAGACTGAGGCCCAGAAAGAGGAAGTGACCCAGGTATGGATACTTGCTGGTTCATGGCCACGCTCAGATTAGAAAGCAGACAAACCAACGAGGCCAGCACTCTTTGTACTAAATGTTACACTGCCACAGCAGACCTCCTCTCTGACCCAATGCCATGGCAGGTTCAGACCTGAGGCTGGCATTACACATGTTCTGTTCACTAATGAAACCCAAGAAGACTCTTGAGTTGCCCCTTGGCTCTCTGCAGCGTGTTTCTATTTAGCCCTGCCAGTTAGATGTGACAACAGGAGAGGGTGGTAGGCAGTGATGTGATACTTTGGGTAGCACTTTCTGGTATGCAGCGATGCACGTAGCAGAAGCCAGGAAACCCCGTTTCTGTGTGGATCTCTTCAACAAAGGTATGATCCACAGTGGTTTAGTCATCTTCAGCCTCGTTCCTCTTGGGTTTTCACAGGTTTTGATTCCCATAAAGTTCCGTGTATATTTGAGCACATACTTCATTTCTAAGTAGTTACTACTGTACCGTCTCAGGGACCTTAGAGGTCATCTCCATCCAAATCCTCCTACAGATTCCCTGCCAAGCAGTGAACAAGCCTTATCAGCCTCCTTCCTCCAAGGGTGTGTAGCTCAAAATGACCACAAAGCTCATGTCCATCAAACATTAGAAAATTCTTCCTAATGTCCAGCCCAGATTTTCTTCTCTGTGATGTCCTCATTTTTCTGTCCACTGGAGTTACCTCTAAGTCGACTCAACAAATACTTAAGCAACTTAACGATTGCTTGAAGACAGTCTACTCAGTGTTTTTTTCTCCCCCCTCTGGCCTAGACATCTGTATCTTCAAACGTTTATCCTTTAAAAAAGTTTTGAGTTGATAACTTTCCAGTGCATTCTTCCAAGTTTGAAAAGAATGTTCCTCATCCCCAAGGACCTTTTTGTGTGTAGAATCCAGATTGAACACAGTGCTCGAGGAATCATCAGGGTGGACTAGGGTGGATCCATCACCAAAACTGTTCAATACCTTGTATCCTCATTAAAGGCCACTAACACCCTACTATTAGCAATATTTGATGACATCAGCATCCTGCTGACAAACAGTGAACTTGTGATCAGCTGAGATCCGTAAGCCACATGTCTGTCCGCTGTCCTTGTGCACTTTTTGTTGGGCCAGTACAGAACTTCACATAATGCCTTTGAATTCCAGACTTCGGCCTTCCATCTGTTTCCAGTCTCCAGGTCTCCTTCAGGTCCTCATTCAGTCACATATTCTGCCAGCTCTGCTGTTGGCAAATTTGATGGGTGCCATTAATTCCCACAGCAAAGCCACAAATAAAAATATTGACCAGAGGAGGACATGGAGCAGAAAACCTGAGAGTCGATAATACAGACATTCTCTCTTTGCTTACATGATCCCCTGATCTTTGAGTTTAATATTTCAACCGGTGATAGCCACCTAATTTTATGCTCATGCAGTCCATCTTTTCTCATTTTGTCCACAACATCATCACAAGACACACAGGTGTGCAGTGTTCCCACGAACGAGGACTTGAGCTTTATCCAGAAAGACTTGTTCCTGATGGACCCAAACTGAACTTGACAGGTCACTGCCTCTTATTTCACAGCACCTTCGAAACTGCCTTTTAAATAGCCAGTTACAGAATCTCACCCAAGGTCTTAGTCATCATTGTCTTTCTATAGCTACTCTGTTGAGGTTTTTTTTCCCCTTCAGTTAAGATATTTGCTTCCCTAATGTTCTACCATGTCTCCTAACCTCCACAATTATCAAAAATTTCTGAAAGCAGATTAGCAACCTCAACTGAAAGGTTTTATCTGTATCTATCTCAATACGGGACTTTCTAAGTTTTCATAAGATGGCTGGAAGAAATTCTCTTTATTAATAAAAATTGTGCCAGCTTTATGGAGATATTATTGACATCTGCCATATGTGAGTTTGAGGTGTACAATGTGACAATTTGATACATGTACGTATTACAAAATGATTACCACAATAAGGGCAGGTAACACCTCCATCCCTTCACATAATTACTTTTTAGGGGATAATGATAACTTTTAAGAGCCGTTCTCAACAACTTTCAAATATCTGATGCAGTATTGTTAATGTCACCACGCCGTACACTGGAGCCCCAGAACTCACTCATCTTTGAGCTGGAATTTGTACCCTCTGAGCAGCATCTCCCTGATTGCCCCCAGCTCCCAGTAACCACACTGCTACACTATCATTTCTCTGAGTTCAATTTTTTAGACTCTGCGTATAACTGAGAACGTACAGTATTTATCTTTCTCTGTCTCCCTTAAAGAAGTTCTCTTGACCATGGATTGGTTACAACAGTATTAAAATCCTTGAGCTCACCATTTGCTATTTCTGCATTAATTTAGACAAAAGAGGTTTTCAAATACAGCCATTGCAGTGAAACCATTAACTCTCCATTACCAACCCCTAAGACAAATGGTTAGACATGATGCTGCCCAGATCCCACAGCTTTGGGTCTAAATTAGGTGTATCCCCTTCTTTTTCACCCAATACCCATCTTACTCAAATTCAGGCCCTAGGAGCTAGAAACCAGGCAGTCCCATCAGCCCCAAAGGCATTCCTTTCTCCATGCTTCTAGAGAAAGCCAAGCTGAGTTCCTTAATTTTTCCCCTGAGGTATGTGTTTAGCACTCTGGTGTCATGAAATTTAAATCCATAAAACCAAAAACGGTTGTCTTCTCTCTTAAAATACAAAAACACGTTTAAAACAGACTCTGTGACCTAAAGGCATTTTGGCTTTGCTCTCTTCTCAAATAATAGAGGAAAAAGCAGGTAGACCCTTTGGATAGCACAGTGATCATCATATTTTTTATTGAACTTTTATTGGGAACAAGGACACAGAGCTAAACTGTCCATAATTTAGAAAAGTCAGAACCCTTGCATTAAAAACATACAAACAAACAAAAGCCCCAAAACAACAAAAAAGCCCCATAATACCCTCATTTTCTCAGGAAAGCAGATTTTTGGAAGGGAAGAATCTGTAGTGTATAGATTAGAAAATACACAGATGTTCCATTCTCTCATTCTGTATTGTTTGTGCGTCCCATCCTTGAGGGACACGTTAATGTGCAAGCGAAGGCCTCTGAGCCCACAGCCCTTTGACTCTGGGAGGGTGATAACGCACGTCTGTGCCTAACTAAGTATCATCCAGGGTGAAATGATTAAGTGACCTAGGAAGTGATTCAGAGGAGGGTAGACGTTGTCCTGTCCTAGGGGATGGCTAGAAAAAGCTTCCTGGAAAAGGTGTCATCGAGCTCATATTAGAGTCTGCATTGAATTTCAACAGCAGCAGGCTGGAAAGGGTGTTAAAGAGTCGTAGGATGAACATGATGCAGAAACATCCACAGCAAATCAAGCATCCTATGTGCCCAAAAGGAAGTCGGAAAATGCCCCGATGGTACCGTGCTACCTACCGGCCCTTGGGCTGCTCCGGGCCGGGCTGCGCTGGGCGGAAAGCCCCGCCCCTCCTGGGGGGGGGGAGTGGGGTTCCAACAATTGGCTCGCATATTTCACAGGAGAGTCCACAGGAAGAGTGCGTTTTCATGTATATTTTTTACATCCAAATTAAATTAACTCATGGAATTTTCCACCCTGAGGAATTGAAGTAGCAGCTCATGAAGTAATTCAGTTATGTCATTCATACCAAAACAGAAAATACTGGAGCAACTTGGCACCGTTTAAAAGCCAAAACGAGGCCTGGGCCATTTTCTTTCTTTCTTTTTTTTTTTTCCTTCCAAAATCTGTAGCTGTCGTGTTATTTTAACTTTTATCGTGGCTGTAAATTTTTCCAAATCAAAAGTATCTTAATTGCTTAGGATACAGAAGTGTAAAATTGATTCAAAATAAGAAGAGGGCTTAGGCAAAGCAACTTTAGGAGTGAAAACCTGAAAAATAAAAAAAGAACCCTTAACATCCATCGAATTTCTGAAATGCAAGGATTCTACCTAATTGGTTGACATTCACGGTTGTGCATAATTATAGCTTCCTCTCAATCCATAAATAATCTTCAAACCATAAAGTTGAGTTTAATCAAAAGATCTATCCCATATTAGTTAAATAATATCTTTGGGGAAGCGTTGTCCTGATACAATAGCCACATTCATTTTCAAGCAGTTAATTGGACATATTGTCAAAAACCACGGCGTTGAGTTTCCACATTTTAATTTCACATTTGCCTTCTCCCCAGCTTCTGCTCAGGGACGGGTCTCATTTGGAGCTGAAAGTGTGTGAAAGTTATTGGAGAATGGTAGTCTCTGGGTAATGTTTCTGTAAGCTGCCCAAAAATTCCCCCCCTGTAGCCTAGATGGGAAACAGCTGGGTTTTGTTTAAAAAGCTGTTTTGCGAAATGTCTGAATCTTGAGGTGTAGAACTGAGGTCACCAGTAAAAGCAGGTGCTCGGTAACAAGTGAGAGACTCTAGGGCCCGGCTGGCCCTGTCGTCTTCCGCAGGGTACTTCCTATTAGAAAAAAGTGTTGAAGCTGGCTTCTTTATTTAGGAGGCAAACAGATAAAGTAATCGCATTAGCGATGCTATTAGAAATTGAGTGTCTTTGAACATAGCCAGCCCTTGAGTGAATAATTAGCTCCATCTGAGATGGCTGTTTCCCTCCCAGGGCTTCAAACACAAAGGTCCAAGGCTTTAACTTCCTTTAGATACTGTAAGTGCTTGAATTTCCTCTTTAAATACACCCACAGTCAAAGAACTACGATTTCAAGTAAGTAGTCCCGCTAGACTGAGTATGTCCTCCGAGTTCATGGATACAACCTCCGGCAAAGGGAGAAGAGGAACCTGAGTTGGCCAGACCAGTACGGGGCAGTTTTTTGAAAAAGGCGAAGTAAAAAACATGTGGAATCACTAAAAGTCCAGTGCACGTCAGATATCCACCAGTCTGAAGATGAAAGAGAATGACCTCCTCCCCGGGGAGCTGGAGGTTATTAGCAGCTGTTTATCCAGTCGGGAATAGAGATTAACATTGTATTTTTTTTTTTTTAAGAACTAGAAGAAAATTTGTTTGGGAAGTTGGCTCTTCCTATCAAGTCACTGTGCATTGCCAAAAAAAACTTCCTTTCTCAGAATTCATGTACTAGAGTTGAGCAATGTTATGATTCTCTGAGAAATTTGGGGTTGCCAGAAAGTCCATCTCCATTAAAAAGAACAGAGGAGGACAGAGAAATGGATGGACGTCTGCCACTGATACATTCCCTTGAACTCTACGCCATGCAGCTAGCTGTTTGGTCTGGTACCTGTTCTCCAGCCTGCTTCTAAATGGGGCACCTCTTCCCCCCATGCCCCTCCCCCTCCCCTTCCCATCCCCCAACTTACCCTTCGCCACTCTAAGGCACACACAAGTGGGCACACGCCCACTGCTTGTAAATGCCTCTTCATGACATACTGGGGAAACTGCTTCTTGGCTTGTGGAGATTTATTCTCAAAAAAAAAATTGGATATTGGTATTTTTTCCCTGATTTAATGCTACTCCTAATGTCATTTTCTTTTATTAAATCCTTTCTCTTGCTTTTGATCTTATTTATAGCACAGCCACTGGTCATATGGAAACTATTATTGTATAGCTGGGAGATGAAAGACTTCATTGCAGTTAAATAAGAGTGAATCATTTGGACCAATAATGCACACATACAGTGAGGTACCATTTGTATCCAAAATGCCCTGTGTTGTTCACTTTGTAACAAAGCCATGGAGGTTTATAAAGGGCTTGGCCAAAAAAATCTGCTTTTTGTCCAAAATATATAGCCTGACAATATGAAAACACATTGACATGCAGTCCTTAGCTGCTTTTTCATATACGTAGAATCTAAATAATGCCACTTCTTGTTGTAAAAATAGGAACTTTCATTTAAAGTTGAGATATTATTTAATTAATGTTAAATGTCAATCTAAAAAAATAGATAATCTATATCAAAATTCTACCCGGCATTCAAAACCTAACTGAAATACCACTTTCTTCTTGAAGTGTTCTCTGGTCTCTCAATCCGATATGATTTCACCCATCCTTTAAAATCCTGCATGACCTATGCACCCCTATGACATTCATCTCATTTTGCCTTATACAGTAATTACATTAATCTACCATTAAGCTTTAAAAGACTGTAAAGTAACACACACATCTATCTTTTATTATTTTTCCTGCAAATACTTAGTGTCTTGCATATAAATAGACATTCCTAAGGCATTTAGCATTCAATGAAATGTTTATTTTTGAAAGAAACATGCTAAACATATATTTGGTAATACCAAAAGCTTTTAGATTTCAGATGGTCTTAAGAGGTACATGCCATTTGTGCCATCATGTACTGTTTAGGAAGTATCTTGTTGCACCTTGGGGTATTAAAATCCTCTGCAAAGACCCAGCCTTACCTTTGGGATGCTTACATTTCAAGACAGGTATAGGCTTTGTGAATGGCAGCAAAACAAAATCATTGACCTGTATGCCCTGCCCTATGAGACAGTGGACTTGAGTGAATTTTAAGGGTGGTGTCCACAATGAACAGTCAGGAGAGAGCCCCATCCAGGCCCAGGAAGATGATGGGAGTTCTGGAGACCCAGACAGTCTAAGAGTAACAGGAGAAAAGGGATCTGTGGAACTGGTTAGAGAGAAGTGGTTGGTGAGTCTTGGGAAGAAAAGCAGCCCTGGGGGACAAAGGAGGGAGGACTTAACACAAGGCTCGGTGATGTGGGAGTGAAGGCAGCAGATGAAGGGCCACAAGTAAGTAACCCAAGGTCGAGATGAAGGGATTTAAGAATTGGAGGGGACTGGAATGGTCCTCTGGCGTCCAGGTGAAGGGCTGAGAAGCATCAGATATTGATCTTAGACTTAATCCATAGAACAATGAAAAGCTGTGCTGGAACTTTGATATGCAAGGTACCAAGCGAAGGGCTGAGAATATAGCATTTACAAGCTGAGTATTTCAGAAGTGATGGGGAAGAAATGTTTTATTAGTTTAAGCAAGCTTCTTTACCCTTCCACTGCCTTTCCAAATATGTTACAATCAGCAGGTGTTTCTTGGATAACAAGGAAAATCTTTAAAAGGTAAAGGCCAGCGAGGCAAGGATGAATCCCTAGTGATGGAGCACATTGCATGCAAGTCAGCCTCGTCATTGTGCACTCACACAGGTGTGCTTGCACTGCGGGGACCCCAAATTCCCAGTACACATGAAGTGTTTAATTGTCTTTTCCTTCACTCAAGACAAAAGAAGCTGCTCACAAGTCATTGCAAAATTGTACCATAATCTCTGTGCTAGATGGACTTGGTTCACTAGGCATGGATTAACTTAAATTCCCTACAACCCACTTCCTAACCTGCTACCTGGACTCTGGACTCTGGAGTGGACTGGACTCTGCTAACCACCCACCAGGTCCCCATTTGGTGGACTGCTTCTGGTTCTGGTTTCCTCTGTGGGAAAATGATGTAGAGAATTGAGGGTGGAGGGTGGGGATACAGAGGAGAGAAATGAAACAATTTTCATAGATGGAACTTATGAGTTAAGGGGGAAAACATGAACTGAAATTAGGTAACAACCATTTGCGTCTCTCAAACTAGATCACAGAATCATTCTTTTTAACCATTTTGGTGGATATCAGGGGAGTTTCAGCATAGCTGATCACATGACAGATTATCACAGCCAATGTCAGGATCATTCAGATCGTGTTTAAATCCTCTTGAAAATTATTTTATCATCTGGGGGATAAGCATCAGATACATTTCCAAGAATTGCCCAGTAATGAATTATGTTACATTTCAGGCAAAACCTAAGTGAAGGTGTGAGATTTGGGGGGGGGGGCAAGAAAATATAGATTTTTTTTTAATTTTGTTTTTTCATTGAAGTGTAATTGACTTACAATGTTAGTTTCAGGTGTACAGCAAAGTGGTTTGGTTATACATATACATACATATATATTTTTCAGATTCTTTCCATTATATGTTATTGCAAGAAATTGAATATGGTTCCCTGTGCTACAAAGTAGGTCCTTGTTCATCTATTTTATATATAGTAATACATGTCTGTTAGTGCCAAACTCCTAACTGATATCACTTACATGTGGAATCTAAAAAAAAGGATACAAGTTTTATTTACAAACCAAAAATAGACTTAGGACATAGAAAACAAACTGTGGTTACCAAAGTGGGGAAAAATAGGTGTTTTTAAGAAAATTTAGGAAGTCTTCTCCCAATAAACATTTTAAGAATGGAAATTCAAACTGAAGAACTGAATCCAGGTCTGAGTTTAATGAAAAGTCCTTTCAGTGTTTAGTCACATGAATTTTTTTAAGGTTTTTTAAAAAATTAATTTATTTTATTATTTCAGGGGGGTTTTTTTGGGGGGTGGTAGTAATTAGGTTCATTTATTTACTTATTTTAATGGAAGTACTGGAGATTGAACCCAGGACCTTGTGCACACACTCTACCACTGAGCTATACCCTCCCCCCGAGTCACATGAATTTTTTTAAATGGTCTGATACTTTTTTTTAAACTGAGGAATATGGAAATTGTATCTGTGGTTGAAGACTGTCCCATGTGGCAGGGCTTTCTCATACACCAGAGCTGGTTATCAGAGCACAGTCTCATTTTCTACAGAATTTGGTGCCCCGGTATTGTTCCTCATAGTAACTACTGCTGCCTTTTCGTAAGCTTCTGAGTTCTCTCCTGTGAGCTATTAAAAAAAGTTTGCATGACCACTTCCCACCTCTTTAAAAGATGCGCCTTTTGGACTAAATGGTATTTTTGCACGTTGGAGAAAGTAAGTTTGCTTTCCTCTCCTGTAGCCCAGATCTGGCAAGGCAATTGAACCGAAAATCTAGCACTCTGTGACTGTCATGTATAATTGATATTTCATGGGGAGATTACAGTTCAGACACCAAAACTGTTTTTTCTGTCAGTAGGTGTCTAAATACAGTAAAAGCCCATCAACTCTTTTTTTTTTTAATGATTATGACAAAACAAGAGAAAGAGAGAAAAGTAAAAGTTACCAGGACTTTTTTCTTCATCCCATTTTCTTGTTGTTATTTTTCTTCTTTCTAAAAAAACACCTCTGTCAAAAGGAAAATTTTGAACCAGATGCCATTAATTACAAACTTTCGTTTTGATAGACTGAAGCGTTCCTAGCAGCGTTTTTGGTTTTGTGTCATGACCACTCGGTCTAGAAATCGATGACAAGTTCCCAAAGTCCCCGTCTCACACTCTTTTAGAAGGATTATGGTAGAAGAGGAAGAACTGAGGTCTGAAAGCCTGTTTTGAAGCAGTTATCTCTGGAGATAACATTAACAAGGATTGAATAACTGCCAAATGAAATTTAATACGTTTTCCCATCCATGAAATAGGCCTCTTAAATACAACAGAATAATTACTTTCACAATACTCCCTGGAAACAAAGAGAGCAGAAACATTGAACGTCTTTTTTTTGTTTGTGGTGTTTGTTAGCTTGAGGATCGGAATAAGGATAGTCTACACACCCCCACATAAAGACAGCCTTGCCAACAGCCACCTAATTTGAAACTGCATATCTTTTAAATCTGTTTATGTTGGAGGAGTTGTGGCAAATATTAAATTTTGTAATTTAGTTAGACATCTTGGCCTTGGCCTGCGTTGGTGAACTCTGATGTTTTTTCCCCTATGATAAAGAAAACTAAAATGATTTTCATATCTGTATCTGTATACACACACACACACACACACAGAGTTTTAAAATGAAAAATCCAGGAAGTAACCCCTTTTGTCCCTTAACTCCCCTATATTTGTGTGTATATATATGCACCCAATCAAATTGTTCAATATTTCCGTAAGTTTTCAGAGTTCACAATCTGTTTTAGCCTCTAACCAGATGTTCCCTAAGCCACTTAACCATTTTCGACCTTAGCTTCCTTCTCTGTAAAATGAGAAGCTTGTCCTAAATGGTTTCCACGTCTCCCCAGACCCTTCAAGTCTACACACTGTGATTGAAAAGTCCTTTTAATATATCAATTCTTCCCTTCAGAAAGCAAAAATTATTTAAAATTATATGGTGCTTATGTGATTCAGAAGAAGCTATGCATTGTCCAAGGTATTTAATTATTTCCAATGATAAATTCACACAAGAGAAATTAAATAGCTGTGTCAGAATTTGAGTATTACTTGACCTGAGATTCAGTGAAACTCAGATATTTGCACGTGAGGGCATGATGTACGGGGCCTGAGGAAGGGGCAGCTGCGTTTGGGCCATGTGATCTTGCCTTCTCCTCTTCTTTTGGAACTCATTGGACCAGCAGTGAGGACACCTGGTCCCACAGTGGCCCATTCATCGGCTGGCCCATGTCTGTTTTTAAAATGATCTGGACCATCAGATGATCTTGGCATTCTGAACTCAGGAACAGTAAGAGAGAGAGGGAGTTGGCAGCAGGTTCAGGACCTGAAAGGATATGCTGGAGCTCCCATGCAGGAAGAGAAGCGTCCAGGCTGTAGTCGTGAGTGGGCAGAAGCCAGAGAGAGACAGAGGCGCCAGCAGAGGGAGGAGAGAGGGAGGGTGCCAGCACCCTGAGAGATAAGGATGGCCTTAGGTCCCAGGAGTTCTCCAAGCCCAAAACCTAAGTTACAAAAATCTTCATGTTGAATATCCTTTTACGTGGGCAAGTGGGAATGAGTCTCCGGTCCTTACTATTAAAACCACCACACTAAACTGATCACTGCACAGAAATCCTATGATGGACCCCCATGAGGTCCTGGAGGGCAGGGGCCACACCTGAGTTACTCAGCACCCTGTCCCCAACACAGCACCTCGCAGAGTGACAGGCATGGACTAGATTAGGAAGTGTTCATTCAATTAATAACTGGACTCTTTGTGATCTGTCAATTAACAATTATTGAATAATTTTTAGATTTCAGTTCTGTTACTTTTAGCATAGCTCTATCTAAAACCACGTTGTATGTGACAATAAGAACACTCTATCCTTAAAGTCTGCAAAAGAATTTACACTCAGTATTGATAAAATGAACTGTTTTCATAGGCTGGCTTTTAACTTCACTGCTTATCTGGATGAAAAGGATATCAAAAGAGGGCTTTGATGAAGTATGAATTTTCTAGGTCCCATCCTTAGAATTGACTTGTAGGTTAAAGGAATCTGCTTTTTTCCTAGTTACGCTATTATGTATTTGTAGGTGGACAGATCCCGATCCTCATATATGCAGATGACAGTATTGGTTCTGCCGTCCACTTCTGAGTTGCTCTATCGATGAGTGTGTGCTGGCCAGTCACTGTGTTTTTCCTTGTCTCTTACAATGTTTCTGAGGGAGAGGTAAATAGGGTTAGGAGATGTGTCTGTGGCCAAGGAAATAAGCAAAGCAAAGCTAATTCTTCAGATTGGAATACCGTTCCATCACTACGGGCAATGGGATTGATCCTGGAGAATCAGCTCATTACCCCGTGGATCTGGACATTTCAGGAGTCACTCACTGGACCCGGAATACACATGGTTTACAAGGGAGGCCGCTGACTATCAAGGATAACTTTGTTTCCTACTGCCTTTGTGGAAAATGACATATTTGAGATGATCTAAGATGAGCAATAGAAAATAGATGGGAAGTTAGGTAACATGCATGGCTAAAATCCAAAAATCTAGTTGAACCAACATTTCTCTCAAACGTATTTATAGTTTCATTTCAGATTTTACTGTTATTTTTCAGGAGAAAGACTTAAAATCAAATGGATGTGAACAAAATAGAGACAAAGGGTGCAAAGACGATCATAAGTGAAAGTAGGTGGGGTTCTAAGGGTTCTTGAACCACATTGACTCTCATTTTTATGTGGTGTGCAAGCATTGCAGCTAGCACACGTAACAATATCTATAATTATTGTGTCCCTGGTATGCTGCAGTTGTCTTGCCTACTGCTACTCCTTGCAGTAAACCTGGGACTTATTCTAAACTTCTAGTGTTACTTTCTGCCTTTTGGATTTGAGTAATACCCAGGATTGTACAGCTAACAAAGACCAGTTACAGTTAGAATCTGCATTTGATTGACTCTTATTATTGTATAATTTTCACCCAGTTCCCCTGTCTTTCATAACAGTTGAGGTAAAGAAAATACAGAGGTCATTGATTGTGAGTTCTTTCATCCCCTTTTAAAAACTGAATGTTATTTAGAAGGAAAAACAAAGACATCTCAGGATTAATAACAGAATATGTTTTCATTGAAAAGCAAAATATTAACCTCAAATTGCATTATAGATGCCCACAAAGAAGGCTTGAGACTTAACAGAATGATTCTAAAGTAGGAGCGTACATCTCCGCTGTGCTCAAATCTGTGCTTACCTTCAGTGATTCCAACTTAGAATTGTCCTTTGTGGAAAAGAAATTAAATCCTTTGGGAATGCCAATAACTATGAATCAGCACTTGGGTAATTATTTAGGTTAATATTGACTGACAGCCTTAAAGAACTACCGTTGGATCAAGACCTGTAAAATGCATGCTTGCAAGTTGACACCTTAGATTGAAAGGGTAATCATTAAATTGAATCCATCTTCTAAATGCACAAATACAAAAATGGAGTGTAGCTATCACTCTTTTGGTTCAGAAGGCAAATGAAAACCTACACAAAGAGTGAGAAATGGTTGAAGGAACTGGGCGGGCTTGGTCTGGCTGTGCGAGATCAGGCTGCAGTGAGAGATGGAAGGTGGGGATGGCCTGGCAGTGGCGTGAAGTATGTGAAAAGGGCTTCCACGTGTTCCACAGAACTCCAGAAGTTGAAACTGGAACCAGTGGGTGGAACGGACAAGGTGGCCAAGTTGGGGTTAAAATGGAGTGAGCTGCTTTAGGAGACAACCAGGATCTCAGTATATCTGAAATAGCCACATGGAAACTGATGACCATTCAGACTGCCCTGGAAAAGGCCACAGGCACACAGGTGGCAGAGAGCACCAGAGACCTCTGATCTCCCAGCTGCAACGTTCCTTTGTACTTCCTAATACTGACAGGTCCTTCAGTCCTTAGCTAGTCTTGCTGTATTTTGAATCTGAACAATTTCTGTGATTTATATGATCCTTCCCTCTCCCCCGAACATTTCTTCTGTATGGTTCTGGCGTACACGAAGGTGACACCTTATCTGGGCAACCTCTTGATAGCGCGTGCTTCATTTGGTTTTGTTAATGTTATTGTTGTCAGTTCAGACTCTTCTTCATATTGCGCTCTTTGGAAATACTCTTTCTAAAACGGTGGGTCGCAGAAGAGTGAACGTTTTGCATTGTGGTTTTTTACTTGGGGCTGGAAAAAATGGAACTTTTTGATTCATCGCAGTATCAATTTGTGGATAGATGTTTTTTAGCGTCAGTGTGAATGTAATTTAGTGTAAACGTTCACCTAATGATTAGCTAAGAAAATAACTACTCGGAAATGCCGGTGAAAACGCTCCTCATGTTCCTCGTGCTTGGCAAATGCTGAGTGGTCTTGCTTTAAGGCGGAGGCTGTAAAGTCAGCAAGTGCTGTCTCAGTGCCGCGAGTTCAACTCTGGACCCCAGAATACGTAGCAGTAGTTAATAAAAAGCTCAGCAGTATTTTTCTTTTTTCAGACCAAGTCATCGTGCTGTACCCTAGAATTTTATTCTTGGAAGCAAAGAGAGTGTTTACAATATGGTGCCTTTCTAGGATCAGAATAGTGGGGGGAAAAAATGGAAAAACATCCAAACATTTTTGCATGGCAATGATGGCATTACTGGTGTGTTTAATAAAACCTTTATTGGTACATTTTCCGGTATGGTGGCATTGGCAGAAACGGTCCCCCTTTGGATTTGGAACTCAGCAGCTGATGAAATACAGTAAACATTAATTTGGAATGGGCTGCCAGTTTTGGAAAGCCAGGTGACATTTTATTATATTTGTACCGAGCAGGGGCTACGTCCCATACTGCTGTAGCTTCCGCTGTCAGAGGCTTAGCTGGCATTATGGAAAAAAAAAAATGGCAGGCCTGAGAATCTTATCCCCTGAAATGAAAGTCGAATGCCAAATTGAAATTCCTGTAGGATTTCCGATAGCAATGGGGGAATTGAGAAGCCCACAATTAAGCATATGGGCATTAAGATAATTGTCAGATCTGTTGGCGGACATGATAGAAGACAGATGGGTATGAATCAGTGCGCTCCACTGCAGCACCCTGGGAGACAATTTGACGTTTTACCTGCCTGAGCTACTCTGCCATATTTGTCACTGAATGTACAGCGCGGCATCTTACTGAGTGTTAAGTGTTTTTTGCCGGGTACTATAGGTGCATGTGTGGTCCTCCGGCGCCCTCTAGTGAAAGGCATTTGGGAGTATGCTTTCCAAAGGCAAGTCTTCCTTCATCCGGTCCTTGCTGCCCCTGGAAATAGCTGTCACACCACTGGTTCCCTCTAAACTGTGTGGTTCCTCTCACCCTTCCAGGTTGGGGCCCATCGTGAAGATGGCGTGGCCCTGAGGGGCAGCCATTCTCTTGTGCCAAACCAGGTTCCAGTTCCACAACTCCCTGTCCAGTCTGCAACTTCCCCGGATTTGAACCCACCCCAGGACCCTTACAGAGGTAGGTCCACCTTGGAGGGCGCTTCTGACCTCACTTCAACAGTAGAGCCAGGGTCGATCCCATGCTTAGTTGGTATTCATCCTTCAGGAAGTGTGGGCAGAAAAGCAAGAATCAATTTTGGGACAAAAATGGTAGGTAGATGAGAAAGTATTTAGAACACAGCCGGGTAATTGTGTTTCTTCAGTAACCGTTTTCCTCCAGCATCCTCTGAAACCCTGGTCCTATTTCAGCAGGGAATGCAACAACAGGCTGAAGAGAGGAAATTCTGTTTTAGCTATTTCCACATTGTGCTCATTCAGGTCCTCTAATGTGGTTACTTGCAGCCTGAAAATGTTATTTCCAAATGACTAGGAAGGAAGGAAGTGGGTTTTGTTGTTAAAGATTGAAGGAAACGTAGGTACATTTCAAAAATGGAACTTGGTCGGATGATTTTCGCTCTTGAGTCATCTAGCCCCGCCATGCTTGCCCCGTCCCACTGACTCCAGTCGGCTTTCCAGGACCCCAGGAAGTTGTGCTGCAGGGGCAGGACCTGGGTTCCACGTTCCCTGGGTGACTGGCTGGCCAGGTGACCAGGAGGCACTTAAATAACATCTCATTCCCCTCATGTTGAGAATAAAGAGGGAAACACTGCCACAAGAATGAATATGTGTAAGCATTTTTCCCACCCGTTAAACATCGTACCAATCTGCGTGTTCATTACGTATGTGGGTATGCCTCCCCATTTTTATCTGAATAGTAATAATTTGGTGGCCATTTCTTTTAAAAAGCCTTTGGGTTTTCTTTCTCTGTCCTAGATCAACTTCTTAATGTGCATAAGCATGACTAGGGATCTTGTTAAAATGCAGATTCTGATTCAGTTGGTCAGAGGTTCTGCATTTCTCATGGGCTCCCAGGGGCTAAGGATGCTCCTGGCCCACTGACCAAGTTTTGAGTGACAAGGTTCTAGACTTACAGAGGACACAGGGAAGGAAATACTGAATAGATATGCTTCTACCTTAGAAATAAGTGATTACATTAGGTTCAAGTTCAATAAAATATATTGTGTATCTTGGGAAGTTGAGCAGTGCTAAAACTCCAAATGCCTTCAGTGAGCAGCAACTGCTTTCCATATGTACCATTTTTAAATGCTGATTACTCCTTGAGGATAAGAGAAGCCTACTTTCAGAATATCATTAAGATATCTATTGAAGTCTTGACTGTACATATTTAGCGTACTCCCTGGGAATTATATTTTAAGGACATTTTTCTATTAAATCATTGCATATGGAAGAAACTCAATATAATAGCTGATATTTACTTGGGTTCTTAATCAGAACATTGAGGTGTGTGATTTTCATGATTATGATTTTCATTGCAATTAAGTTGATGTTTTGTAGACAGTGAAATTACCATCTACTCCAAAAGATTGCAAAATAGAATTTAACCTCAAAGCCAATGCAGGGAAAACTTGTTTCCCGCAGGTGCATTTTTGAAACTTCACCAAATAGCATGAAAAAAAAAAGTGACAGAGAGATCACAGTTCGGTGGCGGTCTGAATTGGATGGCTGGCAGCCATCCAGTCCGGGGTGTGCATGTGTGTGCTTCGGGTCTTGGGTGGCCGTGTCACCTGGTCTCCTCCTTTCCTGTAGGCATGCCGCCGGGGCTGCAGGGCCAGAGTGTCTCCTCCGGCAGCTCTGAGATCAAATCCGACGATGAGGGCGACGAAAACCTGCAAGACACGAAATCTTCCGAGGACAAGAAACTAGATGACGACAAGAAGGATATCAAATCCATTACTAGGTCAAGATCTAGGTAACAGTACATCATACTGTCGCTTCATTTAATTCCTTTATTGGACTTTGATGAAGTGCACAGAACAGGAAGAAACTGTTCAGTTTTTTCCTGGCAGGTAAATCTGAGGCTGAAAAGAAAGGCCAAGGCCGACTCTAGAGGTGCGGAAGTGTCGTTTCAGATACCTGTACCCTAGGGGAGCCGGGACTGTCTTTGCATTGATGAATTTGGACCCAGCGCCAGTAATGACACACGGCAAAAGCAATTTGTATCTGATTCAAATGCAAGCAGTCGATGTCTAAAACGATACGTACTCTACAAATTTGGTGGGAAATGCTCTTTCAAAAATATTTCTCAAAAGAGATCTTAGTGATGTTGAAAGCTCAGTGGGTGTGCGTGCAACGTAACTTTTTCTGAACCTCCAAAGTGAGAAAATACTGATTTCCCAGCTGTATCCTAAACACATTGATGTGTATAAGAACAATATCTAAATTGCTCATCTCTTTTTCTCCCGGCTAACGCTACTCCTTTCTACAGAAAACGCAATTGCAGGAAAACAGCTTCTGGGTGGCTTTCTTAAATAGCCAATGTCTTTACATTAGAACCTAATTCCCTGAACTTTGATCTGGTAAGCAGGTGGCTTTTTTGAATATCATGACACCCATGTTCTTTGCCTCAGTTCCCTGGATTGTTTTTATTTGTGAATTAAATGCCTTGTACTAATGCTTTACCTCCCTTTTTCCATTCTCAAGGTTATACCTTGTGTCCTTTAGGAATTAAGACTATATATACTGCCTTTTCATATTGCCTTTATAATTATTGAGATACATTTTACTGCAAGTTCTAGAAGCTTCTAGCTTACATCTTTTCACCACTGCTACGGTTTCCTGACTCTTGGCCACATTGGTGCAAAGTCCCAAGGAGGGCCTCTCACATCCTTACCAGCTTCTCTGTTAGTCCAGTCAGCTCTTGGTAACTTAACTCATAGCCAGAACACATGCATGTCAGTGGATTCTTTGAGGTTTAAGAACATTTTAACTTGCTCGTAAGAACCTTCTTGTTTGAAAGGTCACTCTTTTGACATTTACTTAGGTCTCCAGAACTGTGTTGCAAGGTACTGCTTTCCAAATCTAGGCAGTTTTGTTTGCATAACCAGTTTATTTGTAAGTGGATAACCAATTCTGATCCATTATTGGCCTGAAGACCTTTAGAAAACAAGTTCCCACTTTCAGGCCTCCTTTGGACAAGGTAGGGCACATGTTTGATGTGGAGGAACATTACCCAGATTTTCAACTTTAGGACGACACTGGCAGAAATTCAGCTCTGTTATCTTGTCATTTTATTACATCCTCTATGTGTGGTGGGATGTGGATATGAATTAATAGTGACCCTGACATTCTTGGCATCAGCAGAGGTCATGGGTGGGAGAGAGGGACCAGCAGAGGATATGAGGAGGATCCGATGGCAGAGAAAGAGAGCACTTTCCGAGGGGTTCAGTTCATCAGCACACATCCAGGGTGGGCAGTCGCATATGGAAGGGAGCTTAACCTATGGGAAGATGAGCCAAGTCTTACAGCATCTTTCTTTGGTGTCTTCCTCCCCGCTGCTCCATCCCCCCACAAGTATTTTCGGCTTTACCTACGTCATCTTCATGGGCAGCGTGTGCTGCAACCCAGGAATCTAGTCCATTTCTGATGTACGAGGGCTTCTTTGTAGTGGGTCCTCACTGCAGTTTGGAAGTTACCCAGAGATTCTCCACAGTGGAAGATTCGGAGCCATTCATATTAAGCCAGTACTCATTAAGTGTTCATTGAATTGACTAAATCACTTCCCACAGCTTCCTCTAGCTCTGATGTTGTGATGAACATCTTCATTCTGTGAGCATTTCTGATTCATGGGATTTTTAAAGTGGAGGCTAGCCTTGATGGTCCTTGAGATCGGGGCTCTGCTCTCTAGGCTGACATCCTTACAGATGGCCACTTCCAGACTGCTTCTTGAAGTGGAGATTCTGTTGCTTTGGAGTGAAGTTTCCTTCATTTGTCCCGTCTCTCATACCCAAAAAAAGGTTCCTGCTCATGTTAATTCAGACGCTTCCACTTGGGATTCTTTGTTCTGTTCTGCCTTCCTGAGACAAGACATCTCCCCCACCTCTCTTTTTTACATGAGATCAGCCCAGGAAATATTTGAAGCCTCTGTGCCATGAAATCTTCCTGATCTGACATGCTTTCCGGGTGGCTTGCTACCCTATTTGCACCCCTCCCCATTCAGACATTTCTAGTTTCTCAGCATGATGTTCAGAAAGAGAAGTCATCTTTCTAGACTCCTGGCTCCAGCCATGCCTTTAATATGAATCATAGAATATCTCTGTTCTCACATCAGAGGCCAGGTTTTTGGCTTCATTTTTGACTCACAATGAGGTCATGGTCATTGATAACCAGTACGTGTGTGGGTTGGGTTTGGCTTGGTTTGCCTGCAGCTCATGTCAACTCAGGTTTCCTCGGCTTTTTCAGGGGCTCCTGAACATCCATAGTGTTAAAGGCCGTGGAGAGCACGTGTTTCTAACCTTATTTAATACTTGGAGACAGTGAGACTCAGATCCATTAAGTGGACTGACTGAGCCATCAAAGCTGTCTAAACAGATAACAGCCTCTTGTCTTCACTCCCATTGCTCTGTTGTCTTGAATGCAGGACCTTCTTAATGCTGTTTAAGCTGCATCCTGTTCATTTTGACCTGTCCTCATCGTTTTGCAATCGCTGTGTTCTCCAGGTTTCACACGTCACAGTATGAAAGGTTAAAAAAAAAAAAAACCAGCTGCAGTCTGAAACTCTTTCTGATCTGTTGTCGTCAAATGTAGATTGAGTGGAAGCTGCGGATGGCCTGCTTTGCCGTGCGTAGCCATATGGATAAACGTTTTGCTCCCTTCCATCAGTGTGGCGCAGGCTTGGCCCCAGCTTGAGCCTCTCCTCTTGGGTTTGGGTTTAATGTCTGGGAGACACCAAATGTCTTGTGTAGGAACCATCAAAGCCACTGAAAGCAATGCCAAGCTCAGGTGGATGGGAAATTCTGCCAAAGACAAGAGCTTGAGATGGACGAGTTCGCCTGAACGCTCGGGAGGAAAACGAAAGGAATGTAGAAACTTTTGACCTTCCTTTTCCCCACACCATTAGAAAATGCCGCCTCCCTCTTGTCCCGCAGCAATAACGATGACGAGGACCTGACACCGGAGCAGAAGGCGGAGCGGGAGAAGGAGCGGAGGATGGCCAACAACGCCCGGGAGCGCCTGCGCGTGCGCGACATCAACGAGGCTTTCAAGGAGCTGGGCCGCATGGTGCAGCTCCACCTCAAGAGCGACAAGCCGCAGACCAAGCTCCTGATCCTCCACCAGGCCGTGGCCGTCATCCTCAGCCTGGAGCAGCAAGTGCGAGGTCAGTGCCTGCCAGAGGTCCGGGCGGCCCGCGGCTGGAGGGGGCTGGGAGGCTCCTGTGGCCTCGCGCAGCAGCAGGGAGCAGGCTGCTAGGCCTCATCCAGAATCATTGTCTCCATCGCGTCTAATCTAGAAGGCAGCTCCCCTTTCTCCTGCAATTCAGTCACAGGGACTACCTCGTGGCGTCTCTCCATGGGTGTTGTCTGTAACCAGACCTTAGTATGTTTGCTTTAACCAAGTTCCTGAGATTGTAAAGCGGCTGCCCGATTTCACCAGGCAGTTCGCCCTTTCCTCGCCACTGACCCTGTGACTCACGGTAGTGTGTATTTTTCTAACTGGTCCTTTTGTTCTGGGAGGTGGAAACGGAGAGAAGGGGTCAGCAGACCCCCAGGAGAGTTGCACGATTGCCCTGGACGGGAAGCCCTGGGCATTCCCTAAATGCTCTGTGCTTTCATCTTCCACAGAAAGGAATCTGAATCCAAAAGCTGCCTGTCTGAAAAGAAGGGAAGAGGAAAAGGTGTCCTCGGAGCCACCCCCGCTCTCCTTGGCTGGCCCCCACCCTGGCATGGGAGATGCAGCCAATCACATGGGACAGATGTAAAAGGGCAAGTTTGTTTTCAGCCATTTCTGAAAGCTTTCCTTTGTTACTCCCACCAAGGCATCAGCCGTGAAAGCCGGATTTCACCCAAATTAACAGATTTTTTCTTTTCCCTCTTGGGGGAAAAGTAAAGTTTAAAAATAAAACCTTTCCTTCTTCTGTTATAAACGTATTAATTAATCTTTCTCTCTTCTTTCTCAGGTCCAAGTTGCCACATCGCTTCATTAATACAAGAGACCACTTCCTTAACAGCTGTATTATCTTAAACCCACATAAACACTTCTCCTTAACCCCTTTTTTTGTAATATAAGACAAGTCTGAGTAGTAATGAATCGCAGACGCAAGAGGTTTCAGCATTCCCAATTATCAAAAAACCGAAAAACAAACAGAAAAAAAAAAGAAAGAAAAAAGTGCAACTTGGGTGATGACTCTCTTTAACATATCATTCAGAATGTTCAAAGCAGTATGTGCAGGCTGAGACACAGCCCAGAGACTGAATGGCAATCTTTCCACACTGTGGAACAATGCATTTGTGCCTAAACTTCTTTTGGAGAAAAAAAAAAAAAGTATATAATTAATTTGTAAGTCTGAAAAAAAAATATTTAATTTAAAAAAAAATTGTAAACTTGCAATAATGAAAAAGTGTACTTCTGAAGAAAACGACATGACAGTTTTTGTTGGTTTCCAAGTCAGCTAGTGTTTATAATGACCGGATATTGAATAAGGGAAGCTCTTGGCTGCCCTCGTAACAAAACCAGCAGATGTCCTGATGACAGCGAAGTGATGACATTAGCCATTCCTTAGGGTAGGAGGAACAGATGGATCTTATAGACCTATGACAAATATATATATAAATATATATATAAATATATATTAAAAATTTAGTGACTATGGTAAGCTTTTGTTCATTTGTTTCAGACTTTTTTCTCCTGTAAAAAAATAGTACTGATTAACTTTTTTAAAAGAAAGATTTTACTGTAAATACGGATTTTTTTTTTTTTTTGGTCTTATTTCTGTCCCTTTCCCCAGTTTGTTCTCGTAACCTGTAGTGCCAACTCTGCTTCCAGAGAGGTGGTGCAGGATGAAATGCTGACCCTAATGTTGCTTTTCATTCATAAATAAGTAGAAAGTTGTTTCTTCAGTCTTTTGGGAACACAGGACTTAAAAGTCACATCATGTGTAGATATTAACAAGCAGCATTACCAAGACACGGCAAAAAAGAGTTTGTCTGAATTGTAATGTTGCGTTTGCGACCCTCTTCTGGGATTTTCAGAGGTACAAGGTTAGAATGCTACAATGTTACCACTGTGCCTTCCAATGTTTATATCATCGGAAACATAACATAATCAAAGTGGCTGTGATTTAACAAAATGATTAAAGTGTTACCTACATGTGTAGCCGAAGTAGTGTGCAGTGAGGTGTTTCTGAATACATGGTCAGATTTTTGGAAAAAAACAAAAACAAAAAAAAACAAGTCAAGTTCAACAACCATCAAATGAGAAAATTGCAAGTAGTGTGACAGAGCTGATTGATTTTGTTGCTTTCTTGATTTTTTTTTCAAAATGGGTTTACTAAGATGTAGATGACTTAACTGCCTTCTCCTTCGTCTGAAAAAAAAATGCCAATATTCAACCATCTTGCAGCATTACAACAAGCCTTATAAGTCCTAAAGCATTAAGTTGCACTTTCTTGAGGAGGGGTAGTGCAGTATTTCTCTGGCCAGTATGAATGAAGTTTATACTTAACATATTTGATAGAAACATAGATCAAGCTGTGGCACAGTAACTCATCAGATAGCTAGCTTTGACGTCTGGGCACAATTGAACCAACTTCCATCGTGAATCTTTATAATGATTGACTTTGGTGTATAGTGCAGTAAAGAAATAGTGCTCCTAGTTAAGTATTTGTCAGCATCCTTTTGTCTCTAACTCGTTTCTATTTTTACAGCCACACAATCTTGGCATGTATTAAGAAAAAAAAAAATCCCTTGTTCAAGTAGTTTTTCCACCTATCAGCACTGAGTAAATGCCATAAACCCATCGAAATGGTCTAAATGTTCCATCTGTTCTCCTGTTTTGCCAGTTATATAGTAACGAAATACATTTGTAAATTTTATGCAACAAATGGCAAACGTATCATTATTTTGAAATTGTGTATGTAAAAGTTATATTTTTACATGTAGGCTCTTGTTATTATGTGTTTTAATACATTGTATCGGTTTTTGTTCCTTTTTTTAAGCTGTGTGGTTTAAAAAAAAGTCTCATTGAAATGAAATAGTGAGCTACAAGAATCTGAATTTTCTGTTCATTTCTGAAAAAAATGTAAGAACAAATAAGATAGTTACCACGTGGTCATCTTTTACAAACCCATAAACATTTTGATTAGCTGTGTGTGTGTTGAAAACTGTAAATATGTTCAGTAGCGATAAAACTAAAATACTTTGATTTGTTGATAAGTTCCTAAAATGTGGAGGTGGATTAAAACCTTAGGAGACTAGCAGAAATCAGACTTCATGAAAAGTTATTTTGAGGCTTTCCTGTGAAAATGTGTGAACCAAGGGGCTCCAAGAAGGGCATGGAAGACAATATTGTATACTCTCCCCTCCTCCTGAGTGATGGAAACCATCTGTACTTGTACCCTCAGTCTGTTGAAGATTTCCTTTTAGTGGTACACTCTGCACTCATTTTTGTATAGTCTACCAAGGCGGGTATCCTTAGGAACAGTATAATAGAGGAAGCAGGTATATTGATCACATTCAGGATAAGTGTATAGAAGGAAATACGGTGTTTACTCTTTAGGGAACTGGAAACACTCCCTGCATTGATGTACATTTTAAGATGGGCACTTTTGATACATGTTATCATAAAGGTGCTTTCATAGAGCTGATTTAAAGTTTTTCAAATCTGTAAACAAAGCAAAAAAAATTAAATTGTAGTTCTTCGATTATTTTTTAAATTGGTGCTTTATATTTTGTTCTCACTCAAGCAGAGTAAAAGCTACAATTTATTGTTCACCAGCTTTGATGTATTCCTTAATCAGTCATGTAATACCTCTATTGTGGAATTCCCTTTGGAAATAAGCGAAAAACTTCCTAACGGCCACCAAAAGCTGCTCACTCCTTTTTTGCTTGGTGGAGAAATGTGATCTCCTGTCCGTATTCATTGGGTTGTATCCCCATTAAAGAGAAAAGAAAAGGAAAAAAAAAAAAAAAGATGAAAGGGAATGTGGCCTTTTTAGTGTGTTTTTTCTCGTGGTTGTTTTGTAATTACCAAACCCAGGTAAGATATTGGTATCCTGCGCTGAATTTTCGAATGAAATTTAGCAGAAGACAGTTAGGGTGAAAATACTCTTACACGAAATTCACAAGGGTCCATACTACACTGTGTATGTGATGCTGCTTTGGCTGGGAGTCTGTTTAAGAGACTTGGACTTTAAAAAGCAACTTGGAACAGTTGATCCACCTCCACATTCAAGTAATTTATGAATATGCAGAATAGGGATCTGTCCACGTAGAATTTTTTACCATTTGTCTTCTGTGTAGCTGCAAGGAACACTAATGTTTAGACAGCTGTCAGTCCACGCAGTAACACAACTGGTTCTGATTCAGTCTTCCGATTCCTTTTTGTTTTTCGCTTTTTCCTATTCCTTGATTTTTTTTTTTTTTCATTTGTGATCTTTATTTTGATGAGGGATTGGGGTGGGTGGGGGGAGGGTGTTGAATCAAGACTTGGGGTTAAGAGCATTTTCGCCTTGGATCCAACAGGCAGAATATGATCTGTGTCCAAAAGTGAACTTGAGTCAGGAATGAAACAATCTCAGCATAAACAAGCACAAAAATTTTAAGTCTGCTGGCTGACTGGAAACAAAAAAAAAAAAGTCAAGATGGAATATGAGGAATTCCAACACAATGGGGCACCAAGGCCTTTAGGCCTCTCTTTTTATTTTTCTTTGGTTTTGTTTGTTTTCCTTTAGAGACATGCTCTTTCTCATGGGACTTGAAGCGGACTCATCCTTGTGCAGTGCTGGCTCTGCCATACTCATTTCAAGTATTATAGACATATGTAATGGTGAAAATATATGAACTGTGGCCTTTTTCATTCTTGTTACTTGTGATGCAATTAAGTGAAGATAAGAGAAAAAAAAAGCAGAGATTTACCATGTATCAGTGCCTGGCTTTTTGTTATAAAGCTTTGTTTGTCTAGTGCTCTTTTTGCTATAAAATAGACTGTAGTACCCTAGTAGGAAAAAAAAACTAAATTTAAAAATAAAAAATATATTTGGCTTATTTTTCGCAGGAGCAATCCTTTTATACCATGAATATTACAAAAAAAATTGTCAGATTCTGAATATTTCTTCTTTGTAGATTTTTGGAATCATTATGAGTAAAAGTTTGTTACTTTATTTTACTATTTAAAAGATGTTATTTTACCATGTGTTACTGAGGTGAAACTGTATGGTAGCTTTTTTTTGTTTGTTTTTTTGTTTCTGTTTTTGTTTTTGTTTCTGTTTTTGTTTTTTTAGTTGTAGGTCGCAGCGGGGAAATTTTTTGCGACTGTACACATAGCTGCAGCATTAAAAACTAAAAAAAAAAAATTGTTAAAAAAAGAAAAAAAGGGAAAACATTTCAAAAAAAAAAAAAGATGAACAGTTACACCTTGTTTTCAATGTGTGGCTGAGTGCCTCGATTTTTTCATGTTTTTGGTGTATTTCTGATTTGTAGAAGTGTCCAAACAGGTTTTGTGCTGGAGTTCCTTCAAGAAGAAAACAAACCCAGCTTGGTCTAGGCCATTACCTGTTTCCCATCTGTAGTTATTCGATGAAGTCATGTACATGACCGTTCTGTAGCAATAAATGTGCCATTTTTATAAACTGTTTCTGACACTTGTTTCATTTCACTTTGCATTGCCCAGACAGCCCCGATTCCCTTCTGCAAGGGAAAAACCACAGTTCTGTAGATTTCATTTTCCAACTGTTGGAGGTATTGACAGCTTAACAAACAAAACATACCAAAAAAAAAAAAAAATCACAGAAACAAATTGAAAAACAAAGCACATGATTGACCAAGGAAGAGATGCCCTTAATGAAAATGGAACAAGATGCATGCAAAACACAAAGAAAACTGTCTAGAGGATTAACTAATTGAAGGAATGTAATTAATGTACGTGTGACACCGAAGCTGTGCACTTGAAGGGCCTTGAACTGCTCCATTGTTGCCCGTGTTCTCTGTGTGCTGCAGCTTGCGAAGTCAAGTCAGCCTTAAACTTTTGGATCTGTTGGTTGAGTGTTTGGCAGGACCTCCTCAGCTAGGTCTTTTCAGTCAAAAGTCTAAGAGGATTTCTTTTGTATCACTTCGTTTAAAGAGCTGACTGTTGTTAACCACGATTAATACTACACTGTATTGATACTTTGATCTCAACCCCTCCCCACCCCACTGCATCTGGTTGACTCTGTTGACTGTCAATCCAGATGTAAACAACCACATTTTTTTTTCTTTCTCCTATCTTGTACAAATGGATGTGTGTCACCTATGACGGGAAGGGGGAAAAATGTACAGATGAAAATTATTCAGTGTTATGTACTGTAAGTGAGTATTTTTGTAGAATGGACATCAATCTCCTTTGCAAAACTTGGAGGCTGTTTCAACATTGCATTGTAGAAATGTGAAGTGATGTGTGCAGTGGAAAGGAAAGCCTACGGTAGACGAGCGCTTGGTAACAATGTTCTAAATCCAGTATGTGGTGTTCGGGAATGTCTTCACTTTGCTCTTGTACTCTTTCTAATGGGGGTTAGTGACTAGTCAACCTGAAGGAAACTGTTATAACGCTACTTGGTTCACATGTGAAATGCCCTTCGTAGCCAAATGTTGGGTGTTTTTTTTTTTCTTTTTCTTTTTGGTTGCATTGTTTGCAGATATTTAAACTTTATGAAATTTCCAAAGATTTTGGTTGATAAGCCCTCTTTCATTCTAAATGATTTGCGATGTTCCTATGTTTTTACTGTGTGTTTTAAATATATATAAAAGAGCCACAAGCATTTAGTCTTTTAGTATTATATTTGGTCATCTAACGGCTATTAAGAAGCGGGAAAATGAGCTTGTGCACTTCAGTGTCTCTTATATAGTCTATTAACATTATGTTTTATTTAAAAGGACCACATTAAACGTTAAACTTCGACTTTGGTTCATTTTTCAAAGGGAAGTTAAATTGCTGGAGGAACTAAAATAATATACAAAAGCTAAGAAGACCCCAATAATGTTAGAAATGACGAGGGGAAGGCCATCCAAAGGAGCTGAAACAGGCAATCGGTTTTAGTCTTATCATTGGAGTCACCCACGTAAGACCCAGTGAAGTTTTGATTCTAGGCTTCAGTTACAAATCACCTTTCTCTTGACTGATAGGCTAAGACATTCCATCCGGAAGCCACTCTAAAGGAAAGCATGGCAACAACAAAAAGCAATAGTTGTTTCCCACATTCGCATCGCTCTGGGGTCGTGCCGTTCAGTCACACTTGGGATCCTTAATGCTGTGCCAGCCGGAAGGTCTCTCACTCAACAAGGCGTGCTCCTTCAAACCAGGCGCAAGGTCACGTGCTCACTGGTCATGGCCTGTGTTCTAACGAAACATGTCAGTGTTCAAAGGACTAGAGAAGAGGCAGAGTCACCTTGAGACATCATTCCTGAGAGAGCCTTTACATTGAGACGGTTGGTTGAGCAAATGTGGCCTCAAGCGAAAATACTCGCGTCTTCAGGAAGGGAAGTGACTCGATGTCACTGCTTACAAGTGTGAGTGCGCTGAGGTGCAGCCCTGGAAACCTGTTGGGTGCTGTAGGTCAGAACAGTCAAATCAGCCAGCCAGCCGTTTTCCAGGTATCTGTTTGAATGCCAGACCTTAAAATGACTGAATCTGTACCTAAATATAGCAAGTGTCATCGCTTAAGGGTTTTACTCTGGAAGGTGTGTCTCTAAAGCAGGGCTTCAGAACATTTTTCAGTCGTGGATGCTTTGAAAATAAAGCCACCCCATAGGCCAAAGTACAGGTATATACAGCTTTAAGGAGCTGGTGAATCTCCAGAGTCTCAGCTTGAGACAATTGTTCATGGATCCCAGGTTAAGAAAATCCAGTATACGGTAACTAAAGCTGAAAAAATAGAGCAGGCCCATTTACCTTGATCGAGATGGCTGAGCCTAACCAGAACTGGACTGGTGTCTGGCTTTTCTGGGTAAAAGAAAGACCCTTTGTGTAACAAAAAATAATACGGTCCTCGTTCACATCTGTTCCACTATATTTAGAAGTCAAATGGCTTTGGCGTTGGCATGAACATTCTTGTAAGAGGAAGCAGAAACTTGCCAAGTGCAAAGTGAAAATGTGCATGCAGAATCAGACCTGCTGGCTTGAGGTTTCTGATGATAACCAGCCCGTGGGTGAGGAACGCTTCTGTTCTTGAGCAAAAGGGACCAAATTTTAAAAAATAGGACCATCTGACTTTTTGTAAGAAATTATTATACTTCATACAATCTTTTGGAGGGTAATAATTAGGCTTATTTTTTTTTATTATGGAGGCACTGGGGATTGAACCCAGAATCTCATGCATGCTAAGTATGCACTCTACCACTGAGCTGTACCCTCCCCCCTTAACTTTACATAATCTTGATTTGTGAGTTGGGTGAGCCATTCTAAAGGTGAAGACATGAAGGCCAGGTGAAATGCTCCAGTCCTCAGAGCTAAAACAAGTAGCCAGTATCCTGACTGAGCCCAGTAGTCACTGCACTGGCCATCTCCTTCAAATGACAGGTCTGCCTCCACATTATAACATAATCCTGCCCCTCCTCTCCACCTACTCCCTAGCTGCATCCAGGTGCATTTTTTGGTTTGCTTTCCTTTTATCTTTGCTGCTGCCTTTTCATGGTTTTTTGTTTTGTTTTTCGTTTTGTTTTGTTTTTTAATGGGAGTGTTTCTAAACTTCCTTGCAGTTCTCATTTTCAACCTTGTTCTACAAATCAGGAGGCTATAACTAGATGTGAGAATGTTCCTGCAGTACGAGACGGTTAGCCAAACAATAATGTGCTCTCTGGCCCACTTTTTCTAAAATAAACTTTCTATTCTGGAATAATTTTAGATTTACAGAACAGTTGCAAAGACAATGCACAGCATTCCCACATACCCTTCACCAAGTCCCCCATAAGGGTGAAGTGTGTAATCGTAGTCCATTTGTCAAAATTAAGAGATTGTCATTAGTACAGTTTCCTCGATATATGTGGGGTATTGGTTCCAGGAGCCCCTGCGGATACCAAAATCCACAGATGCTTAAGTTCTTTACATAAAACCCTGGAGTATAGGCGGTCCTCTGTATCCCCGGGTTCAGTATCCTGACTCCCACCTCAAGGACCCTTTGCAATAAGCCATCCTGTCAATACAATGCCACTTTCGCCTTCCAGAAGCTCACAACCCAAGGGCATGTGTGAAGAACAAACATAACTCATGAGGGAAGTATGGGCCCAAAGTGAAGACTGCTGGGGTGTCACTGATGATTGGAAGGATGCTAGAGGATGGTACCGAGAGGGAGGAAGGGCTTCAGACTCATAATACCATTTACAAGATACATACTTTTCAACAAGCCACTTAACCTCATTCATTACCCTCACCTGTGAAACAGGACGAATAGTACCTACATTTTGGAGCACATGCTGCATTATACAGTGTGTTTCGTCTAATGCTGACACACAGAAGATGTCAATGCATTTCATAGGGATTGTGTGGTATGTAAATATTTACATATCCTTGCTCCAATCAGTCCTGCTGTTCTGGCCTCTATCTGCAAGTCCTTGCCCCTCCCCCCAGTTTGTCCCTCACAGGCAGGAAGAATCGTCTGGGTCATGCTGTGCATCTTTGCAGAATCTACTGTGACTTCCCATTTGCTCTTGCACTTAATGAAACTCCTATCTAAATAGCATTAGGAAAAGCTACAAACAGAAGGAGCTATCCTATAAGGAACACGTTCAAGCAGAGGCTCACCCTAATGACAGCTCTGGTCCCAGAAAATGGCACCTCCACAAATAATAATTTAGCCTCATGACAAACCTAAGGAATCAATGTTACCATCCACATCTTAGAGCAAGGGAGGCTGGGAGGGCTGTGGTCAGGGCAAGTGACCATGGACAGTGTCACCAGAGGGAAATCGGGGTCTGTTTGATGTCGAGGCCCACGGACCTTTCACTGTCCCACAGCTGTCTGGGGCTGGGAGGGATTCATTGGCCGGATCACAGGGTGCCTGATGGCCTTTCTAATTCAGAATATGGGTCCACCTGGGGGATTGCAGCTCAGACACCGCCCTCCCTAAGGATGTTCTTCCACTGTCCTCAGCTTCTGTAGACTTTCCCCCGACCACACAACCCAGCGCCCGGAGAGCCTGCCCATCCCTGAGCCTTCACTCATCCCAGGGGTCCTTCTCTTTAAGTCCAATTCATTGTCTCCATTGTCTGGATTCTGCTTATGATTGATCATTCCATCAACTTAAAACAAAAAAACAATTTAATAACATTTGGGGGTCATAGATCAAAACCACTGAGTTGGGTCCTGGGAAGGAAGTAAACTTGTTAATACAAGGGCCTTACGCTCTCCTGCATTTTTTAGCACACCCACAGGCATGAATGAAAAGAGGAACAGTTGGAATTTTTGAGCACTTACTTTAGACCGCAACACTCATCAAAAAGCATATATCTCAATGAATAAGTCATAAAAAATAATAAAAGAGCCCATTTCTCCCCTCTAAAACCAATTTGTGCATTATTTTATTTAATCTACATAATTCTATTAGTTGACTGTTATTCCCATATTACAGATGAAAACATTGAGGCTTAAAGGAACTGTTAGGTAAGTGGCAGAAGGGTGACATTAGAAGCCAGGCCATCTGACTTTTGATCTTGAAATCTGTCCAATTTTGCTATGTGGTGTAGACGCTAGAATTAATAACCAACTTCTTTTCACAATTATTCAATGAGATTTCCTGAGAAATATGAAACTCAGAGACATTAGATCAAGTAACTAAGATCGTGCTTCCAGGAAGCAACCAAGATGAGATTTAAACACAGAAACATCTGACACCGTATTCTGCATTTAGTGCCCTAGATTACGTTCTTTTTCAAAAGGAAAGAAGGAAGCCAAAGTAAATACAGAAGAGCAGATATCACAGGCCCTGGCGAAACGAAGGGATCTTCTTTGTGAAAACAGCATGAAGAGTTAATCCTCGGAAGCACCCAGTGCTGGAAAGCACTTAATAAAGACGTGCTCCTCCATCCCTTCTGCTAGCACATAGAGCAACTTCAAAACTCCTCTGTCTGAATTGCCTGGGGGCAGTCAGCTAATGGCCCAGCCCAGGGTGGGGAAAGCACATCTTCTCACAAATTACCCAGGGAACTTTCCAAGAGAAATATTCTATTTGGTGCCTATTATCATCCTATTTTAATAGGTCTCTGCAGCCTGTAACTAGGCAGATCAAATGTTTGTATTTCTCAAACCTCTGCTGGGTGTATGTGCTGGGTGTACAGCAGTGATCAAAGGCTAACCCTCCCCTAAGAAGGAGAGATGCTGAGTGTTGCAACTACCATTGTAGTTCTCTACCACTGTAGCTTGAAAGCAGCCATGGATAACTTGTAAACCAAAGAGTGTGGCTGTGTTCCAATAAAGCTTTTTTCAATAAAAACATGACAGACCAGATTTGGCCCACAAGCTATACTTTGTCCATCTCTGGTCTAATTGAAGACTACACAGCAGTGAAAAATGGATGAATCTCACAAAAAAATATCGAGCAAAACCCACATAAACAAATGCATGAAGTGCAGTGTCATCCCCATACATTTCAAAGACCAGGCAGAAATCAAACCACAATGTTTAGGAATGCATACATAAAGTGACAAACTAAAAGAAACACATACAAGAATTATCATAAGAATCAGGATGGAAGTAATTTTGGAAGAGCATCCACAGTTGGAAGTTGAGGCAGGAAAAGAGAGAAAGAAAAATCAGATTTTCAAAGCAGGTCTTAATAAAAGATCTGGAGTGGGTTGAATGGTCGTCCTCAGGAAGATAAGTCCGGGTCCTGACCCCGAACCTGTGGGTGAGACCTTGATTGGGGAAAAGGGTCCTTGCTGGTGTAATTAAGGATCTTGAGATGAGATCATTCTGGATTATCTGGTTGGGACTTAGAGCCAATAAGTGTCCTTGTAGACAGAACAGGAGCAGACACAGGCGCAGAGAAGACCATGTGAAGACAGAGGCTGAGACTGGAGTTCCGTAGCCACCAGCCAAGGAACGCCTGGAGCCACTGGAAGATGAAAGAGTCAAGGAAGCGGCATCAGCCAGGGTTCTCCAGAGAAACACACTGGGGGTGGGGGTGGCGGGACGCAGGGGGAGAGATGTAAAGAAATCGGCTCACACACTGTGGGCAAGTCCAAAATTTGCAGGGCAAGCTGGCCAGCTGGAAGCTCAGACAAGTTGATGTTTCTGTCTTGAGGAGGCATTTCTTCTTCTCTTGGAAACCGTAACTTTTGCTCTTAGAACCATTTAACTGACTGAATGAGGCCCACCCACAACATCTTTTATTCAAAGCCCATGGACCGTAGATGTTAACCACATCCACACAGTGCCTTCCCTGTAACCGATACTAGTGTTTGATTCTGTAACTGGGTACGGCAGCCTCACCAAGCTGGCACATGAAACCATCACAAAAGGGCTGTCCCCGGGGTCTTCAGAGAGTGTGGACCCACCAACGCCGTGGTATTAGACTTCAGAACTGTGGAAAAATACACACCTGTATCAAGCCACCACATTTCTGGCGATTCACTGTGGAAGCTTCAGGAAACTAATACAAGATTCACGTTCTAACAGGAGAGTATGTTTTAGAGCCGAGAAATCCTTCAGATCAAGTCTTCCTGGGGACAGGCCTGATCAGAGTGTAGGTAAACCTCCCTGTCTGGTGCCGTGGTGGGTCGATTCCAGAACTGTCTTGAATGCGCTTGAACTTGTGGGTTTGGCTGTTCTGTCAACATTTAAGAAAGGCTTTCCTCTGAGACAGTGAGTGGTTCTGAAGCTGGGCTGTGTGTTGGAAACACTTGAGAAGATTTTTTTTTTAAACCAATGTCCTTCCTCCTCCTCCCTCCTCCCCTCTTCTCCCTCCTGATTTAATTTGTCTTGGGGTAGGGCTGGGCAGCAGTTAGTGTTAAGAAGACCCCGCCCCCCGCCCCCCGGGTTGATTTTAATACTCAGCCAGGGTTGAGAACTACTGCTCAAAATTGTGGGTGGCCCACAGGCCCTCTCTGTGTCTGTCACCACCTGACCAGGTGGCAGGGAACCAGGTTGGTGTCTGTGCCAGACTAAACAGGAGGTCAGGTGGATGAGCATAATGGGTCCCTGGGCAGTTAGTAAACACATTCATTCCCAGTCTGAGAAGGGTTGGAGGAGGGGGATGAATGAAGGGCCACTCTGCCTAAGCAGCCCCAAAGGGACGCATCCAAAGAGAACTGTTCCCTTCAAAGTGAAGAGGGAGTGGTGAGGCAGCTGGTGGCTGGCCAAAGAAGATGCGTCAAACAGAAGTTCCCTTGCCCACAAGAATCAGAGTCACAAAATAACAGTGGCTTAGGAAAAACTGAAGTTTATTTCTCCCTCACATTCAGAGTCCAGAGTTGGGCCATCCAGGGCTGGTAGGATACGGCCGCCATGCTGGGGACACCAACTCACCTACTTTCATGATCCCCTGTCCTTCCCCAGGTCATCATGTGGCTGCTGGAGCTCCATCCAGCACGTCCACATTCCGGCCAGTGGGAAGTGGGAAAAGGGAATGAGTAAGAAGCAAAGGGCTGGCAGCATCTCTCGGGAGGTTCCTTAAAGCTGTCGCGTGAACTTCTGTCTATATAGCGCCGCCTAGACCTTGGCCACGTGGCCACCCATTGCACCCAGGGAGGCTGGGAAACTGAGTCCAAAGTCATGTGCCCCCCATGTTTGGGGGTTCTACGGAAATGAGGTAAAGAGCTATTGAGAGATAACTAGCAGTATTTTCTTGGGGCTCTGAATTTAAGCTCAAGCCCCCCTTTTGGAAGAAACAGGAAGTTTTTCCCCATCACCAAGCTTTCCTCTGCCCCTCCTCCTTTTCTGTCTTGGTAACTGTTTGCTGGTCCTGACAGTCCTTTCTCCCAGAGAGCTGGCAGGTGCCGCTTTAGTGGCTCTCTGATTCCCTTAGTCTGAACCAAAAGCCAACTGGATGCAGAATCATTTACAATTCGATAATTTTACATCATAATTTTAAACAGTTGAACAGCATAGAATTTCTGATACACTGCAAATACAGGCATTTTGAAATAGAACAGTTTCATCATTCTTTAAAATGTATCTAAGGGAATTTAAGTGTAATAGTAATTTAATACTCACCTCCATCCCTTGAGAAAACGTTCAACAATCTCTTAGGTAACAGAAAACAATTTTATATTATGTTTTTTCTCCTTAAACTCATATTTTCCTTCGATTTCTGCTACACAACTTTTTCCAAATAAAATAAATTTTAATCTTTAAAAGTCTTTATTTACCACCCTATCAAACACATCTACATCAAAAATGTGTATCCAACTGAAGTTTATTTTTATTTCCTGTCACCAAAATGCTCTAATAGTTTAATAAAATTATTCTAGCTGGAGTTATTATTACAATTATGATTAGTGTGCAACTAAGCACAACATAAGTATAGCCCAAATACTGATAAATAATTGTTAGACAGGAAAAAAATGAGAAACAAAATCCACGGGGAAACCATCTCTAATAAAAGAAGTGGAAGTTTCTTTTTCCCTCCCAATTTTCTAGTGTCCATGAGTGAATAATGCTTACTAATTTAATAGGTGAGTAGGCAGCATCAGTCCAATTCCTGCTTTTTGTTTTATAGGCGTGTGCACTGAGAAAGCTTGCTCACATCAACACATAGGTGGCAATGCACGGAGTTTTGCTACGGCAGCATCCATCAATTCTCCAAACTCCTTTGAAGTTACGTGGGGATCTATCATCAAAAATTATGTCTAATGATCTCTCAGCTGACAATTCGATTAGGTCTCCTTCAGTGGTGATGAAAGCACAGAATTAGAAGCCACCTGATGTGTAAAAGGGTTCCTTACCCAGTCATTAGAGTCATTCATTTTTCTAGTTTCTGAGAAAGACACCAAAAAGGCTTTACCAAGTCTTATGGAACAACTCTCAGTAATTATACCTGTTACTCTGCCACTTAGGTACCTTGTTTATTTGCACAACAAGTTGAGAAAATAGAAATATTATTCATTTCAATACACATTAGCCAATATAATTTTGTTGATTTATAATATGCTCTTATTTTAAAAAAAAATGCTTTAAGTATCTTTTCACCAAGACCCTGGAGCTCAAAAAAAAAAAAAAAAAAAAAGAGAAGAACAGAAAAGAAATCTGCCGTGTCAGCTAATAAAATCTACCTTTACTGTAAAATCCCATCAGCCAAACCAGACTGACTTTCAGGGGAGAAAAAATTTGATTTGATTTTTCCATTCAAACAAAAGTGTCCCCATCACAACTATCTGTGTCTTGCATTTTTAATTCTAGAAAGAAAGACAAGGAGCAAAGTCTTGTTATGAGCCTTCGGAATTTATTTCTAACACCCTCTTTGCTTGTTCTCAGAAAACACTCTCTCAGGAGCCCTGCATTCTCCACCTTCCTCTTCTCTGTTTCATGCTCTGCGGGTTTTTACACTCCGGAGCTCTGCACCGAAAGAACAGGTGACAAGGTTGGACGGTGCAACCTCCTTTCGAATTGTCAGAAGTGGAGCAGGGAAATGAGTGCCGGCACACAGGCCCAGGCTCAGGCAAGGTGGCTCCACCAGCAAACTGAAGATTTGGAAAAATCTTCATGCACTTTAGTAGACGTGTACAGTGAGTCCAACCCTCCTTGGTTCAAATATGGGAAGATAGACAAGTTTCCTTGTTTTCAATTTTCCTGGGGATAATACGGGCGCTTGAATGCGGGGCCTCAAAAATCTGGGAAGACTGTCTGGAAGAGGCATCTCATGAGCTGACTCTGGAAACGTAAGTGTTTAACAAGCTCGCAGATGATTCTTATCTGAATTTGGACGACTGTTATTGGATACAAGGCCTTGAAATCAAGAGAGAACTCAGTTTTGCTGTTCCTACAGGAGCGTCCAGATTCCACGTGACTCTGCATGGAGTACCTGTGAGTAAGAGATTTGCAGCCTGATTTGAAAGCAGAGGTCAGTACAATTCAATTTTAAGGTTTCTTTCCCTCTGATTTAAGCAAAGAAGACACAAGGCTTGCCAGTGGGGTCCCACCGTCACACAGTCCCTGGGTGCCGTGGGTGCCGGCAGCATTTATAATCCCCACACCTGGCCCCTGCTACTTATAGTGACGAGTGGGCTGATCACCTGGAACTCTTGTCTGTCTTCCTGAACCATTTCCAAAAACCTGGGATCTCTGAAAACACGAACGCAAAATCCCAGCTTCCAGAGAGGGGAGTGAAGATGCCGAGCTATTTACTTGCTGTTGTTCCCCACTGGTCCCTGTTCCCCTCAACCTGGCTGCATTTTCAATGTGTCCTAACTAGATGCCTTAGAAATGGGGCTTCCGCATCCCCCAGAAGACAGACTTAAAGCTCCAGACCTCAATATCACACGTTTCCCCAATTAAAATCTGTCCCCAGGAGCACCTTGCCAGAACCCAGCAGATAACGAGCCCCTGTCTCATTCCAGCTCACACCCTCTCCTTCGCGAAGAGATAAGGAGATGTGTTGCTTAAGCCATATTTTTGGAAATTGCTAGTTAGTTGCAAAATGTTTCCTGAGGTAGGGGGAAAAAAAGCACCCAGGACTGTAATTATTGGATTGTTTCAGTTTTGAGGCCAAGAAGCAGATGCTCCACTTTCAAGACTTGGACAAGTATTGTTACAAGTTAACTCCCCTGCTTGCCACCCAAGCATCCCAGTTCACGGGCTCCCTTGAAGAGGCCCACATAGGAGGTCGGTTGAACCACTGCCGAAGATTTGGTTCGCAAGGCTCTTGAAAAAGCTGCCCCGTACCGTAATCTGGTGCTAATCAGATTTCAGTGTGACGTCGCCAGGAAAAATCGATATGTATAATGCTAGACTAGAAAGATTTAGGACCAAATTCCAAAGACGAAATTCATTCTCCAAATTACACGCCTGAAAAAAAAAAAAAAAAGAACTTAGTTTGGGTAAAAGAGAGAAACTGTTCCATGTCTCTGCTTTCCTGTCTGGCCGTGTTTTATCCCAGAGCTAGAAAATGGGGGCTGGTCCTGACGTCGCAGATGTAGGTAGTAGAGGCATGTGTTAAAATGCCCAGCACAGCTGGGGGGGGATTAATTAAAAATAATTCATTGAATGCATTTACTTCCTTCTTTTAAAATATGTGTAGTTGAGTGCCCAACGTATGCTAGTCTCTAGAAATTAATTGTATTCATTTATTTTTCACTGAAGTATAGTTGATTTACAATGTTGTTTTATCTTCTGGTATACAGCATGGTGATTCAGTTATACATATATATATTCTTTTTCATTATAAGTTATTATAAGCTATTGAATATAGTTCCCTGTGCTTATACAGTAGGACCTTGTTGTTTATTTTATATATAGTAGTTTGTATCTGCTAATCTCAGTCTCCCAATTTATCCCTCCCTCCCTTTCCCCTTTGGTAACCGTAAGTTTGTTTTCTATGTCAGTGAGTCTTTTTCTGTTTTGTAAATAAGTTAATTTGCATCATTTTTTTTGATTCCACATATGAGTGATATCCTATGATATTTATCTTTCTCTGTCTGACTTCACATAGTATGGTCATCTCTAGGTCCATCCATGTTGCTGCAAATGGCATTATTTCATTCTTTATGGCTGAGCAGAAATTAATTTTATGAGAAACCATTTTGTTGCTGTCCACTTGGAGTTTAATATTGGCGAGGGTGGCCCAATGTTAAATAATTCATGAAATGTGGAGTCTTAGACCATTTGTGCTGCTCTAGGAAATATATCACAGACTGGGTGGTTTAGATAATAAATATTTATTTCTTGTAGTTCTGGAGGTTGGGAAGTTCAAGGTTAAGGTGCTGGCAGATCTAGTGTCTGGTAAGACTCACTTCGTGGTTTGCAGACACCATCTCTTTGTATCCTCACAGGGCGGAGAGCAGAGAAGGAGGATGCAAGCTATGTTGTGTCTCTTTTTGTACAAGCGATATTTCCACCCATAAGGGTTCCACTCCCATTACCTGCACACCTCTCAGTGGTGCCACCTTCAGACACCATGACATTGGGGATTCGGTTTCAACATGGGAACACAAATATTCAGTCCATAGCATGCAGTATAGAGAGCTGACTCCCCATATATCACCAGTATAACCAATTGATAAGACAAAGCTGAGTTGATTGCTTCCAGTGATAAGAGGGGAACACTATCTCAAGAAGCTTTGGTGGCATCTCAGAGGAGGAAGATAAGATCAGAACTACACTGAGAATTGGAAGTTTGGTTTAAAGTGGGTCTTACAAATTGGGGGTTTAATAAGCATTGGGTAACAGTCACAATACAACAATTCAGGAGTTGGTGGGAACAGCAAGGTGAGGATTCTGAGGCATGGGAATCATAGAACCAAAGGAACTGTTGGTTGATACTTCCCATTGGAAAGTTGAAGGGTCTTTCAAGACACTTTCGGGAAGTTTCTATGATTAACGATCAAACCATTTGCCCAGATAGGAGACTCCTGGCAAATTAAGGCCATGATAATGAAGACAGAGAGATAGAAAGTCATGTTATTGTGGACAGTGAGGGGTGGTTTCTGTCCTTGTCGAGGCTGACATGGATGGCTGGTTCTGGTTCTCATGAGCACTCACTTGTCTATCACTGCTTCCCACCCTACACTTGGAGAATCTTCACCATGGACAGTTCCCTCAGGAGACCCCCACCCCCACCCCCCACCCAAGACCCAGTCTATGTGCCGGATTAAGGTTCTCTAAAAGACTTCCAGTGTCCAGAGCCCAGCACAGGTGATGTAGGCGGGTCTTCTCCCCCAGATCGCACCACACTCTGTCCAACATCTCCACCTGTACTCAGTGTCTCGAAAGTCTCTACACCCATTTCATCGACTTCTGCTTCTCAAACTCTCCCTTGAGGGCTCAAAACCAGCCCAAGAAACCTAGTCAGGTGCAAACACCACACCCACAAGCTTCTCTTTCTCCCCTTCTCAGTTTCTCCCCTCTTCAAATCTACTCTCGCTTCTCCCACATACAACAAAAGCAAAACTGCTCTGCATTATGACTGGACACCTACTGACCCACTGACATTAGTGTATCTGTGTTGTGTGTTGCGGGGTAGGTGGGAGCTGGGGTGGGAATGCATGGGGAGCTTGATTTTCATCTACACTAGCAAGTACCCATCATGTGTACCCCGTGGTACTTGCATTATTCACTGCTCTTGGAAAACCTCCCTCTCCTCTCTAATTCTGTCAACCCCTTCCATCCTTCTCACTCTCCTCCTCATGAGCTGATCAATATTAACTCCAGTCCCTATTAAATTTGCCCCAACGGAACATCTATTATTCACATTGTACAGTGAACACTCGTATACCCATGGCCTAGAACAGAGGTCAGCAAACTTCTTCGCTAAAGGATTGGATAGTAAATGTTGTAGGCTTTCCAGGACATATGGTCTCTGACAGCTACTCAGCCCTGCTGATACGGTGCAAAAACAGCCACAGACAGTATGTAAACGAAAATGAGTGGGCATGGCTGTGTTCCAATAAAACTTTATTTACAAAACAGGCATGCCCTGATCTCTGACCTAGAATCTACTGTTAGTATTTTCCTAGACTTGCTTTATCACACGTGTGTCTCTCCCTCTTTCCGTCTCACTTCTGAGCACTTGAGCATCTCAAGTGAAGTTTCAGGCAGCGGTACAAGGCACCCCGAAGCACTTCATCTGTCACTTTCCTATGTAATGTGTCACACCTCTTTTTCTCCAAAACACTGTAATTTCTTTAATGACAAAAATTCATTAATTCACCAGACATTCACCTGTCTACTGTTTTCCAAGCCCAGCTCTAAATAGGGCTCCAAAATAAAGATAGACACTTATGTCTAAAAAAAGAAAATGGTTATGCAAATGAACAGTTACAAGACAGCTGACACTAGAAATGGGAACAAAGAATTGTTGATTTAAGGAGAAAGGACATAAACTCAACCCTGGGGGAATGGGGAGAGATTTCTCAAGAGGTTCAAGGTGGGACTAGAAAGTCATCTGGACTCCCCGTAACACTGATGTCATTGCCCTTGTGCATTGCTGGATCCATAATTTGGGATTTGTTCTGCTTTAAGAAACCCCCAGAGGTTGCCACTAAGGATAATACTGTCTCCTAATCCTTATTAACCCAGAAGGATCTCCTCCAGAACACCCAGGTCTATTGCTCTACTTCTCATTTGTCACCAGTGGTTCCCAAATTTGAGCACACTTGGGAATCACCCAGAGGGTTTCCTGAATCCAAACCCAGATATTCTGAATCAGTCGGTCTGCAGTGGCGCCCCAGAAGCTGCAATTCTAACAAGTTCTCAGGCAATGCTCACTGTATACATATTTCACATTTACTCTTCCTCTTTTCCTCAGTTTTTGGGTTTCTTCCTGACTCTACCTACTTCTTCTCAGTGCCCTTCGCACGTATCTTTTCTTCTCTTTGTCACTTAAATGCTGGTGTCCACCAGGGCTCTGACCTCAGTCCTTCTTGATCTACTGAAAACCTCATGCAAACTGAGAGTTTCTACTACATTTCCACGCCGATGACTCAGGAATTCCCACCTCTGGTCCAGGTCTCTGTACTGAAGTACAGCCCCCAATACTCAACCACAGACCAGGCATTTCCACTCGGATGCCCTTGGAGCACACCAGCTTCAGCACACAGGAAGCCCTCTACTTTCCCCTTCTAAAGCCTACCGTGGTTGTCAGAATAATGACCCTCCAAAGATGCCCACAGCCTAATCTCTAGAACCTATGATAGGTTACCTTACAGGATAAAAGGGACTTTGCAGATGTGGTTAAAAATATCTTGAGGTGGGAAGATAATCTTGGATTCTCCAGGTGGACCCAAAGTCACCCCAAGGATTCTGTAATGTGATGTCAAGGGAAAAAGGGAGGGAGGAGAGTCAGAATCAGAGAAGGAGATGTGAGAATGGAAATATAGGAGTGATGTGGGCCACGAACAAAGAAATTCAAGCAGATTCCAGAAGCTGTAGGCAAGGACGTGAATTCTCTCCTAGAGCCTCCAGAAAGAACACATCCCTGTAGATGCATTTTGGACTTTGAAACTCCAGAACCATAAGATAATGAATTTGTGTTGTTCTGAGCCACTAAGTTCATGGTAATTTGTTACAGCAAAAAGAGAGAACTAGTGTATTTACCTAAACTCTCTCTTCTCCACTGTGCTGTTACTGAAGACATCCTAGATCCTATTCTCTCACCACTTAATCCAAGTAGGTGACAAGTCCCATCACTGCCACTTCTTTCTGGTTCTCATCACTATCTGCTACCTAGCTTACTGAGATAATCTTCTGGACCCCAGACCCCTGCTCAGGGCTGGTGCCTCCTGTGCTTCGTTCCACTTCAGTCCCCACACCCACACCCACACCCATTTTTCCGCTGCCGAAGACATTTTTTAAAACTGTGTACCTAATCATATGATTTTTTTAATTAAAATCCTTTTATGCTTCTCCATTGTTTTCAAGGTCATGTTGCCTTCCTTAGGGAGTACACAAAGCCATTGCTAAGGTCTTTCAATTCTCCTATCAGACTGCTTCTGCAGCCACTTATTTTTGCTCCAACCAAAACTGCAACTTGCAAACGCAAAAGTTCTTAGTAAGGGGTTTGCAATGGAATCATCTATCAAGCTTGTAAAAAACTGGACAAGCATTTTTGCCTCTGCTTTAAGAGATTCTCGCTCAGTAGTTTTGAGGACACTGAGGACGAACTCTGTCTTCAATAAACCTCACAGGCTCTTCAGTATACAGTGGACTATTACTCAGCCATAAAGAAGAATGAACTAATGCCATTTGTAGCAATGTGGATGGACCTAGAGATGATCACACTAAGTGAAGTAAATCATACAGAGAAAGATAAATATTATATGATATCACTGATATGTGGAATCTTAAAAAAAGATACAAATGAATTCATTTACAAAATGGAAACTGACTCACAGATATAGAAAACAAAGTTATGGTTTCCAAAGAGGAAAGAGGCAGGGGATGGATATTATCAGGAGTTTGGGATGAATAGATACACATTACTATGTACAAAATAGATAAACAGCAAAGGCCTCCTGTACAGCACAGGAAACTACATTCAGTATCTTGTAATAACCTATAATGGAAAAGAATCTGAAAAAGAACATATATATATATATATATATGAATATATATATGAATCACTTTGCTTTAACTAACTAATCACTTTGCTTAACCTTAAACTAACACAACATTGGAAATGAATTATATTTCAATTTAAAAAGATGTAAAAAAAAAAACCCTCTTGCCGGAGGCACCTAGCTGTTCCGCAGCGTCCTGCTTTCCCTTTTGCTGTGCCACCTGCCTGGCATCTCCCCTGTGGTCTCGGTGCTTTTCCTTTAAGCACACCTCTCCTTTCACAGAGCTTTCTGATCCCATCAGGTGCTCTTCCAAGTGCTTCCTTGGAAGTCTGCGGACACCTTCTGAGTTACCTGTTGCTCAGACTCTTTCCTCTCCACCCCTTCTCCCCAACTTCCTGAGAGCAGGAATCCTGCAACCCCTAGCGCCCAGCACGGTCCTTGGCACACAGCAAATCTCCAAAAAATGCATCCATTACTCCCCTCTCTTCCATCCTCTGCCTGAAGCACTTCCACATGGAAACACATTGGGATTGTCATTTCTGGCCCCTTCTGTCCTGTTCAGACACATTGCCTCCCATCCCCTGGAGTGGCTTCTGACTCTGCTCATCACCCAGTAAGTAACGTCAAGCCTGAGGTTCCGAGAAGGCCAGAAAGGATTCAGTCAGATGAACTAGGTCAGAATGACTCGGCTTTTGTTATTTTTCTGTTTGCCAGACAGGCAGTCACTGCCAGGAAGCTGGGTCGACCTTTTGGGAATGGGGCACTGGGGTAAGAATTTTCCAGCTAGCCCGGTGGCTGGCCCTCCCCCTGCTTTCTGAGAGATGGCCAAGGAACTTGCCAGTGGATAGGAGTGGACACTTCGTTATCCACAGCAGGGTGAATAGAGGCGAAGGCTTAAGAGAACGGCTGATCTGTAGACATTTAAAGCTTTGTATATATATGTATTTTTTTTCTCAAGTCCCCTCTGCACCAATCTGCAAGCTGCTGGTCTTGTATCATGTGCTCCCCTCTTTTCCACAGCTAAACTACTCAGGCTCCAAAATTAAAACACACATAAATTGTTCAACATAGTTTTATGATATTGGATTAATTAGATAAAGCTTTGTCATGAAAGGTCAGCAAGTAACACAGACTTCTTCCTATTACTATTTATTGAATGTGTAGAACACAAGTATTCATTCAGCCTTGGAAGTTTGGAAAGAGAAAGAACACTCCACAGCCATTTGATTTAGCAATCCAGACCCTGGGGTCACGTTGACCATGCATATAAGCAATCCTACAATAATAAAAGTCAGGCAATGAAGGGGAGAAGGCACATTGCAATGCGGAATAGTTTCCATCGCAAGTTGCCAATTTGAAATGATCTTCCTCTGACACAATTTAATTTGAAAACGACTGAGGTCATTTCCTTTTAACTCGGTCCTACATAAGCAAAACTGCGTTTACCAGTTCATTCAATTAAACAAATGGTTGAATTGATTTTTTTTTTTTAAAGAATGAAACTGACCAGTTATTTTCAATTAACTGGTCAATTTTCTTCCAAGTGGCATGTAGGTAGAGCCCAATGCTGATGCTCTTTGTGGACAGACATGGAGGGTCCCCACAGAGCACCCAGCAAATTCCTCTGTATCCTCTTCGGGGCCCTGGACAATGTGAAGGGCACAGAGATGTAAGATATATAATATTGTGAGCTTGTCATCCACTTGAGAAGAAAATCCACGAAATGATAACTAATGTACAAGGACAGGAGATGGAGAAGAAAAGCAGGCAATTTATAACTTAGAATGTTCTAGAAGAGGGCTCGTCTCTGAGAAGAATTTATGGAGAAATTAAGACTGATGATACAGTTTGGGTGGGCAGGGGACGGTGTGGACAAAGGGAAAAGTGAGGGTATTCCTAGGGGTAGGAAACCAGTTAGAGTTGCTTCCCGTGCAATTTAAAAGATACTGGCCGTTGGAGAAAGACGTCATGACCTCACTTGTAGAGAAAGAAACTGAAGGCTTGAGAGAGTGGAGACTTATTCAACGCCAGATGGACAGTTATTGGGAACAATTCAGCAGCAATGAGACCAACCACCTCAGAGCCTTCATGTACAACATGGGCTCACGAGTCTGCTCTTTGCCTCGTGGTGTGGCTGGCCATCCTCAGGCCTTTAATCTCAGCAAGCTCCCTGCTGTCATAACATCTCCAGCTGCAGACAAGATGATGTCCTGAATCTTCACTTTCTCATGCTTTCAGTTTTCAGTTGTCCAGGAAACCCTCAGTGTGCCTCACATCCTCACTCTTCAGTCAACTTCGGAAGTCAGAGCCTCCCATGCTATTTGTCATCATGTAGATGAGCGTCTCAGAATCCCGATTACAACCCAATGACTCTGACTCTACCTCCCAAACACACCTCCCAGAGGCCTAGATACCGTGTCTGTGATGCACGCTTCATCAGGTCCTCTAGTGGTCTCAGCTCATCCCATGACTCCAAATTTAGATCTCCAGTCTGGACTTCTCCCCCGAGCTCCAGCTGCCCAGACAACTTCTCAGTTTAGATGTCCACCCATTCCATTGTCTTTCCTATTTGGAATTAAGTTCTTCCAAAATGAGACATAACTGTCTCCTTTTCATCAGTTAAATCTTAACACAAATACTATTTCTTCAATTAGACTTTCTTGCCACCCTGACCAAATTATCTTTTTCCAGCCCCTCACCATTCACTCTCCATTACTCCACTTCATTTATATTATTTTTTATTGTGTCTTTGTATTTATCTTATTCTGGAATATACATGATTTATTAATTTGTCTACATGCTTATGGTATGTTTCCCCCTTATATGGGTTAGATATTGCTGTGTAACAAATCACTCTAGTGCTCAATGACTTACAATGGTACCCTGTTATCACATATTTCTTACCGCTCAAAAGTCTTTGTTTCAGTAGAGCAGTGCTTCTGGCCTGCACTGGGCTCACTCATATCAGGGGTTGTCATTGTTGGGCCTTTGGCTGGGACACCTTGTCTCTCCTCTGCATCTTCTCTCATGCTCCAGCAGGCCAGCCTGGGCTTATGCACAGGGCAGTGACAGAGTTGAGAGAGAGTGTCCAAGCGTTCACGGCCACTTGTGTCACATCTGCCATAGCTGATTAGCCAAAACACATCACAAAGCCAAACCCAGAGTCAGTGTGGGAGGGAACTACCGAACAGCATGGATGCAAGTAGTGTGGAACATTGCAGCCACAGCCAATCTACCTTAACCTTTGTTAGAATCTAAGCACTTTGAGGGCAAATACTTTGTCTCCTTAGCTGTATTCTCAGCACTTTTAAAACAGAGCTTGGCACAAAGTGTGTGTGTGTGTGTGATATTTATTATATAGTATAGTATATATATAGTAATTCCAACTGACTGATTAGAAACTTGCTTGGAGACCAATGCTCTCTGTCCACTCTGTGTTGTCCATGAATGCATTTGAAATGATCACTATAGATTTTTATGTTATGCAGATAATACACTCAATGGATGCAGTCTCTCTCTCTCCCTCTCTCTCTCTTTTTTAAATAGCAGCTCTTCCTCTAAGAGGAAATTGACAGAGGTTTATCAGATCCCCACCAGAAAGGGTTGATACCTGACTCGAGGGAAGTGCACGATGGAGGATCATCAGAGGATGATGGGTGGAGAGTGTGGAGAGGGTGGGGACAGGACAGGCTGCTGGAGTAGGGGTGTCACAAGGGCAGGGATGGTGCCTCCGTGATTCATGGCCATGCCCAGTGCCAAGCCTGGTACCTTGTGCAGTGAGTGGCCGATCAACTCATGTTAATTGAAGGGGTAAATGAGGGGAGTGTCTGTCCATGTCAAGGAAGCCAAGGGAGCTAACGTGGTGTAATACCTCTGGGTGAGACCAGCCAGGCGGCAGGGGGCTGATTATCTGAGGAAGAGAGAGGCTTGTGCTTCTGTCTCAAGGAGAGGGGGGAAGGCCAAGTCGGCGAGCCCTCCCTCAGATCCACTTGTGTCTTGTGTACCGACAAGAATCACATCAGCATACGCTTTCCTTGTCCTCTCCCTTCAACCCTTTCAAAGATCTTAATGTCCTAGACCAGAATGTGACACTCTGAAATGAACTATTTGATGTATTCTAATTTAAGATCGCTGCATGCAAAAGCTACTTCTGGGCTGGGTTAGGGCCACCCAAAATTTGGGGTGGGCCCAGGATATTTTGAACATCTTTGCTCTTCAAGTTTACCATATGTACTTAATCGGGCTGGGCTATGGTCTCGATTCCCTCCCCCCTCGCCCCCCAACATGCCCTGAGTGAGGTTGAAGCTCCTATTGGTGCTTTTAAGCCCCAAGAGGCCTGTGGGAAGCACATGCGGCCCATGAAGGTAAAACAAAGCTGGATTTGGAATTGAGGATTATTATTCCCAGCCTCTGCCACTTACACATTAAGCAATTAATATCTGTACCATCCTGTGAGGACATAGGAAAGCACGCACATCTCCACACATGGGCACCAGATGACTTGGATACAGAACTGTCTCGGCTGGTTTTAACTCCCCTTGAAAGCACCAGTGAAAGCAGGCATACGATGTGTTCAGAACACTTGCCACGTTCTATACGGGTTTCATAGAGAAGACCCTCACTTGTCCTTACCAGAGCACTAGACTTCCATTCCTAAGTGGAGATCCAAGGATGGGAAGGAAATAGAAACAACACAGTACTAAACTTATTTGACCTCTGTTTCTTCATCTGTGAAAACATGGATGGTTAAACCCACTCTACAGATGTTGTGAGGATTAGAAATCATATAAACAATGGTTTCTAATCACATGGTGGGTAGTCAATAAATGCTTTCCTGCTGCTGCTATCATCATCACCATCATCACCATCATCACCATCACCATCTGCACAGAGAAATTTGACTCCCCGAAGCTGGATGACTTGTTAATCAAGATGGAGCAATAAAACCTTGCAGTAGACAGCTGAAGGAGTCACTTTGGGTTGCTGCCCTACTCAGATGCCTGCTGAAACCTATTCTTTATAGTAACAATATATCACACTTTTGTATCACCTCTGTTTCCAAGAGTATTTCCACACTTCTTCAGGGCATCGATCCAGATAGACTACACCATGTTACAGCAAGGAGCAATTTCAAAAATCTCTGTGACTGAAATAAACAAAGGTTTATTTCTCATTCATGTTATATGTCTTTCATGGGTTGGACGGGATCCTTGATCACCAGATTTACTCAGGAATCTAGGATGATGAAACCATCTATGTCAGTTGATCACTGTGCCGGAGGGAGCAAGGACTCTGGAAGATCTGGAACTGGCAATTAAATGCCCTGACTTGGAAGTGACATGCATGACTTATGCTCACAACTCAAAAGTCTAATCACAGCACCTCACTCAGCCTCAGGGGGACAGAAGTACAGTCTTACCACATGCCTGGAAGATGAAGAGGTAGCAATTCTTGGCGAAGAGCATTGGAGACAACAGCCGTATTTTGCTATCACAACCCTCTTCGAGGTGGGGAGAACCAATGTTATCATTCAGAGCTTACAGGACAAGACAGTGAGACTCAGAGAAAATTGTCAATCACATGGATGCAAGAGAAGTGGGGATGTTTCTGGCAACCAGAAATAAGATTCCATATTCTTAGAAAGTGACATAAGAATCTTAATTTTCGGCACCCCCTTATTTCCCAGAGATACTTCTTATTATTCCTGCCACAAACTACCACTCTATTCATACCAGCTTGTTATCGTCTACTTGCTACGTCTTTAATCAAGCATTTGTAAACTATTTTTGTGTGTGTGTAATTTGTAAAAAGCAGAGCAAGGTAAAATTATAAACACTAGAAACTAGTTTTTTAAATTATCCATTAATTTGGAGTACATTACTTCAAAGGCTAGTGGTTTAAAACAACGATTTGGTTTTTTTAATTAGTTATTTCATTTTGGTGGGAGGCAATTAGGTTTATTTTTTATTATTATTATTATTATTATTATTATTATTATTATTATTATTATTATTATTTTATTTAATGGAGGTACTGGGGGTCAAACCCATGACCTCATGCATGCTAAGCAAGTGCTCTACCACTAAGCTATACTGTTCCCCTCATTGATTTTACTCACAAGTGTCAGTCAGAAATTCAGAACGGATTTGGTGATTCATCTGCAACCCACATGGCATTGGGGTAGGGGGGCAGCTGGGGCTGGAGGAGGCACTTCCAGAATGGCTTCTGCCCACCTGTGTCTGGAGCCTGGGTGCTCCTTGGCTCTTTTCTTTCTCCCTGTATTATTTCATATCCTCCAGGACCTCTCAAAGCTTGGCTTCCTACAGCACAGTGGCCTCTGAGTAGCTGGACTTTTAAGATGACAGCTCAAGGCACTAAAAATGAGTGTTACCATGACCTAACTTCAGAAGTTCCACCAAGTCATTTCCACTGCATTCACTTGGTCAAGTAAGGCACTAAAGGGACCCAGGTTCAAAGGAAGGGGATTACACACTGATGCCGTTGGAAGAGCCCCCACCTGCTGTGTTACCGAAGGTTTAGAAATGCTGAATGGCTTGCCAAAGTTGAACAGGTCACTGGATTCCCTTGCAGGTTTCCCCTTTCTCTCTTACAAACTCCAGCTTTTCTCTGGGCCCGAGACTCTTTACTCATAAACATATGAACCTGGAAGGATGGTCTCTTGGGTCATTTCTCTCTGGTGTATATTTAACGAGTCCTGTAATTTGCATCTCTCCTTCATTTTTTTTTTTTTTCTGAAAATTCTCCCCTCCTATGAAAGCTCTTCTGATGAATTCAACCTGGCTTTAATCACACACTCCCCATTAGTGAATTTCCTCAGCACACATGTGGGTAGCTTTTGCGCTAAGATCAAGTTCTGTTGTTTTAATGGGTCACAAGCCCCAATTCCCAGCGACTTCATCCGACATTGATCTCTTCCTTCCAAAAATTCCTGTTACATTTTTAGTTCAAACCACAGGATTCGGCATTGGAGAATGTGGTGTGTTGCATTGCTTTTAAATTGTTTCATGTGTACAAGTTGTGTCTGGCCAACTAGACTTTAAGGTTTATAGGAATTATTCATACTTCATACTTTTAAGAAGTTAGCACAGCAAGCAGAGTGTATGTAGTAAATGCGTACTGAGGATAATTGAGTTTCTTCTTATATTCTTATGCTTACACGTTACCATTTAGCTTGCTGGCTCGCTTTTTGGTTGGTTTATGGAAAGCAGAAGCTTTCTTTTATTTTATTGGTAATCCTCCAAAGAATTAGATGCTCTGTGGCGTATCATTCATGACACACTTAATAAGTTTTCCTAGGTAGCTTCTTTCTTCTGATTTGCTCATCCAAGAGTTGTACCTATACCAAGAAACTTTTTCTAAAACGTCCCCCCAGTTCTTTACCTGTAGATGCTTCAGTGTTTTCTTCTAACAACATCATCATCGAACTAAGAAACTGAATCCCACTGCAATAATATTATTTAATATACAGTCCATAATCTCATGTATTTTGTTCAAAGATTTTTTCCCTTACTTAAGGTTCTGTTTTTTATCCAATCTGGGAATCATACATTGCATTTAGTTGGCGTACCTCTTTAGATGCCTTTAGTCTCCTATTGATATATTTGAAGATTCCAGGCCAGCTATCTTATAGAGTATCTCCAAACCTGGATGATGACATACAGGCCAAGTGTTCTGGACAGAAGAACCAGATGGGAGATGCTGTATAACTCACTTTGTCTCTTTAAGCAGGTGCGTAATTCTTGTTTGTTCGATTATCAGTGGTGCTAACTTTGAATACTTTGTTACGGTTATATTACCAGCTCCCTCCATGGTAAAGGTACTTCTTTCCCTTTATAATTAAGTAAACTCTGGGGGTGATATTGTGAGATTATCTGTATGGCCTGTTCTCTCAAAACTTTCTACTTGATGCTTTCAGCATCCACTGATGATCCTTGGCAGGGTACACGACTACCCTGAACTTGTTTTCATTTTAGCTAGCATGTCAATCCCCCGTTTTTAGTTATCAATGTAAACCCATGAATTATTTCTCTGTTCAAAGGAGTATAACTCTTTACCACAATTTTTTTAATTTGAAATTTTTTAATTGAAGCATAGTCGATTACAATGTGTCCATTTCTGATGTACAGCATAGTGTCCCCGTCATGCACATATATACGTATATATATTCATTTGAGGATTCTTTTCATTACATTACACAATTGTTTTCTGATGCTCAGATTGTTCCACGTTTGGCCAGTGAGAGCTGCTTCAACCTGGGCCCTGAGTCTTTGGGACGGCTCTTGTCAGTCTTTGAGATGCTCTTCGATTTCTAACAGACTTCCAGGTTTACCTTGCACCCCTCCTGCCACAGCCCTGTGCTCAGCCATATTTCCACTGAGCCATCATTGACTTGAGTAGGAAATGGTACTGAGAGACCCCTGTCTGGCTTTTAGGTGTCCTCGGTGCTCCTGAGGGGCAGCTAACTTATCTGAATTTTATAAAAGATAAACATACTGAAGTGAACATTCCTTCTGAGGCGGGCTCATGTGTTATTGAATGTTCTTCTAGTTTCTTTTTAATTTGAATGACTATATGCTTGTTTGGGTCAGTCTTGCCTGAAGAACTTCCTATTAGTGTCTTCTGATATTAGCTGCACAAGTTTCAGTTCAGCCTGATACTTTCCCGTTGCTTTTCCTATCTGAACGACTCAAGAAATCATTCTTTATTTTTGAACCTAAGTAGGATAGATCTTAGTGAGGTATGTTGTTTATCAGATTTTCTTGTAACAACTAGCATGCTTTTTGTTGAGTTAATCTTCTTACTTTGTATCTATGAATGTATCTTCTTTTTCATTTGTTGGCTTTTATGCTTCAGAGATACTGTTTTTATATATGTTCACCATTAATTTTGTTTACCATTAGTTTTGGGTTTTTTTTTTTTTTTGGTGGTGGGGGGAAGATAATTAAATTTATTTATTTATTTATTTATTCATTTTGATGGAGGTACTGGGGATTGAACCCAGGCACACACTCTACCGCTGAGCTACGTCCTTCCCCTAATTCTGCAGGCCACTATGTTTAATTGTCCCATCTTCTCCCCTCAGGCTGCATTCACTGTGATGATCGGTTCCTTTTTGAACATTGATAGATTTTTAACAATGATATTTATTCTGTTTCCGACTTACCTCTGTTATGATTCCTTTTTTTGACCCTCTGTTTCCTTATCTGCTATAATCTCTTCCATCGCATTTGTCTCTTAACTTTGAGGTCTTGTTTTATTGAATTTGTGTTACGTGTTCTTAGTTGCTCCTAAGACATGGTGAATATATTCCTGGTTTTTCTTGATTTCCCCATCTTCTAGGTTGCTGTCTTTATGCGTAGTTTGCATCCTGTGTCCTTTTTGTAATTTTTATGCTGGATGTAGTGGCGCCTTGGCCGTGCTGTTCATTCTTGGTCAGCCCCGTCTCAGACTTCCACTTACTCTGATCCTGTGGGAGTGACTCCTTAAGTCTGTTTCCCCTCCCTCATTGCTCCTTTACCCTTCTCATGTAGAGGTGAGGCTGAGTCTTTCTTGCTTTCCTCACTCTTGTGTAATTTGACCAAATGGCACTATTGGGTCAGGCAAAACAATTTTTTACAGAATACTTAGATTTGTTTCCTACTCTGAGATAACCTTTAAATTCTCATACAGAGGCGCATTCCCCTAACTCTGGCATTTATCCCACTCACATGGGGACTGTTCTCAGGTTTTAAGTCCTTTCCCAGCTCAACAGGCGTCCCGGGAGATGTCACTTCCTATAGTGAGAGACAGCCCCTTTTTGCTAGTTTTTTCTTTCCTTTTCTCTAGTTCTTAGTTTCTCTGTTTCCTTTCACCAGTCAGAAATGGCAGAAATTTCCTGCGGTAATTCAATAGCCCTCTCTATTCTTATTTTTCAATCAGGGAGGCTATTAGCAAGAATTTTTAAGGTTTTTTCAACCTAAAATAATGACTGTTGGGGAGGGGGATGACATTAGGAATCAAACTCCCTTCACCTCTCCTCTTGAATATACTGTTTCTTTTACTTTTTTTCTTTTTTCCTTTTTTTTTTAAATTAATGCATAGTTGATTTGCCGCATTACATTAATTTCAAGCATAATATACTGTTTCTTTCTTAGGCCAGCACTTTTCAGAGTTTAAGATATTAGGTTAGTCCTTTCCTTGGGTGGTGGCAGTTGATAGATTTTTGTTTTTTTAAAAAAGGAATCTTGTTCATTTGATGAGATATGAAGGGCGTGAAGTAACGTTACGCAGCTTCAGTCATCACAACGTGGGAATTCTTCTTTCAATCCCCCGACCGCCTCCCCCAGTTATAAAATCAATTCGTGCCCATTGTAGAAAAATTAGAAAATACACAGGAAAATAAGAAGGAAGGAAAAGATCACTCATAATTCCAGATAACCAGTATCATAGTTTGATATGTTACAGCGTTTTCTGCAAATATGTGTTTAAAACCAAAATTCGAGTTATAGTGTGCTTAAAATTTTGAGTCTTCTTAAATATTCGATTCATTTTATCAAATCATTACTCTTCTCCAAAAATACAACGTACAGGCTAAAAAGTATTCCGAATAAGGATCTTCCCAGAATGTTGTCAGTTATCACTGTGCTATGGTTTTAAGTTATTGCTAGTTTTCCAATATTCTACCTGTTGCCGCAGTGGCCATCTTCATTTCTAAAATCTTTGTTTTCAGTTGATTGATTTCTGTGGGATGCATTCCTAAAATTGAAGTCATTGCATCCAAAAGTGAGAACCTTTAAAATCTCCCGATGCCCTTGCCAATTATTTTTTTTCAAAAGTGTTTACCTAGTCTCAACAATGTGAAGAAGAATGTCCCCCTCGCCTTGCCCTCCTCACTCCACCCTCACCTTGCTGGGGGAGGGTTTACTTCTGTTTACCCTTCTGACCTGGAACAGGGACTTGCATACAGTAGGTGCTCAGTGATGATTTCATGACTGATGTATCCTTTGAGCTCGTTTTCGCATTATACTTTATTGGCTTAGCCTAATGGTCCCAGCAGGTGGTGGAAGACAGCTACCTAGGAGATGACATTTGGGCACCTTGAGAGGCTCTATCTCTGCTCTGCTCCGTTATTAGCCTCCTGCGGTCATTTAAGGTCCAGGGACAGTGAAGAAGTGAGCCAGGAAGCTGAGAGCCTGGGGCCACTGCAGCATGGATTCCTGCTCAGCCTGGTTGCAGTGAGGACACTGGGAAACCAGGATGGAGCCTTAGTCTAGGGGAGAAATTACACGGCAGTAGGACTGTCTCTTGGCTTGGCCCTGATGGCCAGGTATTTTCCAGTGAGTAGTTCTGATCCATTTACTCCCTAGCCTGTGTCATTTTTTAAATTTTATTTATTTGTTTCAATTTATTTATTTTAATTTGGAGGGAGGTAATTAGGTTTATTTTATTTATTTATTTTTTAACAGAGGTCCTGGGGATTGAACCCAGGACCTTGCGCATGCTAAGCTCACACTCTACCACTGAGCTATACCCTCTCCCCAAACATCTGCTTTCCTTTTTTTTTAAATGGAGATACTGGGGCTTGAACCCAGGACCTCGTGCACGCTAAGCATGCGCTCTGCCACTGAGCTGCACCCTCCCTCCAGCCTATGTCATCAATGTTGACTGCACAGAGCATCCTGGGAAGCACCAGCACTGTGATGGTCACCACCCTTCTCTGCAGTCAGGTCTTCAACTACCTACAAAGCAGTTTGCAGTTAAGCTGCTGGACCTCCAGTCTGGTTTACATGCTGATAATGCTCGTTCATTTAACACTTATTAAATGAAACTGCACTGCAATTGTGTGTGAAGTTACATGCAGCCTAGTGTGTGTGAAGCAATCTGCCACCTCCTAAAATCAGAGTCAGGAGTAAGGCACAGTCTTGCTCCTTAATGGGCAGAAGATGCCACTTTCGTCAAAGGTATGACAGAAACATGAGTAGGACACTGTGACAGCTCATGGTAAGCAGAGCAAGAAGTGATGTGGAGGTGAGAGGGGATAGCTCAGTGGGAGAGCGCATGCTTGGCGCACACGAGGTCCTGGGTTCAATCCCTAGTACCTCCACTATTTAAAAAGGAAAAAAAGAAAGAAAGAAATGATGCAGGTGCATGGTAAGGGACCACTAGCCAGCTATCCCTGGCAGCTCTGGGCAGGGGTTACCCCAGGAGAGCAATAAACTCTGTAGTCTCACCCGTCTCTCCTGCCTTGCAAAGATTCTCATGTACCTAGAATTCGGTTGTGATGAGACCTTGAAGAAGAAAGTTAAGTTGTCATGGAGGGGCAGGTGGACAGCTGTGCTGACAAGAAGCGGGTGATGCAGTGGACTGATTTCAGCTTCCTGTGAGTTCAGGTCTTGGCACGATTTGGCACAGTCAACCTCGTCTCTCAGAGACGCTGCCTTCCAAGGACACTGGCTGGGAAGGTCCATTTCTGAAACTTCCTCTTCATTTATTTGCTTTTTCTTTCCTTTCTTTCTAAATTGTTCCTGAGCCCTGTCAGCAGTTTTTTTTTTTTTTGTACATTTCTCAACGTTGTTCAGCCATCTCCCTTCTGAGATTTTCTAAATCTAATTTATGTTTCCTTTCGTTGCTTCTAGTATTTTCTTAGTGCTTTTTAGCTTGTATGGAAATATTAGGTTGTGGGTTTTCTCTGCTTCATGGCCACATTTTTTGGCACATTTCCATTTTCTGTAGGTTTGTAATTCTGAGTTACCCCTTTTTTCTTCCGTGGTTGGCGGAATAAAGATCCCTCAAAATTGTCCACATCTTAATCCCCAGAACCTACGGACGTGTTATGTTACATGGCAAAGAGGAAATAAGTTTGCAGACAGAATTAAGGTTGCTTTTTGGCTGGCCTTAAAATAGGAAGATTATTTTGTATTATCTGGGTGGGTCCAGTGTAATCACAAGGGTCCTTTAAAGCAGATGAAGGTGGGAGAACAGGAGCCAGGATGGGAGAGAGATTTGAGGATGCTGTATTGCTGGCTTTGAAGACAGAGGAAGGGGCCATGAGCCAAAGAATGCAGGTGGCCTCTACAAGCTGGAAAGGCAAGGAGACAGATTCTTCCCCAGAGCCTCCAGGAGGAATGCAGCCCTGCTGACATCTTGATTTTAATCCAGGGAGCCCCATTTTAGGACTTCTGATTTCTCTAACAGAAAGATAATTAAGTTTGTATGGTTTTAAGCCACTAAATTTGTGGGAACTTGTTAAAACAGCCACGGGAGATGAATATGCTCTCTTAGGATATCTTTGCACGAAGTTCAAGTGCAATGGTTTTCTGGTAGGTGTTTGAGGTGAGATCTACCTTCCTGCTTCCACGAGGAAAAGCTGCAAAGTTTGCTCTGGCTTTCCTCATTCCTCGAAAGCTACGGCCTTGGGGCGGCAACACTTCTCCAGCACACGGGGTTCCGTGCACTCTTTTGCAATGGAGTGGAAGTAAGAGCGTTCCTATTATTTTTATCGTTAGCATTCCAGCAAGCATTTCACTCTGCCCAGCCTTTGACCTGGGGACAAGATGGAAATGGGAAAACTTCCTGCTTCTTTCCCCATTCCTTTTCTCCCTCTTCCACCTTTGCCAACAGGGCTAACCCCTTCTGATTTTGTTGTTGTAGGGGGAGGCTGGGGTGGGAGAGGGAGAAAAGCAGGGGAAGGAAGCTTGGTGAGTGGGAGGAAGGCGAGACAAAAGAAAGGCTGCGGAGGCACAGGGTGGAATGAAGGGGGGCCTCTCCACAACTGTGACGACGGGACGGGCCCCTCCCCCGCGCTCTCTTGATTTTCACTTTCTTAGTCCGCGTGTGGCCGCGGAGTTCTGGAAATCATTCAGACTCCTGCATTTTGACGGAATTTTCATACAAGCCGTTCTGATGTTGAAAGACCCAAATCAGAGCATTGATACCATATGCACCACCTGCGATCCTGGCCGCTCCAATTACATACGTGTGTTCCTGCGAGTATATGAACACACAGACACACACACACACGCACACACACACCCATGAGTTACACGGACGAGCTGAAGGCAAAATTCCTGTTATCCCCTGAAGAGCCTGGTGGAATATGTAAAGAGCGTTTTGTTATGCACCTCCTATGCAGGAGAAATGCAAATGAATTCAAGTAAAGAGACACGTTCCAAGCAGCGGCACCGAGGCGTCTTCGACATGCAGCTTGCTTATTACATTCAGTCGCCTGTTGTTGCTGCCATTGCCGATTTGCACCTGAAATTACCTCGTCACACCTGGGTGTGCACAGGTTTTGTTGATTCCATTTCAGGAATGCTCAACCTACGTGTTTCCCAGAATAAAGAGCCTTCTAGAGCTCTGAATTCTGATACCAAGGTGACAATTACTTGTGTTCTTGAAAGTATGAAAGTATGAAAAGGAGGGGCAAGCCAAAGAGACAACAGAAAAAGTGGGGAAAGTCTCATACTTACCTTCAAAGGAACTGAAGTTACAAGTCTGGTAACTTTCAGCCTTTGTTGTTTTTAAGTATCAATGAGCGCCACCCCGGCTAACAAGATACAGTCATGCCAGGACCAGCTAGCAGGACAGACTGTCTTTTCTGCAAAGGCGGCTGGAAATCATTTACACTGCAAGATTCTCTGCGGTGATAACAAGGCATTCAAAATGAGAATGAGTCTGAGATAATCTTCAAAAGGGTCCCAAGTGAAATCTGCTCCCACTCCTTAGAAGATTCCTCTGGAAGAAAGCAGATGCAAACACGTCACTTGAAGTTGTCGAGACTGACATGATTTTCTGCACCTGTGCTTGAAGTCACCTGTCATTTCTGGCTGAGGGGAATTACACGAGATGAGGCTGAAATTCACCAGACTTTGGGGGTCAAATAGTCTGATCATTTGCCAGCCAGGAGCGAAGAAACCATACCTCTCAATAGGGCAGCAAATATTTCTTCATTCTGGATTTCGTCACAGCCAGTTGAGTGTAGTTCAGACCTGGGAGGCCCCACAGAAACTCCAAGCTGCAAAGATAAATGATAAATGTAGAAACTGCTTTCCTGTGGCCTCTGAGCATATTGCAAATCTAAGAAGCAGCAGTGTGGTTCCAATTTACAGGACACTAGCTTAAGAAAATCAGTATGTGTAAGGCTTTATGAAGAATAAAAATCTTTTACAGATATTTAAAATGCATTTTTATTAAAAAGAATAATGGTTCAGAGGTACAGACTGAATCATACTGAATAAGTGCTAAGCCCTTCACAGGCAAACACCCAGTGCAACTTTCTCCAAAATTCTGTGGGGTGACATTTTCAGCATTTCCCAGATCAGGACACTGAGGCCTGAAGAGCCCAGGTCCCCTTCCCAAGGACTCACTAGTATTAACATTAGAAGAAGTATCTGAATTCAGTGGGCTTGACTCCAGAAAACAAGCTCTTAGACCTATAGATAATTCGTAAATATTATTCATGGAGAGAAGGGTAGTCTTCATAAGGTTTTCATCTTAGATCCAATATTTGATATTGACCTAATACCATCTTTTAAGACGCCAGAATGTCATGGCTGAGAAAAGTTAATTGAGAGTGGGCTACTGAGAAAGATTCATTTTCATAACATGTTGTTATTTTCAAAATGTGCTCTCTGAGCACTTTATGTGTATAGAAGCATCCTTGATATTCCCCAGGCAATCTGAAGGCTTGGTAATAATGTAATAAATTTATGCACGGGAATCTTACTGGCTTCTCCATGGAGGAATAAGACTCCAGCTAAAAACGTCCAGCATTTCACTCAGCTGAGAGATCAAGGAATGTGGAGAGACTCCAGGAAATCAGAGATCCGTTGACAGGCTGTCTCTTCATATGGTCGTCTTTCCGAGGGAAGACACTGGGGGTGAAACAGGGTGTACCTGGTATTATTCTGCCCAAGACTGGGTCCATCAGTGGAAACTGTTTCTCCAGGGCACGCTTGTGCTGTGTCAGTTTTTCAGTTGAAGGAATGTAGTCTCTGCCTTCCCCACTTTCTTTTCCTATTTGCTGAAAGAGACTGTAAATTCACAGTAGCAGATGGCACCTTCTTAGAAACCCAGTTATGCAGACCTGTAGAGCACAGAGGGACAGACTTGGGAAAGCAAGACAAAATCAGCACTAGAATTCCGTTTCAAAGGGAAAGTGTGCAAATAGCAGCAGTGTCTAGTTCTCCGAATCTGTAGGCATTTGCTGAGTATCTATTTGGCAAAGGGAATGTGTTATGGTTAGTTGCTGGTACAAAGGGAGAATTTAAAGATGAGGACAAGGAATTATTCTTTTCTACTAAAAATGTACACTTCTGTATGTAAGATGGACGTATGGCCCAGTAAGCCTCAATTAAATGTAAGTGCTAAATAGTGGTACAACTAATTGGCTAAGAAGTAAGAGTGTGCATTCTTGTCCTGTGGTTGCTGATAACAGTGGCCGTAGAGCTGATGTTGTGTGGTTAGAGCACAAGATGTTGTGGACGATTAACTGTTGGGTGGGGAGTTTAATTCGAGTGAGTTTGGTGGTCTTGACACTGGAGTTAATGTGGCACAGCTGTGTTTCAAAAGTCACTGGCCTCAAAGGAAAAGGTATGGGGGACACATTGCAAGTTCATCATAAGAAGGATGGTGACCATGAGCACTCTTTTCACACATACAGCTCAGCATGAATGTGATTCCTTCCTAACATGGTAGTTGCTTCCAGTTGGCAAGTCAGAAATGAAAACATGAGCTGTGATGACTGGCAAAGGATGATGAGGCTAGAAGTCTTATTTTTTCTATTTGATTGATTGATTGGATTCATTCAACATGTCCTGCGTGGCTGTGACCAGATATCGTGCCGAGGCCTGGAGCTACAGAGAGAAACAGCCCCAGTCTCACATTTCCGCACCACCTAGTACAAAATAAAAGGTAAGCAAGTGTCTTCCGCTGAGGACCTGCTGGGATGCAGGGCAACGGAGTTCAGCACTTTTGTTCCTGTTTCCCAAGGTCCTAAGAACAAAGCAGAGCTATGCGTGGGACGCAACACCTAGAACATCGATTTTAAAAACTCAGTATATCCAAAGCATTATGATTTCAACAATATAATCAGTATAAACCATCAGTGAAGAGCTACTTGACGTTTTTAAAAATACTAAGTTTTTGGAATCTGGTGTGTATTTTATTGCAAAAGCCGCATGTGCCTAGTGGCTACCATATTGGACAGCATAGCTCTAAAGCCAGTCCAATCCTCTCTTTGTGGTCTAAATAACTCCCCCAATTTAGAAACCAATTTGGGTCTTTTGGCCCATTCCTTCCACAACCATTTATTTTATTATTTTTTTTAACATTTTTTTATTGAGTTATAGTCATTTTACAATGTGTCAAATTCCAGTGTAGAGCACAATTTTTCAGTTATACACGAACATACACACATTCATTGTCACTTTTTTTTTTCCCCGCTGTGAGCTACCGCAAGATTTTGTATATATTTCCCACAACCATTTAAAGTTACATCTTTCCACCTTTCCTCCAAACATTCCATCTTGGCTTTCTTTTTTGGACCAGCTGGCTGTTTCTCACTTTGACTGGTTTTAAAAAAGAAGTTTGTCTTAAAATGGGGGCTTCAAAGTGCAATGCTGTCATGACAAATGGAGCACATGAAAAGGTGTGCATGAAGGAGGGGGCGATCGAACCAAAAGTATTGCAAGGGGCACCTCGCGAAGACTCGGCTTCCATGGCCTCTGTGACTTGGCATCTCCAGGGGCTCTGTTGGTACCCCACCCCCATTCTCTTCTGCTGCTCATCAGACCAACTCTGTTTTCTATTTGGCGCATATTGATTTTCCAATAATGAGCAAGGTTATTGGTTTAGCAACTTCCTGTGTCTCCAGGCTCTCACTGAGAGGATGTGGAGAGTGTGCCCAGCTCTGCAAGGGCACTCGGGCTGACCGCAGTGTTCTCTGTATATGATCAAAGGAGGGGAGAGGCTGATTTGTACTCCTCAAAGGGTGGTAACATCCATGGTCCGCCACTTCAGGGGAACAGGGGAGAATGCAGAGGAATGTTCCAGGAAGGCCAAGTTTGGCAGGCTCCCTGCCTGCTGACAGCAAAGGCATTTATGGCAGAACATCTTAGAAAGTTGGGACCTTGTGAAAAATGACTTCAGGAAGTCACTTCAAGGAAATAGAAATTCTTTGCTGACTCCACTTAGCAAATCCCAGATGTAGTGCATCTCTGAAGCCAAAGTGTCAGGGATCTGGTAGCTGATAGTTTGAACATATTCTTTTATCTCTATCATAGTGGAAACCAGATAACATTGCCTTTCCTCAAACCTGGTTTGAGGTTGCTTGCTTGGTCAGTAGCTATAATTGATTGATAACCCTGTCATGTCCCGATGTTGTGTGAACAGAGAGGGTTTGGGATAGCAGAACGTGGGAGGCAGAGGGGACTTAGAGATTATGAAATTAAAACTCCTTATCTTGGAGATGGATAAATAGGGCCAGAGATACTGAGTAACTTTCTGAAGGGCACAATTAGTCCGGGACAGCGTGAGGAGGAGAGGGCAGGCTTCTCATGTGCCACACATCGCGCCATGTGCAACATGACACATCTTCAAATAGTGTGGAATCCGGGACTCTCCTCAAGCCTGAGTTACTTCTCAGCTACCACAGGGCTGCTAAATAAATCCAGGTCCTAAATTAACTGACTCCCAAGCAGTGAGTGGAAACTTCAAATTAGATTTATTTAATACCAGGTTTGATTATACTTCTAGAGCAATAAAAACATACTGTGAGTCATATCTGTTATTTTCCAATTTTTAATTGGCCACATTTTTAAAAAGCAAGAAGAGATAGGTGAAATTAAATGAATACTATACTTCTTTTTGCCTTCTTTTTTTTATTGAAGTCTAGTCAGTTTATGATGTTGTGTCAATTTCTGGTGCACAGGATAACAATACTATACTTTAAAAAATTCAGTATATCCAGGACATTATGATTTCAACACTTTAATCAATATAAACCATTATTGATGAGCTTCTTTACATTTAAAAAAATACTAAGTCTTTGGAATCTGGTGTGTATTTGATTTCAAAAGCCACATGTGCCTAGTGGCTACCATATTGGACAGCATAGCTGTAGATCCAGTCCAGTCCCCTTTTTGTGGTCTTCACTGAATTAAACTTAGAGCAGAATGTCAAATGGTTTAACCTCTGAAGAGGGTATTTTCTAAATCAAAACGGAAAAAAAAAAAATTCATGTGCTGTGTCCAACAATGAGAAGCAGCCCAGAAGATGTAGTTTAGTAACCAGCATATCCAAATTTCCAGTACATTTTAATGGCCCTTTCAAACAAGGGGATAGCCTATTAGAGTTGGCACCTGAAAAAAATCTAAAGCGAACAGAAATTGTGGATGAGCCACATTAGAATTTATAGTGATTTTGGAAACAAGCTGCTCACTGGTTCTGAGTTGATGGCTGTGACTCTTTCCTTTTGCTGAAATACTCTCACGTTTTTGCTCTTATGCTATTAGCCAGCTGCGATGGTTCTAGTAACCCTGTTGGACTCCTCTAAGGCCGTGATGCTATCAACTCCGTGAGTGCATTGTCTGTAACATTATTTTTCTTCTCTAGGTAACATTCTACTTTCCTACATAACAAATTTCTTTGATGGTAGAATTTCCCAAAGTTGAACAATATAGACTTATGTTGGTGGTGGGAGGAGGGAAAGTTCATTCTCATTATAAAGCCAGATTATGAGACTGAGACCTTTTAAAGCTGGTGGAAGGCTGGGAGGAGGCGGGTGATGGAGGGCAGCTTTTAGCCCAGGCTGCCAAATAGCCTTGGTCAACCAGATGCTCTAAGATCTTAAGGAGGCGGAAGTTACTCTGCTGGTCTGTGCCTGTATCTGGGCACAGTATTTGATCATTTAGTTTCCTAAAATGTTGGTCATTGGATGACTAAGGGATTAAGGAGACCATGCTTCGCATCTTCCTTTCTGCTCCCTTGTATCCTCTTGCCTCTTCTTGGTCCTGCTGCAGGGGTCAAGGAAGACGGGCTGGTAGACCCCTGAACCTTTAAAAGTCTCTTGGGGCACATCGGGGGTGGAGAGGGTCTTTCTTCATGCCCTTATCTGGAATTAAAAGGAATTTTGGCTGCTACCTCTGCCTTAGAAGAGGACTCCTGCTCCAGGGTTGCCTGCCTCTCAGCCCACTCCCCACCACCGACTGCCCCAGCCCTGCCCCCCGAGAGAGGGCAGGAGAGCAGTGGGGTAAGACATGGTCGGGCTGGAGAGTCCAAGCCTCTTGGACGCTTCCTCGCCTCCTCTGGTCCAACGATGGCAAACAGTTCCTGCTTTGTGCTCTCAAACCCTCACCTCAAGCGTGTCCCATGCCTGTCTGGTTGGGAATCTTCGTGCTTCTCTGACTTTGCTGAAAGCTGGGGCATTGTGTGTGTGTGTGTGTGTGTGTGTGTGTGTGTGTGTTGGGGGGAGGGTATTGGAAAGTGGAAGAGAAGGTGCTTTGAGTCTCTTCTGTCACAAAAACCTCCTGGCATTTAGGCCTTTCGCCTCAGTGGAAGCTTAGCTCTCCCCACGACACTCCCCTCCTTCCCACATGCCAGGGGCTCTCAGGACGGGCCATGATGGTGAGCTGAAGTCCTCCTCTTCTCTACCAGACTGGCTTAAAGATGGTCAATGTTCAAAATGTAGATTGTGGAAAGTTGAAGAGAACTGTATCCCCACAGCTGTAGGATGGGGGATAGCCTGGTTACCCCACCCAGAGTCTCTTTGTCCATTAGCGTAACGTCCTCATGAAACACTGAGGAGTTTGGGTGCTTTCGTGGGAGTTCAGGGAGGAAGGGAGACATCTGTGTGTCTATGTGGGGACAAAGATCAATTTTCATAACATTTGCTGGGTGATTGGACAAATTTTGACAACTTATTCAGAGCCAGGTCCTTTTGAGAAATGACTCAGGTCGGGCAGAGATTAGACTAAGAGATGTCGATGGCCAGAATTGGTATAAATGACCACCCCTTCCTGACTCCACCCCACCTCCTGTAACACACACCGAATAACAGGGTGAAGCAGCTCCAGAGGAGAGGGACGAATTTTTTTCTCAAGGATGTAATAAAATCCTCTCTTTTATAAGCTTCTGAGGTGGTTCTTGCTCAGATTGTGGTGGTGAGAAGGAACTATCCGGGTACTGGATATCCAGAGCAGATGCCCAACAGTAGATCAACTGCAAACGAATAAAAACCATCTTCCTCTTAACGCTCATCTCTGGAAGAAGGTGAACTTCCTGCTAGATGAGTTTCATGAGCCCACCAGCCTGGTGAGCCTAGGCCATCTTGCCCACTTATCTTAAACACTTGCCTCCTCCCCGGGCCTAAAAACCACACCGGACTCCAGGACAGACTGACCACCACCAAGCCCCTGTGTGAGGTGGGATCACACAGCTTATTTAACCTGTATGCTCTGACAACATTATTTCCAGCTTCACCGATGCCAGGCACTTGCATCCACCTGCCTTTAGGGGCTGCTGGAGGTCACCCTCAGGCTGGACCAGGGAACTCCGATGCCAAGGACCATCACAGGCAGGCCGCTACCTCTCAAGTAAGCAGGGTGCCGTGGGCTGCCCTACGGATGAGCTCGCTGCCCCTGAGTCGCTCCTATGTGCTTCTCCCTGGGTCAGTGATCGCTGTGTTAGCTTCGTCAGCTCTGGTCAGTTTCCTGGACGTCAGCTTCGACCAATCAGACCTCAAACCAGGAGACCACACTGAGAAGCCCTATTAGATTTTTCTCAAGAATGCTTCCTTCCAGATTTCTTTCTTACCTGGGTGTGGGGTAGCTCTTTCCTACCTGTATGGTGACTGGAAATCATTGATTGCAGCCTTGCTCTTCTAGATTTGCCGAGAGGACCACCCCATAGATTTCCCCTGGATTGTCAGCTCACCTGGTCTGTCCTTAGTTCACTCCCAAGACGCGGTAAGACACCTTAAATATGCAAATGCAATACTGCTACAAGAAACGAGGGTCAAGTATGTTAGGTGAGATCCCTGACTCATTTTATTTTACTCGAATGAATGAATCAGTCCTGCCAAACATCTGAAGGTCTGGAAAACACGACTGTCAAAAATTGTCAGGTGGGTAGGATGCTTCAGAAGTGGTGTGTGAGATGTGGGTGAGTGTTCAGAGATCGTGTGCATCTGGATTCTCCGACTGACCTGCGTCTTCATTCCCTACCCACAGACTGCTCAAAGAACCAAGCCGTAACAGCCCTGGAGCCACGATTAAAGAGTGCATGAAATCAATGATACTTCAATTGAAAAAAAAAAAAAGGAAGGAGGACGGCAAACAGTACATGACGGGTCATTTATAGCAAAAGGCACGAGTCATTTGGTGGCAGCTGGTCTCTGGTGGGTGTCCATCATTTTATTAATGCATACCTTTTTTTGACAATTAAACAAAGTCACACAACAAGCTTATGAAAAGTTTGTTGAACTTTACAAATTGCTTGAGCGTTCTCTCTTAGAAACTTCTTGAAATTTCTGTAAAGAGATGCATACATTAGAGTAGGTTTGAAACTGCCTCCAGCCTGTAAGCTAAGCTAAAAACATAGACATTCACTCCTGTTTTCCCTCTGTTCACCAAAAAATTCACTTGTCAAAACCAGAAAAAGTCCTGAATTGAACACTGTATTAATATAAAGTGAACCAGAAACTGCATCTCAGCATATGTCCATTTCTCTTGGAAAATAGCCATGGATCTTTAGATCTTTAAAGCAAGATGAGTATTTGATTTTTTTTAAGATGCATTAGACAGATTAACACATGAGTTGTAATTAGTCCCAGGTAATAGACTTATTGCCCATGAGAGCTGGTCAGTATCTTTCTCCCACAGCCACAGGCTGTACCCCTAACTTGAGTTAGCCACCCTGCACTACAGCACCCAGCTCCTGTCCAGCTTCAGTAAGACAGAGAAGCAAATCCATCTCCTCTCATAACTTCCATTCTACTAATGACATCACCTTCACCCTGCAAAGATGGTACCTTTGCTTGCTACAAAATAACCAGGTATTCCACTTAGCTCTGATGTCCTGGTAATCTCACTTGAAAGTTTATTGGATGGGAGATACCACTGAGAAAATATTACATCTCATATCCATGCAATTTTCATGTTCACATTTGACATTGCCAAGTGGGAAACAATTTTTAACGTGCCAACGCTAATGTGACAATGTAGCAAAGGGCTGGGAGACGACAACAAGAGAGCTGGAAGTCTGTGAACCATGTCTGCTCTAAATCAGGTCTGTGCTGTACCTCTCACTTCAGGTGGAGTTTGAGAGTGAAACACTGTGTTTACTGGACTGGCTATGACCACTGCAGCATCATCAAAGTCAAAGAATTCATCCAAGTATCTACCTTTGGAGGAATGACTGTGTTTCCCATTGATTTATAAGTTAGATGCTTCATTTCATCTTAGGTTAATAATAACTGGTGCAAATATAGCCTTCAGGTATCAACCTTCTGTATAACCCACTGCAAATATAACATAAATCCATTTTTGACTTATCCTAGTGAGTTTATCGCCAAGTGTATTAGAAGGGTCTTTCCTGTAATTTTTTCCATGTGTTTTGAACTCCAGGAGGAGCAATTTATTAGAGTACTAGGGTTGTTTGCCTACCACAAAACTTTGGTAATTTGAAGAGCTTGGTTTCAATCCCCCCAAAGTCCCTGACTTGGGGGAGAAAAGAGATTGCCCGCTGGAAAGTCTGTCTAAATGCTGGAACAAATGAAAACTTCTTCCACCCCACTCCATCTCCGAAGCAGAGCATGAGCAGCTTTTCATCTCTAACGTGTCTTCCTCCTAATAGAAATGAAACTCTAATGAAACCCTGGAGAGGAGTGAGGCCTGGTGTCACCACATGCCACGTCATAGATATTGGAGAGAAATGTTTAGGGGAGGCTGAGAGGGAATGCAGGAACCCCCGACCTGCTTTCCCCCCTGATTTAATAAAGTCTCTCAGCCTCCTAAGCGCAGTGGTTTTCTTGAATTGCACAGCTGTCACACAGCTGGCAGCAACCTCGATCAATGCTGATCTTTGGCCAAAATGAAATGAAGGGCTCTGTAGAATGGAAAGTTAGTGCAGAGTCAGTGGGGCTGTCTGGGGTGTATTCCTCTCTGTGGAAGGCAAGAAACCCAAAGAAGATGTACTGGACCTTAAAAGTAAAAAAAAAACTTCAAACAATTGGCTTTGGAACAGACACATGAGAAAATTCACCAGAAAGCTACTGTGGTTCTCATCTTTCACCCATTAGCGTGGAGATGGATTCCCTTTGGAGGATTTTGGGCTGAAAGTACATGCTTGGGCCCTAAAGAGCAGAGTAGGACTTGGGTTATTTTTGCAGCCCCCACCTCCCCCCCGCCTGCACTAATGCTTTAGGTCAGAGGGGATGTGGATGGAGGGGTTCCAGAGTTCTAGTCTCTCTCTTTTAGTATTTTCATTTCTTTCGCTCATTTGAAATAGCAAAATCCCTTCCAAGCCTTCGGGTTCCTTAATCATTCCTGTACCTTTTTCAGGGGCTGAAAAGGATCGTTAAAGTCGGCAGGAAGAGAGTACGTATTGGATTGTTTTCAACAGCGAGGGTTGATGAAGGCAGTGCTGCCGAGCATCCCTCTTCTTCCTGTAAGTTTTTCTCATCTTTTTATTTTATTTTTTTAAATATAATGTAGGGCTCTATCCAGCAAAAATGCAAATACGTGGCAAATTATCTTATTAAGCGTTTTAGTGAAACGCTCCTTAGTGAAAGCTTGTATACAGACTCGTGACTAAGTCGTTATCACCTAACACAGTTTATATGTACAAGACATAAAACATGGATGTATTTGACAAATTATGGGCCACATTCCATGTTTTATGAAAAGCGCTGTACTCACCCATTTTATGCAAAGAAATCAAGTCAGGGAGCTGGGAAATCGGAGGCTGTCATTCTGGACTTGACGTGGCTGAAACTGAAGGGTGTCCCGTGCGTGGGCAGGAGGCTAAATCTTGGATAAGGAGAGCTATACGGTGACTCAAATGAGGAAGGAAAGGAAGAAAGAATGGGCATGTAGGTACATTCACAACTAGTTTTATTTTCAGCTTGAACTCTGGACTTGTTAGCTCATTCAGTCATTTGTTGACTTACTCATTCAGCCAGTACTTACTGCCCAGTATTGAGCTGCACCCTTGAGATACAACACAGTCCGTTTATAACCTTTCTGCACAACTGCCCATGTCACGTTGAAATTTCCATGAAGATTTGGAACCTACTAGGAGGTGTACTTGCACATTGTGTCCCATTTCCTGAATCCTAAATCACTGCCCCCCCACCCCAAACTAGTCATGCTAGAATTTGATACCTCTCCCCCAGAAACACATTTCGATTCCCTCGAAGCCTTAGAGATCTGTGAACTCAATGCTTTGAGCAGAGATTTTGGACCGTGACCATATTGCCTCTTTCCAGTGTAACGTGAGACCCACCTCTTAGCGAAAGGGTTCTATGTTTTTCTTCCCCCAAAGTAGCAAACCCTTAATTCCTTCAGATTCTGCTTTAGCCAAACTTTGCCAGAGTTCCGAGGGCCTGCAGTGAGCCAGCTCCTTCTGGAAATGACATTGTTTTAGACAATGTTGAGCTCTGATGGGTGGAGAAGCAAGAATGCTTTCAGTGGTCTCGTTTGCAAGCCTTTGATGTTCCTTCTAAGTCATATTGTGTCAGTGGAAACGTTGGTCCGAGCAGACTCTGGCAATTCTTTCAAAATGCCCAAATCTTGAGTGTGGGTTTAAGTGGCTTTAAACAATTAAAACAATTTAGAAATAATTAGAAGTAGCAGCTCACTAAGCCAAGAAGGCTGGGAGTCTGGATGGCCATTGGCCTGTTGCTGTGCCTGGGACAGTGTTGTGAAAGGGATGCTTAGGTCAATGGTGGTTCCTGCTGAGAAAATCCAGGCATGATCTAAATCAGCTGCTGCCTCTGTGGTGCAGATGCCCCTGAAAATGGGTCATTAGAAATTAACTGGGGAGAAATGTGGTCCCTTGGAAAATGACAAATAGATACAAATGCAGGAATGAGCACATTAAATATATAAACACATACACATCTAAAAAATTTTTTCTAAAAGAAGGTGATTTCTTCAAATTAGAAACTTACAGAAATTGAAGCCAAGCGTTCAAAATGTTTGGTCCAGGCAAAGCCTCCAATGGCTCACGGGAAGGATGGTGAACTGGTAGAGAAGGGAAGATTTCAGCAATCATGTAGCAATGGTCAACCAAGGATAGAAAGAGGTGGATTAGATTATCTATAAGCACATTAAGATGATAAAAAAAAAATTCCAGCATCAGAAGGAATAAAACAGTTGAAAGATCATTAACATGAATCAGAGATTAATCGACATAAAACTTAAGAAGGCTGAGCCCGGGGTTATCTGCTATCAGTGGGACTTGTTTTAGCAGGGAATTTCAGAGGATTTATCACCAGATAATATGGATAAAGAGTTGCTCTTGAGTCTTCAAAGAGATATAACCAAATGAAGTAATCCTGCAAGATGACTTTCCTTTTACAACGACCCATATTCAAGATAGATAAATAAATAAACAGAAGAACATTGCGTCTTTTGCAAACCCCCATGCAAAAAATATCATCTCTATGCTTCATTATCCTCCAGCACCAAAGAAAAACCAGCTTGGGTCTCTCTCTTTGAGAGAACTATATTTGAATTTGAGCGGCACTTCTCACAAAAATAAATTCATCCTTTCGATTATGTTAGAAGTTAGAAGGACACAAAGAGGAAAAAAGAATTCAAATCCTTTTTCTACTTGCTCCAATCAGTTTAGATCCTTTCCATTTTAAGATAGTAGCGAAAACCTAGATATTCAGACAGTTAAATCCACCAGAAGCTCAAGTTTCTGAATTCGCAGCAATGGTTACAGACAAATTACTGAGTCTTTATCTTTCTCCATGACTCTCAAGGAAGAGCCAGTTTGAACAGAAACAAAAACTCTCATAGGGCTTTCTTCTTCCTCTTTGTGGAATTGACTATCACCTTCTTTTGCTTTCTGCTCATTTGATACTTTCATTAGAGGTCAGACAATGAACTAGGAGTCTCTTGTCTACTTTTCACTCAGTAGAAATATTGGGTTTCATATTCTTTTTCTTTTTTGCCTCAAATTTTAATATTTATAGTAAATATTATTTTAATAGTATTTGTTAAACATTTTACATATTATTTATAATCATAATATTGAAACATATTTATATTTCTGCTCATGTCTTCCCTGAGAATAGGCTGCACTCACCTGTGTGCTTTCACTTTCCTTGGTTAACTAGCAGGGTTCTGGCCCCCGAGGCCGTTGTCCAGACCCCCATAGGCACCAGCAGGGGCAGAACTAGGGTGAAGTGTCTCACAGTGTGACAGTCCCACTTGGATACCTTGCGGATCTTCCGGAAGAGTGTGCTGCAAAGAAGAGTCCAAGTCAGAGGCCAGCCAAGGCCCTTCAGGTCAGCGAGCCCGACCAGGCTGGGCTGGGCTGGGTCAGACGTGTCAGCGGCTCTCACTACAAAAGGAAAACAACTTTTACATAATTGGAGAGGCTGCTCTGGTCAGAAGTTCCCTGCTGCTTCCCTGGTACCCTGACGGGCTCTGGAGAGACCTGAAGTGTTAGCAGATATTGAGGATTCAGAAAGGAATTCAACGTAGAGTGCAAAGTGAGGGGGCAATTCAAATACTGGGATAGCTCGAGTCCCTGGAACAGTGTGGTCCTATCACAGAGGGGCACCAAACCAGGTGATAACATAGAAGATGATGAGTTTGTCTTTCCAGTAATTTTGTTGAGTGTTTTTACCTTGATCAGATTAATCAGAATAGCCATGTGAGGAAAGCAACAGAATGTTGTAGATGCAAAAATGGACGTACAGACTCATACATGACCACTCCTGGCAGCAGCATCCGTTATAGCCAAAATGTGGAAATGACCCAAATGTGGTCTGTCCATACAATGAAATATTACTCAGCCATAAAAAGGAATGACGTATTGATCCATTCTACAACAGATAAACTTCAAAACATCCTGCCAAGTGAAAGAAGTCAGTCACAAAAAGTCACATATTGTATCATTCTGTTGATATGACGTGTCTGGAGTGGGGAAATCTATGGGAACAGAAAGTAGATTAGCAGTGGCCAGGGGCTGGGGAGGAGTGTGTGTGGAAAGGGTGAGTGACAGCTAATGTGTTTAGGATTTCTTTCGGGGGGGACAAAATTGTCTAAAATTGATGGTGATGATTTACAACTAAAAAGCATTGGATTTGCACTCTAAATGGGTGAATTGTACGGTATGAAAATTATATTGTATTACCTTTTTAAAAAATGGATATGCAGAGAGCATTAGCAACTTGTCCAGGCTGATTCAGTTAGTAAAGAGCAGCGTGCAAGTCCTAGCTGTGCCCAGAGCTGGGCACATAGAGGCTTAAAAGCAGTTTCTGGTCTGCCTCAAATTGTGTCATTTTGGTAGGCATTTTAAAAAATCTTTCTCCTACAAATAATGCGGACATCATCCATTATTTAAATTGATATTACCAGCAGTTAGCACACAGCTGACATTCAATACACATTTGTTAATTACATGAGCGAACATGAATTCTATTCACATAACCTGTATTTTCAATACGTTAAGTATGTACCCCACACGCTGCTACTAAAGTATAAATTTACATAAGTGACGCTTTGTAGCGGAACAAAGCACAATGCTGCGAGAAACAGGCAAATAGCAAAGGACAGTGCTACCTTTTAGAACGGACAATAAACCTTTCAGCATCATCAAAGCAACAGGTTTAGTGAAAAGAACTAGTTGTCATAGGAATCAGGAGATCAGATTCCACCACCTCCTTGGTTGATGTGATCTTGTGCTGGTCATTTCACTCCCCCAGGCCTCGGTTTCCTCATCTGGCCCTCTCCTTCTCTGACATCCTAAAATCGCATGGCTCCTCTAGCAAACGTCCCTTGTTTGCTAGAAGACATCTCACTGACTTTGGGTTTTAAATGGAAAAGACATGTGGCATGAAATACACTGTGTGCTCTACAAACGCCGAAGTTACAAGACATCAAAGGACTGTTTTAAAAAAACAATATTTAAAAAAAATACAAGACACGCCACCTTTAGAGGATCTCTAAACAAAGCTTTCCTTTTAGTTTGTTTTGATTTGGTAGCATTTTTAATTGGCTTACTTTTAACGCACACTTGGCCAGAGCTGGAATCCAGATCTAAATTCAAATCTACAATTGCGTAGACTCGAGTCTTAAGAATATAAGAATGTCACAAACTCAGTTTATCAGCTATGACACTGGTGTAAAGATGCGTTGATAAAATATACTGAATAATTTGTTTTCTAATGGTCTGGAAAAAAGAGGTTGTAACTGTTTGGATGTCTGATGAACAGCATGCCATAGGGAGTCGGGTATCAATACTGGGCTGGATGGTGTGGAGGGAGCTCAAAATCTCTCCTGTTGCAGATGCTTAATCTGAGGCAGAATGTGGTTGAGTGACTTGCCCAAAGTCACTCGGACCACCTGAGCTGATGTTAGAAATGAGGGCTAAAGACCTTTTTAATGTTATAGTGATTTGACTCCATGCTGTTTGGGAACACTTCAGAGTTTTTCTGAATTGCTGACAACAGGTTTTTGCTCTCTCAACAGAAAACAATATCCTGATTGAGAATTTGAAAAAAAAATACGGTTAAAGGCAAAGGAAATTCTGGTCCTACAGACGCTGAAGATCAATAGGTACCTTGCATTCCATACTTGTTTTCATTTCCCTTTACTGTCAAACCATCTTGAAACCCGAAACCCTAATCCCTAAACATAGAAACTTTTAGAAAAAGAGTAAATTGCTGAATGCAAGCGTGGACTGTGATTTCTTGACGTGGAATAGAAGCAGATGCGCCCAACTTAACACTTCGTCATTAAATTCACTTCCAACTGGCATTTCTTTCTCCTTTGGTGGAAGGGAGGGGTCTTGGCACGAAGTTCTGTATTCTGTTAATCAAGCAGCCCTATTTTTGTATATGCCATGAGAAGTTACACGTGGGTCATACAGTAAGTACGAATAAAGGTTTCAGCTGTGGACCTAAGATCTGGATTTGCTCACTGCTACACCTGGTTTTAAGAGTAGGCTTGAATTGCCCTTTCAAAAACAGTAGGATGCAATAGCCTGTTGCATCGTCAGCATCCTTTAGCACCACTTATTGAAGTAAAGCATAAACTAGCAAAAGGCAAGCAGCCAACATGTAGTGAGTATTTATTATGGGCTGAACCCAGGGCTGGGGACATGGATCCATCACGACTAATCTTTGTAGCAGTGAAGCAAGATAGGCATTTTCTCCACCGTGATGGGACCGTGGAATTGCAACTCTGAGAGGTTAAGGCACTTGTCTATGCTCACGGTTTGGAAGCGGCCAAGCTAGAATTGCAAAGCTCTGACAGTGAAGCATGAGAGGAACGTGGAGATCGTCTCACATCCGCCCTCTTTCTCCAGTGGAAGGGCTGTAGTGAGGGAAGGTAGGGGGACTGCCAGCGTCACACAGCCTGGCCCGGACAGGAACCCAGGTTGGCTGGGGTGGAGGTGGGGGGTGAGACCTTCATGTCGTTAGACCTAGAGGATGATGATAGGGAGGCAAGATTTTAGAAATGGTCGAGAAGGTCATTTATCAAACTCAGTGAAGATGCTGAAAATCCACGCAGGTGGATGTGTCTTAAGGTCTATTTCTCGGAATAGGAAAGGCACGCCCAGGCTATTCTGCGTCATACTGTAAGCTGTGCCCATCCAGGAGAGAAGCATGGCACTCAACGATTGCGGCCAACTTCTGGGGAGAGATGGACGCCATTCCTACTGGCCCAGGGAAACAAGAATTCATACATCCACGATTCTTACTCTTATCTTCTTACGTAGAAGCTTCTGTGGTGGGGTAAGAACCCTGGACTTGTCTTCCAGATGCTCAGTTTGTGGATTTAGTGCTTGTCCTATACTACCTCTGTCTCTTATGGGAGGGGCCCTCACTTCTCTGTGACTCAGTTTCTTCACCTGTAAAATAGTATACTCATCTACCCCTTAGGGATGTCTCTGCAAATCAGGTATGGCCACAACTCGTATTTCTACCTTGCGGAAGATTCGAACCGTTCCATCCAGGGTCCCTCAAATGCTTTCCCCTCTTTTGAGGGTGCTTATGTACTCGGGAGGGTGGTGGGCTGTGAGGATGTCTATGGCTGGAGAACGCTGAGCAGAGCTCCTGCGGAGGTCAACACGCAAGATCCGCTTTCTTAGGGGTCCTTTGAAGAACCATTCTCTAATATTCTGAGCTGCATATTAAATACAGGCCAATGGGACTTGGGCCTAAAGTGGTGATATATGAACACTTAAAAATATACAAGTCACTAAAAGGAATGGTTCAAATGGCCAATAAATTTGGAACAAATACAAAGAAATACTTTTCCATGCAGAGTGTGGTTGACCTGTGGAATTCGCAGCTGCAGGAGGGAATTGAGTCAAATGCTGTGGGTGGATTTCATAAAGGGTTGGTGTGGCAGACAGCTGCCGGGGCAATGCAAGTTGGGCTGTTAAAATTATGCACTGGTGACGCATTCACCACCGTGGCAAGGGGACAGAAGTCTCTAGGACTTGAGGCACAAGTGGGGGTAACAGCTATTTTTACTAGAGAGCCCTTTATTTTTCCAAAGTTCTTTCTCCCATCACCCCTCTGCGGTAGAAAAGAAAAAGGAAGGGGGTGCGATGTTAACTTCTCTATCTGAGTGTGTGTTGACAGAGAGGCACGGGGAATGCTGGTTGTTTTTCTTCGAAAAAGAAAAACAATGCAGCGTTCTTTTTATCTCAGGTAAGTCCAGTTCTCCCCTAAATGCATGTTTCCAACTAAACTTTCCAAATGGAAGTTTCTTTACAGCAGCTCAGTCGGTTTTTCTCAGCTAGTTCTCATGAAACGGAAGCACCAAGCTCTTTCTGGCTTTGAGTAATTCTGACGGTTCGTTTGGCCATGAAGCTGAGGACTGAAAGGGACTTCAAGCCCACTTTGAACCTTCCTGAATCTTCAGAAGCTCTCTGGGATTGCTCAGTGTACACTGAACTATGTATATTCAAGTGGAGGAGACAGAAAAGCAGAGCGAGTGTCCAGAGTTTTTGAAACATTTTCCTTTAGGAGTGGATTGGAGGACACTTCAAAATGAGAGGTCCCAAGATTCTGCTTTGTGGGTGAAGCCTGAGTGTCCAGGACGCAACCATTCTCCCCTCTGCATATTCTTGGCTCCTGTTCCCTTATTCTGAAATCCTGGCATCAGCAGCGCTTCAGAGGCAGTGGCCCAGGTTGTTGACCTCCCATTTTTCTAGCATATTGTGTGTTGGGGCTGGAAGATGAATGGATTGTGATGATGACAAGGTGACTCTCCACAGTACTTTGACAGCGTGGGGGTAAACTCTCTGAGTGGCTTCTAGCCTGGAGGTTGCAGAAACTCTGCCTGGCTGCTGACATTGGCACCTGGGTCCAGGATGTTCAGCCCTGTGTGGACTTGTACTTTATAAAATGAACACTAATCCCTTTGGTCCAAGGGGAGTCAAATTGCCATTCTCCATGAAATAGGGCTCTTTTGCTGAAGAGAAAGGTAGAACTCACAATGTGTGGCTTTGATCTTTCCCCGCTGTGAATCTGTACCGATGGAGATCTCTATTCCTTGGGTAGGAAACCAAAGAAGGCTCGCGAAGGACCACAGATCCTCAGACAGATGATGGACAAACCTGCCATCGTTTGGGGTCTGTCAAAAGTTTCAGCTCATTCGCATGTTTCTGAGTCAGTAAAACCAAAAACATATTTTTCCAAACACATTTCCACCCTCCCATCATTTAAAAAATCCAGTATAATTTAAGGGAAATGCAATCCATATGCTTTTGATTTGTTTACACTTGTATCATCAAAATATGTTTTTAAAGAGCTTGCGGAGATCCCAAAAGGCTCCTCAGCCTTTTAAATGAGTCCTTTAAAAGCTTTTTTTCCCTCTCAGTAAACAGGAGGTTGCATGCTGCCAAGGGTAAATGAACTTGAAAATGAAGAGGTTTGTGCTGGGCTCAGAATTTTAAATCTACCGCTTTCTGCTTGGGGTTTAAATTCTAAAAGCAGCTCCTGGGGACTTGTCTCTGCATCGTTATCCATCATGAGGCCAAAAGGGGATTTGTTCAGCAACAACTGTATCCCCTGTGTCAACTGCATCACACAGCAAGGGGCCTTAGTTCTCATGTCCCGTCTCCTTTCGCAAGAAAGGACAAGAAAATGAAACAAGGAAGGAAGAAAGATGGAAAGAAGGAAGAATGGAAGGAAAAAGAAAGAAAAAAGCCAGCTCCAAACCCCCTGAAGTCCCATTCTTTCCAAGCCAAATGACCCTATGAATTTATTCCAAGAAAGTAACTGACATTGGCCATATTTGCTTGTATCTTTGGGACCATTAGCCATTCTTCTCCACAAAGTCCTCGGTGTTACATGGTCTCATCCACTCTTATGATTGGAAGGGTTTCCTATTTTATAGATGGGGAGACTGAGGCCCAGTTTACACAATAAGTGTGGAGCAGCACTGGGGATAGAGCTGTTTCCTGCCTCTTGCTTGTTCTCCTCCCTCACGGCCGTGCTCCCCCAACCCAAGCCTGTTTTACAAACGAGGAAATGCAGGTGGCAAGTAGAGTCTTCGTACCTCTTTATTCTGTTTTCAAGGAGTCCCCTCTTTTCCAGCTTTGCACTTTGCACGATGCTGGAAAAGCATTCGTTACCTGTCGGGAGAATGAACAATTAGGTCCACGGAGACTGGATGAAGGAGCTCGGAACTAAACATGCACACACACACACACACACACACACACGCATAAACACATATTCTTAGAGGCATCAGGAATTTGGTTTTGCTTGAATAATTCCAGTCTCTCGTTTCTCTCTGATTTTCCTGTCCAGCCTGTTACTTGGCTTTGTCAGAGATTTCAGGCCAAGACATTTCCAGAATGATGTCATCGGCCAGATCATCTTTCATATCGGAAATCAACGTCTTTAATCCTGAAACTCAAAGAAATGGACGGGAAGAGAAAACAAAGCTTGCAGATTATCCCACCATCATTCTTCAGGGCGCCCTGTCTGTCCAGCCTTCTCACGGAGGGACAGGGCGGGGAGCACTGGCGAGAGCCTCGATCTGGGGCTTTTCCTTCGACAAAATCCAAATGAATCAGCTCGTCACAGACCTGTGACCTGGGTGTGTTCACAGATTTGTGGCTCTGCTGACATTTCTGATTTAATTCAATGATGTGTGTGTTTGGAGACTTTCATTTATCTTTGTGAGCAGTATTTTTTTTTAATATTTAAAATTTTTAATTAAAGAAGCTTTGAACTTAATTTAAAGTACCATTACTGTGGGATACGAGAATTATTTTTTAAATGTCTGAAGTATAAAACTTTAACATAAATCTAGATGCTTTAATTTGTGACTGGTCTGATGTCCCACTGTAAGTTTGCCTCCCTTTTCACCTATCAGAATAGTGTATTTAAACACCAACAACTCACCTTGGAAACAAGAAGAAAGACAAGTACAATTTTTGCTTTTCTAGTTTCAGCAACAACGAAATCCCCCCCAGACCTATTTAATATGCTGAGCAAAAACTGGTACTAATGTATGTATTTGTCTCTCTATTGAGATATAAATATATAAAAAGATATTCTTTCCACATGTTCATGTATATGTACACCCCAAATTCACATGGAGTAAAATCACTCTATGGTGGGCTGTGGTCTGCAGGTAACTGGAAGTTTCTAGAATTTTCCAAAGCCTTCCAAGGCTTTTCCTCAGAAGACCAGAAGAAGCTGGTCAGATCAGCAGGCAAAGAATATTGACCACAGTAATGGAGCTTGATAAGAGCTTTCATCCGTAGAAGCCAGAGCCTTGGGCTGCACTGATGTTTGTATTGTCACATCTTCTTTGATTTCCTTTTAAAATGTTCTCATACTTGGAAGATGTGATTAGAGCTCATTTGGTCCGTTGCTTCTGCAAGTCTTCTGAAGATAAGATCCCGGGGAGGCCCGGGCCTCAATCTGGACCTACTGAGTCAGCATCTCCAGGGAAGAGGCCTGACGGTGCACTCATTTAATAAGCCGCCCAGGTGATCTGTGTCATTAGGGAGGAAGCACTGTCTCAGGGTCCTTGGTGCGCACAGCCAGCTAGTGGCGGAGCTGGGTGGACACTGAGCCCCCCTCATTCTAATGTGCTGTCTCCACTTTACCTACCTGGGTCTCTGGTGAGAAAAATCGGACTTTCTGGAAAGATCCATGAGCAGGATTTAGGGGGCTGAAGTTCTGGACCTGCATGTCCTTGCAGAAGTGTCCTAAATTCTCTGTCTTGAGTTCCCATCTATTTAAATAAATCTATTTAAATTTAATTCAAAGCTAGGAGGAGATCTAGGAGGCCTTCCCCAGCTCTCCCGTCCTCAGAGACAATGGGTATCGTAACTATACCTGCCGCCCCCCAAAGCAGGGGCTCACTGACTTCTGAACCCCCAGCACCCACCCCCTAAACTCAGCGAATGCTTGTTGAAGTAAAATTAACTGTGAATGTAGCATATTGAATTGTGTGGTCCTCAAGACAAAACTTTTCCATGTTTTTGTCTTTTCTGGGCTTTCATGTATATCTGCGATTTTTATAATAGTAAACCTGTTGTAACAGAGCAGCGCTGCTGTGAAGGTTCATTCCATATGCATTCCGTGGGCATTTTTTTTTTCCTCAGGCACATCCTTGAAAACTCTCTCTTTGGAGTTGAGTCATTTAAAAGTGAGTCACCATTTTTAAGAACTCCTAGGAAAGGAGCCTCTTACTTTTTCTCCTATGTCCAATCTGAAATATGAGACGTTAAGTCACATCCTCTGTTTTCTTTAAAAAAGAAAAACAGGCAAAACTGTTGTTTTCCATTTAGCATTTTCATGTGTCCTGGAGAACAGACCGTTTCCAGGGAAGTATGTTACGATTTAAAGCCTTCCAGCTTCAAAATTCATTTAAAAAACCCGGGAGGTCAGCCCATCCTCTTCGAGGCTGCTATTAATTTAAACCTCCTGCGTGGATACAACACAGGTGCGAGGCTTTAAAGGAGTCAGGAAATGAGGCGATGGGTGACAGCGGGCACTGGCCTGTAACATGACTTCATGACTCACAGGATGGCCCAGGCAGGAGCAGAACCAGAGAGTCACATGTGGGTGAGATTCTGCAGGTAAAGCTAGCATGCCAGTGAGAATGCTGTTCTCCATCTGGTCCACATTTGATGGCTTCACAGGATGATGGGGAAGCTGGGCAGGATGAGGGGAAGGATGGGGAGGGAGAGCTGGCCTCTGACCAGCATGGACAGGTTGTGAAGTCCCTCCACTGGCTTTGTCTCGATCACGCTAAAAGGAGGTGAACTGCCCCAATGCTGCAGCCTCTGGCACACTCTTTATCCGAATTTTGAGAAAGAAAGGCAATCAAGAAAACAAGGGGTGCCCAGGTGTGATATGTTGCCGACCTAGGGGAGGGAGCCCCCTTTTTAGTACGTGGTTAAGTGCTGTGAGCCTTAGGTCCTTTTCCAGGATTTTAAGTAAACCATTAGAAATGAAACTGTTAGCACCAGGGTTGCATCAGAAAGCTGAAATGCATGACTCATCGCTAGGTTTGTTCAGTGACCTGTGGTGGGTGTTACCTGTGAACTGACACTGTCAAGAACACTCCCAGGAAAGATTAGTGCACACGTGGGACTTCCCGGAGACCGCCAGTTCATTTCAGATACAGTCATTCACAGGCAGAGATGCAGAGGAAGGTTCAGCTAATTTAGTGACTTGAGTTCCAGAAGATGCCCGAATAGGGTCTTTAGAAGAACATCTGAAGGGGTAACACTGGCCCCCCAAAAAAGCGATCTCATCTCCATTTTCAGTCTTTCTCCTGTTCCCCACACAGTGCAGACTTCTCTCCAATCCAATCCAATTCCTGTTTTCAAAGACTGGAATTTATGCCTTTGCCTGCATCCATCTCTAGTGATGGATGGAAATGGTGGTCCACGCTTTGCACACATGAAAGTACCGGGGGTTACTTCTGTTTTCTGGGTCTAGGCTTCTCTTCTTTGGGGGGGCTTCAGTCACTGGAGACATGTGAATTAGTTGCAAGGCTGAATTCTGCTTAGTATTAATAGAAGAATGCAGGGTATCAGGGAAATGCCAGGGTGAAGACACCTCTTGAGGGACAAGATGTGGATGGACCCACTTACCACTTCTCTGATGGCCACCCTGATCCAAGCCACTGTCATCTGTCATCTGGATGACTACAGAAGCCCCACAGTGGGTCTCCCTGCTTCTGACCTTCCCTCATTCTTGTTTTCAACACCAGAGCCAGAGTAATTCTTTGACCATGAAAATTAGAGACTGTCAAGCTTCTGTATTCCCAGGATAGGTTAACATAAGGGATGCCCAGTTAAATCTGAATTTCAAATAAATAAGGACAACTTTTAGCCTAACTGTCTCAAAGGTTGTATCGACACTAAAAAAGTTATTCCTTTGTATTGCTTTCCTATTGCTGCAACGAACTTCTACAAATTTAGTGGCTTAAAACCCCACAAACTTATTAGCTTACAGTTCTGGAGATCAGAAGCTTAAAAATCAAGGTTTTGACAAGATCAAGTTCCTTCTGGAGGCTCTAGGAAATACCTGTTTCCTTGCCTTTTCCAGTTTATTGAGGCAGCTTGAATTCCTTGGCTTGTGACACCATCCCTTATCTTCCAGGGCAACAATCACTTTGTAATCTCAACCTGAGCCATCACATTCCCTTCTTCAACTCATCTGGCTCCCTCTTCTGTATTTTTAAGGGTCCTTGTGGTGACGTTGTATGTCTTAAAGGTAAGAACATCTGCAGAGTCCCTTTCAGCACATAAAGTAACAGATTCCATTTAAAGTAACAGATTCCATATAAAGTAACAGATTCCATATGAAGAGATAGGTTCTAGGCATTCAGATGTGGACATTGTGGCAGAGTTGTTGTTCTTTCTACCACATTGTTCATCTGAAGTTAAAATTTCACTGGTATCCTGTGTTTTCGTTTGTGCAGTCTGCCCTCACCCCAGTCAGCCCATGCCTTCCATCTTACTCAGAGGAATAAGCCACTCCCCTCCACCGGCCTGCAGGACCCCCACGACGTGACCCCTCATTCCGTCCATTCTAGCCACACTGCCTTCTTTCCGTTCCTTGAACACTCTCAGGCATCCTCCTTCTCAGAGCTTTTTCTTAGCATTCTCCCCCCACCTCCCCTGCACCCCACGCCATCTCTGCGTGTCCCACTGCCTCACTGCCTTCAGATCCTTGGAAGTGTCCTTTTTCTTATGAAGCTTCCCCTGAATACTCTCTCTCTCTGCCAACCACTGGCATTCCCTCATCTCCTCCTCTCCGAGGAGGATGTCTTGCATTTATATTTTGTCGTTTGCCTTTATTTTCGCCTTCTCTTTGGCCACCACCAGAATATATGTTCCAAGAGGATTTTATGCCCTGATGTAACTCCCATGCCTGAGAATCCCTGGCACCTCAGAGGGGCTCGATGAGTATTTGTTAGATGAGTGAATGAACGAATGATGTATTTCTGTAGTGGACGAAGCTAACGGTCTTTTCTTGCCAGATCTAAGAAGTACTTGGTCGCCTGTATTGTCTGCATTGAAGTGAAGCCTAGACAGACTATTCAATAAGGAAGTCTAAAAATAGGAGTGATTCCTGCCTTGTGATTTATAGGAATCTATTAATGATCACACAAGATTGGGAGGTGAGCATCTAGTATTGCTTTTACAACAGCTGCCCTTCCCCTGCTCTGACACCCTAATGCAGTTTCGAGACATAACTGTCACATTCCTCTTTTGAGTTGCTAGGCTTCGTTCCAGAGAATTAAAATTTTCATGTGGTCTTGGTGATTAAACTAATAACAAACAAGCTTCAAGAAGCAACTTTTCAAAGTCTTCTAATTCTTTTATTTTTTTTTTTTGAAGTGGAGTACTTCTTTATTAAATCTACCACCCATAGCTTTTATAGATTCGAGTGTTTATAGATTCATTCTAGGGAATTTAAATCAACCTTTTTCTTAGGGTCGAGGGCTTTAAGGAGAACGGATAGGGATTAAGAAGAGAGAGGACGGAGGCTTTCCTTCCATATACATCTTTCTAAGAAAATATCTCGTGGGCGTGGATTCCGTGTTTGACAGATAATGCAGGAGTCGTGTAGAAGTCTTGCTGCCTGTGTATTCTCAACCAACATTTTTTTAATAATCTGACAATAGGGCTTCCAAGAAAGACAGCAGATTTCAAAATATTCCTAAACAAAAGAAAAATAATGACAGAAGATTATAATAGAAGTTTTTGGAATGCTTAATTTTCTCAATAACATATTCGAATGAATGAATGAATGAATGAATGAATGATTAAATGGATGTCTCTGTGAATAAAAGAACTCAACAGCAACATTTCTGGCTACCCCAGAAGGTCCAGGATCTGCAACTCTCCACATTTATTGTGTCTTGCCCTTATTATTATTTTTAATATGGATACTGCCTTTTGTCTCATGATATAACCAGATCGAAGCCTTTTGGCCAGATGGTTTTTAGCATGCAGACAGTAAACATTATGTAGACAAGGATGCCCCCCTTCTCTGAATTGCTCCATGATTTATCTGAGAATCCCAAGCATTTGAAATGAACGCATTCTTTTTTCTCCTGCTGACATGGGAGGCAAGAGAAAGATCTGCTGCCTGATGTTAGACAGAAAAACAGGGTCCTGTCAAAGTTATGTGCCTTACCCACTTCCTCCAACAAACCAGATCGCTCTCTTCTCCAGATTCCGTAGCATTTAATAGGTGGACCCTTAATTATGCCCTGTTATATATTTTCTCTCTTAGAGTATCAATCTTGGGTAACCAGCAAGGTCGGACAGTATAAAGTTGTGGAAAGATCTAAGGCTTTGGGGAGGGAAGACTCTTAGGCAAATCCTGAATCTTGCTACTCAGTATATGCAAGTTGGTTACTTTTCCCGAGATCTATTACGTTGCATTTCTACCTATAAAATGGGGATAATACAGATGTTTCATGTGGTGAGAACGACACAGGACAATGTGAGTCGAAAGGATTAACAGACACATCGTGCAGTGTGGAGCACTGACGTCTTCTTCAGGAAGGTAACATCTTTCCCCACTTCGCAAGCACCTGGGCAAACCAGGCAAGAGCTGTAAACACACCCAGGGTTTCATTTATTGAAACTGTCAGGAAAGAACCTACCAAAATTAAAATCATGCTTTTCCACCAGATAGGAACATTGTGTGCTTAAAGTAAAATATTTTCCTGCCTTGCCACCATTCGTATCTAAACGTGGTGGGTCTCTACATTTTTCTAGGTGCTTCAGAGACACCAGCTACAGGGGGCAAGGAACATTTGGGTGAAATGTGGGTGTGGGCAGTGTGCAGAGATGTCCCCAAGTTCAGCCTCTGCTCTCTTGAACCATGGAGCTGAAAGACTGCTCTTCTGTGGATTTGGAAGCAGGGTAGTGTGTGGGCATGACACTCCCAGAGGCAAATTTCCCCAGGGTATCTGCCTCTTTTTCAATTTAGGCATTTGGTTATGAGCCATCTGTGATTGACATTTATTACCACCTAGGGCTTTTCCAGTGCCTACACACTTACATACCCACTCTTACTATTTAAAAGTCAGACCATGTTTCTGTTTTAAAACAATTTAATCCAGCCTGGTTGACGACCTTATTCATGCCATCAGCTCTAAATGTCTTTTTGGCTTAAACATTTGGGTTTAAAATTTTTAGAAGATTTATCCTCATTGATGATTTTTGAGCAGATGTAAAGTAGGCTTATCTCCATCACCATCACCATCATCACTGTATACACTTTTATATCAACTGTCACTGTGTGACGAGCATCATATTTACCAAATTAAATTAAAGTAATTAATTGAAATTATTATTTTTTTTCCATGCCGTATTTGTGAAGCTGATACTAACCTCTCTGGCACTCAGGAGCCTCACCGGTTAAGTGGGAATTTCATTGCAATGGTCCCACTTTACTGATGAGGCTGTGAGTGCCAGAGAGGGTGGGGGACTTGCCCGGGGGTCACACAGCTAGTACTTGGTAAAAACCAGGAAGAACTGTGTTTGTTTCCGAGGGCTGCCCTAGTGAAGCACCACACACCAGGAGGCTTGAAATAACAATGGTTAATGTCTCCCAGCTCTGGAGGCGAGAAGTCTGAACTGCAGGTGTCAGCAGGGCTGCCCTCCCTCCGAAGCCGTTAGGGAAGTATTCTTCCTCACCTCTTCCAGCCTCTGGTAGCCCCAGGCGTCCCTGGCGGGCAGCTGCATAACTCCAACCCATCCCCGCATCTTCCCACCACCCTCTTCCCCTGTGCCTACGCATCTCTGTGTCTTCACACAACATGCTCCCTGTGTGTCCCTGCCTGTGTCCCAATTTCCCTCTTCTTACAAGGACATCACTTATATTTGATTGAGTCCCACCCTAATGACCTCCTCTTAACGTGATTACAACTGCAAGAACTCTATTTGCAAATATTCATAGGTTCTGGGAGTTAGGACTACCGCATACCTTTTTTTTTTTTTAAGCAGAGAAAGGTGGGGACACAGTACAACCCATAATACAAATCCAGTCTGTCTGCTTGTAGAATCCATTTTTTAAAAGGATTCTCTCCTGGAGGCAAATTCCTAAACGGTTTTGCTCAAAGGGAACAGACAGACCCTTGAGGCACGCACTCCGCAGGAGAGGATGCTCCTTTAGGTGCGTGACTTCTGACCTCTTTAACAATCACCTGACTCTACAGACACCATTCAAACCCACCAACAGACCAAGACTCCACTAAGCAAAGAAAAGAAGTGTTTCAGATTTTGACGTGGAGTTTCTTTTACTCCCAAATTTTCACCAAAGCTCCTTGGCCCCTAATAGTCCTGGAAGAAGAGAAAGCGGCGGCTTCCTCTAGGGACTTGCTGCTCCGAGACCCTGTGGGCTGTTGCTAGGAAGCCACGTGGCTGCTCTTTGCCGGGCAGGGGGCGAACCTGCTGAATCGACAGGGTCTGGGTGCTGATGCCTGGGACTTTTCACCTGTCTCGACTCCTCTGGGCACAGATCCCTGCCACTAGACTGCTGGGGTAGCCAGACTGGAGTCTTTTTAAAGGTTAGCAAGTTTGTCTGATGCCATCTGTCCTTCTCTGTGTGTGTGTGTGTGCTCGCTCAGGATTCTGTACAATGTGCAAATTTAGAGCTTCCTCGGAACAATGCTGAGGGAACAAATCTCAGCTCTGGCTTTCAATCACCCCGGAGTCCAGGGGCACAGGAATTCCTGAGGTGTATGTATCTTGCAGGCGGCAGGGAACAATCACGGAACATAAGGACAGGAGAAAGTGGGACACAAGTTTACAAAATGGTAAAGAACCCTTAATTTTCCTGTTGGTGACGCTGAGGACTACAGAACTTAGTGCATAACCAAGGTCACACAGCTAGAAGCAAAGTTGACACTAAGTCTTAAGGCTCTCTTCAGTAAGTGAATGAATCAGTACATTTTATCAACGTTTTCCTTTTCAAAAGGTTTTCAGAAAGCATTTCATCTTTTCCTCTCCACAACGAATTTACTTGACTCCATTAAGTGTAACTAAGAATTCAGCATATGTCCTTGCAAACCAATCTGGAATTAATTCCGCAAGCGTGCTCTCTCAAGTCTCCTGTGTTTGTGTTTATTCTTCTGTACCTTTGTATTCCATTCAAGGTTAGCAAAGTTCAGGATTTGTTTTCCACCCAGCGAAGGGTTTGGTCCCTGATGGGGTGTTCCATGCTTTCCAATGGTTCCCGGAACGCACTGCCGAAACATACCTCAAGGCTACTGCGCATGTGCGCACGCTGGGCGGTTCCTGCCTTTCTTACCTTAAAATCTTCACCTCTCTGCCCCTCTGCTCATCTTTCCACCCCGGCAGTCGTGGCTCTTCCCATTGCTCTGCCATGAGGCATCCGAAAAACAGGCTTTGCATCATAGATATGTGGGTTTGAACCCGGCTCTGTCACTAACTGAGCGTGTGACCTCTGTGTTCTCACAGGTACAAAATACAGCAAAGGAACAGAAGATACGCAAGCTTTCTTACAACGGTGTTATGAAGGTTAACAGAATAAGAAAGGTCAAGTGCCTTTGTTGGCACATAGTAGGTATTCAGTAAATACGAGCTCCCCTCTAAGAACCCAAGTGCCAAGTTTGGGCTTCTGGGCTGTGCTCCTTTACCTTGGCTAATATTTGAGGTTATTCAAATTATGAAACGACAGAGGACATGTTGTATCAGCATTTAGATTAGTAGCTGACGCTCTCTGGGCTAGGTGCATGGACAGGGCAAATGCACCGCAAAAATCGCAGCAAGATCGCCTGATGTCTGTGGACTCTTCCAACTCTGACGTCATGATGCTGATAGTTGCTTGTGAACACTTTTTACAAGAGCCTGAAAAAGATGAAGACAGTAAGAGAGAGATTTGGGGATACTTGGAAAACAATGTATCATGGACTAAAAGAAAGAAAGTTCAATTTGTTGCATGTCTATCATGCGTCGGGAAGTCCTTTGTGTTTTCACAAATGTTATCGCATGGAGTGTTCAGAAGAACCCTAGAAGCTGGGAATTATTATCCCATTTTTCAAATGGCAAAATCAAGACTCGTCTTAGCAGCTTGCATAAGTTGTGCGGCTCATTTGTGATGCAGAGAACTGTGAATCCAGGTTTCACGTTCTCTGGTGTCTCTTTTGAAGACTGAGCTGAGTGACATGCCGGTGGGGCTCACAGTGAGGTTTTGGATAAAAGGATTCCGGCAAAGCTAGGGCGCCCCAGTCATTGCTCCCTTCACCAAAGTGCAGTAGCAGGTGCTTTCACCAGAACAGGGGCACTTGCATTCCTCTTTGGGCATTTGTTTGGGATGATAAGTGATATGGGAAGATAATTTGGGAAAAAGGGATTGAAATCAACAAGGCCAGGCATCCTTGTTGGAGGGTGTGGCCACATGATGCTCAGAGTAAGTATTCTTAAGGTACCATGAGATTTTTCTTCCTGACCGTCAGGGCAAGACCTGAGGGTAAATGCAGAGTAGCTGAGCGTTCATATTTGTAGTCCATTATGGCTTAGAAACAGCCCCAACTTGTTTCCAGACAAAATGACAACCATCATTGGAAAATAAGAGAAATTGATTATGCATAAGATTTACTGCTGCTTCAAAGTGATTTAATTTCCTTTACTATCCATGTGACTTATTTCTTTAAAATCTGGTGTGCTGGTCTTCACAAAAGACTTCTAAGACGTAAGTATTTATATCCAAATTTCTTGAAAGAAAAATAAACATCTCAGGGTCCTCTGCTATACAAAAATCAAAACTCTGTAGGTAGCTTTGGAAAAGCCATATTCTAACTTGGCATGTTTACTTCTCAGATGACATATATTAAAAGTGCTGGTGTTTATAATGCTGACTTTTAAAAACTCTGAATGAATGTTAGCAGTGGATGTTTTTCTTCTTGGACTTGGTGATCAGTGTAGGGTGCAGATACTGGACTGAGTCTCGTTAAACCCAAACCGCTCACTTCGACCATTGCTGATTTCCTTCCAGACCAGACTAACAATAACCCACATCTGAGTTAAGGAAATCTTCACCCTTGGCTTGTAGAACTTGGGAGAAGACCAAAGAGTGACCTGAAGCTCTGGGTCCAATGGGTGTCACCTCTAGACGAATCACATTTCTTCAGCTTTTCCATTAGCCCCAGATCAGTGGGTTCATATTTTTCTCTACTAAGGGAGAAACTTGTTTCAAGAAGCAAAGTAGAAAAACATCTTTTTTTTTTTTCTGCTCTGTCTTTCTTTTGTTTCCATTTGATCCAACACCATCTGGAAAACATGGAGAGATACATTGTATGTGATATATGAATGTGTTCAGCATCATTGTTGGAATGAAGAGAGAGTTTAAAGCACAGTAAAGGGGAAATTACAGAATGAAGTGGTGGATTTTAACAGGCCAGTGATGGAGTCATCAGCCCGTTTAGCACAGTTCCCGAAACTGTATGTGCGTTCAGCTGTTTTTGCTTTATTATCTGCTGGATTTTAGGATTTATGTATGTATGTGATTGAAAATATAGAAAGATACCATAGTAATTAAAGTCAGGCTGGATTTATCATTTCAATAGAATATACATAGCAAGTGACTATGTTGTAGGCAGTTGGCCTAGCGATTAATTCATGCCAGTTCCGTTACTTATACACGAGTGCTTCCAAGTTTGTATTATTTTAACCCAAGTCACTCCCGGGGACTGGAAGGAAAAACAAATGGCTGTTTGTTGACACCCGCATGCTATATTATTGTGGCATTTGTCCTCAGCTAGAAAGACCTTTGCTTTTCCCGAAGTGCCTCTAACGGCTTTGATAATAAATGCCAACAAATTTCTTAGCATTGCCTGTTTTATAATCGAGACAGTCTGAGGACTACAGGACAACCAATATTTAGCCGTCCCCATGGCACGCATTCACTCAGAAGGCTCGGACTTCTGCAAAACTCTTTGAAAGATCACATCCTCCTTGGGCTTTAAGCGTTTGCATCCTGGGGTGTCTGGGGGCTGGCCCTGGACAGTGCTCGTGGTTATTAGTTCATGGTGTTCTTGGGAGGCGTTGGGAGCCAGCTGGAGCCCTGCTGATGGAGCCGCTGAGTGCAGCATCGCATCGACATAATTTCATGATGTGTTTGCATCCAGGGCTCTAGTGCCCTGTCTGAGTGAGGTAAGCACTTTTGGAGCAAGTTATCTGCTTGTTACCCACTTTGCAGGATGCTCCCTGCACTTCTGCTTCCTGGATATTTTTCCCTCTTAGTTTCTCACACCAATGATACCTTCTAATGCACGTTATTGGTGCTCATGGTTCAATGGTTTAGAAGTTGAAATGTAGCCAACGAGACTTTCTTTTGATATATCCTTAATGGTATAGACCAGAGCTTCCTGCAAAGCAGATATGAAGTATTCTTCACTAAAATGGTGGAGTTGATTGGTTTCCTTAACCTAGTGTATTTATTTCTTTCATCTACGGACACTGGATTTTGGTGGATTTCTTGATATTCACTAATGAGATAGAGTTTTCCCTACATTTATTTGGAGAACTGCTTTTTCAATTAAAATCTGGAAAATTTGTATCCACAGTGGGGGAACGGTTTCACTTTGACAGCAGTAATCACGTTGGACTGAGAGTGGCTCCTCTCCCACTGCTAGAGGCTGATTCTTCTGTCCCAGAAACACTGGGGTCAGTGGGGGAATCACTGCTCTCCTTTGGCACATGAGAGAGGGGGGTCCTTCCTCCAGCCTGCATCTTTCTGATTGCAGATCTGGCTGTGTGGGTGTCCGTAAAGTCAGATCCCCTGTTCCACCACATCCCTTGTCCCAAGTTTCAAATTGCTCTGGGTCTCAGCGTTTTTGTCTGTACAGATTCGTTCCTTTCTCTTCTATCTGAGGTGAGGATTAAGTGAGACTACGAATGGAGAAGGTCTGGCATGGTTGCCAGCCCTTGGGTGCAGAGATAGCCCACTCTGTCCAAGTTAGTTTCCTTTTCCCCAGGAAGGAACAGTCCCTATGACTATGCTTGAGGACCAAAAAGAAGCAGCCTCCTCCAGGGATGCCCCTCTATCCTGGATCCACCCAGCAGGTGTACACACACAGAGGTGCACACCCAGAAGTTGTCTCATTGTCCTCTATAGAGTTTGAAACTCTACATTGGTGGTCTACCCTTTGGATGATGGACTAAGATTGCATCACGGTTCAGCAACATAGCCATTTCTTCTCCCTGGGGATGATTAAATTTCAGTGTTCTGTTGAGGTCAGATTTGGCCAAGTTAGTGGGTCTGGCCAATGACACGGGAAGGGAAGTCATGTCTGTCATTTCCGGACAGAGGCTGATGAGCCAGTCTGTGCTTCGCCACACACTCTTTCCCTCTGCTGCATTCACAGGTCAGATTCTAGTCGCTGCCCGCCTGGGATCCCCCGAGTAGCTCACCTCGATCAGCAGAGCTCTCTTTCCCCCACTGGACATCCATCCACTGTGAGTGATAATAATCCTCCAGGGCTGTACCCCTCTCAGATAAGGGAGCTGTTTGTTAGCACAGTATAGCCTAGATATCCTGACAGATGCAGGTGATAATGACGGTGATTAGGCCTTTAGGATATTGCATTAAAATGCAAGTCATCTTGGGAAGGGTAGCCATTTCAGCCTTTAGCACCTGATATTGAGAGTGGGAGAGGATTAAAGGCTCAAGAGAACAACAATTGGTGTGTATGTGACACAGATAGGAATGTAAAGGATGAAAGGAAATAGGAGGGGCTGTCTCTGACTCTGCAGGCTTCTTCCAATGGCCCTTTGCCAGCACTGCCTGTGCCCCAGGGCAGAGGCTGCAATGAGAACCTGTAGCAGAGCCACCTAATAGGGACCGGGGAGCACAGACTTCACAAAGGCTCTGGTGGAGGAAGCAAACAAGTCCTGTGTTTAACTTCTCATGAAAACCAAGTCTTAGACCTTTTCACTCATTGGTTGTGGATTGGGGCTGCCTAAACCGCTGGTCCTATGTTGAGATGATTCAAAGCCTTATTAAGGATGTTTGGATCCCCCCCACCACCAAGTTTACCAGGTGATTTGGGAAGGAATGGGGTCGATGGGCTTCATCATTTATTAAATCAGGAGTTGCTGATAAAAGAAGTAAAGCCTTGAAAGCTTCCAGTCCTGCACCTGCTCACGGTCACCATTGATCAGCTCTGCATGGATGGAACGTCAGTCTGGCTGTGTGGGATGGGAACGTGGGACACGTGGATGTGCCGCTGCCCTTATGCATGAATAAATGTACCTGTGAGATACACACACACATACACACACACACACACAAAGTCTTTGTCCAGTGGTTCTCAAACTTAAGCGTCACCATCACCCAGAAGAGTTGTAGAAACACAGATCATTGGGTACGAACTCGAGTTTCCAGTTCAGGAGGCCTGAGGTAGGGCCTGATAGACTGCATTTCTGACAAGTTGGTGATGCTGATGGTACTAGTCCAGGGGCCATCCTTTGAGAATTATTGCCTTAGTCCCACAAGGCAAGTCAGGGATCCCCTCTTAGAAGCGAGAAAGGGAGACAGGTTCGAGGAAGTGGTCACCTTGCTCAGAGCAAGCTTGTTGTCCAGGTGATGCCTGGACGAGCTGCGCCGAACGGGGCCCCTGTGCTTCCTGCCCTGAGGGCTACAGAGGACACACTTCGGTGCTCCCAGGTGTCTTCCCACACTGTTTGAGGGTGTATCCCAGGATCACGCTCAGAAGTGTGATGGAAAGGAGGAATGGGGTGACTGGCTCAAGCTCAGGAAATCTTGGGCACAACAATTCAAACCGAGAGCTGAGAAAGAGGGAGGGTTTTCTCCAATTCATGCGCCATGAGACACATGGAGCCCCCAAAAAGGAGAGCTTGAAAAGTCATATTTTTATGGAGCCCCATGGGTATTAGGAGCACTGAATACCAAGAAATTCGTGTAAACGGAGAAGATATTAAATGAATTCTACATTCCGGAAGGGTAAAAATGCCATGAAGGTTTCGCTCCCAGTTCAGCAAAAAAATCACAGAATCTGTGAAAATATTTGGGTAGCTTCCGTGGCCATCACAGGATTGCAGTTTTTCCCATTTGTGGTTTGGGGAACCAGAGAGGAGAGGTAATCCAAGCTCTCACATAGTCATTGAGAGGCACATGGAAATAGGAAATGAATGACCTATTAAAAAAATAGAGAATTATGTCAAAATAATTTTAAACTCGTAAGGTTAATTCGGAGTTTCACAAGACAAGTTAACTTTGGAAAATACTACATGCAGTGATATAAAAACTTGCATCGCTTCTTTGAAAAAGGATGGAATAACTAAAAATATAGATATATGGTTACTAAGCACATTTATTCTTGTGGGAAGGGCAAGACTATGCCAGATGAGAAGAGTTCTTTTAAATTGAATCTAATTATCTTGAAAGGTGAAGGATAGTTTTGCTTCACCTCTTCAAATAGTAAGTTCCATTTTTGTGTACCCTGTGATGCTTATGATGTTTTGCCAGCATTATATTTCTATAAACCTAGTAGAATCGATAAGGTGGATGCATCTTCCACGTAAATAAAATGTAAAGAGGACTTCTATGTAAATAAAATGAGAACACATGTTGCCTGGAAAATAGCATAGAAAGAGGCTTCCACTGCACTTGACACAGGACAGAGTAACTCTCCACGTAGAAGTCATGGTCATGGTGGGGATGTTGGATGCCTCAGAGGAATAGACCAACTGTGGGACAATATTGATTAAAAACTGTGTCCCTAGATGGAGGAAAATATCCAAGTGTGCTAGGGTAGAGCAAGCTAAGGGGTGCAGGGAGGAATCGCCCAGTGTCTCAGGGACCCCCCCTTTCCAGAAAGGGTAGGTGAAACTCTCACCAGTCATCTCCCTGTTCTTTAGGGATGAAGTTGAAATTTCATGAATCTCCCTGGCTTATTGAAGTGAAAAAAACAAGACCAGTCATCAGTTCTCTAGCGTTCTAGTTTGATTAGTTAGGATTATGCAAGTTTGCATTGTAGCTTTTGTGATCGTAAGCACTTTTACTTTCAAGGGCCACATTATCTATAAAAAAATAAAAGCTTAACAGTGATATTGTATAATTGGATTGGTATAAAGACAAAAATACAAATGAATTCATTGTTGTATATTTATTATTAGCATGTTCAATCATTTATAAAAATGATTAAAATGATATTTTATAACTGTGTTGGTACAAAGACAAAATACAAATGGACTCATTATTGTATATTTATTGCTGTTATGTTCAATTTTTTCTTTTGATTTTAAAATATAATTTAAACAATTATGTGGACTCCTAAAAGTGTCTTGGGCACTAGGCAGTGCCTAATTGGTTAAGCCCACTCCTAGACTGTGCTGGGCTATAAATTAAAACAAAACAAAACAAAGCAAAACAAATTTCACTAACATCTGGCTTATTAGCACACAGTCTGCATGTAGGAAAATGAGAGGTACATGAAACAGAGCCCCAGCCAGCTCACAGTCACACTCACGAGCCCAGCCATGTCTGGCCTACATCAGCAAGATCCCATTGACAACAAGAGAAATAGTTATTATTTTATGCCAATGAGTTTTTGGGGTGATTTGTTATACAGCAATAGCTAACTTACACATAATGCCTTAGCAGCTATTGTATTGAGTTTGGATATTTTTCCCCCAAATGCAATGTAACACCATTGGAAAATTTTAAGAAGGGGAGACCTGTTCTGATTTACTTTTGACTAAGTTCCCTCTGGCTGTGGAGAAGAGATTACTGGGAAGCCAGAGTGGAAGACAGGAAACCAGTAGAAGGCAGCTGCAATAATCCAGATGTGGATTATTGTGGAAAGATGACTTGATGGTTAAGCCTTGGGGGATAGGGGTGGAAATGGAGATGGAGAGAAAGGGATGGCAGTGCCTCCTATACGTATTCAGATTCTGTTCTAGGTCCTGTGAAGGATGAGAAAAGGCACAAGGAATTGTAAGACCGTGCTATGCCTTAAATGAAAGGATGAGAGGTAGGTTGTTTCTGAAGGCAGGAATGGTGAGCTAATTAGTGGCTTTTCTGTGCCCATCCAGAAAATCCTGCTAAACATTCTCAAACTCACGGAGGGCCAGATTCAACTTTTGAAATCTGTTTGTGGGAATCAAAGATGATGGTGGCAGCAGATGGCTGTGAAGGATGCAGTGGTGCCGCATTTTGTGGGTTATAGTCTAACAGAATGCTGACTGAGCCTTCTGAGCTTCTCTGGTCTATGCCCTCCTCAAAATTCTCCATCCATCTCTCTGCCTTCTCTCCACTTCTATAATTCGCAGCAATTTGATTTTCCCTCCAGGAAATCTACTTTTAGAAAAAGTGAGAGATCTTGATGGAGCTGCTTGTTTATCTTTAGTTCAACTAAAAACCAAAACCGAAACAAAAAATACTCCAACATCACCGCACCCTGATTTCACTTTGGGATATCATACCATTATAACATGCCGTTTCTATATGAAAATCAAAGGAACATTTCGCAAAGGGGCTTTTGATTCTTTTCCTAGAGGCGTGCTATGGTTATCAACAATTTTCTTGTTCTGAGGCATGAACTGAGGTATATAATGTGATAAAGCCGCTTCCTAAACACATTTGAGGCAAAATTGAAAAAGGCTTTCAAACCTCTTCATCCCAAGTCTAGACCACCCCTTCCCACCACCACACCCAGATCGTGCAAATACGGCAGGAATATATCAGATACATTTTAAATCTACAAGCTTTTCAATAAATGGGAAAATAGTAATCTTTCCTAAGTGATTTTTCTTTCCTTGTTCATCAACTTTGACATAAAATATTAAAAATAAAGCCAAATAACAGTGCATTTCATTTGTACCAGGGTCATTTGAACAAAATGATTTCCTTGCAGAAGTTTGTATTTTATTGGACATTATTCATTCACTGGTTAAGAGAAAATTAAACTGTCCAGAATAGTATGTAAGAAGGAAATTTAAGTCTGGTAGAGGCAGAAAAATGAAGTTTCTGAAGAAAACCAGTGACATTCTCTTAACAATAAATGTAACGTAATGTTATTTCTAGTTTTATTGTATTTATATTTTGGTATGTCGTATACTTGGTCTTTATAATCAGAATTATTTATATTTCATTCTCATGTTAATGTTAGTTTGAGATTATTTGAGTGATACTTACATTCGCCTGTTGATACAAATGGTATTTATTTTGAGAGTAAGGGCCTGAAAAATTGGCCAACTCATTTCTGCTGGGTGTTTTTTTTCTCTCACAGTTTTAGCCTTGAAACTTTCCTGTCTTTTGGCATCACTCAGCTCTCCACTGTGCCTTCTTCCTTACTAAGATACTCAGCCCTTAATTAGCTTACTGTCCCTTCATTTGAAACTTGTTCTATTTGACAACGTTTTGTTGCTTCTAGAATGGTTGGTGCAGGCTTGTGTGGGCTTCCATTCCACAAAAGCCAGATGGATTTTTTAAAGCAGATAAATTTAGCCTTAAATAGAGAGCTGTGAAAATTTAAAAGAAAAGAAAAGAAAGATAAACAGAAAGAAAAACAAAAAAATACAAAACAAAACAAAAATCTTGGTACTGATAAAAACTAGTGAGAAATCATAGATTCTCAAATGAGGAGGAAAGCAGAACTTTTTCCATCTCCTCTCCCCTCCTCCTCATCCTTCTACTTTTTAATTTGTTTTGGGCTCAAGAATCGAAAAGTTCTGTTCCCAATTAAAAACGGATCACATTTGGGTCTGAGAGGCAGTCAGCCGCCTCACGATATGCGTAGCAGACAGAAGGCTGTGGATAGACTCAGAGCGGCTTTGATAACCAACACCACTCTCTCTGTGTGCTAATTTGCAGAACAGGGACAGTATTGGCATGTTGCCTTCAGAATCCCTTATAAGAAAAGCATTAGAAATATGAAAACGTTAAGATTCTGTCCAAAGTGTTTACGTTATGTAACAAATTTATTGGGCGAGTCTCAAGATGTTATGGGTAGACAAATGAAACAGTTTTGTCCTTATCCAATAACAGCTCTTCAGCTGGGATATGTTGACCCACCTTTTTTGCTGGGAAGTCACGCCCTTAACAGCAACTTGGCCAGCTCCTCCAAGTTTCCGGTCTCTTTCGGTTATTAGAACAGTCCATTTTGTTATTTAACACTCAGTCCTATTTATTTTGATACTTCAGTCTCAAATCAGACTCAAATCTTGTCACCGCTTCTCCCCACACTGTTGCGTCTCCCACGCGGTGGCTCTCGGGGCTTGGAGGTTGGCAGTCCGTCCTTCCTATACTTACGTCCTTCCCCCTCACTTTGAATTCCTTCCTTTAGACATCAGAAGCCTCCTGAGGCCTCCGCGTGCCCACTGTGGCACGGTCAGGAGGGAAAGAGAAGACGGACTGGAGTGTGTGGCAACAGGAAGGTGTCCTAGTCTAGCTTTTCTTCAGTCTGGTCCTTTCTGATGCTGGTGATCTCAGTTCATGCGTCAGCCTCCAGGCAGGTGGTGTACATGTGCGTGTGTGTGTGTGTGCTTGTGTTTTGAAGGCCAGAGTTCAGGTTCACCCTGGCCCCTTCTATCACTGGGAACTCCCACCTCCACCTGGAGGGCAGCTGTGTCTTGGGCTTGAGCAGATAAATATCTCCAACCCCTTGTCTGTCTTGGGTTTCTCATCACTTAGTCCAGCGGCTCCCTTGAATGGCTCCTTGTCCTCCTAACTTCCACTCTGCTTCACGTGGAGCTGTGAGAGTTCTCTACTACTGGGGTCCTCCTCCGTGTCTGCCAGGTCTGCAGAGACTCGAGACGGAGTGGGGCTGCTGCATCCAATTTCCAGGCAGACGCCAGCTGACTGGAGCTCCTGACCTAGGACAACTGCCTTTAGAAACCTCCCCGTGAACACGACTATCTATACTCAAATATCCCCCTCACCAAAGACGCCAGGCAGCATGTATCAAATAAACACTCTTCTCTCCTCTTGCCTGTGCAGACTGTAGAAAACAGAAAGGACAGCATTCCATACTTCTTGTTTTCTAGCATGTTCTCCCAGTAGCTCTCAAGACCCCATTCTTGTGGCTGCACCAGGTGAGAACTTGAGGTCCCTAGCTCAGCAGGCATCCCACCACTCTCCCTTTCTCGAAGTCATCTTCAGTAATCACTTGTAATTCTCCTGGAGACCACCTTACTTGGCTTTGGTGGGAGAGAGGCAGCATCCAAGACCACAGAGACATGAGAGAAGACTCTTATGAACATGGATTTCACCAAAGGCTAGTTCCCAGCCATCCATCCTCAACTCAGCTCTTTCCGTAATTTGCCTGGGACAGTTCAGAGATGGAGTCTCTAGCAAGCCCTCTGGGGAAGTGTTTGTCACCAAGAGTTCCAAGCTCAGCTTTGGACACTGGCCACGGTTCTGGGACAACAGGAAACATCCCCTGCTGCATTTATTATATCGGTGTCATCCTTCGTAATTTATTGTCTTCACTTGAACTCCCAACTCTTCCTGGTGTTCTCTTTCTCATCCCATGCTGATTCAGAGTTGTGAGCACAGCTAGCGGTTTCCCAGGCTTATGCTCTGGGCCTCTAACCCTGGCCCACTAGCCACAAAATGTGTCCACAGGCCTTGGGCAGGATGTGGGGTAAGAGAAAGGACAGCCATAACAGAGGTCTGAACCTTGGCCACGGATCCAGGGCTGACCCTCTGTGACCACGAGCTCTCTGGTCTTCTAGAAATCTTCATTCTTCATGGTTCTTCATTTCTAGAACACAAGTTTGGACTCGATGAATGATTAGCAGACTTCTCTGGAGTGACAGAACACATTTATCACACTGGCTATTGAAACCTAGATCCTCCTCAGTTCCCGGCTGTTATGGTCCTCAAGGCGTGTACGCGAAGCGTGAGGACTCCGTGGGACAAAATTTGAGACCTACTGAAGTAGAATGTCCCGTTGCTCTCCTTTCAGTGTTGACGTTATTCTGAGTGTGGCTGGCTCTGCAAAGACAGGGCCCACCGTTAACACACAGCTTCACGCCTGACGTCCGTCTGCCTCAATGTCAATTGCACACTGGGGTCATGATCAGCAAGACCATCTTACTGCGCATTTTCAAATTGTTATGGATGCTTGTAGAAATCAGAGGTGGTAATGTTTATGTCTACTCTGTTTCTGGTTTTCTTTTTTCTTTAAACCAAGTTAATACTTTGAAAACCGCTGCTTTCCTATCTCTACAGTAGCTTTTCTCCGCGACTTGAACACTAGTCTCTTGAGAGGCAATCTGAAACAAGGTGCTCCATGGCCAAAAAAGTTTTAAAAAGTGCAGTGTTCCATGTCCTCCTCTTAGAGATTTATTAAGGACTCGGAGAAGTTGTTCAACTCAGCATGTTCAACTTTGTTTAACTCAGTATTTCCTAAACATTTGACCACAGAACCCATTGTTTTCCATGTAACATTAGTTAATATCCCATCGAAAGAGTGTTCCTTCTAATGCACTGTGCACATCATTGTGTTTGAGTAGAGATCAACACACTTCTTCTGTAAAGGGCCAGATGATAAATATTTTAGGCTTTGTGGATTTCACTGACTGTCACAACTATTCAGCTCTGCCATTGCAACGTGAAAGCAGTCATAGCCAACATCTAAACAAATGGGCGTGGCTGTGTTCCAATAAAACCTTATTTACAAAAACAGGCAGCCGTGCAGATTGGGCCTGCAGGCTGTGGTTTGCTGCCCCAGTTCCTCCGTTAAACAAGCGAGATTTATTCTGACTAGGGAAGGTATTATCACAAGTAGAGGAATAATAGCTTAGTTCTTTTCTAAGCTATTTGAATTTTGCTGAACTTCAGAGACTAAGCCACTGAGGATATCAGACTTCCCTGGGCATCTTAAAATTTGGAGCTGAGTGAGCGATTCATTTCATGCTGTTTATTTTACCAGATATTTATCTAGCTGTAAAATCCTCGCGCAGCTCATGATCTATGTTGCTAACCATCAGCTGGTTTCACTGCAATGAAGACAGGCAGCAAATAGGAGACGGAGCAACCACTTCGGTGTCAATTTGATGATTGTATCTGAGATAAACCATCCCTATTTTTCAAGCTCCCTGAAGGAAAATGCTGTGAATATAACCAGGGGCGTCCAGATGATCTTGGCCCTTTCCCAAAGGGTTTCCCATAACTAAATACCATATTAGTTATCTGTTGCAGGGTAACGAAGAGCTCTAAAAACTTGATGGCCTGAAACAGCAAACATTTATAATTTCACAGTTAGTGGGACTAACTCTCAGCAGCCTAGCTCAGTTCTCTGGCTCTGGGTCTCCCCCAGGGCTGCCATCTCTCAGGCAGGGCTGTGGTTTCACCTTAGGGTTTGACTTGGGGACAATCTGCTTCCAATTCAGTCACGTGGCAGGTGTCAGGTCCTGGAAGCGTCAATTTCCGTGTGGGCCTCTCTGTAGGGCTGTTCACAGTCTATCAGTTGGATTCCTTCAGAGGGAAGGCAGAAAGGAGAGAGCGAGCCAGCAGGACAGAAGCTAGAATGGTTTGTGGGGGGGGGCATATTTCTTGAAGGTGACAACCATCACTTTTGTATATTCTACTCATGAGAAACATGTCACTAGGTCCAGGCTACGTTCAAGGGAGGGGACTCAATGCATGTGCGAAAGCTGGGAGTCAGAGATCACCGAGGCCATCTTAGAGGCTGTCTGCTACATCAACTAAATTCATTGAATGTATTACTACTTATATATGTATATTTAATTCTGTCTACGATGAGGGTTCAAAGTACCTGGCCTTGAGGCGCAGAGGAAGATGCCTCAGTCACACGGGAAGCATGAGACTGTGTCTCTGTGAAGGCTCGAGACGAGAGGAAAAAGACAAGGCAAGAGGTTATGAGGGTGTTTTTCTAAAGTAAGATGCCCGCACTTGGAAGAGAAAGAACAGGATGAAAACTGCCTGGACGAGATCTCGCCAGTGGACTCCTTCACAAACCCCCTTCTTGACCACAAGCCTGACTCCCCTTTTCCCACTCATTCCTCAGTTCTTTGGGTTAAAATGCACCTCAAGGACCCTAGGATCACATTCTCTAATCACCCACACGTGTGTGTCACCCACTGACCATACTCTGTTATTCCCACAGTAATCTGATGAAGTTTTATCATCTTGATTGTCCAACTGGCCAACAAATAAATCACAACCGAAAAAAAAAAAAAAGAAATCTGCAAATCAGCCCCATCCAAGGGACTAAACGGGATGCAATCACATAGTCTGTCTCCTGCTTTTGATGATCTTATATCCCAATTATGGCAACAAGGCAAACATATGGAAACAGTTATGTTAAAATTAAAAGATTGAAATAACAGTTCAAGGTAACAATAGAAGGAATATCATAAGGAGGCGTGTGATTAATTACCAGCTGAATTATATAGAATTCATTACTATTGCATTTCATGGGAGAGAGATGGATCATCGTGAAGTGAGGTGAGGGGGGAACATGTTGTGAAGCAAATGAGAAGGATTTGGAGACGGAGAGGAAAGTGAGGGCGTTCCAGGTGGATGGAAAGGCAGGAGTGAAAATAAGAAGGCAGGACAGGTGTCTGGGGGGAACAATGAGTTAACCAGTTTGGAGAGTGGGTTTTTGGAGGCGAGGAATCCGAGACGAGGTAGATGGTAAGTCAGACAGCCATGCAGGAACAGGTTGAGTTTAATTATCTAACCTGTGCTGGATCCCTGAGGCAGATGGCTTGCCAACAAACTTGCATGAATTACCCTCTATTAGAATTTTTAAAAAGGGGTAAGTTCCAGGTTGATTCACTGAACATCTTGGGCTCACAAGCCGCGCCTGTCTTTTAATAGCAAGTGTGGCAAATGGAAATGCTACCTGTGCTTTGTCGCCATAGCAGCGGCTCAGAGAAGTCTCGATGACATCCAGCTCAAACAGACCAAATGGTTGCCATCCCCCCCACCCGCCAGAGGATGAGGAAGAAATACAGAGAAGAAGCTTGGCTGTTGTTTCGCGAGACTGCCGGGATCAGGGAGATGGGGTTCCTGAGAACCAGGAGATCCTGGCTGACATAGAGTTGGGAAGAGGACTAAGTAGATCATCGCCGTCAAGTCAGACTCAAAGTTAGGGCAGCAGCAAGCGGGGACACTGGGCCCTTTACTTCCCACTCTGCCAGCTCAAAGCCAAAGAGAACTTGGCCCTGTGGAGGCTTCCAGAACCTTCAGAAAAGTTCTTTAAAATTTCCTAAGTGAATGTTCAATCTAATCCATTCCTCCCTAATCACTCCAGCTGTTACTTAACCTCGCTAAAATCTGTCTGCTCATCTTTGAAAGAGGGATAACAGCATAACTTACATCATCCACAGGGTTGTTTTGAGAATTCAGTGAGCCCGTGCATGCAAAATGTTTACAAAGTGACTTATAAAAAGTCCCCCGTCACTGTCAGGTGCTATTAATGTGGCTGTTGTCATTCCATCCTTCCTAGCCTCTCCAGATCTTTGATGGTCACAAGAGCACGGAGCAAAGAAGGTGTTATCTCTTGGATTTCAATCCCTTTGAAAAGCTTGGAATGACCCAAAGAAGGCTTAACACTGGGAGGAGAGTGCCGTGAAGGTGACGGGGCCCATCTTCTTCTAATTATTATTCTATGGTATTATGGTCATGACTTCTACTTAATATATTCTGACTGGAAGCAACGTGCTAAGTGGTCTGCAGACCACAGAATTTAGCATGGCTGTTGGCTGTTACACAACAGGCTGAAATCTCAATTCTACAGGCACGAGCTCCTCAAAGAGGGAAGGGAGGCTCTAAAGAATAAACAGCAGGGGACACCTCCTTGGTCCGTGATTTGGTGGCCTTGACCCCAGGCTCCATCCAGAAGACCCTCTCCCCAGTGGCCCCAAAGGACACTGATTTCTGACACCTCAAGAAAGTCTTCTCAAAATAAGTGAGTGTTCAGAAAGTACCTGAAAGAGTTTAAGGATTCAGTTCGTTTCAGATATTCAGAATAGTCAGGCAGATGGCAGTGAGCAGGGACGACACCACAAACTATGACCAATAATAGCTGGAAATACTGCATTTCCCATTTTGCTAATAAGCAAGGCGCTAGGAGACTAACAGCCGACAAGAGCTCAGTCCAGACTTTGCCCAGCATTTTTGGCGTCCCAAATTAGCAACGAGTGTCATCAAGAATACGAACTGGGAGGGATTCCAGAGGAACCAAATCATTGCTCTCCAAATAGCTGGAGAGAGGATGTAGTGAGGGGTCAGAAGTGGAGAGCACAGGCACAGGAAGCCTTTGTGTTGTCACTTCTGTCCCAGAACAGGATGCCGGAAGGAGAGGGGTCAAAGCAGAGGGAAGCCTAGCATCATAGAACAAAACGTTATCAGGACTGATTGGATTTGAATTGTTTTATTCTTTAGGGCAAGTGCTGCATGATCGCTTAGCCACTGGATTTCTATTGTGTTACGTTTTTGAAGTTTATTTTTAATTTAAAGTCAATAAATGAAAGGTTGAACAAACAAAGGTAGACATGGGGGTGAGGCTGAGGAGGAGTTTGTGAAAAAATACAAAAACCGAGGGACTTTTCTGTGGGACTCTCTCAAGCTATTTCGCCCACTGAACATCTGGGTCATAATTCAGAGCCCCAGTTCTGGGTGTCCAGTCTTACCAAGTCGTCTTCCCCGGAGGAACTTATCTGATAAACTCTATTCAACCTCTGGTGGTACATTAAGAAGGAGGACTTTTCAGTTGGCCAAAGAGCATCCTCTGGACTGCTTGAGGTGCCCTCCCCATGCAATTCCTGGTGCTTAGCACTAAGGAACAATGGACAGTGCCAGCCCCCTAAGTCTATAAGAAACATGGAATGACATATCCCTTTACAAACAAATTTCCCATGGAAGACCCTACTCTACGGCCACTAGAGAGAAAGAGCTCATATCTTATGTAATTGCGCTCAGTGTCACATGTCCCCAAGTGCGAAAGTGTTGGGGGTTGGAAAAGAGAGTTCACAAACGTGCCCTTGAAATACGGGAGGCTCTCTCAGGCTCTGAAAGTGTTCTCCCAGCTCAGTGCAGCACTCTGCTCCAAGTCCTTCTGATAGCTCCCAGACTCGATCTGAATTCTTCGTAACAACCTGCGTGGAGCTCAGAGGGTGTCCATACGCCATTGTGCTGACTTCTTGCAATTCAATTGTTGAACTCTAGTCCAGGGAAACTGCTTTAAACCACCCTCCCCTCCCTGGGACTCTCCTGTACTCCTGTTCTCCCATCTCTTCGGGATGACACTGAGTCTTGGACAACAAAGAGCTGAGTGTAGGCGTGACTTATGATAGGAAATGATGGCCTCCATCAGATGGATGGTACCCTCTGCCCCTCCCACAGGAAAGCAGGTCTAACCCCTCAGCCCCAGTGTAGAGCTGGGCCACTTTCTGAATATAAGAAATACAAGGACACCTAGATTGTCTTTAGAAAATTCAGCCATTATATCCTCAACTCTCAGATCAGGTTGATGGCAAATATTTGAGAAGGGAAAACATCATTCAGTTGTTTTCATTCATTCAATAAATACCTATTGGATACTTACCCTGGGCCAAGCATTCTGCTAGATGCCGGGAACACAAGAGTCAGCAAGACAGACATTTGTCTGCCCTTATGGATAAAACATAGTAAATGAATAGAATGATTTCAAATTATGATACATCCTATAAAGGTAAACAACAAGGGTTGGAAGTGGGGGTAAGGTAGGTGGAATCCTTTAGCTGGGTGGTCAAGTCCTGTTTAAAGACGAGGCATTTACCCTGAAAAGATGGAGAAAGAGTTTTGTAGGCAAAAAATAGGGAGGAGATGGAGAGCACTGCAGGAAAATCAAATAGCATGTGCAGAGCCTTCACATGAGGAAGCTCATGCATTTCAGGTACTGAATGAAAGTGAGCCCCTTGGAGGTTTGTGACCCCAGGAGTGGGAGCCAAGACTGGAAAGAGGAGCAGTGGCCAGATCAAGGATGGCCTTAAAATCTAGAGTGGGAAGTTGGGGTTTTATTCTTAATGCAGTGGAAATCTATGGCAAAGCTGTGATTAGGGCTTGTGAAGTGAATGAAGAGGAGTGAAGTGATACAATTAACATCACTTCATGTGTGTTTCTTTGTTGAGAACACACTGGAGGAGTGAGAAGCGACGCAGAGAGACCAGCTGGGAGCTGTCGCCGTAATCCAGGTGTAATCCAGGTGAGGGGGTTTGTCGCCTGGACTAGTGCTTGGCAGTGGAGATGGACAGAAGTGTTATAACTGATTTAACTCAACCAGGTGCTTGATCCGAATGATGCCAAATGATTTTATTACCCTCTCTTCATGTTTTATATTCCAATCATTTCTGCATAAAACCAAGTGGAAAAAGAAGAGGAAGGGGCAACAATTAAGGGGTAAAATATTACTACAGAAACAGTAAAATTCTCCACCAGTTCATTTCCAAAGAACTTTCTGGAATCCATCAAGATTTTTTCAGGTTAATTCTTGTATGTAGGCACATCTTCTCTGGACTGAAACAGTCACTATTTGTCTCTGGGGAGGTGCTGCTTCAGTCAAAATGGCCAGCAGGCTATGCAAGAATTCGAGGTCTAAGTCAAGCCAACGTGGAGAAAATCTGGAGCCTTGGAATAAACATCTTTCCAAAATGCTACTAGTTTCATTACAAATTGATTTACAAATGACATCTTCTGGTATGGTAGTTTGAAAGAACCATCATTTTGAAACATCTGCCAAATTTTAAATGCCATTATTCATGAAATTACGAAGACAATTGGATCCATGATTATGAAATTTTCCAAGTCATGTATCGTATGGATAACACTTGGCTCACACCTGACCTTGGATCCTGTGCTTTTGGGCCTTCTCAACCTCTCTCTCGACCAGTTTGGCTTCTCTGAGTCTTATCACTAAGATATTCAGACTACTATTACGAAATGTTGCTGCAGATCTTTTGGTTCTCTTGATAACGTTGTTGGCAACATTAAAGGTGTTTAGCAGTATCTTTCATGGTGTGGGCTTTGTCTGGAAAGGACAGATGCCTTTGATTAAAGTTTGAAACCCTTAATGACATGAACTGACACACACATCACACTTTCGTAATTTAGAACATTTAAGGCATAAGGGTATCTACCTGTTCCTGCTTCTAGGTATTTTTGGATGTTATTCTTTCTCTACTTTGTTAAGATATCTAGACCAAAGCTTAAAGGTAATGTCTTTCAGTCTCAAGGCTTTATGTTTTTTTGTGAACTTGTTGTTTGTGTTTTTATGTTTCCACTCATACCATCATCATTATAGATAACGAATTAGTGATTCAATTTTCTTCACTTTCACCATAGAATAGTGCTGGAATCGTGGTGATTTCACCAAAGCATTGGTTATAGCACTTGTTAGCCACTAATTGGTTCTTCTTCCCCCAAAAGTCACTCTAATTGGTTATGGCCATCTTTATCTTTGTTGGTCAAAGCTTTCATTTTAGGCCTCTTTCTAGGATGCCAGCAAGCCCATGGATTGTTTGCCTTTGGTCAGGTGCCCAGCCTTCGCTCCTGTCAGCCGAGGCCAGAACATAGTAGAGAGCCGTGGCCAAAGAATAAGGGAGGAAGCCCCCGGGGGCAGTCTTGCTCAGCAGTGGCCGTGGACGGGAGTCCTTAGAGGGGTCTGTGGCTGTGATAGGTTGGAAGTCTTGGCTCATGCTGTTGATCATCTAGGCATGGTTTACTGTGAAAGTAGCTACTGTAACCAACCTCTGATACATGTCTTTTCATTGGCATGTACACCAAAGATAGCAGTGTGATGAAACTCCAGGGACTGAGGGGGTCCCAGGAGTTGGTAAACAGAAAATTCAAATTAACTACTTATCTCATGGTCTTACAGATAATTTTAGGCAAAGCAGACTTGAAATTAGTTCTGCTGATTAATAGAAGAAATGGTTAAATATTGTTTCATGAAGAGATCATTGATCTAGGAACCAGGAAACATGGCTGGTTCTGGCTCCGAGACTCTCCGTGTGACCTTGGGAAAAACAGTTCAGTCTTCTGCCCCCAGTGTCTTTCCTAGTCTATAAAAGGGGTCTTGTTTTGGATTACTTCTACCGCCAAGCCCTCCTACGTCTGAAATTTGAGAAACAGAATTGAGAATCAAAATGAGATAGAAGCCCATGAGTTGTTAGTGAGAAAAAAAAAGGTCAGAATGAAATTAATGGTTATTTATGGAAGATCTAGTGTGATATTCTATGTGTTTTATGTATATTGTCTGCTTATTCTCAAAAAAAACACTGCAGATTTATCTCCATTTTACAGAAAGGAGAGAAGATTAGATGTCTTGTTCCCAGACATGTAAGTTAAAAACAACAGAAAGGACCCAGATTTACCTAGTTTTCCTCCCCCAAAATGTTTCTCATCATAGCAAATTCTCCTTTAAATACAGGGAGAAATGAATGCTTAGGGAAAGACGAAGGCAGGTAAAAACATTATATTTCACACAGAAGTAACGTTCACATTTTTGCTCTATTGATGTGGAGACTGGGTCGAGATCTCTGAAGTGTGACTCAGAGTCTGAACCTTTGCGCTGGTTGTTTTCACTGGGATTTGATGAAATCTGTAGGTGTGTGAGCTAACGACGAATGCTTCAGCACCTCCCTGGCCATGCATAAACATCCCCATGCAAAGCAGCGAGGAGCGCTCTGTTTATCACAGCTGCAGTCAAGCCAACCAAACTGTTTCTACCACTGAGGATGAAATTTGTAAAGCTCTCTCTCCCAAATAAGATAACAACACATAAAATAAACCTCTCATGTGATGGCCAGTCCTTTGGATTACCTGCTCAAATGCCTTCTTTCTATCAGGCTTTCCTTTGAAGTCTCTCAAAGGATTGGGGCAGCAAGAAGAGTCAGGTTCAAGGTTTTAGGTGTAAAAGTTGCTTTAAACAACCAATCAGCTAAACAAAAACACCAGATTAAAGCAACAGAAGCCATCTTTGCCTCCTGTTTATAGTATGCACCTCTTTGTTAACACAAGGCAGATAAGAGTGCTGAGTAGAATGGAAATCAAAGAACTAAGATCTCGTATTTACATAGACAAGTGTTACGCAACTTTTCAAAAGCTTACCCCTTTTGGAAAGATCTAAATATTTGTCACAGCCCTATCTGCGCAGGCGGAGCTGCCACCAGGTGAGAATCAACCCTGAAGGTTTCACTGAGCGTTGCTTTCCAAATAAAAATGTAGTTCCTATCCATTATTCAAACTGCCCAGAAATGTGGATATCGTCTTTCCAGGAGAGCCTGCCCCTCTGCATTGACAATTGCGGGCACGTGAAGTTCTTTAACCAAGTTACCACACTGGTTCTCTCACCAACCCTGTGAGGCTGGTAAGTAGAGCAGATGTCATTAAATTCATTTAAACACAAGGAGACTGAGGCTCAGGCAGTTCAGTTACTTCGCCCAAATGCTCCAGTTAAAAAGTGGTGAAGCCAGAACTTATTCATAGGTAAGTTCTTTCCACTGTGTGCTTACCATGATGCAGTACTGCACGGTTAACCAAAGCCAGGATACAACGAGCATGGCAGTCACTTGGCGAATGGGGATCTGTGGACGCCTGCACTAAATAATCTCCTCTTTTGAAGAACAATGGTCGGTGTTTGCTTCCTTTCACTCTTGGAAAGTATAAAAACCCACCACGAAGAGGATGGGGTCGTTCTCAGATGTGCTTCTGGAACAGTCCCTCTAGCATTGATCTCTGTGGTCGTCTGAGACCACATCCCCATGTGAGTAAGTAAAGATGAAGGCTGAAGGTTCACAGTGACCTAAGGCAGAGCTGTGTCTGCCCTGGTTTACCCGTCCCCAACCCAGTGGGCTCCCAACCAGCCTAGGCTGAGAGGTCCCAGCACGTCTTAGGGCAACGGAGAGGCTCCTATATTACTACCCACCCCTTAAACAAAATTAAACAATACAGAACACTAAACACCTCTTTCACTCTTAAGTTTCATCTGCAGTTCTGTTTATCATAACTTTTAACCTTTTGAGAAGAGACTGTAACCTGGCAGGATCTGGCCTGTAGAAGGGTTTAATTTGGTCTGCATAGTGCTTATATCTATTTGGTGTAGTTTTTTCTTTAAGTAGGGGTGGTAATTAGGTTTATTTATTTATCTATTTATTTATTTTAACAGAGGTCCTGGAGATTGAACCCAGGACCTTGTGCATGCTAAGCACGTGCTCTACCACTGAGCTATTTCCCTCCCCACTCTATCTATTTGAAAAGTTAGTTTTCAACATTTACAAATCCATTATGGGTTTCTTGATTCTCTTGAAGATCAAAAGTTCTGGCATGGCTGAGCCAGCAAGCCCCTGGCCACGACTGCCTGGAGCAGAGTAAAGTGACCCCTTCGGAGGGACCTTGGGGAGGGTCGTGAGCTCTCCGATTCCCAGGTGGCTCCAGCTCCCCATGGTCTGCCTGTCAGGGGGGCCTTCCTGTGGGCATTTGGATTTGCTCCTCCTGTTTTAAGTTCTTGCTGTCTTTTAAAGAGTGCAATTCTCTCCTTCTTCCTTTCTCAGCCCACCCAAATAGACATACTTCACCAATGTCTGCCTTTTTCACTTTATTTTTAAATGTAAATCTCTATAGAGGTATAGATGGTGGAATACGGAGCTGGAGGAAGATGGGGAGATGATAGAAAGAGCATGCAAGGACAGAGAGGGTGAGGATGGAAGAGTCACACCCCTGTTCTAAAGTGTCTGTACATAGCTTTTCATCTCTTTCAGGGCATATCCCACAAGCCAAACACTCCAGCTCTTTGTCTAACTTACTAGTCAAGGTGATAACACATCAGACAACCACAGACAGCAGAGCCTCGAAGGAAAACCTAGAAAGTGTTTCTGACTGTAGTCTTATCTACCCACGGCCAGAATGCCTTCAGATGTAGGATAATACCTTCCAGGACCTGGTTCTGTTGACTCATCTTGTTTAAGTAAGAATTCTTGATAAGCCCTAGAAGGTTAGAATTTAGAGAGCATCTGGCTCAGTGGGTCTTAACCCTGGCCACCTGTCAGTACTAATCTGGGGAGCTTTAAAAACAAACAAACCAAAAACCTGGGTGCCCAGCCTGCAGCCTAAAGGAGTTAAAGCAGGAAATCTGAAGGTGCGGCCAGGCACCAATATTCTAAAAAATGCTTCTTGGGTGATTCCAAAGCCTAGGCGAGTATAAGAATTAATGAACTAGATCTTAGATCTTGCCTGAAAAGGCCTGATTTTGTGGGTGAGGAATCTGAATTTAGCAATTTACCCAAGAAGTTTACCCAAGAATTGGGGGCCGGAGAACGGGAGAGCTGGATCAGGAATCCTGGTTTCCTGACTCCCCACCCAGGATTCTCTACTCTACACAACTTGGCCATGCAGTGTGCAGACCCCTCTCTCATACTCCCCACAAGCCCTGAGTGGTGACAGGGGACCCTCTGGTTACTCACTGAAGAAACAGACACAGCACTGAGTAAGCACTGGCCCAAGGCCACAAGGGAAAGAAAAGTAGAGGTGGCATTAGATGGGGGAGCCTCTGCGGGCGATGGTCAGCACCAAATGGAAGGGGAGACTCCAAATGCATGAGCGAATAGTATTCTGGGATGGGAAGAATCTGAAAGCTAATTGGCAATCATTGTGGTTATTAACAGAAAAATTGACAACTTGACATGGACACACACTATCAGTCTTTTTTGTCTAGAATGGGAGAATACAGCAGGATTATTTTAATAAGAAATCTGTTTCTTTTTTTAAAAAAAAACTGCATTTTCATCTAATTTTAGACCTACAGAAAAGTTGCAAAAATAATAGAATTCCCTGGATGCCTCTCACCGAGCTTCCCCTCTTGTTAGCGTAGCTGAGGCAGGGTTAGTAACACCAGCACAGTAGTGTTGGGACAATACTACTCACTCAACTATAGACGTTATTGTGATTTCATCAGTTTTTCCACTAATGACATTTTTCTGTTTGAGGATCTGGTCCAGGACCCCACGTTGCATTTATTTGTTTATTTCTCTTTCATCTTCTTCTGTCAGTGACAATTCCTTGGTCTTTGTCTTTTGTGAAGCACTTTTGAGAAGCACTGGTTCATATTGTAGAATGTTCCTCGATTTGGGTTCATCTGGCATTTTCTCATGATTAGAATGAGGTGGTGCCTTTTGGGGAAGAATATCACAGAAATTATATTGTAAACTTCCCAGTGCCCCATTTCTAGCGGCTCATGTGACCATCAGTCTTATTACTGATGATTGGTTAAAGTAACATCTCTTTATTTCTGATGATCCAACTGAGCAAATTAATTGGAAAACTTGGCACAAGAGAAACCCCTAAGCAGAACCTTATGTTTTGGTGGAAAAACAAAGTGACCATGTGGTGTGATTTCAAAGGGGCTGGGATTGCTCTAATTTCTCTTTTCTCCAACAACCAAATCATTTTCCTTGTATGGGCTGTTGCCTGACATTCTACCATTAGAGCTTCATTTATTTAGCTAAAGCTTTGATCCCTATTAAAATACAAATACCAAGGGAGAAATTCCATGTACTGCATTCAGCTGGCCCTGGGAGAAGCCCTGGAGAAAAGGTAGAAGAAAAGCAGTTAAGCCTTTTCTGCCTTTGCTCCTTCTGATATGGAAGCAGTGAGGTTCCTAAAAAGATCCTGAAAACATTGGCTACGTTATTGCCAACGTGGTCTCTTTGAAGCAACATGGTCTCCGAGCTTTGGCTCAAATCTTTCATGGACTTCTCATTTTCCTCCAGATGAGTTCCTTAATGCTGTATGACTCCAGCTTTATTTTATCTCTTCCATGCTTGCTCCCCCCAATCCAGTGATCTAGAACTTCTTCTGGTTCCCACCCTCTGAACTGTCACATGTGCCATTCCCTTGCCTTGAAATGTCTTCCCCAATTCTCTTGACTAGTTTGACTCTTACCAACCCTGTGGGTCTTAGCGCAGTTCTGACTTGTCCCAGAAGGCCTGCTGTGAACTCTCCAAGGCGACCAGTTGCCCTTCCCTGAGCTCACATAGTCCTCTGTACATCCTCATCGTTGGAGTTATCACTCTGGTTTGTAAATTTCTCTAAACTTAACAATGTCTCTCTCTAGACTGAGAGTTACCAACTACAGCCCATGGGCCAAATCTGGGCCCCCCTCCTGTGTTTTTAAATAAAGTTTGATTGGGTCCCAGTGATGCCCACTTCTTTGTGTATTATTCCCACAGGCTGCTTCCCTGCTATGCAGCAGAGCCGGGAAGTCTTGATAGACATTGTATGGCCTGCAAAGCCTGAAATATTTACTACCTGGTCATTTACAGCAAAAGTTTGCCAACCTGTGCTTTAGATTATGCATTTGTCTAGCACTCCTGTTCTAATACACCTTGATCGATAATTGTATTAGTCTTACCTGCTCTTGAATTCATAGCTGTCGTCACACCGGGAGCTAGCCCACAGTAGATCTTCAACAAATATTTGTTGAACAAAGACAAACTGCACAATTTCATTCCAGCCCCTTTTTGTCCACATGTTACAGCCAGTGGAGTGGCTAACGTAACAAACTGAAAAGAAAAAACAAATCTGTCCTATTTTGTATTTGTTTCTGAGGAAGAATTTACTAATGCAAGTGTGTCTATAGCTTATTCTAGGCTTTATGTCACATTTCTCATCCTGAAACAAACAAACAAACATATGATCTTCAGTTCATTGAAGCCCACAAACCTCATTTACAAGATGGTGTTATATTCACGTAGTCTGGCCATAAGTTAGACCGATACTGACCGGTTTTACTGGCATTATTGGGATTTTTGAGCTCTCAAGACTCACCCTGGCCCAGGCCAAATTAAAAAAAAATAAATAACTTGGGATTCCCAGAGAGTTTCCTGGTGAAAATGTCAAATTTAACCAGATTAACGACCATTAAATAAGGCCACGGAGGAATTAAAAAGATTTCCCATAAGTGAGTAGCTAAAATTAAATTAACAAAATTAAGAGGTAGATGGAGAGAAATAGGTTTATTCCATTTGCTCTGTTGGCTTGGAAATGTACTTGGTCTTCACCCTCAGGTGCCCTGCTGACACCTGCCTGTGGTCGGGGTTTGTAGATTGCATTACCCCTCCAAATATGAAAAAATATAGACTGAGTTTTGAGACTCTCGACTTCCTCTGGGAGAGGGTTTAACATCAAAGGAACTATTTCTACAAACATTTAAAACATCTTTTCTCTTCCTGCTCTCCTTCCCCATACTGCTTTGCTTTTGGAAACACTGAACACACCCAGTTTTCCAGACTCCGACGGCCCAACGATACTCCTTTTCCTTAGCGAGGACCACATTACTGCCGTGATTTATGGCTGGCGAATAATTAGGAGCCTGTTGCTATGGTCTGGGTTGAGATCAAACGAACCATGTGTCAAAGTGAAGGGAGGGGTGGCTGGAGCAGAGGCGAAGGGTGGTGGTGTTTGTTTGTAATCCTAACCAGAGAGAAGCCGGGCCATCGCTTAACTGGGAAAAGGCGCAGTGTCTGAAGAAGGCCATGAAAGAAGAGCCTGTTCTATGAAAAGAATCTGTGTGTTTTGCAAACCAACCATATTTAGTGATAGGTGAACCCCTGGGGGACCTGGAGGCTGGACGGTTTGAATTAGCACTCAAAGGTTTGGAGAAAAATGTGAAATATATGAATAGTGAGTACAAAAAAAAAAATATTGCCCAAATGGGCTGGCTTAGGAGATTTCTGGTATTTCCTTCTGCTGGTCAAGAGGAAATGCCAAGGGAAGAGCTGCAGCATTTCAGCACTTCTGTATCTGTCATCTGTGTTCCCAGTGAGTATCAGTTCTCTGCTTTCTCTTTGTCCCTGGGGGCAGAGAGGTGGGGTGTCCAGGCTGGGCTGGCCTGAGGGGGCCAGGGCGGCCCGGGCGGGGTGGGGAGGGCAGCCGTGGGGGGAAGGTACACCAGCGCAGAGAGCACTGAGGTTCCATCTGCTGTATGTTTATGACCGTCTATCAATCACACAGAGAGCGTCGGAAAAGATCCTGGACAGGGTGTCAGGAGACCAGTCTTTCAGTCCTGGAGTGGCTTCTAACAAGCTGTGTGGCCTTGGGCAAATCTTACACTGCTGGGGTCTCAGTTTCCTTCTCTGTCAAACCAGATTGACTGACTTTTATGAACTCTGAGCTCTCATTCAGCTCTCAAATGCTGTCATCAGATTCCTCTCCCCAAGACTTGGAAACTGTAGGGTGAAGCCCTGATCTGAGCAGAGGTCCTCTTTGAGTTTGACTTTTCCTCTCCAGATGAAAAGATCAAACCTGGCTGGGACTGGCAGGCATTTTTAAATGAAATATTCAGTTTGGCAAGGGAAGCGGGCAGGTTCAAACACATCTAGGGTGCAGGATGGCACGGACTGAACCCCGAGGACCTTGCTGGAGCTCACAAGGCGAATAGAAAGCAACTGAATCCACAGGTATTCAGAGGAGATTAGGAACGGGGCTGTGCGGGGTGAAAGTCCTTTTGCGGGGTTTGAAGAAACCCACGGTGCGGGAGGAAGGACTGCTACTGCCCTAAGGTGACTCTTCCAGTATGGAGACCCATGGTGCCAGGTAAAGTACAGTCAGAGAGGACACTGGAGAAGCTGGGACCCTTGAGAAGTTGTGTGTGTGTGCATACGCGCGTGTGTGTATTTGTGCGTGCGTGCGTGTGTGTGTTCTGTGATTGAGCCTGGCGGGCTCTGGCTGCTGGGGCCTCAGCTCTCCCCACATGACCAGTAGACCATGCTGCCACCTAGTGTGGGCTCCAGCATTTCTCCATGTATTTCCGAGAGGCTGAGGAACACAAAGATGTGAAGGCAGGAGTTCCCAAAGGCTCACAGAAAGAGGCGCCATTTACGGGATCCCGGTGGCCTCCCTCCTCCTCTTGATAACTCCACTGCTAGTTTTGGACCTGTGTGGTTCTCCAACTAGACAGGATCCTGAATTCTACACGAAGGTTCCAGCTTGAGGGCACCAGCCGTCGACATCCAGGCGCGCCCTCTGAAGAACAGAGCGTTGACATCCAAGGTGACGGAAAAGGAGAAGTATTTGGTGGAAAGCCGGGCGAAGAAGAAACGGGTCATCGCTTGCCATGCGCATCAACAGGGAATGTGCGAACCTGGAAAAGTTTACTTGGCAAATTATGCAAAGGGATCGTATCCCAGAGTTTTCCTTTAAGGTCAGTGAAAGGTGGGGATCGCAACACTGACATGATACCGTGAAAACACACCCCTGAATGTCTCTTCAAAACACGTGCCCACAATGGAAACGTATTCTTGATAAGGCATAGAATGGGAGGAATTATGCTAATCGAGGAACACCTTACAGGGTGAGTAATTTAGTAACCTCTTTCTAAGTCTGAGAGCCTATTTTAAAGTTCTAAATGGTGCCATAAATGTAGTCAGGCATATATTCCCATCCTGATACTGGATAATAAACACAGTCGGGGTCTAAAGTACCTTGAGGGACACCCCACTGTGCTTATTATCCTGTGCTTCCCTCCTAATCATTAGAGCCTAAACTTTAACACTAGCGGCTCTGTTTGCCTAACACGTTATCAAGTCCTGTACATTTTGGTTCTCTTACCTTTCCTGAAAAGTCAGCCACAAGCATGGACCTGTTGTCATCTTTCTCTCCTTAGCACCGACTTGAGTCTAAGTCCATATTTTAAAAAATGGAGATGTTGCTTCAAAACTTCAAAAAAAATACATTATTTAGAATCCTTTTACATGCAGAGGCTGAACTAAGTCTGAAATTGCCATATTGGAACGTCACTCAAAAACTGAAAATATTTATGTAGCTAGAAATTCTCTCATGGCCCCTTTGTCTGACTGTATAAAGAGCCAAGGTTATAGTTTTATTTTTTATTTTTTTAAATGGAGGTACTAGGGATTGAACCCAGAACCTCATGCATGCTAGGCACATGCTCTACCAGTGGGCTATACCTTCCCCCCGACAGTTTTAAAACTTTGAAATAATACATTTATATGACTAAAATACTGCTTTATACCTTTATGTGTATTGGGGTTTTTCCAAAGATTCATTTCCTCAAAAGCATTCCATGCTAAAAAGTTGAAAGTCCACTCCACCATCTCTCTTCCTTCTTATCTGCAGTGATTTTTTTTTTTTTTACAGAAATGTTGACGGACTCTATCTCAGCCAGCCTCATTCTGCAAATCTCATTGATTATGATTTCTCTTATGCTGTGTGTGTGTCTGTGTGTGTGTGTGTGCTTTTAAACATTTTTAATACATTTCCCAAACTGCCTTCCAGAAAAGTCTCGACCTATTTACATTCTTAGGAAAAAATTGTAAGATAGTTAAAATGGACATCTAGATGATTTGACATATGTTTATGATGTGAAATAATCACTACAGTTGAACGAATTAACATACCCATTACTTCACACAGTTACTTTTTTTTTCTTGTTGGAGGAGACAGCACACTTAGGATTTGTCCTCTTCATAAATTTCAAGTGTACTGCACGGTACTGTTACCTCTGCTCACATTAGCTCTCCGGAAGTTACTCATCTTGCTCAGTTTGTTCTCTTTGACCAACATCCTCCCACCCCGCCTGCCCCACCACGCCCCTGGTAACCACCATTCTACTCTCTGCTTCTACGAGTTTGACTAATTTATATTCCACGTGTTTAAGTGTGATCTCCCGTACTTTAACCCTCTGAGAAAATGGGAGAGTTGGGAGAGAGAAGGAATTGGAAAACTTTCTGTGACAGAGACCAAATGTTCAATCTGATGCCTGTGCAGGGAATGGGCTACATCCAAATTTCAACTTTCCTGGAAGAGAAATGAAAGTTCTGGTGACATGCAAATGTGTGCACAGAGGAGAGGGGGAAGAGGAAGAGACAGAGACCACGGGACAGCGACCGGAATCCATTCCATGCCCCAGTCCCACGGTCTTGTCATTCCCCACAAGAGAGAGAGGTGCGCACCAAGTCATGACATTGTAGTGAGTTCTCTATCCCTGAACTCACACCCGGGGAAAGAAGACCACTGAGAAGTGTGATCAAGCGCACAGCGTACGGAGTTCGACTGGATTTGAATCCCAGCTTCGCTGCTTACTTATTGTGTGACCTTGCATTAGATTGTTTCATCATGCTTTGTCTCTATCTGCTCATTAAAAAAAAATAGCAATCACAATACGTACTCATGGGATTGTTGTAATGATTAAATGAATTGCGGGTACAAAGTGCATAACGGTGCTTTGTGCACAGTAATTGGTCCATGCATGTTAGCATTATTGTGTCCTTGTTGAAATTAATGGAAAAAGTGGATCTGGGTACTCTTAGAGTAACAGAAAGGAAGACAATGAGCCCAGTTTTTGACCTCCTTCATAGTCAGAGGTTGGCAGATCGTCTAAGCGACACACCAATCAGTTCTACTTTGGGCCAAGTGGGGGATACAAAGGCCCAAGACTGGTCATGTAATGTGTGGGACTCAGTGCAAAATGAAACTGCAGGGGCCTTGTGCAAAAACTGTTAAGCTTTTCACGATGATGACAGCAGAATATTCAGTGGAGTGTGGGGCCCTTCTAAGCAGGTGGTTCCGTACAACTGCGCCAGTTGCATGCCCTTGAGGCTGGCTCTGAAAAGGTCACATGGTACATGGCCTCTGGACCCACCAAGCTTGCCCTCTAGCTCTCAGATTCTACCTGATCTTTTCCTTTTCCCTCACTTCTTATTGTGTTACCCTTTTGCAGTAGTGTTCTTGGTGTTTGAATTAATGGTTCAAAATACAAGCTTCCTAGAAATCATCTAAGAGCACTTGAACGCACTGTCCTATTTCCCCACATTTCCTGCACCCTTGCATTCACTGCCATCCGGCTATCATCCCCAAAGCCCCTCCCTCACTCAACCACGGCTATCATTTGCTCTAAATTTGGGTGGGGTAGCTCTGGCTTCTTAATTTTCTCTTCGCGGTACCCATAGGCATCCCACTTAAACTGTATGCATCATTTACAGTTTGTTGACACCATCACCCTACAACTCTCCTTTCGGACTTCAGCAGTGCCCCTCCAGGGTTCCTTGTGTCTCTCTTCTCCTTTTCTGCTTTTTTCACTTCCTATATATCTTTGACTGTTCGTCAACATTTGATAATCCTTATAGATTTATTTATGACTCTGAGTCCCGGTTCTGATTTTTTTTTCTCTGCATAAATCCCTTGAGGATCTCATTCACTCTGGTGGCTTCAACCACCACCAAATAATGCCGACTCTGAAATAAATACGTTCACCCTCCTCTCTGCTGATTTAGACCTATACTTCCAGTGTACATCTAGACAGCTGTGTCTGGACATTCCTAAGGGACCACACCCTCAACACATCTCAAGCCAGCTTGTGTTTTCCTCATTCCTTTCTTCTCTTGTCCACTTGTATTGCAATATGACTTTGTAATCTCAACTAGAATCATGGGTGATCCTTATTCACAGTCTTTGCCTCACCACCCGTTATCCAGTGCTTCCCCAATTTGCATTAATCTTATCTAAAATCTCTGGAATCTCTCCCCTTCTTTCAATTTTCATTACTAGCTCTGTGCCCATTACCAAACTAGTCTATTTCACTGTATCTCTACTATCCTGTCTTTGCACTGGACTCAGTCTCCAAGTTTTCTACCTCCCAGTTACATTTACCCAAAAAATGTTTTCTAAAATGTAAATTTGCTCAAGGTACACTCCTGTTTAAGGAATCCTACTGTCTGATGGTTAAAGTCAAAACTTGTTTGGAAGCACACAAATAGTTTTGTTTTTTCTGTCTTATCCCAATTTATCTAAGATTAATCTTCCTTACCCAGCCTTTCTAATCACACACCTTAAGTCAAGCAACTCCCAACTGTTGACCTTTCCTTGACTGTGTTGCCCTTTTTATATCTCCAGGCTCTTGCCCATGTTTCTTATGTCCAGAAATGCTTTCCCCTAAATTCTTTACCCCCACAAATTCCTAGTTGTCTTTCAAGGTGCAGCTTATCTGAGACTTCTTCCAAGAAATCTTTTTGGCTCTCTGGGCCCCCATAGCCCTTCACACGTAATTATATCGATTGCAATGATTTGTGTGCCTTCTCTACACCGAGCTGCAAACTCTTGGAAGCCAGGTAGCATGAGATATCCGTCTTCATATCCTCAACAGCTACCATGATCCCTAGCTCAGAGCAGAAACTGAAACAATGCTTCATGACTATCTGATGTGGAAGTCAAAGGTTTACCAGAACTCTTGACTCAGAGACACTGAAGGGTTTCATTTCGTTTTTCTATTTAGTTACAAATGATAGAACTTGGACCAAGGAGAAAAAAGAACTTTATTAAAAACTTTCCATGCTGCCGTGGGAAGTGCTCAAGCAGAGGTGAGTTACCATAGAGGGGGAATCTGCACTGGGATTGAACGCTGTCTGAAATTTCTTATACCTAAACCCGTATAGTAAGGTGGATAAGATACAGCAAAAGTGTCTCACAGATAGAACTTGTGATGTGACTATGGAACCAGCCGCCCTTGTTCTTTCTATCTCTGCTTCCTCCTTTGCCCCCACTATTCAGTCTTTCTTGAATGAATCTTATGTCTACTATTGGGTGGTTATTACACTTCGACTTTTGAGAACTTTTGTGAGAGAAAGCCAAAAATACCAGGCATTTCTTATTTTTGATCATTCAACTTGTGTGTCAGGCTGTTCATGCCATTTGTTTAAGCTCTTTTGGGTCACAGTGACCGAAGTTACAACCCTCATATAGACCAGTTATGTTCCCAAAGAGAATTGTCACCTCCTACATTCTAAGGCAGCGTGCCTTTCTCTGACCAGTTGAGAAAAAACAGCCTCAGAAGAACATCTCCGTTGTTGGAAATGCAACTCCAGCTAGGTGGTGAATCAGCAGTATTTGTGAGTGCCTATGTATTTTTATTAATATTTGTGAAATTTCAAGTGTCTCCAGCACCAGAGCTAATTTCAGAAGGACCAAATTCAGCAGAGCTGGGTAAACTAATTGTCTCTTATATACTTATCTGTGGCATGCAGACAGTCAGACCAGGCTAACGATGGTGAACAACACAATGGCAATTACTTTTCATACTACCTTTGTGTCCTTCGGCAATGTTTTAAGCAAAATTTGGTTGACTTCTTTTGTCAAATTTAAGGCTGCGATGGGTCATGCTTTATTACCCAATTACATATGAGAATAGATGCTACCAAATTTTCTACTGAAGCCCACAGGCCAGCTCCTAAGTTTAAATTTCTTCATTTGTCAAATAGGAACGAGGCTCTTCAACAGACTTGTGTACAACCAAAATCTGTAAAGTTCTGTAAAAGAAGTATGCCAAATTTTTGAGGCAACAAATTCAAATACGTATTAGAACTACATTTGTTGAGAAATGGACATGCTTTTGGATAGGCCAAGGTTCGGGGTCAGTAAGAGAATTCATGGAGAAGAATTGTCCACAACAGAATAAAAGTAATTTACACAGCACTGTAAACATTGGCGGCTCTAGGCAGTTCTGGATATATAATGTAACAAACAAAGGACTTAGTCTCTGGCCCGGAACAATTTTCAATTTATCTCCACAAATGCTTGAAGAAGACACATTAACTATTAGGCATTGTCATTGAAATCCTCCTCCAGGACCAACTTTCCAAGAGAGTTTTAAAGGTTTTGAAGGGAGAAATGTTGGCTAATATTAAATTGGCAAATGAGTCTAGGTCAAAGGAAAGATTGCATGAAAAAACAAAGCATGACCCTAGAATGAACAGAAAGACTAGGAGAACTGAGGAAAAAATACTAGAAAGAGTGGGGACGTTAATAAAATGAAAGATATTGGTTAGGTGAGAACCCAAAAGTCCAAGCAAAAATAAGAGAAGCCAGTATATATTTCAATGGAAAGACAGTGAATATAGATTTAAATGTGCAGAACAGGGCTGGCAAACTTTTTCTGCAGAGGACCAGATGGTAAGTATTTTTGGCTTTGCAGGCCATATAGTCTCAATCACAACCCTTCAACTCTCTTATAGTTTCAGGAAAGCAGCCATAGACAATTCATAAAGAAATATGTGGCTGTGTTCCAATAAAACTTTATTGACTAAAACAGGAAGTAGACTGATTTGGCCCATAGACCAAAGGTATAGAAGAATGAGGGAGAAAATAATCAAGCCATACGGTTTCACAGCAGTTCCAGCATTGCTGGTCATGGCATAACATCATGGCACAATATCACTGAAATCATAGCCTTATACAGGATTTGTGGTAGTTAAGTGGATGATACCGATAGTTAGTTAGGGGTGCCCTAAAATTGTGCAGTAGGCAACTGCCTACTTTCTCTTTATTTGTGCTTCTCTTTCAGTGAGTGCTTCCCACTAGCTCCTGTCCTGAATACCACCCACATGCATCTTCCAAGAGACCAACAATTTACTCCCCACCGTTGCTGGACTTGGGCACACTGGGTTTTGTATTTTTGACTACCGTAGAAATTAATTTGAAAAAAATTGGCAATGACTTCTTAACCATCATAGTAGTAGGAATCTAACAATATAAAATGAACACAAAAAGTTACTTCAGTTAATTCTAGAACCGTCATTATAAAGACTTTAGGAATCTTTTGATTTCATACCTGGAGACTTAGGCTGAATCACAGAAACTGTGTGTAATTAGGGACAAGGCACTACTAGAAGCCAGGGCAATAGATTTCTAACTTAGAGCTCTTTTGTCCCATTGGATGTTATTCTATTTATGTTGCTACTTTTCAAAGCCATGAAAGTAGTTTTAAATACATGCAAAAAGCATAATGATCCTATGAGGTCTCAACATAATCTCCATTCCTTCTGTATTATAGAAGAGAAGCAGGAGAGATTCAGTCTTTCTTAACATCAGAGACATGGACCAAGCAATCTCTTAAGTTCAAATATTTCACTCTCTTCATGAAAAGTAGATTGCGCTCTGGCTCAGGGGTTTTCTCCTGTGAAGATAGACTTGCAACCAAATTCATCCACCGTCCACTCTTGTCATCAGCAACTAAATGTATGCAATGACTGGTCAGGCTGAGGATACAAGACATCACAGTCAAGACAATCCTCCCAGGTGGTTTCAACATCTCCATCACCACCTGCACTAACCAGCCAAAAACTTGAAAAGGTAGAACCACATGTGTGTTTCTAAGATGAGAATCATTCTGTTCACAAGTGGTCAACACCGCATGGACTGCTTTTGCTAGACGTCATTTGGCCAAACCCTAACGCGGCTAGTTGAGTTGATGAAATGTAAAGCATTCGAGTCAAATAAATTGGATTACTGCCCTTGGATTAAGATAAATCATTTCCCCAATTTTTGGTCTGTTTGCTTTGGCTGAGCTTGAATCCTGCAAACTCTGCTTTTGATAACCACACGAAAGCGGCAGGGAGTGAGCTAGCAAGAGTGAATGTGAGAAAGATTGAAATAGAAAATACATCATCAACGAATGACTTTTGAGACTTTTTTTTTTCCTGTATGTTTTAGAACTTGGAATCCTTCTGTAATTGTATTCATTACCCTTGACCCAGGAACTTGAAGAAAATAGAATTGGAGATTAATGATGGATTTGTGAGGACGGCAATTCCTCTGTCTGTCCTTCCCAAGTTCAGCAAGGTTTTCCATGAGATGGGGAGGATCATAAGGTGTACCCTGTCCCCATTCAGCTTCCCTGCTTAGGGGGAAAACTTCAATCTAGTACTGCACAGGCTGCTGAAAAGCTACTTGAGGCTTTGACTTTGGACCCTCTGTGACTTACTTTTAGAAGCTGTATCGTCTTTTCACTCAAGTATACAAATTAGCCAGCAAAGAAAGCCTCAGTTCTTTGGTTGCTTTCAAACTCTGCAGGTATCATAATCGGAATCATAGCCTTATGCAGGTTTCCTGGTTGTTAAGTGAATGGTATCGATGGTCTTGTTCAGGGGTGACCTAAAATTGTGCAGTAGGCAGATTGCCTGTTTTCTCATTTATGCTTCTTTTGTAGGTACCTCTCACCATGCTCCATCCTGAACACCACTTAAGTGCATCTTCCAAGAGACCAACAATCTACTCCCCACCATCGCTGGGGCAATGCCTTATGGGTGACACATTCTCTTTTGCTTTCTAGTGCCCAGTTTTCTCCAATGCCCTCAATTAATTCACAGTAAGTTATAGATGCCTGAAAAGGGTTGACTCCCTCCTGAGGGTAGCTGCACTTACAAGATTGTCTTCTGCAAAGGAATGAAACTCTGTTCACACAAGCTGGGGCTGACTACTTGCGGAAATAATTTGGGGGCGTGGAAAGGGTTTGCATTATCCCTGGAATCATGTCACTTTACTGCTCTCTACTCAGTACTTAATTGCCTCCTGGAGCACGAGGCTCATTTCAAGGCTGCTGAGGTCAGGAAAGCATTTGGAGAGCATATTGCCATATTGGCTTTTATGGGGTCCTTGTTTAGATTGGGTAAAATTTCATGTTCTTTAATGCTGGGAATACAGGCAAACCTATCCTTGGAAAGTTTAATGGAGCAGGTCCCAGAAGGAAATGGAAGCTAATAAGGTGCTCAGTGCTGTTGCAGAACAGCCCAGTCTGGGTGCTTTCAATTCCCCTTCATGTTCTAAACCGAAAAAAGCCATGGGCACAGAGCCATGAGTAGCCGCGACAGGAGTGAGGAGGGTTTTTTTGTTTTTTGGTTTTTTTTCTTTTGGCCCTAGGGAAAATAAAAGTCTTGAAAATCTTTTTCACTCGGGGGAAAAAAAATATAGGCTAAAGAATTTAATAAGATGGAGCCTTTATTTAGAAACAAGATGCCTTCCTGCGAGCACAGATCTCACTCGGAAAGAAGCTAAGAATGGACCTGCACAATTATTTTCTGGCAAAGCACCGATCACATTTGGAGACCTCAGCAGCTGAGCACAGAGTGACAGCTGAAAACTAAAACATGTTACAAAGATCAGAGACATTGCTGAATGCTCCATTTTGAAGTTTGATCCAAAGACCCAATTTATGTCATGTTGATTTTATTGAAGAGAGGAGGTTTAGTCCAAAGGCTCTTTTAAGCCCTAACTCTTTCTTTTGCTCTTTTGGCCCTTCAGCCTCACAGGATTTCCAACATCCCTGGAAGGTATTTGCCCTCAGAAATGAGTCCAATAGTGCTTAGGAGGGAATTAGGTACTTCTCTGAGCTTACTTCCCCCGCCCCCCAAGACCCATGGTTACAAGCTGGCAGCTCCCCCCACATTCTAGTAAGATGTTTCATTCTGCCTGAGGCATGCTTGTCAGTTCTGGGTTCTTTTGCAAGATCTACGGCTTGTCCAACATGAAAGGGGACAAGGACAAAGTAGATAACATTTTGACTACTATGTAGATTAAAAATGACTTATTAACTACATGGTATAATAAAAGAGACAATGAAATGAGAGGTGGTTTTGAGTGAAGGTCTTGGGCTCTGGATGCTGACAGCTGGGGTCTGGTTCTGCTTCATGACCACAGACCATTCACTTCTTGAAGCCTGTGCTCCTCGCGTATTAATAAAAAGTGTACTAATCTCTACCTCCTACGGCCATTATAAGAATGAAGTAAGTTTAAAATGCCCTATGTGTGAACGTTCTCAGTACCTATGATGTAATGATATTAAAAGTAACCTGGCATGGTTCACAACATAAATACTAAAATAAGAGATCAGAGGAGTTCAAAGAGCACAGAGTGGGGTGACGCAGTCAAGAGTAGATTAAGTGAGGTGTACGTAGCGTTTGTATTTTTTCTGCAGCCCTGTCCAGAATGAATGTGTGAATTTGCTCCCATCTCTAAGGAATGAAGAGTTTTCTTTTCCCATTCTGTCTTCTAAGGTTAATGATCTTACATATGTACACTTTCAGAGCCTTCTGAAACTCCAAATGCGTATTTTGGCCTAAAAAGGGCTTCCCCCTCTTCCCTTCATTCCTCACACCCTCACATTTGGTAGATTACGTTCCCCACTGTGTGTGTGGACTGCTGGCCAGCTTTCTGCTTCTGTGGCTGGCCTCCATCTGACCCAGTTCAATCCAATTCTTCAAACTGCGTTTGAGGAAAATGCTTTACTTTCGGGTGTTTTATTAAATTCAGATGCATCGTGTTTCTTGAATTTCCTAGTCTGATTCTAGGATTCAGTTTAAAAGATCCAACTGGTAGACCGTGATTCACTCACACATTTTCAAAATAGCCGAGAAATTTTAGTGGGACCCCTTAGTTACAGTGACTGCACCACAGTTACAGTCTGTAACAATTGACACCTTTCCTCCCTTGCTTGTTACATTTTCTCTGCAGTCCCATGCCCCACAATTTGTAGCCTTCCCTGGAATTTACATGCATTTCAAAGGCATGCTGCATGAATATCTTTCCTTTGCTATGACCCTGAACTTGAAGAGCATATTTTCCGTCTCCCATAGAGGACATAAACTCCGTTTTTACTGAAGAATTCCACTGGACAACATGAAGTCTCCATCCTAAGTGACCTCCTGGGTAACGATTGTGTTTCATACCTTGACCAACGAGACTCTAAAGTGTTTCATTAACAATTGCTTCATCGTTGCCGAAATAGATTAATCATCAATACTCTCCCCCATTTACTTATCTTTTGGAACCTCTATTTTTTCCAACAATGCGCAGCCCAAACTTTCAGCTTCAGTTTTCTCAACCAGTGGTTATAAAGAACCACTGAATTGTGACTAACTCTTCGGGACTCCTGTCCCACATCCCAAATCTATAGTCCTTTGACTCTGTGGCAAGTTTCAAGTTGTTTTATCTTTGTTTTCTACAGGTTTTGCGTGGGTAAGGCTGTGAGCTACGGAATGTGTTTATCCCAAAAGAGACTCTGAACTTAGGGATGTAGTAGTAAACCTGATTTGCAAATAAGCCATGGCCATACATGTATTTTTCACCCACATATTTTTGTTAATATTAAGCAGTTATTTGCAAAACAAGCTGGTGCAATTCCTTGGTAGGATTGTTTTACAGGCTTCTATTCAGCTGTTGCAAGAAAAGAACTGCAAAAGGGATTTAAGTTGTATCTTATTACTCTCTGTTAGGGAAAGTATTGAATTTGGTTAAAAATCACTCAACTCATTTAGAAATTATGTTGCAGACAGACAAATGCAAAATGCCAGATGTTGGAGTTGGGTAGAGACCTAATTTGAGTCAATGAAAAGTCCACTCTGACTTCGTATTCTTGTCCCTTTACATGTCATTTACTTTCATTTTTCTCTCCCACTTAACTAAGTTTTGCTGTCTTATGAAACATAAAAATTCATAATGCACTTTAACCTTAATCTTATTTAAAAGGCTGTTTCATATAGATCTATTCTACATTCTTACAATCTCTATAATCACAAAATGTTCTTTGTTGACTAATTTCCCTGGTACCACTAGTCCTCTGATGTAATGAAGATCTGCAATGGACAACTTGCCATTTAAATTAATTCCACTTTTTATTTATATAATGTCTCATATAAGAAACTGATTATACATTTAAGAGGTTACTAGCTTGTGTCTCTTCCTTCCAAGACCACAGAGAAGCTGCAGTGATTGTATTAAGCTAAATAATACTTCATTATTCTGCCATTATGTAAGTCAGAAGGCAGAGATAGTAACACATCAATTATCCGGCTTTGTCAGTAAATGAGCTATTCCTTGTAAGCGGTTTTGTCAAGAAACGAAGTGTATCCTATTATGAGTTTAAAATATTAGTATTAGTCATTTGACATAGAAATCTAGTTTAAAAAAATCACTGTGTACCTCCAGGCTGGTCTGGCAGGAGACTGTCACTTAAAATCCCATTCTCAGGTTGACAAGAGGAAAGCAGGTGGTTCAGGAAAAAAGGAAAAAGTTGCTTTCAGACTGGCTGGCTCCTGGCTGTGCATCCCCTGCCTGCACGTGCTCCTGCTGGGGACACCCTCCATCCTCGCAGTGTGTTTCATGTTTCATTCCTGTGTCCACGTGGTCCAGCTTGCTTCTTTGGATTGCCTGCATCTCTTATCTCTGAACTAGAGCTTTGTTTGACTTATGGTTTCCTGTATCCCTCATTGGTATCTTCCTACCCCTAAACTCTGACACCCCCACATCTGTTCTCTGTCCCTGTAGCTTTGTCTTTTTGAGAATGGCGTATAAATGGTCTCATAGAATCTGCCCATGTTTTGGGATCATCTCCTTTCGTCTAGCATGATGCCGTTGAGATTCATCCAAGCTGTTGCAGGCATCAGGTAGCCAGTGCTGAGTACTAGCCCGTTATAGGGGTGGACATCAATTTGTTTACTCATTCCTCCATTGAAGGATATCTTGGCTTTTTTTCCCCCAATTTGTGGTGATTATGAATAGAGCTGCTAGAAACACTTGTGTGTAGGTTTTTATGTGAGGTAAATTTGCATTTCTTCTGGAATTGCTGGGTCTATAGAAAGGATACATATGTTTTCTCTTTGTAAAGAACTGTCTGTTTTCCAGAGTGACAATACCAGTTTACATTTCTACCTGCAACGTGTGAGAGATCTAATTACTTCATATTTTCATCATCACTTTGGTACTGTTGACACTTTTTAAATTTTACCCATTCTGATGAGTGTGGAATGATATCTCATTGTGGTTTTAATTTGCATTTCCCACATGAATAATGATGATGAGCATCTTTTCAAGTATTAATTTGCCATCCACGCACCATCTTTGGTGAAGTGTCTCTTCAAATCATTTGTTCATTTTTAAAATAAGATTGTGTCTCTAATTCAAAAAGATACATGTACCCCAATGTTCACTATTTACAATAGCCAAGATATGGAAGCAACCTAAATGTCCATAGACAGGTGAGTTGATAAAGAAGATGTGGTACATATATACATACATACACAATGGAATACTACTCAGCCATAAAAAAGAATGAAATAATGCCATTTGCAGCAACATGGATGGACCTAGAGATGATCATACTAAGTGAAGTAAGACAGAAAGACAAAGACAAATATCATGATATTTGTTATATGTAAAAATCTTAAAAAATGACACACATGAACTTATTAACAAAACAGAAATAGACTCACAAACATAGAAAATAATTTTTTTTAATTTTATGAAATTCTAATTTATTACTTTCTTCTCTTGTAGATTATGCTTTTGGTGTTGTATCTGGGACATGTTTGTGTAACCCAATGTCATAAAAATTTTCTTTTTTGTTTTCTTCTAGAATGCTTGTCGTTTTGTGTTTTACACTTAGGTCTATGACTTATTTTGAGCTAAGTTTTGTATAAGACGTGAGGTCGTAGTTTGAGATTTTTTTCTGCAGGTGGATGTCCATTTGTTCTGATATCACCCCAGCTCCCTTGATATGATACATTTATTCTGTTGAGACCTAGAAAACCAGAGAGACAAACTTATTAGAATAGCTTGTAGGGACAGAGGCTTTACCTACTGTGGTAACTTAATGGTCTTTCCTCTTGCTTCTTGTTCTGAGTTGTGCACTAGGTGGATGGGAAGACCCTATATGTGATATCCATCTGGATAACTGAGGTGTCACCATAAGTAAAACAAAACCAGATCACTTAAGCTGAAACACTGTTTCAACACAACTCAAACACCTGATCACTAGAATTATGCAGACATTTATAGCAGACTGGTAATAAGATTACTGAGTTATTTGCATCCCTCTTTCTTTTTTAAGGCAGTCCATATAATTTACATGTTTTGGTCCATTAATTAATTCAGTTAACACATAGTTATTAAACACCTACTGTGTGCATGTTACCACTCCAGATGCCTGGGAATCATTCATGAGTAAAAGCAGACAGAAGTCACCCCCTTGAAAGGCTTGTACCATGCTCACATGGGTAGTAAATTTGAACGTATGGGTGAGGACTAGGTGAACACATATTATTCATTTATATTAATAAGATAGTTAAAGATGGATCAAATAATACAAGATGAGGTATATATATATAAAATAAAATAATATAGTAATAAGACGATAGTAAAGGGTCTTAATCATACGTTAGTAAATAAGACACTTTTCCTATTTTCAAGGGCTTAAGAAAGTAAGACACAAGTTCCAAGCAGCGCCTTTCCATTGATTTCTTCTTTTATTTATTTAATAAATATTTATTCCTAAGTAATATATGCAAATTACCTTGCTGCTCTATGAGTATTTTAATTTCTCTTCCCTTTCTTTGGATTTGTCTGCGTGTGTGTGTGTGTGTGTGTGTGAATGAGTGTTGGAGGCTGATGTTGATGGTAAATATAGTGCAATGTAAACGTGATGCTCTCCATAAAAGTGGTCCCAACCGGAGCAATGAGAATTTGGAAGAAATCATCCTGGCTGCTGATGTACAAGGCCCTGCTTGTTTGGTCCCATGCCTACCAAGAAATGGTTAGTAGCAAGGATTTCTTTCTTCATTTTTAGTATGAACATTTTAGTATGGACAGTTTCAAGCATATGCAGTATTTGAGAGAAAAAAAACTATAAAAAAATCCCATGTCACCATCATTCAGCTTTAAACATTTTTTAAAAATATTAACAGCAAGGATTTTGCAGTGAGGCTCATGTGAGATCATGTCCTGGTTCCTTACCTGCTGGCTCTGTGACTGAGATCAAATTGCTGACCTTCTCTTAGCCTCGGTTTTCTTATCTGCAAAATGGAGTTAATGATGCCGTCCTCAGTGTGTATGTGGAGCATCAGGGGAGATAACGAGCAGACTATGTCACTGTGTCTGTTACTAGAGGGACTCAGTACACACCGTCTACCTGCCCCTCCTCCATGGCCCCAGCAGCTTCTTTTTAGCACCATAGTTGTTTTGTGTAATAAAACCAGGGTCACCTTGAAAGAAAGGTGTGTATTGTCCATCAGTTTGCACCCTGCTTGGCAAATAGCATGTATTCAACAGATAATTACAAGCTAACAAGTGAGTGATTGGAGATTTTACAGGAGAGATGTGGAAAGATGTTGATGTAGGGGAAAGGCATTCTAAGAAGTATATATCAGGGGTAGAAAAGTCCAACAGGTGCTCACAAAAATGATAAGGTCTCTCGCTGGACAAGTCTAGAAGGCGCGAGTAGAAAGATTATGTAGATAACAGGGAGCCGCTGAGGTTTTCCCAAGCAAGTTATTTTTACTTAGTGTGGCCGTTGTCAGTGTTTAAGTGTGTGTTTTAAAACAGAGTTTTACTGTTAAACAATGCTATGGGGTGAACTGTGTCCCCCACCTCAAAAAGATACGCTTATGTTTTAACCCCCTGTCCTTTGAATGTGACTTGATTTGGAAATAGGGTCTTTGCAGGTGTCATCAAGTTAAGATGAGGTCATTATGGTAGGCTGTAGCCCAGCATGACTGATGGCTTTATGAGAAGAGGGACATTAGGACACAGAGACACGAGAGAGGACAGAGAATGCCATGTGGTAACAGAGGTAGCGTTTGGAGAGCTGAGCTGTAAGCCAAGGGATGAAGGCCACCACCGGGAGCTGGGAGGAGGCAAGGAAGGCATCTCGCCTGGAGGTTAGAGAGGGAGCCTGGCCCTGCCAACGCCTTGATTTCAGACTTCTAGGCCCCAGAACTGTGAGAGAATGAAAGAATTCCTGTTGTTTAAAGTTACTGAGTTTGTGGCGCTTTGATCACGGCAGTCCTGGGAAACGAATACACAGAGCTTACACGTTCTCCCTGGAAATCCCGTTGGCGTTATCAACTTGCGCCACTAACGTTCTAGGTAGCGCCTAAAGATAAACTTTGGTCCCGTCGCCTCTTGAATGGTCCCAAATGCAAAATTAAGAGAGATGCGGTTTGGAAATGTCCACGGGAGCCCAGAAGCCAGAGGTCCAGGCCCGGCGCTCCCCGTGCTGTGCAGAGCTACCCACGTGCAGGGAGAGAGGGGCTCGCGGCAGCAGCAATAATAACATGTACACTTGCCGGCCCAGAGACGGCGGGAGGCGCAGGAGCGGCCCGTCTGGTTCTCCTGGCTGCCGTGGGGCCTCGGGGCCTTGTGCGGCGTGTCTAGATGCTGTACCTCTGAGTGACGAGTGAGCTGTGCTGTGTTGTGACAGCAGGCTGGGGATGATTTTGGAAGCGCATTGTGTGGCTCAGAAAGCGGGGGCTGGTGGGGGGGGGCCTTGCCAGAGGGCTTGGAGCGCGTCCAGGTTTATTTGTCTTACTGCTCAGCCTCCTCCCCCAGCGCTGCTTGGAAGCAGCCAAAAGGGATGCTCCGGAAGGAACTGACAGAATACAGGTGGGGACTCAGCCGGTTGCCGACTAGTCAGGGGGGCATCTAATGAGGAACAGAGTTCACTTCAAAATGGAGAAAATCCATACGTAGTGACTAGAGACCAATCTTTGGTGACCTGATGTGGAAGATCTTTTCCATTCTCCTAAAACTAACAGCCCCAAGTCAGAGCTGTGCACGTAGTAGAGTTGACAAAAATAAACAAAAATGTATCAGGCTGTTGGCTATGCCTCCTTCCAGCTGACTACCATGGGGGGAAATTGCTGTGCCAGCTCTCAAAAAAGGAGCTTACATCCCCTCCAGGCATGTGTTCTGGGTGTGGGAGCTGCCCACGTTCAAGGTGAAGTTAGAGATGGGAGGGGAGACCAGGAAATTTTATTAACAGAGATGTTCTGGCATTGCACAGTCAGGTGGCGCTCAGCCTCACAGCTTCCGCCAGTGCTCTTGGGTTGTTTTGGGGGGGGGGGCTGGGGGCTTCCTGGGCTGTTTCCGACTCCCAGGCATTGGGGTTTTCTCTTGGAACAACATGGAACAGGGTTGGACCTCAACCCCAGTCATTCTTCTTGGGGTTGCAATTTCTATTTTGTCTCCGAAAGAGACTCCTTCCCTGTTATGGGTTGAACGCTTCCCCCCCAAATTCATATGTTGACGTCTTGGTACTTTAGAACGTGACGTTACTTGGAAACAGGGGTGTTGCAGACGTACTTAGTTAAATTAAGATGAGGTCATTAAGGTGGGCTGTAATCCAGTGTAACAGTGTCCTAATGAAAAGGAAACATTTGGATGTGTAACGGGAGAAGTCCATGAGAGGTTGAAGGCAGAAACTGGGGTGATGATTCTGTAAGTCAGGGAAACCAATGTTGCCAGCAAAGCACCAGAAGCTATGAGGGAGGCATGGCGCAGATTCCTTCATGGCCCTTGGTAGGTAAACAAGCTCGGGAATCAAGCTGAGCGAGGGCAATAGCTCAGTGTCACAGCGCATGCTCAGCACACACGAGGTCCTGGGTTCAATCCCCGGTACCTCCATTAAAAAAAAAAAAAGAAGAAGAAATCAAGCACCTTGATTTCAGACTTCTAGCCTCCAGAACTATGAGAGATAACTTTCTTGGTTGGCCACACAGTTTGTGGTACTTCGTTCTTATTAATAAGCATGAAATCAGACATGGGGAGCGGTGGGCTGCAGGGCAGTGGAGCAGACCTGGGGAGTGGGGTTCAACAGTGGGGTTGTGATGGAGAGGTCTGGAAATTGGCACGTGGACGTGACCCTACTAACTGCCCCGGACTGTGTTTTTCCAAGCATGCCCCTCCCTCCGCATGCGGTAACAGCCCTGCGGGGCCACAGTGATGAGAGAGAGGACAAGAGAGCAAGGACTCCAGGTCACATACACACAGACGAGACACGACAACCAATTCCATTTAAATTTAATCAGAGAGTTGAAGACAGGAAGCTAAAGACTTTAGTTCCCTAAGGGATGATATATTAGGATTCCAAGTGTATCAGTTATTCTAAAAATAAAAGTAAACATGTGAAGGAAATAAATTAATAAACAAAGAAGCCAAGTGTTCATTAGAAGACTGCTGTTTTCCTGCCTTGGAAACATTGCTTCCTCAGAAAAGCCATGGATTCTCCTGTAGGCTGGTCCTTGCGGTGATGAATGTGACATTCTAGAAATCTGTGTCAAAGCCCTTTACGTTTTTCTTCTCTTTCCTCTTTTATTTGTTTTCCACCCCAATTCTTAACAGCGTCTTCCTACAAATAAGATAAGGCATGTCTTAACGCTAATACAATGCTTAGCAAATAGATACTTAAGAAACGGTCATTCTTTTCATTCAATTTCCTGTCTCTTAATGGTCCTTTTTATTATATCTTCTTTAAATATATGTGCCTTAAACCTCAACATATTCATAAGAGCAGAGACCGCAGTCCTACTTTTATTTAATGAAATTTAATTAGCTGCTAACTTTTTTTAAAGAGTGAGATTATATATACACATGATTTAAAAAGTGGATTTCCAACTCCAACTTTTCTGAAGACAATTGGAAGATCTGGCCACCCCGGTAACTTCTGGCTGAAGCTTTAGCACGCTTTGGGGCAGGGCGTGCATGCTCCGCCACCTTGCCATGGCCCCTTCCTGCGTGCTTTCCCCTCGACAGCACAGAACTCTGCCAGGGCCGGGGGCAGCAGGGATGAGTCCCTGCTGGGAATTTACCCTTCTTTCCAACTCTGCTTCCTCTTCCCTGCCTCCACGTTATTTCCCACATAGCTGTGTAACTATCTGATTCAATCTAAAACTATTCTTGGCGGAAAGCAAAACCTGGTTAACATTTGCATTAAGTGGGTATTAGTAACATTAGCCAGGAAAGGCTGCCTATGTCGAATTTGGCAGAATAAACAGAAATCTGCACCATTAGTACTGCTTAATTAGCACCGCTAGAGAACCATGCCTATTAGTATGTTGAGCTTGTGGCCGATGCTTTCTGAACACTAGTTAATAAGTAAATATTTCCTTTTAAATTACATTTTATGAGCCAGGTCGCTAGTGACAGAATTGGACAGTGGCTGATGTAATAAAAGAATTAATTTTTAATAGCATTCGGAGTTTGCAACATCTGCAGAATTCCTTGGTCTGAGTATTGCCCTTGAACTGGATTGCCTTTTATCATCAACTTGACTTTGGCAACCTCAGCTGTGATGAAAGAGAATAGGGGGGAAATTGTGGGGTGATCCGATTCTAATACTGTTCTCTGAAGAGGGCAGGAGAGTCACAATGTCCCACAGAGGGGGTGAGTAGCAAAACGAAGCTCAGTCCAGGCTGGTGTGATGGAAGTTATCAAAGATGGTTGATGGATTTCAGCCCTGGTGATGCTTTTATAGGCAAATGGAATGTAGCATCCTCCATTGGGAAATGATGGTCTGGTTTGAAGCACCGTATGTGGGTTTAGGATTGTAACCAGAAGAATTTTTGATAATTCTAGGTTGACTTAAACTGAGGGTATGACATAAGGGCGTGGATGCCCACCAATTGGATGCAGCTGGAGGAATCAGAAATGACTTTGCTGATGCAAAAACTTGGCATAATAGAGCATTGAAAGAGCAACGGGTCACTAAGGGGTCAGAAGTGCAGACCAGGCACCAGGAAGTGTGACTTTCAAAGCAAGTGGCAGGTCAGAGGCCAGGTATACAAACAAGAATCGGGACACAAATGCCAGGTGGTAAGGCTGAATGAAACCCAGAGCACTGCAGAGAGCTGAGAACCAGGAGACCTGAAAGGCAAGGCAGGTTCAGGGCAAGGTGAGCAGAGACTCAGGAGTTCGGAGGGAACTTCGTTCCTGAGGGGAGCCCACATCCAGCAGGAGGATGGATGCCGTCTCTGTGCCCAAGCAGAGCCGGTCCCAGGGAGTTGGTCTAGAAATCTGAGAGTGAGGAGACCAAGTCAAGCGCTTTGCACATCAACCCTGGGTTAACTCATGTACATGAAGAGAAGAAGGAAGAAGCTGCTTTGAGGATGACATCCTGCTTTTGAAACCCTATAACAGCTTTTCTTGGAGGAGATAAAAATGCAGTGCATCCTTCTTGGTGCGTCCTCATTAAACCCCGGCTCTACTGACAGTCATACTTTTCAGCACCTGCATTTTGCCGGCAGATCGGAACTTGACAATCATTTAAAAATTGATGCTATTGGTGAGAACAGTGTTGTTCAACATCATGGTACTTGATACCAGTTACAACCTCCAGGTACACGTAATAGTCTCTCTGAAATGTGTATCAGGCTCTCGAATTAAAAATACGTTTATAATTTAAAAATGTGAGATAATGGTTTCAGGGAAGCTGACAATATAGAAATCAGTTTCTAAAAAAGGTGCAGTCCAGAAATAGACACACGCTCCCTCTGTCCCCTCTGTCCTGGCACACATAACCCAAAATTTGGACCCTCACATTTGTAACTCATTTGCATATGTAAGTGCCAGTTGGCAGTGTTTTGAATGCTTCAGCACTTCTCCGCATCCGTTTGAGTTGGGGCTGCAACCGAAACCCTGTTTCAACGTGTTTTGTTTTTCCTGCCATTTCCAAACTAAGTTGTGAGCTCGGGACCTCTTCCAAGAAGCCCCAGAAAGTAATTTAGTTTCACCTTCTTCCTGTCCTGTAGCCTGTCTCATTCAATGTCTCTCTGAGACTGACTAGAAGTCTCGTGGTCATTCCAGTGAATCTCAGAATGTCTAACTGTGGCGCAACATGTGGGAAGCCATCCAAGGAAGATGGACATGTTGGCTCCTGTTAGCACCATGTAGAGATTTTCGATCCCTAGGCTTTGAGTTCTTTTTCTGGGTTAAATCTCTGTGCTGAGCTAGGTGTTATTCTTTCTTTTCTCCTTCTTTCCTCCTTCACAATCTGCAGGTTTCTTTTCTTTCCACCTCCACGAGGGCACTGGTTAATTGGTGCACAACCATTTGGCTGAGTGACGTGTAAGGACGGATGGTTTACCAACGGAAGCAGTCACGGCCGAGTAGCAGGGGGGTGAGCTGGCAAACGTCTTTGAGCAGGATAATTAGAGGACAGGATGCTTTTTCAATTTAATTTTTACTTTAAATCTATTTTTAATTTGTAAGGTTATCCTTTAACAGTTTCAAATGGGAATACAGGCAGATATGTCTGTCACCCACTCCTGTTTCCTAAGCCACCCACTTCCTCTCCTTTTTGGTAATCAGGGGCTCCTCTTTACAATTCACAGAGACTTTATGCATATCCAAGCGTTACCATGGGAGGTTAGCATTAGATACCAAGAAACAGTATCAGCTGCTTTCGAAAGGTGATGCCACATAGTATGTCAGCAGATGACGCTGGATTTCTTGCTCCAGGCAAAGATTCTATTTCTGCTCTAACAAAAGATGCTTTGTGCTTTGAAAGTCAGGAAATGTGAAGTCCAAAGATAATTTCAGAACAGAGAGAGAGAAGATAGGCTGCTGGCAAATCAAGGTTAGGAAACCTTCCTTATAGCTCTGATATATTTATCCAGATAAAAGAAGATGAAGATGGAGATGAGAGGCAGTAGCCAAAGTACCTCTCGAGTCATTGCCCTGCAATTCATACCTAAAGGCGGGGTGGGAAGCCCACCTCTGGGTCTGGAGGGACAGACCAGTTAATAGACCCTTGAATGTTAACGTGCATACAAGTGGGGAATCTTGCTAAAATGCAATTGCCAATGCAGTCTGTCCTGGGTGTGGCCTGAGAGTCTGCATTTCCAACAAACCTCCAGGTGCTGCTGGTCCTCAGACCACGCTTCGAGTACCAAGAATAAACAGATTCTACCACCAGAGACTCCGTCTCCGCGGGTGTAAGACAGAACTCTGCCTTTTGATGACCTTGAGAGGTAATTCTGATGTAGGCTGACCTCAGAATACACTGTGAGAAACCCAGCTCCTGGAATTTTCTTTCCTTCACATAAATAGAGTGGAGAAGGTGATCACCGTGGAGGATAGAAAAGGCCTGGGGAGGCGAAGGATAAAGCTGTGGGCAGATGGGGGCGGGGAGGGGAGGGAATTTGAAGCAAGTGCATATTCTGCAGTTGAAACCCAGTTTTACTTCTCACCAGTGAGATGATTTTCTCAGAAGGAGGATGACAAGACTTCCTCCATCTCTCTGCTGTAGGCTTTGGGATAATAGCCACAGACATTGACTAACACCCTGTTCCTTGAAATTTCTCCTTCTCCACGACCTTCGGTTCCAGTCATCGAATCTTCAGCGTATCCCAATGAAGCCAATGCGCTTCCTCGTGTAATCCCACCGCAGGTCATCCAGACGCCCTCACGTAGGCTGATTTTGTCCCAGAACTCAGATTTGGCTTTCAGGCATGTGATACGCAAATGCTTAAAGGGACATACGTCCAGATTTCCAACACAGTCCTGATCTCTGTCAGGACACCAGTGGGCACTGACTGGTTCAGAATCAACTTGGCTAGTAAAATGAGTAAGTATTGTCTGTTTCCATTTCCTGGGAAATTGGGCTCATTCTGTAAACTCAGGCTTCTCTGGGAAGGCTTTTCAGGGTGTCTCCCCGCTGCCAGCCAGCTACGCACGGCCACTGTGTGCATCTGCCTCTGGGCTCCCTGGGGGCAGTGGGTCAGATGTTCACTGGATGTGATGGAGGAAGGATGGAAGCGACTGGAGATAAAGAATTCCGGCAGGCATCTTTGTCTCCTGCACGCCAAGACCCCTATGTCCCTGTCTCAGGTCCTCCGTGCAGAAATGACCACCCCTTTTTTAGCGTGGGTTGCCAAGCCCCAGCTGAACAGGGTGAGGGAAGTAGACTCGACTGAATTCGTTGCTGCTTTGTGCCCCCTTGTGTTCAGCACGCTGCTTTTAATCATAACAGCTTGACCACACGCAAAGCCCCAAAGCAGACAAGGAGGGATGAAGTTCTCCCTAACTTGTGCACCTGCTGTCGCTGATGTAGGAAGTGAAAATAACAAAAAATGCACGCCGTCCCACGCAACACAGAAACACCAGCCCCAAAAATCCCCTCGCGAAATGCCACCGAGACTCCCACTCAGCCCACACCCTCATGCAGGCGCAACGGCTGAGCACCTGGCATGGGGGCGTCGCACCGCACACCTCGCATGTCGCCTTGCTCCTGGCGGGAGCAAGGGGATTTAAGCACGGGCACCCGATTCACAGCTTCCAGCTGACTTGCTTTAACTGTCGCAGTGTCCCTTTGAAGTGGCAGCAATGGCATTACTATTATTTTCCCTAATAGTAAAGATTACACAGCCCGTGTTATGGGTTGAATTGTGTTCCCCTGACCCCAAATTCATATGTTGAAATTCTAACCCCTAGTTCCTCAGAATGTGACCTTATTTGGAAATAAGTCATTGCAGATGTCACTAGCTAAGAAAGGATTAGGATGGGCCCCAATTCAATGACTGGTGTCCTTATAAAAGGAAGAGATTTGGACACACATACATGCACACAGGGAGAAAACCACGTGAAGATGAAGGCAGAGATCATATTGATGTTTCTAAGAGCCCAGGGACACCAAAGACGGCCAGCAAACCCCCGGAAGCTGGAGGAGATGTGTGGAACAGATTCTCCTTTGGAGCCTTTAGGAGTGACCAACCCTGCTGACATCCTGATGGTGGACGTTTAGCCTCCAAAACTGTGAGACAACACATTTCTGTTAAGTCACCCAGTTTGTGACACATGGTTACATCTGTCCTGGCAATCTAATACAGCCCCCAAGGAACAGCATGGGGACTTAAAACAGGTTTTTTCGATCCCTGGCTACTAATACTATCAGCTGTTGTACCAAGGAGGAGCTGAGAGCATGAGGACCATGGCAACGTTAACATTGTAAAGCCAATGAGGAAGCATTTTTTTTATCCCCCTAGTCCCCTAATTTAGACACAGTTGGCAACATCAGCTTGTAAACAGCCCTTGGTTCCTGCCCCCAGGCCTCCCCTAGTAAGGGCTGGACGCTTACTCCCAGGCTGTATATCCTCATGTTCTGATTGCTGTTGCTGCACAGAAACCTCTTCTGAAACACAGACACTCAGTACAAATCGTGTTTCACTGCAACGCACAGATTCTGAAGTCTCACCTGGGTGGTTCTTTTTTGCTCCGGACATTTTCCAAGGACTGTAGGTCATTCTCGGACTGAAAGGGCCTGTCTGGAGGAACCGAGACAAGCTCACTTCCACGTCGGGTGCCTCAGTGGGGATGACCGGACGCCTGGAGAGTGCAGCTCAGCTGGGACCGATAACCCAGATGCTTGCACACAGCATCCGAGCACAGTGGCTGCAGGGTGCTCAGACTTCTTGTGTGGGCCCTGGCTTTCCCTAGAGTAAGTGTCCCAAGGAAGCCAGGGAGAAGTTGCCTGGCCTTTAAAGACTCAACCTTGAAAGCCGCAAATATCATTTCCACCATGGTCTGTTGGTCAAAGGGGTCACTGAGGCCCAACCAGATCCCAGGGGAGGCTTCAAAGACCTCACCTCTTGACAAGAGGAGAATCAAATAACGTGCAGTCATTTAACAACCACCAATTCTACCTTCCCATTTCTTGAGTAGTAAAGAAAACGAGTAAACTCTCTACTTTTCTCCAGTCTCTGCTCTGGTGTCCCAGGGCTCAGACACGGGTGGCGGGGGTGAGAACCCACCTCCCCGGAGAAGCACCCACAGCTGCTTATGTGCTTGCTTCATGGCTGACACTGTACCCACGGAGGTCCGAGTCTGCGCCCTTGTAGAGCGTCCAGTTCCAGGCCGGGAACTTCTTAAGAGGCCCAAATGGAAATGAGAAGGGTTAATAGGACCCCTTCCCAAATCAGCGAGCCCCCAGACATGAGTTGTCTGAGCCCGTTGGCTCCACGCTTCCGGAGTTACTTAGCGTCCTCCCAGGTCCTCTTTTATCATCTCTTAAAAGCAGCCACAGGTGAAGCCCACACCTGCTCTATTCACTGTCTGCTGGGGACCCAATGACAGGCTGAGCTGTCTGGAAGAGTGAAGTGTCCCCCAGCCCCAGAGAAGTGGGGGCCACATCACCAAGCTGTGTTCTTCAGAGCACATTCCCTTAAAGCAACACCTCTATTAGCGAAGTGGGGGCTGGACTTTTTGTTTGCCTCCTTTGGTATTTCTCTCGCTCTGCCTTGCCCATGGTCCGCACGGTGTCCGGGTTACTCGGGACGGTGACGCTACCTGCAGAAGCCCATGAGATTCATAGCATTCTGCCACTTACTTGACCTTAGAATGCAAGGCACAATAAAAAACCAGACAGTATGCAATTGTTGTTTAACCCCAATATTATTATCTTGTGTAGATGTGTGTGTGCACACGTGTGTGAGCTTGAGTGAGAGAAAGAGAGAGAGTCTTAAATCCCCATCTAGGGAGTAAGTTCCTTGAAGATGGGAACTATATGATATTTACTTTTACCTTTGGAAGAAATCCATGGTGATGTGTTCAGCACATAGTAGGCAATGTGTTGGGTACATAGTAGGTACCCACTGAATGTCTGTAGGAAGATGGATGGGGGATTAGTCAAGCCAAGTCTGCTTTTTCCATTGCTTTCAGGACCCTAGTGAAATCTCGTGTATATGCTTAAGTATATGGTGGAACGTGGAATATGGAATAGGAATGGGGAAGCGGATGGGTGCCCAGGTTGGAGCTGGAGCCCTTGAACTAGAACGAGGCTGACTGACGAGGAGTGAGTGGGTTGGTGGCCAGGTCACCTGGGTTGGCTTTGGACATACGTGATAGAGACAGAAAGGGGAACTAGACTGATCGCCCATTTCAAGCATGGAGAAATTTGATCAGGTGCTCAGGTTCAAGTGCTATTTGAAGAGATGCAGCGATAGACGGCCCACCTTGGGTTTCTCACGAAGGCAAATGTTGGCATCTGTGCATTATTCAAAACTCATCGCCCACGTGGCCTGCGCTCGGCTGCCCGCAGGACATTTCCTCTTCACAGACCTCGCAGCAACCTGCCAGCGAACCTTCGACTCCTGCATTCTACCGAAGCTCTTCCCTAAAGTGTACTGATAAACCTGAATTCAAAAGGGGTTCAGTTTCCCTAGCCTCGATTCTCCTAGGCTTCGTCATTCAGCAGTATCTTATCTATACTTTTTTTGAAAAAGATTATTTCATTATGTAACTTATGCTTGTTATCAGTTCAAAAGTCCATTAATCCAAGGTAGTTCCTGTGTCCCTGGTGGAAGCCTTAGAGGCTTACGGTCAGATGAGGAACATCAGGACGTCAGTGCTTTGGAAAAGTTACTGCCAAGGTGGTGGCCAAGCTCATCGGGGCAGTAGAGATTTGGGAAGATAGTCAGGACGCCTTGGTAATAATTCAGCTGGGATGCAATAAAAGCTGATATGGACCCAAAAGGCATTTTGAAGAATAGACAGTTTTGAAGAAGAACCAAAAATATCTGACTGACTAGATAAAAGAAAAGAATCTGAGATGGTTTCTAAGTTTTGAGCTGCATGATTGTGGCGTTACAGCTGACAGAAACTGAGAAGTCTGAAAGGGGATTTGGTTTGGGGAAAAGATAAGGGTTTGGTTTTAGACTTGCTATGTTGGAGGTGTTCTGGATAAGAACCATGACACTGTGGGCTATGGGGTAGCGGTTCACAGGAAACTTGTGTTTCCCTCCCCTCCTTCTGTGCCCGAGGAGGAGCCCTGATATGGTCCAAATTGTCAGCAGACCCTGGCGTATAGGGTAAAGGCGCCAGGGAGAAGTGGGGTGGTTACTGCTCTCTCTTCTGCATGCAAGGACCATTTCCTCTTTGACCATCTCTACCTTAGAACTCTCATGCAGCTGGTGTGGTAAGGCGGGCAATGGAACGTTTCCTGCTAGGGAGGCATTCCATTCTATCTTTAAATCCTCCCAACCTTAAAAACCCAGAGAGGAACCAGGGTGGGGCCTTCCAGAAAGAGGGGGTTGGGGTGTCTCTTCCTGGCATTTTTTTCTTCCTAGGCCTTACCTTAAATGGACAAAATTAATCTTTATATTTCATATGTGATCCCAGAGGCAGGAGACCAGGTAGATGTCTGGGTCCAAACTCCCAGCTGAAACTCATACTCCTATGCCTGGTGATGTAGCAGAAGGGTGAGCCCACAATCCAGGAGGGGATAATAGTCAAAGACTTGAACTTGAACTTGAACTTGAACTTGAATTTTTTTTATGACTAATGTATAATTTTGCTGGTGCTTAAGAGAGCAGAGAAGTGGGGAATATAAAATAGCAAGATACTCATGTTTTAGAGGATAATCCAAAACCTATTGTTAATGAAACCTGTGGAGGAAAATATGCTGAAAGAAAAGACAAGAAAAGACCAAAAAAGCAGAAGTATCCTGTGACAAGCCAGCAATTCCACTCCTGGACAGTTACCCAATGACAATTGGCACGTACGTTCTACAAAAAGACATCCACAAGAGTGTTTGTAATACGTGGCAGCCAAAAATGGAATCAACCCAAAAGTTGATCGGTGGCAAATGGATAAATGAATTGTGGTTTATTCACTCAAGGGAATATTTTACAGCAATAAAAAATTAACGGGCTATAACCACAAGTAGCATGGCTGAATCTCACAAGCATAATCTGAGGAGAAGGGGCCAAACTCAAAGGAGTACATACTCTGCGATTACACCTACATGAAGCTCAAAACCTGGTGAAGTTACGCTGACGGAAGTCAGGAGAGTGGTTACCCTTAAGGGAAGAACACAGAGTCTTCTGGGATTCTGGTTATTTCCTTTATCTTGATGGGGGCTTGTGCATTCACTTAAAAATTTTTGAGGTGAACACTCTCACATGACTTGCATCTGTATATACGTTTTACTGTGATAACATTTGCATAAAGGAAAAAAAATCACAAGGTAGATCTTTGGGGAAAGTGCTCTCTTAAAAGCTAAGTACAGGAAGACACACTAGAGAAGAAGTCATTAGAAAAGTAGCAGAATTGCTGTGTTCATTTCCACGAATGCTAAGAGGGAGTCTTGAGAAATTGTAGGGAACTACATAAAAATGTTTAACTTACCATGTCAAACAAAGAAGGAATGAGATCAAAAGTCAGGCAATAGCCTGGAAGATATATTTACAGCAATAAGGAACTGGTTTACACAATTATGGAGGTCAAGTTCAGACCCAGGGTTGCTGACAGCATGCTCCCGTCTGAGTCTGCAGGCCTGAGAACCAGAAAGGCCAGTGGTGGTAATTTCCAGTCTGAGTTCAAGTTCAGATGCAGGAGAAGATGGACGTTTCAGCCCAAAGACAGTCAGTCAGAAAGAATTCTTTGTTACTCAGCAAAGAATACTTATTCTTTGTTACTTTATTCTGTTTAGGCCTTCAAGGGGCTGGGTAAGGCCCACCCACACTGGGGAGGGTGATCTGCTTTACTCACTCTGCTGAGTCAGTCTCATCCAGAAACTCCCTGACAGACATACCCAGAAATAAAGTTTAACCAAATAACTGGGCACTCCAAAAGTGACCCAGTCAAGCTGATGCATAAACTAATCATCATAACTCTGACCAAACATAAATGAGCAAAGGATGTGAATGAGGGACACGAATGGGTGATAATGGCAGATGCCCATTTGTGGCAAATCCCACAAAATATACTCATAGACACTATCGCTTATTTTCATTTATAATAATTTAGACTTCTCATGTAATAACCAATGCAGTTTCTATAGGAACATGTGAAAAACAGAAATGAAAATAAGCTTTAAGAAATTGAAATAAGTTGGTCAAAATTTTTAACCTCTCCATGCGATGACTTTGCTGGATTGCAAGATGTTTAAGCCAAGGGCTGCATTTTTGCATCTCAGCAGCTAGTGCAACGCCTAAGCTCATGAATAAAGCCCCGTGACACAGGTATGTTATAAGTTTGGTTGGTTCAGTGGGTTAGGTCCACCGGGCTCACTGTCATGCCAGGCTGCCCTAGAGTGGGACTGTCCTCTGTCGCTAGAATGGCTGCACTGATGCCTTGGAAAAGCCAGAGATGACTTTGACAGATCTGTAAACTCGCTGCTCATTGGCCCCTTCCTAACCAGGGCTTTCCATGCAAATGTGTCTTACAGTCTACAGATTATCTAACTCCCATGAAATTTAGACAGAAAATGTTATGCCTTTAATTGAAAACCTCCAGTTCATTTTAAGACTCAAGAGTTGGCACAGGTAAGACAGAATAGACCATTTTCATTAAATGGCAAGTTGATATTAATATCAATATTCTAAATCTATCGCTCAAAGGAATTTCAAGAGAAAAGAAATCACTGTGGTTTGTCTGGCATTGATATACAAGACACACATCTATATTTTTCACGTACCTATGCATGTCATTTGTGTGGAAATTACTTTGCCTATTGCAAGTGAGTGCCACAGGTCTTTAGTTTGTGATACTTTTACACTTTTTACTCTTGGGAGAGTTAATTACAAACAATTTAATTAAGATCTCTTGCTCATTAATGTTCTAGTAGCTTAGCAAGTTTGCGTTAGCTCAGCAGGTTGCAAAGGTTCAATTTTATCAGTTATCCTCCCATTAACTCATACACCATCAGCACTGTGCTTGTTTTTTTATCCTTCTCTGCCTGGGGTACCGACAGAATTTAAAATATCATTAAAACTAAGAATTCGGGAAAGACTCCATTGGTTGCCACCTGTCCTGATGAGGCTTGGATTTCCATTTTGAATCTCTAGAATACGAGATTAAGGGTGTCTGAATAACGTCTCTTCCATAAGACCAAAGAAACAAAAAAAAACCCCACATATTTTATTTTTGATTAGACATAGAACAACTAGCATATGGTTTTCATTAGCTTTGTGAGAAATATAGATTTCAAAGAAAAAAACCTGTTCTAGAATTCATTAGAAGCACAAACACTAGAGATATAAGTTTTGGCTAAAAGAGTATTATAAAGAATATATTTAACACCGGGGAAAATACAAATCAGGTCTTAAGGAAATATTTTTCTATTTATCCTTTTTCAGGACATTTTATGTCTATAGGCATAATTTATACCTTGATCTCAGGTATCACCAATACAGGCTGCCCAGAATGGATTATATGATCTGTGAAATTCAAACTTGTTAAAAGTCAATGCAATTTTTTTCTGGTTTTTTTTTTTAAACTAATTGACCCTTTTCTTTCCCTTGAGGTATAAATGGTTAAGTAAATAAGGAGTGATTAGCTTCCTGATTTAAATAGTAAATAAGGAACCGTTAATGTTGTACCATGTTGGGTTTTTTTACCCCCAAGATTCTGGCCATGAATCTCAAGTTCTCTTATTAACCATGATGTTTACTAATAATTATTGGATTTGAATCTCCTTTCTGCTCTTGGGCAGGCCATATCTTATAATGCTGTCTTCACATGAGGGAAAATGGTTACAAAAAGAAAGACACTTAGAATTTGTTTCTTTCTTTGTTTTCAATTCTATAAGCCCTAAAATAACCTGGAAACATTTTTTTATTTTTGAACTGGATAAATTCTAATATTCTGAGATTGAACCCAGAAATGATTACTTATTCATAGGGAATAGGATAAATTTAAAAGACCTTTGTAAAATTAATGAGAAAATAGAAATATTTCTTTAACAACTTAAAGATCAAAAACATTGAAATTAGTTAAATTCTGATTAGCAAAAATATTTCTTGTAAATTGATAAAGGGAAAGGAAGAGCTAAGAAAAGAGACCGTGGGCTCCTGAAGACAATGTGACCCAGGACAAGTTGCAAGATTGAGCAAATCAAAATACAGAACTCTCAGTGGGCTTTGAATTTCAGACAGATAATATTTTGGGATAGGTTTGTCCAATACGATATTTGGGACAATTTTATCCTGAAAAAGTATTTATTGTTTATTTGAAATCCAAATTTAACTAGGCATCCTGTATTTTATCTGGCAACCCTAGACCCAGGGAACTTGGGTTATGAGTTCAAGGTCACAGGGCTACTTTGTGGCACGTATACCAATAGAACCTGGGTCTCATAAACGGTATGATTCCCATTCTCTACATAATTCTCCCATGGACAAACATCTTTAATTAGTGGTTTTTAAAAATAAAAACATTTTTCTTTTATTTTTCAGATGTCTCATGTCCAAAGACTTTTTCCTATTCCATAAAATGATACTCTTAAAAAAGGATCTTAATATAAAAGTCACATTCAGCTCTCCTGATTATTTGGTAAAATGGTTATTTTAACATGGAATATCAAAATTGTTCTTCTCTCTGTGGTTTTATAGCCAAGTAATTTGACTGTGTATTAAAACTTAAGAATTATGACCAAGGAAATTGTAATTCAGGATCAGACTTGCCATGTAAAACTTTGAACACTCTCAAAAAATCCATATTTTCCCTCCTCGCTATTATTTTACCATCAAAAACGAAAGCAGAGGGTGGCTACTTACTGATGAAATGTACAAACACTGTTTGAAAAGACAATGATTTTTGCAGCTGAGAACTCTAGATGGAAATGGGCAGCCGTTTGTTTCAGTGGCTACGATTTTATAACCCAAAGCTGTGTTTTCTGGCAGGAAAATTTGGTGCCTGGATCAGAAGTGTGAAAACATGAGGTCCTCTGCAGGATGCTGGGAAATGAGGCTGGTGGTTCTCGTAGCCTTTGAGGACAGGCACTGAAATTGTGGCTAGTTTAAAAATTAAAAAAAAAAAAAAACCCTTAAGAACCAGAGTCTAAAATCCACACTCTAATTGGTTTCCTTGCACCATCTCGATGGTATCTGAAAGAGGAATACCAAGGTACTGATTCGCTTACCTCTGTGCTGTGTGTTAGGGGCTGGGGGGTCGCCAGTGGTGGGTGGAAGGGGTGCCGATCTATTCAATACAGTGCAATTCGGCGAGCTTCCGTCTGTTAGGCTAGGATCTCAGGCTTCCATGATCTTACCGTCTAGCAAGAGAGGCAACCTGGAAACAGACGGACACCCATTTTGCTCTAGTCGGGAGCAAGCAAAGTGTCATGGAAGTAAAAAGGAGGGACCATTTGGAGGGCTCAGAGGTTCCTTGGAGATGAGACGATTTCTTTTTAGAGAGCTATATCAAAATATTTGCAAGAGATACAACAGTGTATCTGAGATTTGCTTCAGAACGGGTCATAGTACTCTGAGAGAAGGAAAATGAATAAGTTAGCCATGAGTTGACATTGGGTAGAAGCTGGTTTGAGTGCATGGAAGTTGATTATACATCCTGTGTACTTGATATATTTGAAATTGTCAATAATAAACACTGCGCACGTGTGCGTGTGTGTGTAGATTGAGACAGAGATAGAAAGAGAGCAAGAGATTGAGATTATAAAGCAAGACAAAAGTGCCTGGGGAAAGTAGAGCAGCTCAGGGAAACCAGCTCGTTTCAAGGCACCAATTCGCAAAACAGAGGAGATCAGTTCTTGCTCGGTGAGCCCAGGAATCCGAAGGAGGCAGAGCCACGAACTAGGAAAGGTCTCAGCATCGCTCCTGGCTGATGTAATTAGTGAGAGGTCTTTCAAGGCTGCAATACGGGGCGTTCAACCAAGTGCACCAGAACCGCCCACTCTGGTTCACATGTAGAGCCTGTTAGACCTTGATTGTCAAGTTCTTCAAGATCTGCTTCCTAGGATCTGGCAAAAGCACTGCCACTTGAACAACCACTGCCAGACTGGACCAATTACCCAGACCTACCCAGAGTGTTAGAGAAAAATATAGTCATCTCGCCCTCCTCCATGACCTCTTGGTCCAACGTTCGTTTGCTCAATCTGGCCAGTATTTTTCAGCCCCCAACTGTTTGCCGAGCACCGTGCTGTGTGCGCGGAGGACAAGGGTCTCACCGCTCCCATCTTTGGGGAGTTGAAAGATTTGCTGATGACTTCACAGCCTTGCAGGGAGAGAGCAAGGGAGCCCATGGCGTGTGACCTCTTAGAAAGAGGAACAAGTGTACACTTTTAAAACATAGCCATTTAGCCACAAAAGCAAGCTGAGTTTGAAACCGGTCCCTCTCTGTCCTTCCTTGGCTGGGTAATCTAATTGCAATGCAAGGAAGTCTGGCAGTTGCGAATGCTAGCTGGCAATAGAAGCGCATTTTCATTGACTTCCTGGGATTCTTTGCCTCTCTCAAATATTTTGGATACAGAGAACATGGCACAGATTCTCCCGTCGTCGGTGCTAATGATGAGAAGAACGGCATAGTGGGGAGTGAGCCTCATCCAGACAGAGACGAGGGATGGGGATGCAAGCAGCCCGCCCGGAACGGAGGCCGCTTCCAAGGCTGCCAGGCTGGCGACCACAAGCCGCAGAGACAGTGACATCCAAGTGTCGCGGCTCCGAAGTCGGTGGAGCCTGCCAATTGAAGACAATTAGCAAGCACGACTTCTCAATTGTGTTGACAGATGAGGGAGGAAAAAAAATCAAATGGATGTGAGAGCTGTGTTTATCCTGCTGCAGTGTTTTGCAATATCATGTCTATTGATCTGCTTTTTTGTTCCTGAGTTCTTGGGCGGAGGGGGTTCTGCTCTGCCTGTCAGCCCGGCAAGCCTGCTCCCGCAGCTGCTTGTCAAGTGAGAATTTCTACACAAATCACCCCAGCCCGTCTCGCAGGGGACATCAGGCCAAACACACTCTGTTGTGATTTAATGGAAAGTAGGGGGAAAACGCAGCATGCGGCTCAATTTTCTTTTTATAACAGTTGGTTATAGCTTTTGAAATCTGTAATATTGCACAGCCCGCTATCCCTGGTTTTGCGGGTTATTCTGCAATCTGAGAAGGTAAGCTGGATGGTGTGTGGCTGTCATTTGTGGTCACGGCTGACCCTCCCACTAAAATGGGATATGAATTCCCATCACTTTATAATACATTGCAGGGCCTCTACAAATTAAGATACAGCAGAAAGTCACTGGAAGAGTGTACTGTTATTTTAAAAGAATGTGACACCTCCAAGCTGGCCACCATTGTTCAGGACAAAGAGTTGGTCTTTGCTGGTTTGACTTCTCCCTCTGGCTGTAGCTGCTCTAATCCTGGACACACGCTTCCCAGAATGGAGCGCTGGCCCCCAACTGAATGAGTCCTCTTTGGCTGGACCTCTTATCCCAGGCCATTTTAGATTTGAAGCTTTAATGCTAATATGTATCTAACTTGTGGACCAGTCCCAGAGAGCCTCATATAAGGGAAAGAGATTCAGGATAATTCAGGACTATAGGCTAAGTTTGACTTATACTCAGTTCTTTGTATCACTTTTACTTTGGAGAGAGGGCCTTATCTAAAAAATATGACATTTGGAGTAGGAAATTAGGAAGGTGTCGGAAGAGATTAGGGGAAGGATTTGGGAGCATCCTTCAAATCAAACTTCACACTCAGCTTCCTTCTCCTTCTACATGTCACCCCCACCCTGCAATACATGAGAATTATTAAACATGTCTTTACTCCCCAGCTCTGTACTTATTAATTTGCTTTTAAGTCATCTACAAATGGCAATGGTCGTGGAGTCTCTCAGTTCAGCGAGCCTGCACGTGGGCTTCAAGGCATCCTGTCTATGGCTTGGGTGCCCAGCTGGGCTGAGAAGACCCAGAAAGTAAAATCACATCTATCTTAGCTATTAAAAGAAAAAAAGATCTGCATTGTCGCCATGTGTTCTTGTGTACAAATTTCTTCTTAGCATTAAATCAAGGTCCCTGCGTCCAACTCACTCGCTGGCAGAGAGTTAGGTGCATTTAGGGAGATGCATTCCTTTTCTGCAAACAACACAGGGACTGTTAAACAAACAGCGGGAAGACGGGCTCAATTTTAAACAAAATTTACAGGCCCAGAATGAACACCCCTCCCTCAGTAACAAACTTACTACCAGGGAATTTCTTAGGCGCCGGGGATTAGAAACGCCGATTTTAAAGTTAATTACAATACATAAACATGGATTTAAAAAGATAATTATTTGACGTTACTTTGGAACTTGACTGGAAATTGCTTCCTAAGGACAGAAGCTCCTTCTGCAAGGTCTCCAATGACTTAGTACACGATGAAAAAGACATGCATCACACAGCAAGTGGGACTCTTTGTAGCCATGCATTTTAAAAAAAAAATCAGTGTTTCCAACTCTTTATTCTATCTCCTGTTCTGTTATTTCCTCTCTCCAGAGTCTTCTGCTACCTAAAAATGTCATAAATATCATTATGGGAGAGAATGTGGTCTAGTGCAGTTTTATTAAAAAGTCTCACGCTTTTTGCAGCCAAATCATCCGCAGCATATGCTGTTCTCAGCCCGTCCTCTGTTCCAGCAGGTTCACGGGGAATAACATCAGTAGCACTGAAGCTTCACAACTTTTCAAATGCTGTTTTATTCACTAAGACACATATCCATTCAGTGCCAGTTATGCGCACGGGATGCTAGAAAGATACAACAGGGTTTTTAACAGTAAGTCCCTGTCCTCGAAATGCTGACTGTCTAGTTGTGATCAGACATTCACAGGAAAACATTTCCGATCAAGCTCTAACCAAAGGCAGGCAGTTCAGGAAACCATCACGGGGCCGAGGTTAACCCCTGACAAGGCAGATGCCTCCACTAATTACAGGTTTGGAAGGTGGGGTAGTCTGACCGCGTTTAATCCTCCCGGCATGTCTGTGATAGACGTGTTTGCATCTCTGTTTTACAGAAGTAGAGACTGAAACCCAGGCAAGTTAAATGACTTGTCTAAGACTGCAGAACTGGTAAGTGACAGGCCCCCAGCCCTGTCGAAGCCACACGGGGTACTAAAAACGCTAGAGTGTGGGATCTGACACGACTGGACCTTCATCTCTGCTCTACGTCTTTCTAACAGAGCAATCTCTGTGGTGTCTATGTGCTAAGAATGATGACACCTACTTCCTAGGGTTATTGTGAGAATGAATCAGGTCTGTTGTGCACCTCTCACATCTAAGATGCCACTCACTCTTAGTGGCATCATGATGTTATGTTTCACTTAGAGAAAAATTATGCCAATTAATCTCTCAGTATAATCTTTCTCATTACTTATAATCTTCATTTGTTATTTCTTCAAAGAGCTCTTTTAGACTTATTTAGACATAGGTCTTTTTTTTAAATCAAATATGACCCTTGGGCATACATGAAAGGGAAAATATAAGATAAATGAACAAACCAAGGATTCCTAGACTTCATCACAACTGACATTTATACCAGCTTTTTGACTCAAGGTTCCTTTTTTTTCTCTCTTATAGAAAGAAGGATACTTGATTTGTAATGTTGTGTTAGCTTCTGGTGTGCAGCATAGTGATTCAGTTACACATATATGTTATTTTTCACTACAGGTTATTATAAGGAAATTGAACATAGTTCTGTGTGCTATACAGTAGGACCTTGCTGTTTATCTATTTTATATATAGTAGTTTGTATCTGCTAATCCCAAAATTCTCATTTATCCCTCCCCACCCCCTTTCCTCTTTGGTAACCATAAATTTGTTTTCTATGTCTGTGAGTCTATCTCTGTTTTGTAAATAAGTTCATTTGTATCGTTTTTTAGATTCCACATGTAAGTGATATCATATGATATTTGTCTTTGTCTGACTTACTTCACTTAGTATGATAATCTCCAGATCCATCCACATTGCTGCAAATAGCATTATTTCATTCTTTTTAATGGCTGAGTAGTATTCCATTATATATATATACCACATCTTCTTTATCCAGTCATCTGTCAATGGACATTTAGGTTGCTTCCATGTCTTGGTTATTGTAAATAATGCTGCTATGAACATTGGGGTGCATGTATCTTTTCAAATTAGAGTTTTCTCCGGATATACACCCAGGAGTGGGATTGCTGGATTGCATGGTAAGTCTACTTTCACTTTTTTAGGGAACCTCCATACTGTTTTCCATCGTGGCTGCACCAGGGTTCTTGATGTCTATGTTTTTCTACAACATCACTCTCTAGGTGGCAAGAGTGATGGTGATGCAGTGTTTCCTAAAAGAACGTTGTGCTCCTTTATCTGGGACTTCAGCCATGATGCTCTTACTCTGGGTGCAAGTTTTGATGCTGGGGTGTCAATAGAAGTTTTTGAGCACCAATCAGAACTTTCATTTCTTCTTTAAATTGTCCTTAAGTGTTATATGAAGTGTTTAAAACAGTTCTTGGTTCATGTAAGCACTCATCAGGATTTGCACTACAATGTAATCCTAATTAAAATCCTAGTGGTAAGTGATGAGTCAATCCAAGACCTTAGAATCCACCTGCCTTCAAGTAGCAGCTTCAACGTGTACTAGCTGTATGGCCTTGGGCTAATTATTTAATCTCTCTGTGCTTCAGTTTTCTCATCTGGATGACAGGGTTTCTCAAAGAACCTATTTTGCAGAGGATTAAGTGAGTACATTTTTTTTTTTTACTAATTTAGACATGGGATGAATAAGTGCCAAATAAATGTTAGCCATTATTCTCTATCTCAGAAGTACGTGTGGTTTGCAGAAGATTTCTGGAGAAGACAATAGCTTAACTCAATCACTTATGCAATATTCACAGCATTTACTGAGAATTATGCAGCATGGGAAAATCCCAGTCCATGGAGCGGGGCATTCAAGTTGTTTGGGGCATTGCTTGTGAGAAGACAGTTATATAAATGATTCCTTGCTCTACCCATGGGTCAAACTAACCATGAATCCTAGCCAGCTTTTATAGCCAGTTTAATGGGTCTCTCTAGAGCCATGTAGAAATGTCAGAGCTAGCATATGACTTCGTTAGAACAGGATTTGCTACAGGACCTGACTTCCAAGTCCCAACAAGAGATCTGGGTGCAAGAACCCCTTCCCCATTCTATACTCAGGGCACACAGTTTCCCTACAGTAGAGAAAATAAGAAAACAGAATCTTCCCCAACAATCTCGCCTCCTCTTCTGCTCTGAGCGTCTCTCCAGATCTCCATAACATAATGTGAAACCTTTATTAGCTCTTCTAAAATTCGAAGCTGACAACCAGGGAACTGTATTGCCCTTTGCCATGGTTCAAAATTAGAATACAGCTCCATACACTTGCCATGCCTCCTTCACCAAAATGCTGCATGCTCAGTCATTTTCAATGAGTCATTTGTTTAATTCATCAATATTTTTTTCTTTTGGTTTGGGTGAAAAGCAAGCTAATCTCTGATGTGGCTCAGATGTTCTGATCCTCCAATATATTATGTTGGTTGCTCTCCAGAGTCACATTAGAATTAAAAAAAAGAAAGGAAAAAACAGAGCAAGTCAATTCTTTTTTAATACTGTTTGTTCTCTTTTGCATTCAGTTTGATTCTTTCATGTGAGAGCTAAGCATTTAGTTTCACCATCTTCAACCCCCTAGGAAGATGAATGAAAATCATATATTTCTCTAAAAAATGTTTCAAGAGCTGGAGAAAAGAAAACCTTTAAGGTTAAGTTTTGATTTTTCTATCAGAATGGGTGCCAGCTGGCTGCCAGCTCCTCTGGTGTATCCAGCCTCCTGGAACTACTGGTCTTTCAGTCAATAACTCATTATCTTTAGCACCTTGGACCTTTGCATGTTTTGCACCCTCAGAAGAGGTCTCCCGTCTTCCTGGAAAATCCCCAGTCATCTTTCAAGATGCAAATAAGATGCCACCATCTCTTCAGAAGGCTGCTCATCCTCACCCTTCCCTTCTCCAGGGCAGACTCAGCTTCTTCTCCTTTAGGGTTCATGGGCTTTGGGTATTTACAGCACTGGTAGAGTGCCCAGCTCATTAAACTCAACTGCTGATCCACTCACCTCTCCTACTCAAATGTACAAAATGGCCTGGATTATCAATTTTTATCTTTTACTCCTGATTTTTGAGAACAAGACTCACCAAGGGTACTCAATAGACACTTGTCGAATAAGTGGTTACCAAAAGCCCTCCAGATATTATATGGAGAGATGGACAATTATCATGAAATTCTCAGCAGTGACCAAGATCTACAGCGTATTGAAGACACAGTTGTGAAAGCCAGGTGTGGCAGTTGTTGATTTATTACCTCTTAGCTCAAAATATGCCCTTCTTTGCCTGCTGCTCTGTTCTAATGGAGGTGGGCTTTGTAAATATTTCTCCTCTGCCAACTGGTAAAGTATTAACTTTTGTCATCAAGACAATGCTGGCAGGACCGTGGAAAGAAAAGGGGTCTCTCTGGTGTGCCTTGCTTGCCAGATTTTTACAGGGCACAATTTCCCCACTACTTGGCTCCTGTTGTGGAAGGCTATTCCAGATCCCAGTTCCTGAAGCTTAATGTGACCCACAGCAGCCAGCAGCTTCCCTAGAACCTCCTCTGATGGCTTCAGAGTGGAGGGCTGCCAGCAAGGCACAGACTCATGGACATCCTCTCCCACCACTTCTTGGGTGACTCTACAGTGATTTCTGAGACACGGCACCAGCCTTGGTTTACATCACCCCAATAGGACAGATTTCCAGCAAGTCCTGCCTGTGTGGTACCTCAGCCTCCTCTTGCTGTCCCTTGAGCTACGGCCACACCGTCTTCAGTGAGGTCTATATCTCAGCCCTGTTTGGGGATGCGTCTCTCTTGGTGCTCTATCCTAGTCCTAGGCATAGAGGCTGCTCCTCAGAGCTGTTCTTCCTGTATTCTTTGCTCTTTTCTTTAACTAATCAAGTCCCTGTTACTCCAGCCCTCTGTTAGCTGTTCTTTGTATTACACTGTCCCTATTCAAATGACTATGTGATTTTTGCCTCTTTGTTGGGCCTTGATTGATACATCAAGTGATAATAAATAAAGGTTTGAAGACTTTTTTTTTTTATTTTGTAACTTTGGAACCAATGTCAAGGTATAGTGGAGTCTACAGATCTGTCTCTTCCTAAGACATACTAAATGTTTATCTTACTAAATTTTGAATGTTGCATTTGGAAGTAGTCTAAAGCCAGGACTAGAAGTGAGAAAAATTAACAAATTTAGACACCCTCAATTTTGAATTTTTAATAATTCAAAACTCTCCCTACCAAAATCTTCTCCCAATTATTATAAATGAACCGCATGATCACATCTGCAAAGGTAAGATATAAAAACTGCCATCCTACATTCAGATATACCCAATGTCTTCTACGTGGCAGGTCCTTCATACACACTGATAATGCTGTAACGGATTGGGTGAATATAGCCAAATCTTTCAGTTCATTAAAGGAGTTTTTCTAGGACCTTCTTCTAAGATACACCCAACCTTCCTTGCTGGATTTATTGCATCCACACAAAGGTCGCATTTCTAATATTTCTAAAAATAATCTCAGTCGTAGTTAATCAACTGAGTGGAGTATTGGTGTTTGTTTCTGTTGTTGCTGATGCGTTGAATGACAATATACATCCCACTGATATAACAGATAGAAGAATAAATTAGTGGGAGTTAACCTACCCACTCTAGTGTCTTCTGAGAAATCAGAGCCACATTAGAAAACTAAATGCCACTTACATTTCATTACTGAGCTTGGGTTTCATATCTGAATCAATTAGTTGCATTCGTGAAGACATCTACCTTTATTAAAACCTGCTTAAGGAGCTCATTCACTGCCAACTGCTACTTCCAGACTTCCAGGGGAACTGCCCATGTGATGCAGAACGATTTACCCTTGTGCTGGTTGGATGATAGCTTGGGTTTGTAATGGCTCGTCCTGTTTTGACTAAAGCATTATTCGTGGGTCTTTCTTCTTCATGTATTGTTCTCCTGGCTACACAGTGTAGCATGAGCCTGCTTATTTGTGATCTAGACTCCTCATTTTAATCTTTGGTACAGTGAGAGCATGCTTTTGGCCAATTTTCATTCATTTCACCTTTCCAAATCTTTTCCAGCTAACTAGCATGTTTTACGCTGACCAGCCTAACCCGAAGTTCTTTCTCTTTCTCTGCTCTGCTCGCATGATTTTATAGTATCTAGACTAGGAGTTGGCAAACTTTTCAGTAAAGGTCCAGATAGTGATGGTGTTAGGCTTGGGCATTTTACAGTCTCTGTGTTAGCTACTCAGTCCTGCTGCCATGGGGTGAATGCGGCCAGAGAGAACATGTAAGAGAATGAACATGGCTGTGTCCCGATAGCCTGCTACTTATAAAGCAGGCAGCAGGTCAGATTTGGCCCGTAGGCTACATTTTGCTGATCCCTTATCTAAACAAGCCTTCAGGGTGGGGCACACCCAAAGGTTTTCCAGAGGGTGCCTGGGCATGGATAGCTTTAAAGGGATCACTCTTCTGATCATGATCTTCAACCACATTATTCCCTGCAATTAATCTGCCCCAAGTCTGTGGTGGAGCAGTGCTCCTCTCCTGCCTCCTCTTTAGAAATTTCTCCACTTTACTGAAGAAACGCCTATCTTGTCCACTCTGAATCTTCTTGCCCCACTGTGTAAAAAGTCTCTGGGGCGGAAAATCATTGCAAAGGGTGTAAACACACTTGTAACATAAAACAAGTGTTCCTTATGGATGACTCACCCCTCAGGGACAGATCTTTGAGACCCAAGCACAAAAGCAACTATAAGAAATCTTGAAGGATGCTGTACCTTATTTCATCAAGGTGAAAAGTGCAGGGCAAAGCATCGTGCCTACTCTATTTACCTATTTTACTGTCATATTATTTTTCATGAGTGTTGGGTGTTGTCTCCTAAATGGTCAACGGTCAACCATGTCTGCACGTACCACCTGAGAAGCCTTAAAAATTCTCTCCAATTCTCTCATAATTGGATTATGTCTAATCCAATTACATCAGAATCTGAGGGAATGGGTCAATGTATCAGTTTTTTTTAATGCTCCCCAAGAAATTCCAGTTTGCAGCCAGGACTGGGAACTCCAGTCTAAACTCTCTGTTTGCAAACTAATTCACATCGGTTTGTTTACACAACCTAAAGGGCAGATGTGGTTTTGCAACTGGCTTAAACCTTTTCCTTTATTCCCTACTGGCTAAAGTATAAAATAAGCTGCCTGTAGGATTGTGTTCATCATTGTTTGTAGGTCAGTTCCCAAGTTAATTTTCTAGTCTTCCAGTCTTCCTGAAAATAAACCCTATAATCTAGTTATTCCGAACTACTCACAAACATTCTGATAGTTGACTCTTTTCCTTTACACCAGCATTGGTCTTTCTTACTCTCTGACCTGACCTTCTTGTTATTTCACATATTAAAATCCTTCACGCCCTTTAGGAAATAACTTCTTCCATGAAGCCATATATCAATAGCTGGAAAGTCTGTTTGGTCCCTCTCTTCCACCTGCTATGGCATTTAGTGTGCAGTCCTCATGTGACCTTAGCACACTCTTGGTGACCATTGGTGTAACTATCTCTTCTCTTTTATTAAGTTGGGAAAATACTCCAGGACTTGAGTATTTCCTAAGTTTGTAATCTACATGGCACCCAAAACAGTGTTTTACCCTTAGATGCTGAATAATTCTCTGAAAGAAGAATCAAATTTCTTTTTGATATAACTTGTTATGAGTTGTTGATATACGTATTGTGCCTAGAAAATATCTACCATATAATAAGTGCTCAATAAATATTATCTATTATTATAATGAAGCCTCTGAGGATAATGACAGGTTATAGGGGAAAACAGAAATCCTACAGCTAAAATCATCATTGTCAAAAGGAAACCTAGTCTTGATGTATCACATAATTTAAAGAACTAATTAAAATATTAATGCATGTATTAGTCAGGCCAGGCTGGATAATGTGGCAGAAATAATCCCGAAGTCTCAGTCATTTAACATGAGAGTTTGTGTCTTGTTCCACATGGGTTGTCAGGGGGTCTGCTCCACGAGGTACTCGGGAATCCAGGAGGATGAGACTCCTCCTATTGTACCACTTGGAGTGAAGAGCCTCATCAGTTGCTGTAACAGCAAAAGGGAGTCATGAACTGACTATTAAATGTTTCAGTCCATTAGCTCAGATGAGTCACATGGCCCATCTTAAGCAGAAATTTGGAAGTGCTCTCTTCCAATTGGCCATCTGGTGGAGGACACTGGATGTTCACGAGCACTGGTAATGGCTACCACAATATCATTTCCCCATTACGGATATGCACAAAGATTTACATAAAGTATTCATGTATTGCTTTAAATATTCACAGAGAATGTATGATAAAAGCATTCAACATTGAGAATTGATTAACTTTAGCTACATCCTGTCCACATGATGGAACACTGTGCAGTTATTAAAAACATTCTAGGGCAATATTTAACAACATGGGAATATGTTTATGTTAATAACATTAAGTGGAAAAGAAGGCTATGAAATAGTAACCTTAGTATAATCATAATTTGGGGAGAAAAATACAGCCAGATAAGTCTAGAAAGCTGAGCATCAAAATATTGATAATAGTTATTTTTCAATTACCACATTATAGGTGATTTAATTTTTCTCTTGGTCCCTTTCCATATTTTCTAAATCTTCTATAATTAATATGTATTTATCGCAAGCAAAAATTATTTTGAAAAATTTCTGCCCTTGCATATATTCGTATAAAATACACTATACAATATTTTTTTCTTTGCTTATTTCTTGTATGCCTCATTCCTGTAACATGACCACAGTTAAGTCATGTGTTTCTTTTTATACCAGCCAGCTTGTGGAGCCCAGCACAAAACCAGTCACATCATCAACTCTCAGCAGTGATTGGCCATTGAAGGATTTTTTTAAACCAGATTAGAAACAAAACCCAAAAAGCATTAACAATGACAAAATCAAATAACTGTAATGTCTTGAGAAAGCTTAGACTATTTTCTGTTCTCAGATAGCTCTATTCATGATAAAGTATTTCAAAGAAAAAGAAATCAGAATCTAAGCTCCTCTTTCTTCTGAAAATGACCACAGCATTCTTTAAAGTTTATTTTCTCTGCTCAAGTAATTTACTGCTATTCCTTGACATTGTGGTCTCCTTTGGAAGAATTGTGAGGCAAAGATGGGAAAGCGAAATAAGAATCTCAGGAGTCAGTGCGCTTAGAATTTGGGACAGATGATTTATTTAGTTCAGAGATCAAGACAGATATTATAATATGGTGCAAATTAGAATGAAGATCCTAAATAATTTACGCTAATGCTCGCAGTTATAAAGATAACTGCCTCACTTTGCAACTGATATAAATTAAGGGAATATATTTAAATGTATATTTTAATCAATCAAGAAGACTCATCTGCCAGCCGGTGTCAGATGCTAATGCATGCTCTCCATGAAACGGTCTGTTTATTAACTAATTAAATGCCAACTGACTGAGTCACTGAATTCAGACACAGGAAAGGTGACCGTGTACTGTACTGGTCATTGGGTATCATTACACAGCACGAAGTACAGCCTCTACTCAACCGTGAGACTTAGTTTATTGCTAAATGACCTAGGCTGCCGTTTATCCAAAATGTAAGGTGCGTGATGGCATTAAGAGGAGTGAGGTGTCACAAGGAAGCAGCATTAAGAAGAACTCACACGTAAATTGAGACCAATCGTTCCCTGCTTGGGCTGACCAGCTGCCTACACATAGTAGGCTGCTCAGTGAAAATTTGTGGAGTTGAATTGAATGGAGCTGAATGTGCTATCAAGTATCCTGATGAGCTGGAAGAAAGACATCTTTTCAGGGAATCTTAGGGACTCAATAAAAAGCTAACCTAAATAACCACCAGCATCAAAAGATGCAGAGCCATGAAAGAGGTGGAGAAGCACAGGTACAGGTACTGAATGCCTGAGTTGAAAGCAGAACCAACATATCAGGACACATTAGCCGCTCAGGGAGCACAAAACGTGAGACAAAAGGCTTTTGAAAGGAAAGCCAGAAGAATGCGACAAACTGGAAATTCACAATCAGTGCCATTTCCTTACTAATCAAAATCCATTTTTTCAGCTTTTTATTTTTTCTGTGCTGGCATTTTTTTCCCACATCATGGGCATAGAAAATAGAATCAGCCGGGAAAGTGGCAGCTTCTCGACATCGCCAATGAGTTGCTATCAAACTTATTTTCAGGTTTCTTCTTGTTTTTAAATTTGCCTGCTTTCTGTTTGAAATTAAACAGGAAAACCTGAAGATGATTCATCTTGAATCTAGCCTGCTCGAATAATGTATTCACCAAAGAAAGCTCTCCTATCCAAATTTCATCCTCAAATGAATTGCCCTTTTCATGATATGTTAATTTTTCGCATCCTAAAGTCTCACAAAACATTTCAAAAAGGAAGATTAGTGTGCTGGCTAGAATGCAATTCTGTGAAATGTGATGGTTATTGAACTTAAAACAAATGTAAATATAATTTTGGATTGAAAGTAGTTAATATCTTTTTCAACTGTAAATTTGAAAGTGGACTTGAAGCAGAAAAATCTAAGTGGCAGATACTCTGCAGAATTCTTAATGTCCATAATTTTTGAAGTTTTAATTTTTGTCCTTTTATCTAGTTCTGTTTGATTCTCTATACATCTTGAAAAAGTTTCCACAGAAGGTTCACACCAAATTGGAAAACTGAGGTAAAGATTCCTTCTTTGTAATCTAGGGGTGGGGGGAACAATTTAACTGTGTTATCATTTGGTCATTTGCCCTGCTTTGATTAAAGAGGCTGACTTAAATAACGTGTATCTCTAGGGTTTTAAATGGCTGTGAATTGGCTTCAAAAATTACAGTGCTTTTTAAAAAGAATTCATCTTTAGTGAGAGCCATAAGAAGGAAGACAAATTAATAACACGTAAGACTATTTCCTTAATTCTAACCTTCGATAAATACCCAAAATGATACAAACTACTATATATAAAATAGATAAACAACAAGGTCCTACTGTATAGCATAGGAAACTCTATTCAATAGCTTGTAATAGCCTATAATGAAAAAGAATATGAAAAGGAATATATATGTATATATATATATGTATAACTGAATCATTATGCTGTACACCAGAAATTAACACAACATTGTACACTGACCATATCTCAATAAAATAGAATAAAAACTTATTCAGCTCAAAAAAAAATACCCAACATGGATTTGGATTGGTACTGCTGGTAGCTTAACTGGGAGTTATTTCCTGTGTGAATGTCCAAGCCCTGTATTCCTGAAAGTCTAAGTGAATTGCATCAATAGGCAAACCAGTTAGGATTCTTTGCACTCAAATTCACTTCTCTATGTAAATGGTGATAAAGCTGCTCTTTCCAAACCTGTGTTTCAGCTTCGGAAAACCACGGGCTTTCTAGGGGATAAAAGTACTGCCTCTGTGTCCTCTCAGTAGCAGCAGGGATGATGATGTTTATGTTGACTGGAAAGGGGTTCCAACAATGCATCATCAGACGTGTCCAGCTCAAGATCAACTACATTTTCTCCTGCAGGTCAAGGGCTTCTGTCACCAGTCATATCGGCCAGAACCACACTGACTCTGCTCCTGAGTCGAGTCCCAGGGCATTGTTACTCAGCGTCTCTTTATTCCACTCCAGTAGCACAAAAACTGCTAAAAGCTCTTTGCGGATTGTAGATCACACCAAAATGGCCAATTACTTCTTACTGATGACGTGCCAGCTACCAAAGAGCCGGATTCCAATGACTTTGGTTGCTTTTGCCTTTTTTCCTTCTATCCCAAGGATAAAATTGTGTGCGGCTGAACAGGGGGCTTTGGTAGGAGTTAGAAAAGCAGAGCCATTTTAACTTTATTTGCATGACATCACACTAGGTAAAGTAAGTCAGACAGAGAAAGACAAATATCATATGATATCACTTACATGTGGAGTCTGAAAAATATGATACAATTGAACTTATTTACAAAACAGAAGCAGACTCACAGACATAGAAAACAAACTTATGGTTACCAAAGGGAAGGTGGGCGCAAGGGATAAATTAGGAGTATGGGATTAGGAGATACAAACTACTGTACATAAAATAGATAAACAACAAGGATCTACTGTATAGCACAAGGAACTACACTCAATATCTTGTAATAGCCTATAATGAAAAAGAATCTGAAAAATAATATATAGGTACAACTGAATCACTTTGCTGGACACCCAAAACTACCACAACATTGTAAATCAACTAGACTTCAATAAAAAAGTTAAAGAAAAGCTTTATGTCAAATCTTACTTCTGTTCCCATTTTAACCTTGTTATCTCTTCTTATTGCCTGTTTAACAAGTTAGCATAACATTGAATCGTTGATGTATTGAATAAAATATTGAATAACTACTCTAGGTACCTAGAGCTGCATCAGATGCTTTACATCCAAATGTTTCCTTTTAAAAGAAATACATGTTTCCTTTCATTTTGAGTTTTAGGAAGTAGGAACGCTATCTAGCAAGTTTTTTTCTATTATAAAATTAAGTGCTGTGTATCACAGAGCTAATAGTATTGAGAAAAACTGCGGTTGGAAATTGGAAGCGTCCTTAGAAGTTAAGTCTCTAATATTCTCATTTTATAAGTGAAGAAACTAAGGTCCAAAGAGGGCAAGTAATTTGTTAAAGGTCACATCTGATTAAACGTAGAGCAGGAATTTGGTCCTAGATCTCCTGAGTCCTTGGCCAGTACATGTCCCCTTTGTCTCATTGCCTCTTATAATGGTTATTGAGGATCCGTTGGTACCTTAGTCCCGTGATATGAAAAAAAATATTCAAATGAATGAAGTCTGCTTTGAGCTGTAGTTCTCCTTGCTACACTTGTATTTAAGATCAGCACTTTATTTTGCCCTGAAATGAAAAGAACAAATGCACAATATTACATGCTAACATTTCTATAGCGCCATGAATCACTGGAAATGATATAGACGCGACAACATCGATCTAGTCTACGCCAATTATCGCGCCTCTCTTATGGGATAATTAGGAGATGCTCACTGAAATATGCTTTTCATTCCCATTCACTGGTAATGACCAGGCACTCCTTCAGAGAAGATTTATTTTCCCTCCACCTCTGCTTCTACCAAGCTAAGCACTTATTCTGAACTCATGCAAATGAAAGGTGTATATTCGATGCAAGAGAGTGTGTGTGTGTGTTTGTGTAATTAAGACATACGTATTAACTTTTTAGCTGACACAAGGAGATACAACTTCAAAATATTGGAAATTTGCTCCAGATAGAACACATCTTCATGTCCTCTATTCTATATAAAACAAGCGATATTTACAGGAATAATTCTCTATATAATTACACAATTATTAAAAACATAGTAGTGAAGTAGGAGCTTTTATCAAGTCATTCAAATTAGTGCTATTTCATAGTAATCACTATCTACTTGAATGTGTATTGCTTGGATGTGACTGTAGAAAGCTCATTAAATAAATTTTCTTTAAAATTTAATTACTGGGAACTTCTTCAGATAATAATGATTATGGGTATAATTAGGATCTTTGTTCCTCTTTGTTGTTAGACTAAAAGGTACAAAGACTCAGAGAAAAAGAGATCGAAATTGCATATCCAACACTTGGAGAAGTAGTTGTCACAGGCGTTGTGGAATATTAAAGAGCTCCATCTTCCAGCAGAGCATCAAAATCGAAGTACGGAAATTGTAATTTGGCATTTAGTTATTTTGTCTTTCATTTTCTTCCTAAATTGCCTGGGTTGTCTTCGTGAACTGTAAGTGAGGAACAATATAAGGCCGATTCCTTTAACGTCTGTCTGTAGAAGATGTTAGAAATGTGTCATGCCTTCACACACAACCACGGTAGGACACAGATCCTGTACTTCGGTAGTGTAATAAACTCACACGAGAGGTGCTATGTGTCGCCCTCTCTGTGCGGACTAAAACCAACATATATGTTCACTGCAGTTACAGCTAATGCGTTTGATCCTTGTAATTCAGAAAAAGGCACAAGCACTTTGACTAGTGAAGTTTTAAGACCCTCTTTTTAAAACGGTGATTGAACTTTTATATGAACTGAAGGTTATCACAGAGTGTTTCCTAAGATGACTTCATTTGGGAATAACGTACAGTTTGAGAAGAAATACCACATACAATTTCTGGAATTAGATACTATAATAATCTCCAGATTCCACAGTCAAAGACAGTCCCAAGCAGTCCACAAAAGCGTTCTCTGCTGTGAAACTCTGAGCTAAGAAATGAATTGTGAGTATTTTGTCAAAGACTTCAGACGAATGTAAAAAAATGAATAGTGTTTAGTTATCTAAACCTGATACAAGTTATGTTTCTAAAGCTTTCAACATAAGAAGTTAGACAATATTATAGCTGAATTAGACTCTTGTAAGAGTGAAGAGGAAGGCTAGGCTCTTGAAGTATATTGGTGCTAAAGCACAGGACAAAGAGGGTTCCATGCATATTAGGAAAAATAATGACTTTAGGTAGCAACCTTCTGACCTACAGCTTTCACGCTGTCCATCAGTGAGGACCTTTGCATGTAGACTGCTCTGCTGGGTGTCCCATAAAGCCTCCAACTCTCCTTGTCATCTGAAGGGTATAGAGAACCAAAAGCATCACCAAGCAGAGCAAAGCACGTCCAGAAACATTTAACTGGCTGTGAGAGAGGCAAACTAATCGATATTCACATGGTGCTTGAGTTGGTCTTAGCTTTGAGGGTGACATAGTTCATTTAGGTCCCTGGGATCAGACAGGATGAACAACAACTGTTTGTGTTCACTTAGATGAGAGAGGCATATGGCGGCATGAAAGGAGAAGGAGGAGGAGGAAGAGGGGGAGGAAGAAGAGGAGGGGGAGAAACAGCCTCACCATCACCATCATTAGAACAATAACCATCACCACAATTCAAAAGTTTGGGGTTTTATTTTCCTGTCACTGAAAAAGCCATTTTTCTGTCAAGAATGCTGGAATTTCCTTGACAGGAAATAGAAGATCTGGGTGTGACTGTCTTCCCTTGGACTTCTGCAGGTTTCTGTGTGGCTTCCATGAGAATGGAATCTTCTGTTCCAGCCCAATACTCCATATTAAATATAGGACTGCTGCATTTATTGATTAAATTTTAAGTTAGTATCATGTGTTTTTAAGCCACGTTCAGCAGAGGACAAAAATCAGGTGCCCTGTTGGAGAAAGAAATGGGATTATGGAGTCTGCTTGATTTTTGTCAGTACCAATTCTAGAGTTTTATAGAGCTTTTCTAGAACTATATATAAATGGAACCATAAGTATGTACCCTCTTTTGTCTGCCTTATTTCACCAAGCATAATTTGAGATCCACGCATGTTGTTGGGTTATCAGCAATTCAATACTTTTTATTTCTGAATAGTATTCCATTGTATGAATATACCACAATTTGCTTACTCATTCAATTATTGATAGACATCGGATTGGCTGTTACAAATAAAGCTACTAAGAGCAGTTACATACAAGTCTTTATATGGACAAGTTTTCATTTCTTTTGTGTAACTGCATAGGAATTGAATGGCTGAATCCTATCATCATAGATGTATCTTTAACTTTTTAAGAAATGGTCAAGCTGTTTCCAAAGTGGTTGTATAATTTTATATTCCCATCAACAGTATATGAGAGTTTCAGTTCTTCCACATCTTTTTTAACACTTGTGGTGGTCAGTTTTTATAATTTTAGCCATTAAAATAGATGTGAATTTGTATTTCATTTTGATTTTAATCTGCATTTTCTAATGATATCAAGTATGCTTTTTGTGTGCTTATTTGCTATCTATATATCTTTGGTGAAGTCAGTACAAATGTTTTGCCCATTTAAAAAAAAAGGTTGGTTGTTTTCTTATTATTGAATTTTGAGAGTTATTTGTATATTCTAGATGCAAGTCTTTTACCAGATATATGATTTGCAAATCCTTTCCCACTCTGAGACTAGTCTCTTCATTTTCTTATCAGTGATTTTAAGAACAGAAAATTTTAATTTTGACAATGTCTGATTCATCGCTTTGTTCTTTTATGGATCATGCTTTTGGTGTTGAAATCTAAGATATCTTTGCCCATTCCAAGGTCACAAAGTTTTATTCCTATGTTTTCTTTTCAAGTTTTAAAGTATTAGGTCTAACATTTAGGTCTATGCTGCATTTTGAATTAATGTTTATGTTGGTATTGATCAAAGTTAATCTTATTTTGCATCTGGAAATTGAATTGTTAGGCACCACTTGTTGAAAAGACTATTCTTTTTCCATCTAATGCTTTTGCATCTTTGTTGAAAATCAATTGTCCACATATCATATATGTATGAGTCTATTTCTGGACTCTATTCTGTTCCATTGATCTATTCATTTATCTTTGCACCAATTGCCACTCTGTCTTGGTTACTATGGCTTCGTAATAAGTCTTGAAATCAGATAGTGTGAGTCCTCCAATTTTGTTCTTTATCAAAGTCATTTTGGTTTACTATTTTTTCAATGTGTTGTTTTAAGTTCTCGTTTTTACAACAGAACTGTAAGCTAAAAGAGTTGACGATGTTTTATTTTATCTCAACTGCCTAAAAATATTTTACCATGCACACTAGTCGGTTTTTTTCCTCTAGCGATTTTTTTTTGACTTATGCTTTTTCAATAAACTTAGAAATACTGCAGCCTTTCCCAGTCTCTTTGGGATTTGTTCTTGCCATTTTCCAGAATTCTCTGAGAATTTTTGAAGCGTGATAGTTTTCCCCAACTTTAGTTAATCATACATAAAGTGCTCACAGACTGAAAAACCAGCCGTTCTATATGTTGAGAGGCATCCTTTTTCCCATAGAAGGAGAAGAAAGTGAAGGAAAAAAACTCACACACATTACTGACAATGCTGCAGAAGGTGTTTTCCTGAACTCTAGACAATGAGCGCTAATGGATCATTTGTGATGTGTGCTGAAGCCTTTTGAATTCACAACAAGAGAAATCATCTCTGATGATGCTTTGCTTAGCCAAGTTCTCCAATCAGCCAGATTACAAAAACTGAAACTTCAAGGAGCGAGACCATCTTTGGAAGGACGAAAAGTCTGCCTGGCAGCTTGACTATTGAATAGTATGTGGAATAAGCTGGGAGGTTGTCTAGAAAGGTGCAAATGGGTACAGGGTCCATTATTCTGTGTGTTAACATCGTTTAGTCCTTTATCCTTAAATAAGCTTCCCTTGTAATGCAGAGATAGTGGATTTCTACCACACAGTCATCCCTGCCTGTTGGTTTAGACTCTAGGTAAAGGTTATAACATGTGAAGTTTTCCAGAGACTTGCAGGTGGTAAAGCATCTTTTCATTGTCCTTGTCAGCCCCTCCTGCCACCGAATTGAAATCGCTGTAACCAATTCAAGAAAGAGGTTTAGGAGCAGAAAATTATCCTTTTCATTGAAACCCAAATGGAAATATGAGAGCTGAAATATCAGCTTTGTTTCAGAACCAAGGCAAGGATTGGAGAACCAGGGTTGTGCATTAATCAGGCTACCCCACAAATATGGGGTAAACACTTTTCGAAGTTTCTTTTTTTTTTAATTAAAAAAATTTTTAATTGAAAATTTCTTTGAAGGGTGTATCTTGCAGATGGCTGGTGGTGTGGAAAGTCCTATCCTGTCCTGATTCTCTTGCTCATCTATGAAATGAGTCTTCCCTGCTACTACTTCACATTGTAGGAAGTTGGAGAGATCACCTAACAGGTGTCATTTTATTAGGGTGTGGAAAATTGTTCTTTGGAATCCCCTCTTGCCCTAAAAACTTTAAACATTTTAAAAACAAGAACTTCTTATTAAAATAGAAACACAAACACATTTCCTTGTAACTAATCCCAAAGTATAGCCCCTGAAAAATTGACCTATTTTTTAAAAAATGGTTCTTTTTCTTCAGTGTAAACTCTCAATGTTATGTTAAGGGCATTTGACGTCAATGGAACAAAATCTATCTTGCGAGGCTTATTTGATACTGTTTTCATTTTCTGTGATGGCTAATTCATCTACTCAACAAAAATTACGTGAACACCTGCTATAAACCACTGTTTGGCCACGAGGAATACGATAATGGACAGAACTTCGTGAGCAAGCATTTATGCTCTTATTCAAGACAAGGGAACTCTAGGGAAGTTAAAGTTAGTTTGTTGAAATTCTGGCCATGAAGATATGGCAGGATTTTAAAGTTTTGACAGTCTCAGTGACAGTAAATCGTTTCCTGTTGCTTTTGTGGTTTTGAATTCTGAACTCTGAGAAGGCAGGCTCCTACGATTTTCCCGCAACTGGACATCCAGTGTTTAATGTGGTCCTTAGTATATATTAAAGTGCTCAGGAAGTATTGAATGTCATGAATAAAATGAAGAAAATATAAATATTTTCTGAGGTCATGAAATATAAGAAAAGAAACTGAAGCTTTGGAGGAGTTCAGTGTTTTGGTATTGGTAGATCAGGCAAACGTCTGGTAGGCTTTAGTTTACCCTTCTTACAAGCTTTTGTTTTGAATTTGTTGGTGAAAATCCTTGACACGAAAACATTTGGGAACTGAAGGTCTATCTTTAAGTCCACAGTAGTAGAACGATGGCCTTTCATCCTTGAGTACTTTCCTTAATAATCTATCTTTATCCAAGTACGTGTCTTACGGATGAATTTGATCATGGTTATTGTTGTTGCTCCAGCTAATGGTATTTGTAAAATCCAATTGTACAAAACTCAGACCTTATTTCAGATGGTGTGTTGGGAGAGAAAAAGCCAAAGCTCTTACTTGAGCATTTTTCATCTGGAGATGAATCATAGGCAATTAACAGGAACAATTCTAATTAACTGACATAATTAAAAAACTAATAATGTTTAACATTATTGTTTTATACAATGACATTAGCCTTAACAGCTTAGCAACACATCAAGGCCTCATTTCCATAGTCACAGAGTTTATTATTTATCCTGGGTTTCTCTGGTAACCAGTTTGACAATACTAACAGCAATGTGGGCTCCTAAATTGTTTTGCCACACAGCTTCATAATTTATGCCATTGGCAGTAATTGTAATGTCTGTATAATTTCCTTTTAATTATCAACTAATGAAATTTACATTCATTTGGGTAAAACAGATATTCACATTCAACTTCCAATCACCTGTCCATGCTTTCGCTTAATTTTCTCAAGTTTGGTGCCTTTTATTTATATTTTTAATATCACACTGTGAGAGGAATATTAACATTTATTTTCTGATTAGTGTTTAGGGAAATATTGATTACGTGGTTCTTTTCGCTTCTTTGCCTTTAAATTTTCAGTGTGTGAATTTCTTAATCCAAGAAGATACGTACTTCCTAGTTTTTTCACATTAAACTCCAAGGAGTTTAAGTGGAATTAATTTAGTAAACTTTAATTGCAGAATAATCTCTGCCTGTTCCCTTACCTCTTGATTTATTACAGGCATTTATTTCTACTTTGAAAAATTCTCATCAGTTTCCCAGGGAATTAATTTAGATTTCTAAAAAGAAAAAAAAACCCCACAAATTGCATCCAAACTCAAATTAAGATGCTAATTACAATAATTATTTCATCACATTATATAGAAACTTTGTACATATGAGTATAGCAATTTTGAGGCAAAAAGTGCTATTTTTTACGATCTTAATTCTTGCAACTTTGAACAGATGAGTTTCTTAGTTTAATTAGTTGTATACAGAGATACTGCCCCTCAAAAGAAGTTAGGCTGAAATGCCAATCAACTACTAATTTGAAAAACTTATAATAAATGGACTTTGTAAGTGAGCTCAGTGCCAATATTAACCCACCAAGGTGGGATGAGCTCATGATTAGTAAACTATGCGGGTCGATCATTAAGAGGCATGAACAGTGCGCTTTGGACCAGAGAGAGCCACGCTTATGGACGCTGCTTTTCCAAATGGGGAAAAATTTATTGAAAAAGTGATTGTAATTTTATTATTGTTATGATTAAAAAGGGGAACACTTTAGGAAGAGGATTCGTTTGTTCTGCACCTGGGCCCAAGATCGTCTGGGACAGTTCCCCTGGGTACCCAGTCATTGGATGTCCATAGACACACACTCAGGGTTTAATTCTGGTTAAGACATTGCTGGGAGAGTTGGTGAAACGGCATTTGCACCTCAGTAATGGGGGAAGGAAGATTTTAGCAGTTCTGACTTGTTCTTTTCATTGCGGGGAAACATCAAGGACTTTGACTCTAGTATTTTGGTGTTTTGTTTTGTATTTTAATTCAAACTATTTCTCCTTGTACCTCCTGAGGTAAATGAAGGCTTGATGCCTATCCATAGATAATATGAATATGTTTAGAGAAGAGTTAACAGATATGCTCTTATGCATTCTTTTATTTTTTTGCTAGACTGGGGACAAATGTGTTTTAGCTTCATACATTCATCCAGTGTACTCATTATAGCCATTCTTTATTTGACCTTTCCTGGAAAGCTTGGTAAAAATCAGATTTGGGGACTATAAGTCTGTCGGTGACCTATGCTAAGATTTTGAAGCAAGTTATGTTAGGAAGATGCTGGATTTGGACCCCAAATAAATACATCAGCTATTTACTGTCTACATACAGACTGATCCTTCGCTTCCTATTTTGTAAAATGGGGATGGACAACACTACCTGCTACCTCAGAATTCATATGAGAGTTAAGTGGGGTAGAAGAGGACAAAGTGATTTATGAACTATAAAGTCCTAAACGACCATAATTCAGTGTTACAATTCTATCAGGGTCTTCAGTTAAAAATGAGACTAACTTCAGGGCAACTGCCATTTTGTGGGATGTTCGTATCTATGAATAGACACTTAAAGTACTTATTCTCCAGAGTAAATCTATGATTTATCTTTAATAGTGAAGACTATTTTATAAATATAAATTATGGCTTCCTAACTTAACCGTCATCTAATTTTGGATTTTTACATTGATAATTTTACTTCAAAAATTATACACAATTTTAGTAGTAAGTCTCTTATAGATTTTAACAATCACATTACTAACTATTACATTTTCTCAACTAAGGTGATTTAACTAGAGTAAGACTGTAACAGTGATTAATAAGCAGTAATATGTTACCCCCTGAAGTCATCTCGGCAGTCCCCAAATAATTCTTAGGTAAATATCCTATGGCTCAGATTGGGAATTTTATTTTTTGACCCTTCAGTTGAAATAATTTCCTTCCAATTTAGACAAGCCAAAAATAACAAGTTCATTTAATGTACAAAATGAACCTCTACTTGTTAAAACTAAAGGAGAGGCAGTGAATGGACTGTTTATGTCTTGATGATTGTGTAAATAATCATTTTCATGTCTAGCATGTCTATGGTCATTGTAGGTTTGCAGGATTTATATTTGGGCTCTGTATCACTTGTGCCATGGTAGGAAACACTGTTAAAACAGATGATCCTGTTCATTATCCATAGTTTGCAATGCTCTCCAACACAAAAACGTCATCAATATAAACACTGTTGACTGTAAAGTGTTTGAGTGAGAAAGGTATACTATATAGAGTTGTGCCCCCCAAGATGTTTCTATTAGATTTGGGAAAGCATCCTAACAAGGTGAAAAAAAATGACAAGGAAGCTTACAGCCAGTGTAAAATGAACGGTAGATACAGTAGGTTTATAGCAGAAATATCTGTCTTGCTTCCATCACATCTTCAAGGAAGCAGCACTGTTGAAAGCCTGGGATGCCAGCCTGTGAGCCCCGCTGGCACCTCTTACTAATTCTGTGACCTTGAGCAACTTATTTCCTTCAAGTCTCAGTTCTCTCACCTGTAAATGAGACTAGTTATAGTATCTGCTTGCTAAATTAGAATTTTATCTTATTATTTTTATCTATATTGTTATCATGTATTTTCATTATTTTCATGATCCAGATGAGGACACTGAGGCACAAGGAGGGTAAGGAACTCACCTAGTAGTATGTCTGGGGTTTAAACCAAACTCTTAAACCCCATGCTGCTTTGCTTTTCAGTAACTCTCCGTATACAAACATACAGATCATCTCTGAAAAAAAAAAGTGCATTTCCAATTTTAACACAGATGGTAAATGTATCCCTAAGTTATCACTGAGACTGAAAATTTGGAATTCATGAGTGAAACTCAATAATGAAAGAAGCTCCCAATTTAGTTGAAAAGACAGGTTTAATGCATAGAAATGTACAACAAGTTGAATTGTAATTAACACTTTAAACATGAGTTTGAAACAATGACAACAAAAAAATGTCAAATGACAGTTCTTGATAAATTGCAAAATAAGTGGTCTAGCTAATAATCATTGTACTAGCCACTATTCAGAGAAATCAGGGGAAAACATTCTTTTCTCCCCTGATTGAGGAGGGTACTACAAAACCCAAGAGGTTGTTCCACACTCCCCTGTGTTCAGCTATGAGTCATCCCAGGTAATAGTGACTTTAAACAACATAGAATGTCCTTTGTCACTTCCAGAAATCATGAAGGTCTAGAACTGGTACAGCAGGACATGATTTCAAGTTTCCTTCCATCTGGTTCTTCTATCTGTGGCTTTCATTTGCAGTGATCCTTATGGTTCAATGTGGCTGCTGGAGCTCCAGCTATTAAGTTTATATTCCAGCCATTAGGAAGGAGAGGAGAGGGAGAGAGAGAAGGCGCTTCCTTCTATCTTTAAGGATGCTTTCGGGGAACTGTATGATCAACTTCTGCCTCTATTGTATGGGCCAGAAGTTACCTACCTGGCTCAACTGATAGCAAGACGCTGGGAAATAGTTTTTTTTTTTTTCTTCTTCTTCATAGGTGACTAAGTGATCAGATAAAAGTATTTCTGTTACTGAGGGAGGTGGAGAAGACAACTGTCAAGTCTCTGTCACACAGCCTCATAAATCTCCATTTACGGGCACAAGTCCACATACTTTTTGACAGACCAGTCCACACACTGAAAATGGATGGCTCCTATGTTTATTTTCACAGCCTACCACAACTTTCATCTTGTCCTGGCTCATTGACTTCGTGGCTTGGCAGAGCTAAGATACCACTACCATGTCTTTACTTCTCTCCACATTTGGAAGCCTCAGTCACTTGTTCTAGGGTTCCAGATGAGAAGAACCAATGGAATAACCCCAAATAGACTTTTTCAAGCAACAGACTGTGGTCCCCGGGTTTATCAAGAACAATGTGGAGCAATGAATTCTCTACTTCATTCTCAGAAATCGAACACATCGCCACAGTTTCCCTAAGAAGGCTCTCTATTTGCAGAAAGAAAAAAGAAAGGTGTGCATAAATTTGCCAAGTATTTACAAAGCACACACCATAAGGCCATGCTCAGGCCTGGGTTTAAATAAGAGATTGATTATGTGAGCAGACCGTGGACTGAGATGAAGTCCCAGATCTCAATGTGTAGTAGTTGTTTTTGCTTTATTGGTGTTCTGCACGATCTTGAAAGATTTATTGAAGCTCTGGAAGTGGCATCTTTCTCTTCTGCAAATGAGAGACTGAAATTAGTACCCTATTCCCTTCCTCACAAGGGAAGAAGTTAATTAGGATAAAGCTTGGGCAATTATTTGAGCTCTGCAGAGAAAGGTATACACAATTCTTATAAATTCCTACAGGAGAGACCATTATTATTAACCTATGTATTTTTTTCTCTACCTAGAAAGCGCCTCCAATCCATCTCTGCCGTCTTATTCTCCAGAATGACTTCCTTGATCTCCCCTGGTTAAATGTGAATGTGCTTCTGTCTCTGACATTCACATGATTCCTGACCCTTGCAGGATGTATTTGTAACTGTAATGTGAATTTTATGATCTTAGCAGGCCTTTCCCCTATGATCTATTAGATAGTATAAGTGGTTAAGCACTCAGGCTTTGTGAACAGAAAACAACTTGTCTCAGACTCCCACTCTGACACTTGCTAATTCTGTAAACTTCTATAATTTAACTTCTTAAGCCCCAATTTCCTCAGCTGTAAAGTGGACATAATTAATACCTCTTTTATAGAACTTCTCTAAGAATTAATTAAGATGATATGCATAAAGCACCTTAATCGATCCAGCTACAGAGCAAGGGCCCAATAAATGAGTTCTATCATCACTTTGGTAAAAGTATCAGAGGTAGGGATTTTTCTTCGTTGCTGTGTCCCCTAAAACATATACTTGCGGGATAAGTGGTTACTAAAAATATTTAGCATTTTTGGTGTAGAGTGAGTGGTAATCATAATATCATACAGTTTGAAAATGGCAGGGCTAGAATTTGAATCCAGGTCGTCTGATTCCAGATTTCCTGTAAGTAGTCACCACATCTTCTCCAGGCCACTGGGGCCCTTATAAAGCAGCACACAGGTACGTCCAAGGACTCTCAAGAGTTCTGTCTCCACTGAGGCTTGTGGGGCTCCACTGGGATGGACGAGTCATCTGTGACAGCTCATGGACAACTCCATGCTCTGATGGGTTTCAAACACTGGACTCTGCCACTTATACTTGGCCCAGACTTTGGCCCTTGGAACTGGGAGGTGGTGCTGGGCATCCCCAGTGCAGGACTGTGTTTGTCCCAACACCCTGGGACAACTCAGCCATCTAGCACATGGTGTCCTGAACCCTTGTTGCCCTGCACCCTTGTTGCCCTGGCCCTGGCCCATGTGGTAATGCCTGACCTGGTCCTCATGATGGGGACAGACTGTTCTAGCATTTTTTCCTCCATGGGTTGGAAGCTAAAATGTAATACTATTATTTCTCAAATCTCCATGCTACTAGAGGTGAGCTCGCATATTCATTGACTTGTGTGTGCAGAAAAAATAGACTCAAAGTGACATACATGGTTACGAATGTGCACTTAGAAACACGGCTGCACACACAGGCACACACAGGCACACACAGGCACACACGCGCAGAGCCTTAGTCACATGGCAGATCCCTCTGGCGCAGCTGATCGCCTCTATTTCTGGCTTACTCTATAGGGACCTAGAGCAGAGGAGCTGGGATTAAGGGTTATTGAGAGGTGAAAAACTCTTCCGAGAGTTCACTAGTTGTATAATTCATGTGTACGTAGTTAGATGATTGTTATACGTGATGATGCAGCGCTGATCACTGAATTGAACGATCTTTGCCAAATCCTACCAGAATTCCTACAGGCGTCCTTAAGTCTGGGGCACTCTGATACTCCTTGTATTTTACAAATACTCTGAGCATCTTATCCTCCTCTGAGCATCTTCTATCTTCACAAAGAGAAACTCGGGGAGTGGGTGATGACATCATTTTCCTGTTGGCCAAAACTGCTTTGGAATTCTTGATTGGAACAAAGCTGAGACATAAAATTTGAATTCATCACACGGTGCAAGATATGTTTGACAGTGCGTTTCTCAGTTTTAGGGAAGTTGTTTGAGATCCCTGGGAGCTAACTTTGGGAGGTAAGGTGGGAGGCAAGGCTGGGTAGCAACACTTAAAATTAAAAATAACCAGTGTGGACAAAATCTTGTCATTTTTCTGTGATGCTCACCAGATTACTTTGAGGCCAGGATTCAAAGATGAGTTAGAAAAATATGCTTCTGGCCAGGCTAACATCACAGGAATAAAAGTATCTGGGCCCCCCAGGGTGTTTAATTTGAAGGGGATCAAACAAAACTAAATATATAGAATCTGAAGTTTGTTAAAAATTGACAGCTTTTGTTTAGAGTTGTGCTCCTTTCCCTTTAGCTCTCTGCTTTTTCAAGTCAGTGGATGACTCACTTTGCTTAGACTAGACTTACTTTCGGGACTTTTAAAAATTAACAGCAAAGCAGAAACATCACACCACGAGGTGGAGACCAGAGCGCTTCCTACTCCACTGTGACATTCTATCTCCAGAGTGTCAATTACAGCTTAGGTTCTATCCACACTGGTCCAAGTCCCTGGCTTAAAATAATCTTTTTCCAAAATATCCAAGCCATCTGGTGGGGAAGCAGACACCAGGCAAGCTGCTTTAAATGGAGGTGCTTTTCTGACCTTTTTTATTACTCCTTAAGTCAGAAATGATCGACTTTTGTGAAAGCCAATCATAAACTCGCCCCCTTATGTGACATGAGGTCAACAGACCCTTCTATAACTTGGCAGCAATATTAAAGTTAATAAGCATGATTTTGGATAAGAAAGATTTCATAAAGGAACTTTGCAATCATTATACACTCTGCTTGTTGCAACATCCAATATTTATCTTTGAGGACACTTCTGAATGTTTTAGTATCACTTCATAATGTACCATGATTTGTTAATTGTATTTTACGTCTGTAAGAGAGGAAAACTCATTGGCTGTACAAATAGAGTGTGAGTGAGTTTCAAGCCTAGAAAGGGAAACTTGACCAAACTTCTCCCAGATTTCAGTGCTTCTTCCAGTTTAATGTGCTTGTCCAGTTGGAGATGTGGGTGCCGCTGGTTTGGCTGGGGCCTCAGTTGTTCATTTCTGACAAGATCTCACAAATGCAGATGCTGTTGGTCTGAGGGCTGCTCCTTGAGCAGCAAAGATCTCAGAAAACATTCCTTGTTGAGGAGTTCTTATTAAAAATAAGTAATAAGAGGCACAACCTCTCAATTAAAACTTAGACACACGCTTGCTGGGATTCACGAGGTTCTGGGCTCTGGAAGTCATTAGGAGACCCTGTCCGGCACATTTCCACGTGCACAGCGCGTGGGATCGATTAGTGGGGGACTGGCCCAGGTGTGGTCTGCCCGGCGAACGGCCTGGGGAGTCCGCCTTTGTAGTTATTTCAGGTGTGGCTGCATCCAGCTTTTAAAACAATAAGGGCCAGGACGTGTGGTTTTAGGGGCATATGGTAACTTCGGGTGAGCACATAAATCTTCAATACGAGAGGAAAAAAAAAAAAGGAACTCCTGGGTTTAATTAAGAAATTTGTTAGACACAAAAAACCCTGTCAGATATTTTGCTTTGATGTTAATTCTTCCACAAAAGTAGGGACTTGGGCATGATGAAGTTCAAGGCGGTTACCAAAGCAATGCAAACCATGAAAACAAAGAGCTCTCCCCGGGGGGGCCGCGAGGATTTTTCTCTCTGTTTGTGGTCATTACTAATTCTGCAGCGTACTGTGTCTGAGCGTGACATGCGAGGCCTAGACCTTCGTGTTTAAATGTGCTTTTTTTGTATCAGGGGAGTTTTAATAATTCTTGATTGTTAGCTCAAGAAGGGTAGATGCAGGCTGCCAAGGCTAGATACTCTGGAAGCACTGATACAAGAAAGCGTGCTCTTCATACATCTAGTCACCTACATGCTGATTAAAATAGTCTGTTACTTGGGGGAATAACGTTTCTGTCAGTGTCCTTTTGCCTGTTATCCGCAGGCAGGTATTCAAATTCCACTGCATCCATACATCCATTGTAATACCTTTGACTGTATTTGCTCAACTCTTTGAAGGTTAATGGACCACTGAGAAGAGCCTGATGAATGAGTGAGCTGGGAACACAACAGGGAAGAGGACAGCAGTGTTGTGGGACTGCTGCGGTGCAAGGGACTTGGGAGAAAATGCCGTTTCTGGGATGAGTTCCGTTGCTTCCCGGCCTCTTGTAGCTTCGCTGCTCCCTGTGACTGGCCGTGGGGTCTGTATCAAGCCACTTAACCTCTCCACGCTTCCTCTTCATAGTGATGAGCTTAGAATGATGCAGTTGACTAGTTTGTAACAGAAACTGGAATCCCCGTATGCTGTAAATTGCTTGGTATTAACAATAATTGCCTACAGATTTTTTCCAAGCCATTTACATGAAGAATCTTTGCAATATGAGGTTAAATTATAATGTGCCAATAGTCCATCGAAGTGGAACAGTATACATCCATACATGGAGCTGACACACTTTGCCTGCTCAAAGCAAATGCGTTCCATTTCATACGTATGTTTTTGTCTATTTCAGGCTTACAGCTGTCCTGGCATTAGGAAACCAAAATCTTTTTGACATATGCTTTTCTGTACACGTACATTGTGCCCTAGTGCTTCGGAAACCATGCATTGTGTCTCCCTTCCTGAAAAAGTGACAGACACATTCCTGTACAGTTGTGTGCAGCTGCGATGACACTATCGGAATTCTCGCGAACAAAGAAAGCTCTGTGCTGGAACGGAGCTTAAAGGAATGGCATTGAGCGTGAGGAAACTTGCCGGAATCCACCAAAAGGAGAAGTTGTATGAGCTAAATTTCAACCAAGAACAGTGTAAATAAACCGAGGTTGTATAGGATATATAAACCAGAGAGACAGCAGAGAGTGGCTAGAAATGTAAGTGACCTGGTCCAGGTTTCTAATCTGCCTTGAAGGACGTATGGTAGATGAAGGTGAGGTAGAGGCTGCTGGAAAGGTATTTTTGGCAAAATGTACAGTTTCTCCACTTTGGCCAGGAAATGAGTCAACCAACAAGACTTTATTATAAAATACCCAGTGGAAAAGAGACTAAAGCATGGAAGAAGCACAAATCACAGTCTCTCACCTTGAGAAGCTCACAATGTAGTTGTTGAAATGAGAGAATCACCCAAAATGGACTCCCTGGGTAAGCTCATCCCTAGGTTGGAAATCAGTGGATTTCGCAAAAATATGCATCTTGAACGAACAGTCGGCTTGTCAGGAAGCGTCTCTTGAAGAGCCCGAGTTTCCAGGAGGTGAAACGTCATTTTCAGTTGTTCAGGGACTTTATCTAGTTTTTCACTGTAGTCCCGGCACCTGGAAGCTTTCCTTCTGTGTAACATTCAAAATTTGTTGAATGAATGGGTTAATGAATACAAGTGAAAGTGTGCAGTATGAGTATAGTAAACGTGATCTGGGGTTTATGTTCAATGGCAATGATTCTCTTTTTCATCAGTTGGAATGGGTTGGGGTCTAAGAACACAGAAAGTAACAGCAGAGAAAACACGCAGAGATTTTTTTTTGTTTAATGAGGTAAAGGGCAGTCTGGTGCCATCAGAGACATACGTCATCCCATGTTTCTGCTTTGCCATCCTTAGTATGTATGAATGTAGCCTTCGTCCTCATCACTGCTGTCACCTCATGGCAACAAGAGGACGGTTGCAGTTGTAAATATCACATACTTCGGGCAGGGAAAAGGGGAATGAGGCAACAGAATGAGGGGAGGAAGGCTGACTTTTCTCCTACAGAGACTTTGTCCTTTATTTGTATCAGTTTCTCCTTCCCCGAGGATTCTTGCAGGCATTTTTCTTGTCCAGAACTGTGTTAGGAGGCTATTTCTAACTGTAAGGGAGGCTGAGACCTTAAGAGGTCTGGCAACTTTCACCTTTGTCTCTCCTAAACCATTACCAAGTAAAGAATTCAATTTGATTTCTGGAGAGAGGCCATGAGGGGTGAGAGAGAAGAGGTTAGGGAAAGTTCTGGGTGTCAGATGGCAAGTCAGTGGTGGAACTGGGATTAGAACTCAGTTCTGTCTGTCTCCAAGGCTTGCATACTTAACCTTTCCTTCTCCAGCTCTGTAGTAATGGGCAATTATTCAACCTCTTGTAAGACTTAGTTTCGGCTTTTTATATAATGGGATAGTTATAAATTCAAAGACTTTTTAAGGAATTAACAAAAATAATATTTATAAAATATTCAGCCACATACATACACACACACATATATGAAACGCACACAAAATTGAATGACCACCATGTTGATATATGAAAATCAGAGATTTACATTGATACCAAAACCAGGTCAGATAATCACTTGTGTTAAGTGACACTGTCATTTTATTATAATCGCAATGTATTTCTTCCATTAGATTTTATTTTTTCCATTTTTAATTGAAGTATAGTCAGTTCACAATGTTGTGTCAATTTCTGGTGTGCAGCATAATATTTCAATCATACATATACATATGTATATCTGTTTTCACATTCTTTTTTGTTATAGGTTGCTACAAGATATTGAATATAGTTCCTTGTGTTTTACAACATACACTTGTTGTTTGTCTGGTTTTGTGAGGATTTCCTTGTGTTTCTGATTGTAAGAGATATTCTGCCAAAGTTCAATCGACATTTTGTGAGAATTGCTCCGTACGTAGATGTTGTTCGTGCTGTGTTCGTGGGAGAGGGTGAGCTTCTCATCCTTCTACTCCACCATCTTGGCCCAAAGCCTGTAATTGCAAATTGATACACATCTTCACTGGAGTCAGGATGCTTGGCAAAGATAGCTACTTTCTCCAAGATCGACAGCATACTATTTGCCGGTCCCCAAAGCTGCAGCACTGGTTACGTGCATGGGTAATAAGATTTGGATGAATGAAGCTCCCATTAGACTTTCTGGAAACACAGCAGGGTCTCTCGGAGTCCATCCTCATAGACATAGGAGATTTCTGCATTTGTTAGCCTGCATCCTGCCAAGCCAGCTCATCTGAGCCAGGTGCAACCCCTCAACCTTGGAGTTATGCAATGGACTGTAGATTGCAAGGATCTATAAAATTCAGGCATCAGCAAAGATGCCACTTAAACTACGCTTGGACTCTGCAACGAATTCCAATCTCTGCCCAGGACACCACTAACATCAGGGCCACAGAACTAACCCAAAAGCCGCTTTTCAAAATTCAGTTCATTTTCTAAAAAAGTAGACTGATGGTGGTTGTATAATAATATGTGCTAGCAATTTCTTTTTAAACAAAAACATATACCAGGGGAAAACTGAAAACTAGGATTTACAACATTACGTATAATTACAGAGTAATGACGCTGACGGGCCACCTGTGGCTCTCACGCTCCATAACTCATACACATGACTTGACTTTCTGCTGCAGAAAGTCCTTCTTGCCTTATGCACTGTTTAAATATAAGGGGGGTTGTAAGCTGTTCAAAGAACTAGACATTCAAACTTCTTAGCAAGAGAATTATATAGCATGTAGGTATATTTTTAACACAAATATACAATGTTTTAAATTTTTCCTCTAATATAAAAAATGATACTTTTGAAAAGGTGAAAAATATAGGAAAGCAAAAAGAAAAAATAGAAGGCAAAGTCTGTAATTTTTAAATAACCACTGATACTTTGATCTATTATTATCTAGACTTTTTTCTTATAAATGTATTGATTAGTACTATATATGTATATTTTTAGCAACTACATTATAGATTTTTAACAGCCTGGAATGATTGATTAACATGGTAAAGTGAATATTTTTACCGTCTTATTAAGTACTTCTTACTAATTGCAGCCATCAACTTGCAGTCTAAATAAACTAACTTCTAAAACAAGAGAATTAATTTATATTACCACTTGAAAAAGAATGCTTATCATTTTTACACCTACAAGCACTAAATTTTTCATTTGATTTCATTTTAAACAAAAATTGGTACCTCTTTCATTTTTGGAAAATATTTGTTTGATTACTGGAAATCTACAATTTTCCCATGCACTTATTGACCAGTTATACATTGTCTTTTGCAAATTACCTGGTCCTGCCCTGTATGTAGTTTGGTGGGGAAGGTGAGTGGAAGGGTTTATTTGTTCCTTACCGGTTGGTAAGGCCAATTTCTGTAAAAGAATCATAAACCTTTGTCTTATTGCAAATGTTTTTCTCAGTTTGATGTTTGGCTTTCTTACGGTCATTTTCAGTCACAGGAATTTAATATTCTTACGCGTTCAAACCTCAGGGACATGGAAAGAATTACAAATGTAAACGCTTAAGTAAATAAATCTTTCTAATCAGGACATTCCTAAAATAGTTCGGAAATGGGAGTGAGCATGTTTGTGTATGCAGGTGGCTGCTGGCTGGTGCTGGCCCAGCCTGGCTCCTGTGCCCCTAACAGGGTGGCCCGGTTACAAATGCATTTGCTGCAACTGCTTTAAGGAACGGTACCGCAAGATGCTTGCTGCTACCTAGAGACGGATAACCTTGCAAAGAACCCAGTCAGAGAGCGAGTTACTTAAAATAAAATGGGAGGAAGACTTTTAAGAGATGGAACATCTGTGATAAACTCATTTTCCGTGTGAGCACCAGTGGAGATGCTTGTCTGGGTCGGCTGAACGGCATTTCTATAGCAGTCGAAAATTCATTTCGTTTCATTATCGGAACTGCTCAAGCACCCCGGTTTGGATCAGGAAACAGCTTCTTAAACCTGCAGGAAGCTCATTTACCCCCGCTGAGGCTCCAGCTCCCCATCTTATGGGAAGGGAGAGATGGCTTGCTTGCAAATCCTGGCAGATATAAATACATAGACATATCTCTTCCCTGATCCTATATATAAATATGATTTGTATCAAAGGAACGTGAACGTTTCCATCTCGAGCAGCCTCAATGTTATCTTTTATTCTGTTTGATTTGGGTCTGTTTCAAGGCTACTCTTCCAACCTTCTCATCGGTTAAAAATTCTGCTCTAGGGGCATTAGTAAACAGAGAAGTGCCTCTAAGGTGATGCACAGCGGGACAAAGAACAGAGCATCAATTCTCTCGACAGCCAGCAATGAAGCAAGTTGGACGATTTTTCATACAACGAACGCTGACTGAGAAAACTTCTGAAGAATCCTAGATGGCATTTACAGATTCAGAACTAAATTAATAGAGAGGGAAAAAAAAATCCATGTAACTCAAAGCCTACCTGTTCTTTGACTGTGACACTCCTGGGCTCAAAAGCTTCAACTGCAAGCACATCCTTGGATCCTCCACATCAGAGAAGGAGCCAAGAAGTCCGTGGGCAGTGGGAAGAAGCAGACTAAGTGAGACGGGGAGGGGGCACACTGTTAGGGACGCGGGCGTGGAGGTTGGGATGGCACACAGATGCTGGTGACAAAAGACATGCAGCCCGTTAGGGCAATTCTGTGTCTAGAGAGTGGAGTGGCAAGGAGGGAGTTATCACCCAAGACAGTCGACTAGCAGGTACTAGCATCCCAGGAATCAGGGAGGAAGCACTGCTGAGAAATCCAGACAGCTGGGCCCCACATCAGGGTGAGGGAGTTTAGAAAGGGGATTACTCCAAAGGGGAGTTTCACAGGGGGAACCCAGTGCAGGTCTCCATCTTTGGGTCACTGGCAGGAATAAGCCACCGTTCTTTCCCTGCCACCTGCCTTGGAAGGAGAACTGGGCAGGTCACTGAAGCAGGGACCCAGACCCTGAGAAACAAGTCAGGTCCCCATGAGAGACGGCTCCAAAGACTGCAGCAACCCCACGGCTGAGCGGGGGTGGGGGTGGGGGCAGCTCCGCAGAAGGGGCTTCTTGTCTTGGGCTCTGGCTCCTTCTGTTCATCCCAGTCAATGTAGGAGTGGTCTCACACCTCCAGAGTGTTACATCTGCAGGAGACAGAGAGAGATGGAGAGAGAGAGATGGAGAGAGTATGCAGCAGGGCTAAGGGCAAATCTATGTGATAATAATGTGGTCAATTTCTGCTACTTTTAAAGAGTTAAAATTGCAAATACGAAATAAATAGTATTTTATTAATTTTCAATGCCTGCTAGTGTGTGTGTGTGTGTGTGTGTGTGTTTTAAATTGAGCTCTCATGGAAAGCTTATTAACTCTTTCCCATGGAAAAGCCAGATCTGGGAGTTGGCAAGCAAGGGGAGAAGTGGCGGGCTAGGAATTAGAAGCCCAGTGTGGACAGGAAGAATTGTAGCACCGAGAGTCTTAGTTTTAAAGTCTTTATTTTGTTTACTTCGCTCCCTAATCTACTTTAGTCTTCCGAGGGGTCTGCCTGTCGTGGCATGAGACCCACAGTGGGAGCTGAATTCATCCATGTTGCTGGATGGCAGACATCGCAGGAAATCAGGGAAACTGGCTGTGTGCATCAGCACTCGAACCAGTTCAGGTCCAGGGGGAGAACTCCAGTGGGTCACAGACTGACGGAGGGGAGTGCCAATAGCAAAGCTGCGGCAGATGCCCTTGCCTGAGTATTTGCGGCAGAACACACTGTACGTGAAATGTTTCATGTGCATTGGTTCATTTACAGGAGCCCTTTGAAATGGGTACCATTTACCACTTTTGCTCGCAGATTTCTCTGACCGGGAAGCTCACGGTCAGTACTGTACGCTGTAGACTGTCTCCCTGGTCTGCTGACATCGGTCACACGTAGGGTGAGGTTCAGCCTGAAGGAGTCACTGCTGCACTGAAAGTGCAGGATCACACAGCTTGTCAACACAGGATATTTTATCTGAATTCCCCGACCTTCAACTGATTCACCTTTTGCCCGCGTGAAATTAGTAAAACGGCTACATTAACATTTCTTTTAATGCTCTTTTTTAAAGAGTACATTTTTAAGCACGGAAATAATGCATTTAAATGTGCTCTCCAGAATGTGCATTTGTTTATAATAGGCCAAGAAAATTGCCAATGCAGAAGTACAAACTGTTTTAGACACGAGCAATTTTTGTACTTATGGTACTTATAGCAGCTTAAAATACACATTTTCGTGTATGTGGGCTGAGAAATGCATCTTTAAATGTTGACTTGTAATATCAACATATCAAAAATTCCCATTAATTGCAAATGTATCTCAGTTACTATCTATTTCTTGAATTAGAATAATATCTACCTCATTTTAATGACCAATATAGAGCAATTCACACCCACGTGATTCATAAGTAGGAAGCAAGACGGAAAAGAAATGTACAAAATCCTAAGTCTGTTACCTCCAAAGACAAACACCTTTCTTTTATGTATTAGAACAACTGCACATGTAGTTTGATCTGAACAATAACCGTAGAGATGGGGAGAAAGAAAAATAGAATGGTAAGATGACAGGGAGGAAACAGAGATAGAATAATGGTGGGGGTTTGGAGGAATAACATGGATTAATCCACATGACAAATAAAAATGAATGATTTTTTGGCAGAAATACTTCATTAAGTTAGGGCTGTGCCTTTTTTTTTACTCATTTATATTAGGCTTAAATGCCAGAAAAAATGTTATTATTTTGCCTACTCCCATTTATTAAAATCATTTTTAAAATGTACTTCACAGACATCCATCTGTCATATCAGGAAGTAAGCTAATTTTCTCTTTCTTTTTTTTTTTCAGTACACTAGAAGAAATTAGATAAACGAATGTAATGTAATATATTATACGTTTTCTCCACTATGTAAGAATACTTATACTTCTTAGAAAACTTTGAAATAAAGAAAAATAGAGGAGAAAAATCATTACTCTCAAAGAAAACAAATCTTAACATTTTAGTGAATCTCCTTCCTTCCAGTCGGTTTTTGTCCCCCATAAGAACTTACGAGTTTAAACTAACATTTTTGCAAACACTGAAATATCCAGAGTTTAATCCTTATTAGGTACATTATTATCAGTTTTCTCCCAGATTGCAAAGAAGCAACAAAACACTTCAGGAAACTTTAGTTCATGCATCTTGTTCGAGTCCCACAGAAGTGATGTTTTAGCCTAAACTGAGTTAATTACATCCCTGCATCCCTCACTGCTTATGATGTGCCCAGCCACATGTGCGACAGAGCAGAGCCTCCATGTACTGTTCCCAAGTCTCTCTCCCAAGTGCATTGTAATGATGATGGAACCACAAAAGCAGCGTCAATGAAGAATGAACTTAATGTCTCAGTAGGTATCCGTTGGTTCCAAAATTGGAACATAATACATGGTAAGAATTTTCTTCCCTGGAGACATTAGCCAGTAATAGGTCTGTTCTGATTCCATTAGTTTAAAGGGTAAGTTGCTCCCTGCACCACATTGTCTTTTACCAAAGATTGATGAGAAAACAGTCCAAGTGGAGGGAACGGTTGATCATTCCCTGGGAGAATCGGGGTCTAGGGGAGGAGACTTGCATCTGAGTGTGCACGTCCGAGCTTACCCCGCTTGAAGCCTGTGCTGTGTGGCTGCTTGAAGGAAGACTCGGGAGACCTCAGAAGTTCAGTACAGACCGTCAGTCTCTCAGCAGCCTGATCCTTGCTCTCTTGTCTCCAGTGGAACCAAGTGACTCCAAGCTTGAGGATGGAGAGTTTATATTCATTATCGCGGGGCTGGTCTACAGACTCGAACTGTGCATACCTACTTGGGTATTAGCATTTGGCGGCTTCACACCCGAGGGGCCAACTCTATGCAAGAGGAGATAATGGGAGGCTTTCTAGTTTTGCCAGCTCTGTCCCAGAGTCACCGGTTTCTTCCCCAGGAAAGTGGTTTCCCTGCCTGATGTTCATAGGACTTTTTGCCTCGGGAAGCTGCTGTCACCTTGATCTTTCCAGACTATGTAACTCAGCACAGAACGTCATGCAAAGGTTATCTCTGGATAGACTGCATGCGCTTGTGTCCTCTTCACACGTTGCCCAAGAGCTGGATGCTGACTTTTGGTCAGTCAGAGAATGAGATTTTGCCCACTTCTCTGGGTTCCATTCTCTCTGCCTTAGTCATGTTAAAGTCAGTGTCACCATCTCAGAAACCACCGCAAAGCATCTTAGCCATGGTAACTTCTTTTTTGTTGCTGCCTTTCTTAAAAAATCATAGTCTGTATAAGAAAGCTACAAAAGAGCTTCCTCTTAAATGAAATCATTCAAAGACCAGCCTATGTATGGAGATGCCCTCAGAATTTTTGAGAGACTGTCTTTATGTAAAAATGAATAAATGAACAAATGTTCTCTGAGCATCTATTACATAAAAATATGTATTCATTATTTAATATGTAATTAATTCATCATTTAATGTGTAACAGGCACTGTTAAAATGGGATAAATAGGGTACCTATCACACAATTTAAGAAACTCCAACAATCTTTAAAACAACTGATTATAAAAATGTTCATTGTAGAAAATCTGAAGAATACAAAAAAGAATGAGGAAAAAAAATAAAATCGTCTTGAATTGCCCATTCAAAGAGAATCATGGACCAGTTTGTGGTGTTTCTTATTTTCCTGGGCATAGTCTACATGTAGATCATTTTTTTTAATAGATCAAAAGATCTACTCTTCCCTGTACAAACATTATCAGTAGGTCATTATTGAGATAATACAGAATATAGCTTTACCTCTTTTTTTTGCCATTCAACATTATAGAGCGAGCATTTTCCGTATCATTAAATGTCATGTTAAAGAATCATTTAAATTGCACTTTATATTCTAATTCTTGTTCACCAGGTAACAGGATTTCCTTCTCACAATTACCTGATACTCACCTCAGTTCTTTATCAGAATGGTTTATTTAAGAAACAAGGAAAGTTGAGACCTTTCCACTAAAATGGTTAAAATAAAACCTTTGTAGGTTTAATGTCGGTTATCTGGAAAATTCACTTATGCAAAACTTATAATGATAAATAAATGAGCTGTTAATGAATTCACGTCATGTCTGGTCCAAAAATGTCTATCTACATGACAGAATAGCATCACTATTCCTTTAAGTGTCAGCACAGAGAGGTAGAAACTGTGGTATCAATACAGCTGCATTTTTAAACAAAAATCCAGAGGACCATAGCTATATAAGTCAAGCAAAAAGTAAACTGATTATTTGGAAAAATTAATTAATAGGAATAACTACTGTCATCCAGATATTCAAGAACTTTTTTTTTCAAATTATCATTTTTAATCTTCCCACTCTCTTCCCTTTCAAAATACATCCACTCACCCAACACCGACAACACATACCACATAAGGCACAGCACACACAATAAACACACACACTTGCTCACAAACACACATCCGCATTCCTGGATTAGTCAACCAAGTCTCCGTTTTGCTGTCGCGTTGAGTCGTAAGATTTAGTGACATATTTTTCATATCTTGTCATATCTAACTTGCAGAATCACATACATATGGTGAATTTGGGTTGCAGAATCATGACCAGATTTTTTTTCTAAAGCACAAATCAAAACATTTTGATCTTTCATTTAATATAAGCAATAAAACCCCTCACTTTACCTTTTTTTGTAACTTTGTAAAACATGTGATTTGGGTGTGGGGGGGGTGGTTTCACTGTGTCAAAAAACATCTTGAACCCCTCTGCCTTTTTTCTCCCTCCTCCTCGAAGGTTCTTCAACTTAGAATTCAGATCCAAATCCAAGTCTAACTGAAATTCAATTCAGTTGTTAATCCTGTAAAGGGATACAAGAGCTGCTACACATGCTGGCAGACCCAAAAATCTATGAATTTTTACTTTTAATAATGTTTTCCCTGTCTCTAATTCCCTGTGTAAGAAAACGTTCTCTGGGACAATTACCCCCGTAATGGCCTTGCCAGAATCAATTTCAACTTTAGCTGTCTCGGTTCGGTAACAGTCTAAGATTCTTTTTCCTACAATTTTCATTTTCTTGCAAAGAAAACTAAGTTTCTTTTTTCATGGTCCTCCCAAATGCCTTCACATACTGTTAAATACACACAGGACATATATGTATTAACATTATGAAACGGGACAATAGCCAGGCCGTCTCCGACTTACAAATGGGTTAAGTTCTAAAAACCCTTTTATCAATCATTTAATGCATGTTACACATTTCCCCAGAGAAACAGTGGTAGCACTAAAGGGTAGGGTCCAAGAAAAACAAAAAATAATTTAAACCATAGTGCATCGGTATAAAGCACTTTAAGCAACATTTAAGTGGCACCTAGCCACCAGTGATAATAAGAAATTCATTCTCAATTCTAGTAATGCATACCAGAAACACATCTCTCTCTGTTCAGTGGTTTCTCTGCAGGGGACAGAAGGAATGGCATGTGGGGTTAGGGGGGACTGTGTGACATAGGCAAAAATAATCCCCATGCCAATATCTTGTTAACACTCCACAGCTTCAAAAGGAAACACATTTCTCCAGATATATCACATCCCAGGGGGTCCAAACTGAGGGGAAAAAACGATAAATTTGTCCAGAAGAAATGGGACCTCTAGCCTTCAATATATTCGTTGGCCTGATGTTTGTCTATCAGATTTTTTTTTTTTTTGCTTTTTCACTGAGAGGAGGATAAACATTTTTTGGAATAACTTTAAAATGTAATGAAATTCAAATTGCATACCCTTGAGGGTTCAGAAGCTGCTCTCAGGTCACCATTGCATTTGTACCTAAGAATTTCACCAGCGGAAGTGACCAGCAAGCCAGCTGCAAGGAGGCAGGTGAAAGCATCACTTTCTCAGTGAATCCATCACCTCTAAGGGATGAAACAGTGATCTCACGGCACGTGAGCAGCCATTCCACCCCCTCTACCATGTTCGAGCATCACTCATCAATTGCCTTGTGTTGCCTGCTGAGCCTGAATGAGGTTTCAGAATCATGTCCTACAAGGGTGCCACACTTTCTCCACTTAAAAAAAAAAATCAATCAATCAATGTAATCTACCATATTATTACACCAAAAAAGAAAAACCATATGATCATAATAAGAGATGCAAAAAAAGCAGTAGTCAAAATTCACTCATGATAGGAACTCTTAGCGACCTAGGAATAGAAGTGAATTTCCTCAACCTGACAATGGGCTGTAGGCTTTTTTTAATAAAAGAATGTCCAGAACTCACTCAGAGTCAGGAATAGGACCTTTTCCCATCAGCCAGAATAAAAAAAAAAACCCTTTAATTCACAGGGTGTTGTATAGCAGCAGACTTCCTCAAACTAATTAAGGGCAACTACAGAAATGTTACAGGTATCATTGCATTTAGTGATAAAAAAGAATAGAAGTTTTCACCCTAAGTTCAAGTATAAGGAAGGATGTCCGCTCTCACCACTTTAACATGGTTTTTGGAGGTTCCAGCCAGTACAACACAACAAGAAAAATAAAAGACATCTAGATTTGAAAGACAACTTATCTGCAGACAGCAAGACCATTTATGTAGAAAATCCTATGGAATTTATAAAGCAACAGACACTAAAATAGCAAGTGGGTTTTGTAAGGTGGCAAGATACAAAATCAATATATTTTTATATACAAGCAATGAAAAATCAGAAATTGAAATTAAAATAACTATCATACATCACTATAAGAAATTTTAAAAAGACCTACGTAACTAGAGAAATACATCATGTTCTTCATTGACTGGAAGAGTCAATAACGTTAAGATGGTAATTTGTCCCAACTTCATCTAGAGATTCAACAGTACCCCAACAACCTTTTTGTAGGAATTGACAAGCTGATTTTGAGCAACATGTGAAAATGCAAAGGGCACAGAGCACTGAAAACAACTTTGAAAGTAAAAGCAAATTTGGAGGACTAACAGCATCTTTTATCAAGACGTTATAAAATGTCAGTAGTCAAGAATGTTGGTATTGGCATAAAGACAGACAAATTGATCAAAGGAATGGAACGGAGGGTCCAGAAATAGACCTACACATACATGGGCAGCTGATTTTTAACAAAGGCGCAAAAACAATTTATTGATAAAATAGGCTTTTCATGGCTATCGGCATATGAAATACAAATTTAAAAACCACTTTGACCCATATCCACACCACATATAACAGCTAACTTAAGTGGATCATGTACCTACACGTAAACCCCAGAACTATAAAACTACTGGGGAAAAAAATCATAGGAGAAAAACCACTGTGACTTTGGGGAAGGCAAATTTTTTAACATGAGTCCAAAAACATAATACATCAAAAAACAAATTATAAATTAGACTTCATCAAATTTAAAGACTTCTGCTTTAGGAAAGACATTGCGAAGAGCATGAAAACCAAACTAAAGACTATGACCAAATATTTATATGTCACGTGTGATAAAGAATTTTTATCCAGAATATATAAAGATTCTTGAGACTAAATTACAGGGAAAAAAATCCTCATTTTAAAACGAGGCAAAAGATTTGAATACACTTTTTAACAAAGAAGACATATGAATTGCAAATTAACTCACAAAAAGATGCTCAACATCATAAGTCGTTAAGGAAATTCAAACTGGAAACGTAATGAGATACTGCAACACATCAAACAGAGAGGCCAAAATGAGACGTCCCCTCACACACCAAGGACAGGGAGGAGCGGGAAGCGACTTGCTGGTGGGAATGTAAAATGGTGCAAGTATTCTGCGACTGTTTGGCAGTTTCATAAAAAGTTAAACATATGCATGTTATGTGGTTCAGCCATTTCACTCCTAGATACTTACCTAAGAGAAATGAAGGTGAATATCCATACCAGGCCTGGTTCAGGAATACATAAACCCGCTTTATCGATCTTAGCCAAGTACCGCAAACAACCGAAATGTCTATCAAGAGGTGAGTGGATAAACCACCTGTAATGTATCCACACAATGGAATACCAGCTAGTAACGAAAAGGAATGAACTATGTGATGACCACGAACGAATTTTAAAATGATTTTGCTGAGTGAAAGAAAAGCAGAAAGGGTATCTAACGTATGATACTCTTTTTACATAAAATTCTAGAAAATGCAAACCAGTCTAGAGGGACCAAAAGCAGATCCGTGGTTGCCTGGGGACCACGGGGCGGGAATAACAGAAAGCGATTACAAAAAGTTATAAGGACATTTTGATGTTTCACAGGTGTGTTCATAGGTCAAAATGTACCAAGCTGTCAATTTTAATTATTTGCAGCTTACTGTATGTTAGTTACACCTTCATATGGTTGTTAAAATACCAAAAAATAAAAATAGCCAGACTTATAGACTCTAATTCAATCCTCTGGAGAGAATCCAACTGGATGGACAGCTCAGTTTCATGCAAAGAAAGAGTATTTGTGTTCGAGAATGGTTTCTAAACAGATGGGAGGTTAAAGAAGGACTATGTTAATCCTGTTTAACCCACTTACTTTTATCAAACCATATGCATCAGTTTTTTAGTAAAAAAATGTAAATGGGTTATTTATTGGCAATAGTGGAGAAACGGGCAAACATACAATGATCTGTGTGGGCCTTCTCCACTTCCGGTGTCAGGGCTGAAGCCACTGAGGTTCCCAGCATCTCCAGCTCAAAAATGGATGTGACTGGTGATGGCAGACCCCCGTGGACCATGCCAGGCTCCCGGCTGGAAAGAAAGCATCTCTCGTTTTAGGTCCTTAAAGAGAAAACACCGCACTCCTGCCTCCAGACCGAGACTCAGCCTATTATAATGCTCCCTTTCCTCTCTCTGGTCCTGCCAGCCCAGGCCAGTCTGAACTGCTCTTTCTTACCCATGGTTAAGGCTTAGCTCATCCGCTGACTCACTTGTAGAAAAGCTTTAGGTTCTAGGTCCTTCCTCTGCACAGGGGGAAATAATTTGATATTTAAATATAGAATCCTGCCATTACTACATTCAAGACTTGCCGACTAGCACAGAGCGATAACTAGTCCACACTCTAAAAATACCGACAGCTAAACTACAGGGTTATATGCCTCTTCCTACTTCTACATCTCAAGGTGAGAAAATCCTAAACGAAACAAGATACTATGTAACAAGGTCCCTGGAGAAAGCTGTTCTTTCTCAATCAAAAGAAGATAAAACAAATGGAACTTTAAGGTCTTCTTAACTCTAAGTGGCCGTGTGAGCTTGGGCGAGTCGCAACTTGTGAGTCCTCGATTTTCCCAGCTGTAGAAATGATACGATTATACGGAAAGATCTCGAAGGTCTCATTCAATTCTACGCAGACACATATACCCCCAGGCCTTGGTGGGTTTGCAATCTGGTAAGAATAGAAAACTAACCATCTTGAAAAAAAACAGCATGCATTACTAGAAAAAAGTACAATTAGGTGTTCAATTATGTGGTACAGATTCTCAGTACTCCAAGAATCAGAGGCACAGCAACGCAGTAATTTCTGAGGTTGCAGAAGCAAGTTCAGGTTCATGGAAAAGTGGTGGTTTCATCTGGGTCTTAGAAACGACTTACGAGCATTGTGATTCCAAAACCCACTGGGGTAGTGGCTAATTTTCAGGGCAGGAGCTGTGTCTTCCTAATTGCACTTTTCCTCCCCAGAGCTCCTTGTCTACCTCCTTGGATTTCGCTCCAAATCTAGTCTATCTTGTCCTGTTTACTGGGGACCCATGCATGCCAGTGCAACGCTGTGGCGAGATCTTCGAGAGCCAGGCTTCTGCTCAACATTTCTGCATCCAGATTCATCAATTCTGTGGTCTGACACCAAGTTAGATCATATATTCTTTAAGTCACAGCCCTTTCCAAACTCTTGTCATAGAAATGCAATAGATTTAAAGTGTGTGATAAGAGTAGGTTTCAAAGGAACAGAAATTACTAAAGGGAAACCGAGGAAGCTGGAGTGGAGTGGATGCTGATGGCGGTTGCTTCTGTAGCACATACGGGCCACAAACGGTACAGATATGCCCACACACACAACAGCCTTTTGCGGTCGTGGAGTAAAGATCATGAGCCTCAAGCCTTTTGCCCTTCGGATGATCTTCTTTGTGTTTAGCTCTACTGCCTTCTACCCTGTTTGCCATCTTCTCGAATCTTCCCTCCACTCTGCATAGCTTGGGTACCCGGTGCTAGGTTATGAGAACTGCAGTCCAGTGTCAACTGTCTGCATCCTTCCCCCAGCCTCCACTATGCAGCTGAGCCTAGAGTGATGCTTTCTAAGACATCTGTTTCTTCATCTATTTATTTATCCCTTATATTTAATTTTCCTTAGGTAATCGAAATGTTCTTTGCTTTATTAAATTACTGTAGGGTCAAATTTCAAAGCACAGTTAATTCTGGTGCAGCCATGGGCTGAGGCTGAAGGTCCCATTGAACTTAGAACTGCCTGAATAGTATAGAAATTTGGGGCATGATGGCTTAGGGGACTTGAGCTAGAGGATGGCGTATGTCTAGTCTCCGGGCAGATGATGGGCCAGGAAGGGTGCAGTAGATCGTGTTAATGGCCCCAAATATTCTTCATCTCTTCAGAACTTGGGCCCTTTGCCATGTGATTTTGCAGTTTTAATCAAGAGGTGAACTCTATTCCCCTCCCCTTGAGTTTGGGCTGGACTTACATCTTGCTTTGGCCAATTGCACATGATAAACTGGGGGGGGGGTGATCTCTGTTCAGTTAAGAACCTGGGCTCTGCAATCAAATGTCAGCTGCGTAGCCTTGGACCAAGTGACTTGGGTGAGTTACTTGTCTTATGCCTTGGTTTCTTAATCTGTAAAATAGGGAGATATGTACGTCAGAGATACATCAATCAGATGAGATATTCCAGGTAAAGCTTGGTACAAAGTAGATGCTCAATAAATGCTAGGCATTTCTCATTTCTATCTTCTGGCGTTGATCTCTGATTTTACAATGCAAACACTGGTGATTTCAGAGCCTAGGCTGATCATGTGAAACAAGAGTGCTGCATAGGGACGCGTGGAAGGTCCTCCTAAATCCTGGGTTTTATGATCCTAAGAATAAATACAGCATTAAGAAGCTGGATGTCCAGACGTTTTCTGAAATGTCCACTAGGTGGCGACATGTTGTCATATTTCTTGTCCTCACTGTCTAAATTCGAAGCAGGAATCCTGAGAGACCACATTGCCCTCATCTGAGAATTAAGAATTTTGTTATCTCAAACAAAAATGTGCTGGCTACAGTCATTATCTGAAGAACAAAAAACATTCCAATTAGTGGCCTCTCGTTTAAAAAATAACATTTTATTCACATGTTATTCTTCTTTTTATTCACATGGTTCCCCTTATATCATAAGAGCAACACAATGTTCACTATTACACTCCAGGATTTGTCTATTTTCTATTCTTGGGCTCTTATTTATTTGATTTGTGGATGTTCTGTGTTAACTTGTTGGTTGCCTGATGAAAGATAAGGAGATGTTCATCCCCATGATTCAAAACATTTCATCTCCTGCCCTTCTGCTCCTTTGCCACGGTATTAACAACTTAGAGAGACAAAGGAGAAACAGGTTTTCTCCTCTCCTGGATTTTATGTTCTTCGATCAAAGTACTGATGCAGACAAAAAAAGTCAGGAGCAGCACATGGGACTGACAGTGTGATAATACTAAAGGTGGCATTTTCACCAATATCAAAGTAATCTCTCCAAAATGAATGTCTGTGTTCCTGTATAGTGTGTTTATTTGCAGAGGCATAGGAAAGGCACAAGGGAGAAGTCAATGAATCTGACATAAAAGGAGGCTTTGGGAAGCAGCTGTCAATGAGAGCGCAAGGAGTAAATGAAACTGTGGGTGAGGCAGAAAACGTTCCTAGTGGTGCACATTGGCCTTAAAGAGCTACATCCTGGGGAAGGGCTTCAATTTACAGGCAAAGCGCAATCATATAACAAACCCATGATAAGGAGATGAACTGGAAAATATTTGTATGATGAAATTTTGTTACTTTTTATACTATGTATTTGAGTCCATCACTGAAGAGTGCTTTGGAAGTGCCATGGCTGTCGGCTGCCATTCCATTGACTTCCACTTAGTAGAAAGCATTCAGCGGGTGGGGAAGAGCTGACTTGAATGAATGAAATTCTAGAACCAATGCTGCCTGTAGGCATTGCTTCTGAAATCCCACTGCCTAGAATAAAACAGTCATATGTCCTTGGTGAATGCACATGCTGCGTCTTTACTTTTTAATTAAAACAGTCATTCACGATGCAACTATTCCCTGGAAGTTAACCTCCTGGCCTATTATAAAATTCACATTCTCCTGGCATCTATCCAGAAGGAACCCTACTTCAAAAAGACACCTGCACCCAATGTTCATAGCAGCATTATTTACAATAGCCAAGACTTGGAAACAGCCTAAATGTCCATCAACAGATGACTAGGTAAAGAAGATGTGATATATTTATACAATGGAATACTACTCAGCCATAAAAACCGACAACATAACACCATTTGCAGCAAGGTGGATGTTCCTGAAGAATGTCATTCTAAGTGAAGTAAGCCAGAAAGAGAAAGAAAAATACCATATGAGATCGCTATATGTGGAATCTAAAAAAACCAAAACATAAATATAAAACAGAAACAGATTCAGAGACATAGAATACAGAGTTGTGGTTGCCAGCAGAGTGGGGTGTGGGAAGGGACAGACTGGGATTTCAAAATGTAGAATATATAAACAAGTTTATACAGTACAGCACAGGGAAATATATACAAGATCTTGTGGTAGCTCACAGGAAAAAAAAATGTGACAATGTATATATATATGTTCATATATGACTAAAAAATGGTCCTCTACACTGGAATTTGACACAACATTGTAAAATGACTATAACTCAATAAAAAAAATGTTAAAAATAAATAAATAAACAAACAGCAAATCAGCAAAAAAAAAATTCACATTCTCAAACTCAGATTTTTAAGCAAACTTTCGAAATGACTTCTGCTGTTATATAGTGATGGCGCTGGGGCCTAGAGTGGAAAAGGAGGTTTATTGATCCCAATATATATTTTTGAAGAAGGGTCATCCAGCTCGAACCTCCAGTTCTATTGAAAGTCACCCGGTGGTTATGTATAAATATTTGCAGATGTTGTATGGGAAGGTTTTATCTGTTTGTTTTGTAAGGAATACACTGTAGGTACCTGAATGGTTTAGAATCATTTAAAGTTGTAGTCGCTGGGGGCTGGAAACTTCACCTTAGCCAGAACGAAGTAGACCATTGTTCATTAAGCAAATATTTATTGACATCGTGATATAGGCCTTCAGATGGTAATACAGGAATATCTGCAAATATTGCACAGTGGGGTTTCACCTGTTTGTTTTGCAAAGAGCACGCCGTCAGGACATGGATGGTTTACAACTACTGAGGGTTGCAATTGCTGAGAGCTGGAAATTCGGCTGGCCTTAGCAAGAACAAAGCATATCGCTGTTCCTTAAACAAATACTTACTGACTTCCTGATTCAGGCCTCAGGAATTCAGTGGCTGTCCACATAGACCTAACTCTGCCCTCACAATTACTCAAACGAGACAGTAGGTAAACACTCACAATACATGTGGTCACGAAGGGAAAGCAGGCTAGTGGACATCTGAAATAAAAGGAAGATTTCCCAGAATCCTCACTGGAACCTGAGTCTACTAAATAAATGTCCTGTACATGTCAAGCAAAGAAAAAAAAACAAACAAAAGCCCATGTTGCTTAATGTGACTGATTTCAGATAATCAGGAACCATGGCACACTACCAACCTGTTGGGACTCTGGGATCCTTCAAGCTAGCGCAGAATCTACAAACTCTTTCTGATCCCCGCCGCACTGACTCCCCGGATTTAACCTCTAGTGTCCGTTCCCATGGATAGAATCTGTAAGTGATGCTCACTGCCCTCTGGATGCTGGCAGCTGGGAAGATGTCTTTCTAGAACCTCCAGACACTTCTGCTCACACTAGTGAACTATATCCTTAATAAGTATCCGTTACATATTTTTCTCAAACCTGTTTATGCCAGCTCTACTCTGCTTTTTAGTTTTTTTAATTTATTTAAATATTATGTAAACGGATAAAGGAGTGTAAAAAAGAGTAGACGCTTTTATGAAAACAAGCTGAGTGCTTTGAAGACTCAAACGCAGATTGCTCTTAAAATAAATGTAGGTACAAAAATTCATGCAGAAACAGTCAAAATCGAGAAGGGTCCTAACATTAGATTGATTCATAAGTGTGTTTAAGTCCTTACTTTTCTTTAAAAGAACTGAATTTGGACATTCTAGACCATGCCCTTTTGGGTCTACATATTTAGAATCAAGATGCCCCAAGATGATTCATTAGAGGTCAAGCCACTTACTCAAAAACTTGAGCCCTGCCCCAAAATACTGGCCAATAAAGATGTACTTATGTTTAAAGTTAAAGAAAAATGTTCTAAGTATTTACATACCATTTTTCATGATTCTACCACTTTAACCAACTTTTTGGATCCCACTGCAACTGTTTTCATCAAAGAAATTCTTTAAAGAGGAGTCAAGCGTCCCCTGCTTCCCATTCTTTACTCGTTTTCCTCCTTAAACCCTTGAATCTAGACGTTGGTGACCTCAGTGGGTTCCCCTGGCAGCCTAGCCACCACGGCCAGTGGTTTGTGTCTCTCATTTCCTTTTCGCTCGCTCTCCCTTCCCTGTTCCTTCCAAGTTCAGACGCTCACATTTTGTAGAAGTTGCCCAGCTAGCCCACTGCCCCAGATGCCCCATTAATCTTCCTAAAACACAGTTCTGTTCAGGTTGCCCAAGTCTTACCTGGAAGGTTGTGGGGCCAGGCAGGAGGAGGGCGGGTGAGAGAGAGGCAGATGGGAACGGGGATGTAAGGAGGGGCTGTAAAGGTGAGTTGAATGGACGTGGAGACCAACCAGGTGAGCAGAGGTCACCGAAAAACCCAAACTGTGGTTGAGGGAAAGCCAGGATAATTGTGCAAAATGTGAGGACTGAAGGACTTAAAATGGAAGGGAAAACCATAAAGTGAAATAGGCTTGGAAGACCGCAACATGGAAAATATATTGAATGTGGTCTGAACAACAAGGAGGCCTTGAAGCAAGATGAAAGGTGAAGCTGGCTTTCTCTGAGCTACTTGGTATTTGAGCTCCCGAGCAACCCTGGGATCTGGGGTTGAGTTTAAGATCTGTGATGCCTTTTCAATTCTATACCTACCTTTGGAAATTCCTTGGAAAACTCTCTGTCCCCACTGCATGCATTCTCGCTGGGCTTGTTGACCAAGATGCTCTTCCGAACTTTGGCCAGATGATGAGCAAATGACTCATATGGATCAACAGACCCTCTGTCTTGAAAATTTGAAACTTGGATGGAGAGAATCTTGGGCGTTGATGGACCCAACACAAGCGTCTTGGAAAGACTTCGCACCGGGTCCTGCTCCTGGTGCCCTGGTCTAGTAGAGCCACCTCGGTTTCCCGTCTTCCTGAGGCTTGGTTGTTCAGCTTTTCTCTTGATTTTGTGACCTCCTTCCAATGAACTCATTCCATTAACTCTCAGTGGGGGTGCAGTTTCCACTGCGTCCTGCGTGAGGGCGCTGACGGATTCTTCAGCGTAAAGGACGATCCTGGCTTCTGCCTACTGGGCTTTTCTGTCCTAATACTCAGTGGTTCCCCATGACCCAGCGTATTAAGTGTACATGCCTCACCGGGGAGTTTCAAGCCTCCCAGAATATAATAAAGAGCTACTTCCCAAGTTGTATTTCCTACTATTTTCCTGTTTTACATTCTGCTCTCTAGTCAATAAATTACCGAGTATTAGCCATCTGGGGTAAATTGTTACAATAAAGATTGACAGTGAATCTCACCTCCTGGTGTCCAGTGCTCCCTGCATTGATGCTGGGTTTGGTCACGTGACTTGCTTTGGCCAATGGGATGTTGGAAAATGTGCAGAAGCAGAGGCTTATTAAAAATAAAAAAAGCCTTTGTGCTCTGGGGTTCATCCCCTTAGAACATTGCTGCCTTCATGCCAGAAAATCCAGTTGAGCCTTTTTGAGGATGAAAGCGCGTGCGGTGAGAGAGATCCAGCTGTTCCTGCCTCCAGCAGTCCCCCAGCTAAAGCCTCAGGAGTGAGTGAGCACCCCACAGAATCAAATTATGAGAACTGATAAATGATGGTTATTTTAAACTACTAAGTGTTAGGGTAGTTGGTTACAGAGCAGTAGATAACCAAGACAAAATTTGTTCCCATTGTCCTAAGTTCATCAGATACATGTTTTGTCTTCCAAGTATGGCTCGTCCATGTTCCACTAGTCGTCTCCTTACTGCTCCCCTGGCCTCTGCCCGCTGTCAGGTCGCAAAGTCAATGCCACCTGCTTTCATTTATCCTTATGGCAGTATCTGCCTAACCAGTTTCCTTCTCTTGCAAAACACTGCATCCTGTTTTTAAATGTATTACAACGTTTTATAAGTGCCACTTCTTTTGTGAAGGCTTTCCTCCTCTACCAGCTGAGGTTTCTCCCTTTTCTGAAACCCTCACAGTACTCTGAACATCTCTCATACTAATGATTCGCATCATATTCTCTCCTGCCCCATCGCTGTCTCCCGGGTAGCCCCCTGTGAGGTATTTACCAGCTGTTGGAGCACGTGTCACCTCTCTGCACTCCCGATGCTCTGCTCCTCAAAATGTGGTCCCCAGACCAGGAGCAATGGCGTCGCATGGGAGTTTGTCAGGAATGTCAAATCTCAGGCTCTCAACCCAGAAATACTGTATTGGAATCTGTGTTGTACCAAGAGCTCCAGGTAACTTGAATGCATTTAAAGTTTGAAAAGCATCATTTCATTTCATTGTTTCACTTTAATGAAGGAGTACGCAGATGTGCATTAGAAAAAATTGGGGATTTGAAAAAAAATCTATCCTGATGCTTGGGGACCACACCAGTGAATTAAATTAACTTACAGTCAGGGTTGATACCCACCGTTTCAAAGTAAAATTGCAATTCAGCACATAAAAATACAGAAACATCTGGTTAAATTTGAATTTTAGAGCAACAATAATTCTTTTTTTAGTACAAGTCTGTCCCAAATATTACATGGGACATACTTACACTAAACAATTCTTTGCTGTTGATTTGAAATTCAAATTTAATTAAGTATCCTAGATTTTATCTGGGAGCCCTAACGTTTATTCCAGAGCAGTGAGTGGTTTTCAAATAATAGAGTGCAACAGAAGCACTTGGAGGGATTTATCAACAGAGTCCTAGATCCCAGTCCTCAGAGCTTCTGATTCAGTGGATTTGGGACAAGGAATGAGAATTTGTATTTCTGACAAGTTTCCTGGTTGAAACGTTGATCTGGGAACCACACTTAAGAACCATTGGTCTAGCATTAGATTTGTCTGAATGGATGCCTTAAATGTGTACAAATTAGTGATGGGAGGAAAACCTCTGGGTAGATACCATGGTTATCTTCTTGAGCAACATTGTACAGGAAAAAACCTTATAGCGGAGATGAGGATTATATAAACGTCAGGTGCGTGGGTAAGAAAACCAGTTTCCTAGCGGACATGATGGGTTTCAAGTGCCAATGGGGCCCCTGCGTGTGCCCCTCCCTTCAGGGCAGTGGGGAGCTTGGCTAGTCTCTAAGAATATCGCTCTAAACCAGAGCTGTCCCATAGAGACAGTGTGAACCACTGATAAAATTTTTTAAATTTTAGTAGCTACAAGAAAATCATCAAAGAGCAGAAGAAATTAATTTTAATCATAGGTTTTATTTAACCCAGTATATTCATCATCTTAATCTGTAATCATTACCAACAATTAATGGAATCATTGACAGTCTTCTTTTTCATACAAAGTCTTTGACATCTGGTGTGTATTTCACGCTTACATCGCATCTCAGTGAAGACTAGCCACATCCGGTGGGGAGAGTGCAGCCCAGTGGTAAAGCGTGTGCCTAGCATGCACGATGTCCCGTGTTGAATCCCCAGTACCTCCTCTAAAAACAAACCAGCCTAATTACCACCCCCCAGAAAAACCAAAAAAGACTAGACACATCCCAAATGCATGGCCTGACCTTGGATTGATCACCTGGTCCAACCACCTCACTCTTCTCTGATCACAGGCTTGAGCTGGTTCCCTGGCCAGTTGTACCCTGGGGTTTTTTCCCCCCAAATTCTTACTCTTGCCTTCCCCTTCCTCACTCCTGAGGTCTGACTCAAAGGGAAAACCATATGAATAAAAATACCAATGTCAAAAATAACTACCAGGACTTAAAGGACCTTGTTGCGTGAGTCCACTGCATCTTTGCCTTGGACAGGGTTTTCCATCACCCAGGAGGCGTAACCAAAGTCTCAGTCCAAGAAGCCCTGTTGAGGCCTTGTTTAATCTAGTTTTAAAATCATAGATGCCAGAGAGACTAACACTTCCCTATGACAGCTTGAATCCCACAGCTTTCACTCTCAAGGAAACTGGCCCCATGTAAGTAACACAAGTGAAAGACAAGAAAAATCACCAAAAGATGATACGGTCAAAAGCCATAAGTTCCTGGGTAAAATATAAGCAAGGTGCTGTAGTTGAAACTATCATTTATATTTTTTCCCACAGTCCATTTTATGGCATATTGATCCCATATTTGAAACTCTTTTGGTTGCAAAGTTGTCCAAGAGTTTAGTCATTTTATGGTAAAAAGCCAAAAAGAAATTATTTATCAAACGATGAGATGGAAGAAGAAATATGCATGGATTTTCTACATATTAGTTCTACTTGCAGAGCCTTGGAAGTTTCAGATAAGCTTCCACTGTGGGTCCGAGGCTCCAAGAGACTTGGAATTTGGCCACTTCCGTGGAGAAGCAGAGTCGCACAGGGGATTCAAAAGCTAGGATCGCTGCTGTGATCTAGAATGAGGTTTGAGGTCCTGAGATGCAGGTTAAATTTAACTTAGATGATTAACCAGATGAATTTTCGGCTAGGATTTCAGCTGTAAACAATCTGACAGGGTGATTGGCAGCCTCTCATTATAGAGGCGTAGTGATTAATTAACACAGAGCTTAATTAATTTTGTAAGGGAAGGAACAGTATTTCCTCACAGTGGAAAATCAATATTTGAATACTCGGAGCTCCTTCTCCGAGTTAATTTCACTCAGACGTTGAGCTCACTTTAAATTCCCGGGTCTTCATAAATGTTACGTGCTTCCAACTATTAAGGATAATTGGGAATATTTATGATATTCTAGCTCAGGTTATTTTTAGAAGAATGTGAAGTGTAAATACATACATTTAAAAATTCTCGTTTCAGTTTCAGAAGTGTTTTTCTATGATCATACTCATCAGGATGTTAAACTACATTGTTAAAGGCAAAGATGTGTATAGAAACTATGGAAAAAGAACCCCCACCAAGCCCTCGCCCCATCTTTGGTGGGAATTATCTCAATATGGGGCTTAACGCACATTTAAATCATTTTGTCACTGTCAAAGCCTGGAGAATTACTTCCTTCAATACTGGAGTGAGTCTCAGGGACTCCACAGTACGGAGTTCATTCCCGTGGCATATGACTTAGCAGTAATCTCTAGTCTGCAAATAAACCAAGAGTGAGGGTTATGTCTTAGGAAAAGTAATGTGCTGGGAGGGGCCAAAGAGAGCTCAGGGGTTGGCAACTGGGAGGGGTGGACTCTGCCTCTGGCTGGGAAAGAGGGACGATGCCTGCCAAGCAGCTCAGGATGAGGACTGAGCTACGAGGTGGTCCTTGGACCACCTGAGGTCGGACTCAGGATGAATAAAGGTGCTCGCTTCCCCGAGGAAGTGAGCACCTTTTTTTTTTTTAATTTAACTTCTTTATTAACAGAATGAAAACAAAGCTTTTGTGGACATTAAATAGACTCTAACTAATGTCTCATCCTTTCATCCACCAAAGCAACTTAAGAATATTATGTGATTTTTAGAAAACTCTAATGCATTAAAAAAATAATCTTATCCACGTGACTATTAGTTCAATCAGGCACATCTCACACAACGTCCTTTTGGCCACTATTTCCTGCTGGAGTCAGCTGTCGTGGGCTCAGCTCCTTGGCTAGATGTAGAATGGTATCGATTCTGAGATGCTTGTGTTCAATTCCGCTTCAAGGCTGGTTTTCTGGGCAAAGCTTAGACGGAAGACGACATCCCCTTCCACCTGGCTGGATTCCCTTGACGGCTGAGAGCCAAGGGCGACCTAGCTGGGGTTGACCAGCTGTGCGGAGCGGAGATCGCAGCGAGAGATGGGGACAAGGCGGGAGGTGGCACTTGGGAGAAAAGGCACCCCAGGGCTGTCCTATAGAGGGCGTGGAACTTACTGCAAGCCCAGAAGCCCAGGGAGGACTCGGGGGTGAGGGGGCAGGGCATCTTCTTTTTCCTTCTGCTCAACCAAGAGCTAGAGCAAAGCCAATGTCACAGTGGCTTTGCAGAAGCATTTTTTTTTAACATTTTTTATTGATTTATAATCATTTTACAATGTTGTGTCAAATTCCAGTGTTCAGCACAATTTTTCAGTCATTCATGGACATATACACACACATTGTCACATTTTTTTCTCTGTGATTTATCATAACATTTTGTGTATATTTCCCTGTGCTATACAGTGTAATCTTGTTTATCTATTCTACAATTTTGAAATCCCAGTCTATCCCTTCCCACCCTCTACCCCCCTGGTAACCACAAGTCTGTATTCTCTGTCCATGAGTCTATTTCTGTCCTGTATTTATGCTTTGTTTTTGTTTGTTTGTTTGTTTTTGTTTTTGTTTTTTAGATTCCACATATGAGCGATCTCATATGGTATTTTTCTTTCTCTTTCTGGCTTACTTCACTTAGAATGACATTCTCTAGGAGCATCCATGTTGCTGCAAATGGCATTATGTTGTCAGTTTTTATGGCTGAGTAGTATTCCATTGTATAAATATACCACTTCTTCTTTATCCAGTCACCTGTTGATGGACATTTAGGCTGTTTCCATGTCTTGGCTGTTGTAAATGCTGCTGCTATGAACATTGGGGTGCAGGTGTCATGCAGAAGCATTTAAATATCTAGAAAAGATGCACCAGCCAGCTGCAGCCCAGGTGATTACCAGAAACAAACTGGCCATTTGCTGTTGTATTAGACTCTGAAGCAGAGGCCCAGATTGTCACCCCAGCCTGTGAAAGCATGTCCTGGAGTTCGGCTAGACTTTTCTTGAGACCTGGGTGGTTTCCTTGTCTTTACAAAACAGAGGGAAGTGACAATGTTTACCCCAGCTTCTGCTAAGGCAGCGTGAACCAAGCTCACAAAAATCAGAGCTTGTGAAGTCCAGAAGAATATACCCAACTACACGCTTTGAATGGTATTTTTGGAAGAAAATGAAAGAACATCTGGTTTGGTTAAGAGAGCAGCCGTCGTTTAAACAGTGATGTCTGCGGCTGAACTTCATCTGGTCCACACTGGTTAATCCGTAACAGTTCACTATGGTTGACAGCTTGTCTGATTGCTCAGTGCCACTGCTCAACCAGGAGGCCCATATTTGAAATATCAAGCCTGGTTATGTCATGGTTTCTGCATCTTTTATATGAAAGGAGTCTTAGAAAAAGTTCTACCTGTTTAGACAGACATGTAACAAGTAGACTCTCATATATTGCTCACTGATGTCTGCTAATTGTTTCACTCTTAAACTCAGAACAACCAGAGTTTCATTTCCTACAATGACGTTTTCTTTCCTCTCACAGCAGAGTTGAAGTAGAAAAATATATCACCTGGACCTTTTGTTTCTTACACACAACGGGCCCCCACCTCTCTGCTTTGTCTCCCGTTAGTCCTTCGTGGTCCAGCTGGACCAGTCTAGCTGGTAGCTCCCAAATCTGCCTGAGCGTTTCCCTGCTTTTGTGCCTCTGCCTTTGTCTGGTCACAGAAGTCCCCCATGCTCTCCTGGGATGATGTGGTGCTTAAACTCATGACCTAGCTGCAATCCTGCCTCCTCTGAGCGTTTCTCCACGTCACTAACTAAAGTCAATTTTCTCTCTTCGTCTTCTGGTACTTATTAGCTCTCCTGCTACTCAGCGACGATCAGTTGTTTGGGACTGTTTACATTTATTACATAATTGTATTCATAGTTATTTTCCACGTGCATGTGTGACCTATCCATGTAAAGGGCAAACACATGGAATTTAAAATGATAAAAATTGACCTCAACACTCAGCACAGCGGCTTGCACAGAGTAGACCGATTGTTGTCTCAAGCTGCCAAGAGGCATTTAGATGCTTTGTGTTTTCCCTAGCTCAGAGTCCAGTCTGCAAGACTCAGGGGAACCTTAGAGTTCAATTTTGTCAAAATCAAATGCCTTAATTTTCCACATTTGCATTCCTTTCTCCATCCAACAAGTCCCAGAAAGTCCAGGAAGGCTGTAGGTATGGGGGAGGGGAAGAGCCTAGAAAATCTTCCAACATCTGGCCCTCCTCTGGCAGCATTGGGGGGGGGTGACGGGAGAAGGGGAGAGGAGAGAAGAGAAGGGCAGGCAGAAGCATCACCAAAAAGGGTATGAGAGCAGGCCTCCTTCATCATCCTGCCAAGCCTTCTTCATTTTGTGCCTTAAAAAATGAAATATTTAATAGAGACCTAATGAATGTTTGAATTATAATGTGATGTAGGAGTACAGCTCTGGGAGATAGAACCATGAATTCAAAAAATGTACAGATCCTAATCTCTGGGACTCGTAAATATGTGATCTTACATGGCACTGCTGACTTTGCAGGTGTGATTAAGTTAAGGACCTTCAGATTTAGTTAAGGACCCTCAGATTAAGCTAAGGATCTTTAGACAGCCTTGCTCATCAGTAAAGCAGAGAAGAAGGTCATCTGCTGAGAATGCTGGAGAGGAGTTGTTGCTGGAAATCTGGGAAGAGAGGAGGAAACCTGAAACAGTCAAGCAGGCAAATAAGAGAGGAACAGGCATCAAGACATGGAAACAGCCATATTTCCATCAACAGATGACTGGATAAAGAAGAAGTGGTATATTTATACAATGGAATACTACTCAGCCATAAAAACTGAAAGCATAACGCCATTTGCAGCAACATGGATGCTCCTGGGGAATGTCAATCTAAGTGAAGTAAGCCAGAAAGAGAAAGAAAAATACCATATAAGATCGCTCATATGTGCAATCTAAACAAACAAACAAAAACAAAGCATAAATACAGGACAGAAATAGACTCATTGACATAGAATACAGATTTGTGGTTGCCAAGGGAGTGGGAGGGTGGGAAGGGATAGACGGGATTTCAAAATTGTAGAATAGATAAACAAGATTATACTCTATAGCACAGGGAAATATACACAAGATCTTATGGTAGCTCACAGAGAAAGGAATGTGACAATGAATATATATATGTTCATGTATAATTGAAAAATTGTACACTACACTGGAATTTGACACAACATTGTAAAATGATTATAAATCAATAAAAATGTTAAAAAAAAAAAGAAAGAAAAAAGAGAGGAACAGGCATGGGGCATATCACGTGATCACTGAACAGCATCACTGCCCACTTGAACTTAATGATAATGAATTTAAAGTGAAGCCAGTTGACATTCCCTTCCACCCTCCCAAAAAGAAAAATGGACAATCTTAATTAAAATGTGAAGAAAAGCAACTTTAGAATATTTGGCTATTTTAAATGATTTGTACATAGTCTGTCATAAAAATAGCTATCAAATGCTCCAGCTGTAAGACAAATCCATAAACTTCGATTCCTCCTCCCCCAGTGTCCAACCTCTAAGGCACACCCCTAGCGTTTTGTATTTATGAGTGGCTTATAGATTCTCCTAAGCTGCACTATGTAGGTTGCCAATATTTTAGAATTTCACATTCTTGTTAATGAGTGGTTCCCTGTTCCCCTCCACACAAAATTTACTAAAATTACCTAGGTAATAGTACATCGCAGAGCCATGAAATCCAGACAGTATTTTACACTGATTAGAATTGTCACTTTCAGCTGCAGTCTCCTTTCTCCTCCCAAAAAGGTGCACAAAAATCTCTTCTCCTCTGATCGCATCCGTTTATTCTTGGACATGGTGAGACTTAAATACAAAGTTAGTAACTTTGTCAAAAATACATGAAAGATAGACAATTTGTGGGGCTGGACTACTCACTGGGTCATCCATTCTCTGCTTACCCGACGAAACTTGGACTGATGGAGTAGATCTCCATCTCCAGGAAGGGTTAAGGACAGGAAGAGAGGTGAGAGGGTCTCAGAAAGCAGGGCAGCGTCAAAGGCTGAGCCAGATACCAGCTCAGAAGGAGGAAACGTGGTGTTTGTGGGACCAACTTGCAAATGCAAACAGGAGTAAACCCCAGCAAGGCTCGGCAACAGCTGGATTTCTTCAGTGTTTAAAGTGGTAATAAATGTCCACGACTATCTCTGGAACATGATTTATCTCTGAAAAATACATCCATTTAATAGACCCACAAGGATTAGTTAACCAACACTTCAGCTAACAACCAGCAACTTTCACTTCTCTAACTGGGTACCATTCCAGAAGTTTATCTGTTGGGGGAAAAAAATTCTTTTTACTTCCTTTTACTGGAGTGAGAATCATAATTGTAGGGTTCCCAGGAAGACTCTGAAAAGCCCTTAAGCCCTTGGATTTGGGGCGGGGTGGGGGGGGCTGATTTGAGTTGCAGTTTTCCAAAACCGGTAAATGTGAGGGGTAGAAGAAACGATGCATGGGTTTCCTTTTCTCCCCAGGTCTAAGAGTTTACGAACTTTCAAAGGGAGACAGAGGTCAGTCTGAAACTCAGGTGCTGAGAGGTGTGCACTGTCGGAGACTTGTGTGTTGGGGCGCCCGGAGCGCATCCCGGGGGCGCCCCCGGAGCCGGGCGTGTGCGTCCGGCAGCGGCCGGAGCCCAGGCCCCTCCCCGGAGCCGCTCGGGCGCCGGACTCTGCCCGGGGCGCGCCCTGCGGGGCGGAGCTCACTCTGGGGACCGCGGAGCCACGACCGCCCCGCGGAGCCGACCGGCTGGAGGCCCAGAGCCCAGGGCAGGAGCAGCTCCGGGACCTCCGCTCGCTGAGCGCCCTCCAAGGTAGGCGACCCCTGGCGATCCGCGCACAGGCCACCCCCCAGGTGAACGGATGTCCAGGTGCCCTTGGAGCCGGGGCCCCCAGCGCCGCCCAGCGCCCCAGGGACGTTTTCCTGTAAACAGATCCTCGGTGAGGAGGATGTTCTCCCTGTAAACCTCTCTTCTGGACTCGGATTCCCTGGGCCAGAAGTCTGTGCTCTTCCGGGAACACAGAATTGCCTTCCCGGAGAAAGGATACCCACTTCTTAGCCCAGCGTATACCTGATTACCTGATTATTTATTTAGATTGCTGTTATGCAACCCCTTTGGCCAGGGGTCCCCACAATTCAGAGGCGGTGAAGAAAGCTCTCTGGAAAACGTGCTGTCGCGTGGCGACTTTAACAGGTCACCGCGCTCACAATTTTTAAGAGCATAAACGAATGACTGGGTGAAGTTGGTTGTCTTACCCTTCATTCATTCATCCTGGTTTCTGTAGCGGCAGGTGTCGCAAAAAGACACCAGCCTATTGGCTGACAGTTCTCCACTGTCATGGGATTTTTGAGCTGAAGGTTACTCAGCCCCTCGCAGTGGTGGGAAGGAGCCGTGCCATTTTACGGAAAGGGTAGATTTTAGATTGGATGACGGGACTGTAAACTTTCAACCTTCTTCTTCTTCTTCTTCAAAAAAAAATCTATGTATGTGGTTGAAAAGAAGTAATTAGCTACAGAAATAATGAGCTGTGTCTGTTTACCATTTGTACTATATTTGTCTGGTTTTAGGAATCAAAACCTGTTTTCCTTCTTGGTGTATAGAGGCCAGATGAAATGTCCCAAAGGGAACTGGCCTGCATTCGCAATAAGGAAAAGATAATCCGTCCTTTTGATTTTACCTAATGCTATTAAATATTCAGTTCCTCAGAAGCCTGGTTTTCCAGAAACACGATCTGAGCTGGAGTCTCAGGTACCCGAGCGGACACAAGTGGTGCTGCTGTCTCCTGACTCTGGCCCTTCCTCCCCCCTCTCCCCCTACTCTGGAATATCCAAGCATGAAGGTCCCTGACAAGGAGGAATTTGTGCCCAAGGCAAGGGCTTCTTAACTGCTAGAAAAACAACGAAAACGGTTTACACTTCCTGTGACCTAGGCAAACTTCTTAAGGTTTTTACCTTTGTGATTTGCCGAATAAAACTTAGTACCTAACCCTGCACTAACTAAAAAGAGACTTTTGAAATAAACGCAGACACCATTTCAGTTGTATTACTCACCTTTGTGGTTTCAGGAACAGGGATGGTGTTCGGTAGCTTATTGGTTTACAAGGGGCTGGACACGGGGCTTGACTTGGAATCCAGATTGTGGACAAAGCCGGGAAATGGAAGCTGGACTTGCCCAAAACTGAAAAAATGAGCTGTATGTTTATTTGTCTCAAATGATGACCGAAAAAAGGAACCAACTGAAGATTTTTGAAGGGAATAAGAGTCTTTTAAGGTAGCGGCTTCGAATTTTTGAACTGAGATATTTACATCAAAATTATATGGCCATTTATTGCTAGAAAAATATTTCATAATGGCAAAATGTCACTATCAATTTAATAACATGTTAAAGTGAATTGACATTTTACTAAACATGAAGACAGCTATCCACATGAGTTTGGAAAAGAAAAGCCTGTGTATATATATTCTCAGTTTTAGAAAATATTTGGTGCCCCTGTGGATTTTCAGGCCCATTCATATAGTCATTGAACCAATATTTATTGAGTGCCTGTTGTGCGAGGCACTATATTTTGTCTTAGAGACACAGGGGGATATGGCTTTGTGTAAATAAGTCATTCTTATCCTGATGGAATTTACACAATATTGGAATCCTTCAGGACAGCCCCAAGGCTCTAGATTAGGAACCGTATCAATCACCATCCATCAGCTTTGGGCAGGAACTGAAACTAGACTAGTTTCAAATCGCAAACTCTTTTACAATGGTTTGAGTAGTCAAATTTAAAAATTGTAAAGGAACTTACATGTTTTGTAGGGCCATTTTGTCTCTTGCTTAGGTTGGGGAAGAACTTAGGGATCATATTTTCTGAGTTAAATACTATGAAATATTGAGATATTAAACCTGAAAGAGCTAAATATCAATTCATGCAAATTAAATTAAAACTAGACTTGTAATAGGAGACGCCAGTAATTCAGGGGAGAAAAATCAATGACTGAACATCTTCAAATCAAGAAAATGTTATCCTCCAAGTTATTTTTTCCCTGTACGTTAAAAAAAAATGACTACGATCCTGTTTTACCTTGGAGGAAAAAAGTGACTTTACACAAGGCATTCTGGCCCATTTTTTTCTTTTGCTATTTTAAAAAAACATTTTATTGGAGGTATAGCTTATATACCATAAAATACACCCAGGTGTACAATTCAGTGATTTTTTAGTAAATTTATGGAGTAGCGCAACTATGCTCACAGTCCAATTTTAGAACATTTTCATCATCCCTGACCCCAAAATCTCACGTGTCTGTTTGCAGTCACTCCCCATTCTCACCGCCAGCCCCAGGCAACCCCTAGGTCTATTTTCTGTCTCTTTAGATTTCACTTTTTTGGGGCAGCGCCTACAGTGAGATTATACAATGTATGGTGTTTAATATCTGGCTTCTTTCAGCTAGAATCACGTTTTGGAGGTTCATTCAGGTTGTAGCAAGTGTCACTAGTGGTTCCTTTGTATCATTAGCTAACGTTCATAAAGGTTTGTTGGCTACATCACATTTCACTTACCAGCTGATGGACATTTCTGCACTAGCATTTAAGTGGTAAGACATATTTTTGTCCAGCTTCCATGGTAGCACAATTTTAAAATAACTGATAGGACCCAAACTCTTCTATATATTTATAAAAAATATACTCCTAGTACGGATCACTGATGTCTACCGAATGTGTCATCATTGTGATCCTTCCGTGCTGTTCCATGAAAATAGCAAATAGTAAACCCCGTGCCAGTGGCAGGAGGCATCAGTCACTTAATATTCTAGGCTGGACTTCGAAGATGTTCAACCCTGGACAGTAACATGTGTAAAGAGCATACCCCTCCTGTGCTACGTTTTCTTTACAAATAATTTGCTTTTAAAGTCGGAGGATTTTGATGACTGTTTGACTTAATGGTGATAACTGAACTACTCCTAACAGCCTAAGCACTTCTTAATTGCATATTTCAGTGGCACACTTAACATAAAGCATGAGTCATCTATAGATGGCTGTAGCCTTAAGCCAAAAAGCAGAAGGGAGTGCATCTGGATTTACAAGCCCTTAGTTTTATTATTCCTTAGTTTCCATGACTGTGATAAGAATGAAACTGATACAATTGTTTGCTGATTTACTAAATCGATAATTGGAGCTTTGAAAATCCAAAACAGAAGAAATGCCTGTCCTTTTTCCCCAGGGCCTTTATGAGAGCTAGACTAGAATTATAAATTATTCCAGGATCTTACTAAGCAGTGGTGATGTCTATAAGTCTACAGCACAAACCAAATAAGAACTTCCTAACACTACAAAAGCATTGGCTTTTATTTTTCACCTCTCTTAGGAAGCAGGGACCTGGGACAGAGCCCCAGTCAGAGCCGTTTTCTTATCCATCCACGTTCATCCTGCTTGCTATCAACTTTCATGGCAAGCACATTTTTAGTGGATCACGCGTGGCAATTTATGCTTAAAGATCCTCTTAGGAAGATTTCTTCAGTTGAGTGGAAGCTCTTCTACAAAAAGTTAGGAGATTCTGTAAAACTAAAGAGAATATACTATGTCTCTGAATGCCTGTAAGTTACTGCTGGCATTGCAAGTTCCTATTGGGGAAGAAAAGAGCATTCAGATAACTTGAAGCTCTATTTTATCGACAACTTGGAATGCAGAGGATTTTATTTTTCAGCTTCTAAAATTTGGAACCAAATAATACCGTTTTCCAAAGCTGGGTGTGCTCTTTGGGAGCTCAGTTTGTCTGCTGGAAATATCAAAACAACTTGTTAAAACTTCTGGCTCAGAACACTACTGTTTTTGTTGATCTGTGATTAGATGACATGATCAATCTCTGTTGGTAAATTCCCTCTCTCTCTGTCTCTCTAACTTGGTGAAGGTTTAAATATTTCCAGGAGAGATGCATTTTTCTAGTCTTACGCTGACAGTTTCATTCCAAATGTCTCCTAAGAGTCAAATACCAAATACAGGATGGACCTTCATCCTTCTCACTTTCATACACTTTGGAATCGATGTGGACACTCTCCCCATGTCGTGTCCCTTCAGCAACAGCAAGAAAGCCTGCTCAGCACTGAGCTGTTAGAGTCTTCTAATTACTTTGGTGATTTCACTCACTCATCACTCACGTTCACTCTGGTTTCACGCAGAACCAGAAGCCACATCTCACCCTTGTATCCTCCTGTCAGCCCCTGGATTTTGGTAGGATGCTGCGCTGCGATCAGTCTGAGACCTTCCTGGCACAGGAGGGTGAGTGGAGCGGGTGGTGAGGGGCAGGGTCCCCTCTGTTTCAGGGGGTGGTCAGCCCCTAGGAGACTTTGTAGTCACTGGCCCAGCGTGCTGCTGTGAAGAATGAATGCGTGTTATGCATCTAGAAGACGATAAGGAAAAGGATGGGTAGATGAGGTAAGGAGTTCAAGGTTCAAGAATTAGATTTAAATCTCCTTGTTGCAAATATTCTTATATACTTTTTACACATTTCCTCCTACTTTGCCACCTCAGTAAATATAGTAAATGGTGATCACGATCAGCTTTCTAAGACGTGTGAGATTCCCCTTGTTTTTCTCGCCATATTGAATGTCAGATTTCACGGACTGTTTGTCCAGGACCCGCGGCTCTACCTACCGGTCAGCAGCCCTGTTGCTTGCTTTTTTAATACTCTTGATTCCATTGTTATTTTTTGCCATTTACACTTTTTGGAGGATCAACAATTTAAATGAAGGAAAACTAAGCCAGTTAATTGTGGCTTCCAGTTCCGATAAAATCAGTGAAGTTCCTTGGATTTTGAAATCTCAGTTGTATTTTGCTTTTTCTGGGCTATTGAATTACTATTGAATTGAATTACTGTTTTTAAAATAAAAGTATATAAATTCATCTTTGTTTAGTGTAGAGTTCTGTAAGTTTTGACAAATAGTTACAGCCATAGAACCACCATCACCACGAAGATTTAGAACACTTTCATCACCGTCCCACCAAGAAAAAATAAAAAATTCCCCTATGTCCCTTTGGTAGTCAGTCCTTCCCCCACTCTCAGTCCCCAGGTAACTGCTGTTCAGTGTTCTGTGTCTATAGTTTTAAATTTTTTAGTATGTCATTTAAATGGAATTATGGAATACGCAGCCTTTTGGATTTGGCTATTTTTAATCACCATAATGCATTTGAGATTTCTCTATATTGTTATTGTATCAGTAGGTCATTCTTTGGTATTGATGGGTAGGATTTACCTGTTGGTGAATATTTGAATTTTTCCCAGTGTTTGGCAATCGTAAACATTTGTGTTTTATGGAACATATAAAAATCCTCTAGGAGAGAGATTGCTGGGGCGTACAGTCTGTACTTAACTTTATGGGAAACTGCCTAAGTGCTGTCATCCAACGTAGCTGTGCACTTTGCATTCCCACCAGCGACACACGGGAGTTCCAGCCGCTCCCCAACCCCACCCACACGTGGTATTGTCTGTTTTTCCCTCCTTCGCTGGATGATTTTTAAAATGAAGTAAACTATGTTGAAGCTAAACTATCCTAAGACACGTTTAGGAAGCCATCAATATTTTGTAAATCCTTGAGCCTTTACTCTTAAAATATTTTATAAAGCCACAAAAGAAATTTTCCAAAAGGACACCTTCCTTATAAGTATTACAAATGACGGAGATATGTCAGTGACGACTGCTTCTTTCCATATTTTCTTCACTGACAAGTCGTAAGTGGCTTTTCAGTTGCTTGTTAGTTGAGAAGGACGAAGCAGGAGGAGTAATTGACTAATGGGACGGGGGGACAGGACTAGAGAGGGGAAAACTGGGCTTAGGCATTGACACTTTCAAATGATGTCCTACAAGCAAATGTCCACGGTAAGTTGTGAACATAACTATTTCCTGTTCTCTGAGTGCGTGCTATGGCCGGATACCGCATAATAAGCTCTTTTTATGCATTATCCCATTTAATTGTCCTGTACCTGTGAGGAAGGTGTTTTCATCTGGATTTTTCAACTGAGGAAGTTAAAGCCTAAGGGAGTTTAAAAATGCTCCCAAGGCTGCCCAGCTAGTGAGGAAGTAGAATAGTCTCGTGGGCAACACTGACCGAGTCCCAAGCCCTCATTTTTAAGCCACGAAGTCACACTGCCTCTGTTGGTGGAATAAATCTATTACAACAGCCTCTGCTCAGGCTCCTGAGGACACACCTGGGGACTCACAGCAGGAGTTACTTGACTGTTACTTAGTCACTTTCTTTGGAAAACCCCCACTACTAAATGAGCTTGAGTCCAAGAAACTAGGCTTCGAAATTGATTCAGAACACAGCAGAAGGCAAACACGGGTTGGGATCCATGACCGTCATGACTGAGCTGTCTGCTTGACCTCAGCGGAGCTTCATCTGTAAAATGGGAACAATAACTTTAGCCCCTTGAGGTGCTCCTGCGGATTATCAAGGGCCGCACACCCAGGGTGCGTGTGGTGGGCTCGCAACAGAGCCGCATCTCTCCTCCCCACTCTGCCCCACGTGGGGAGGGAGTCATGTGATCTGCACCTCCTGGCAGCTTATCTGCTATCCTGGGCACTGGGTGAAACCTTCAGCTGTTTTTCAAAGTTTCAAATTATACCAATGGACTATGAAGATAGATCGTCTCATTACAAAGACAGTTGGATTTGGGGTCAGGTTTTTTGGATTCAAGTGATGGCGTTAATGTGTGATCTTGAAAAACATCACTTTTCTGTGACTTGGTTGCCTCATACATATATCTAGAAAGATATAAATATATAGGTAATAATTATACTACAGTGTGTTATGATGATTAATTTTGACACTATATGGAAGATAATTTTTTGGTAAATGGCACCATGCTTTGCCAGTAGTGTCTATTTGTACACTATGTTAGTACTAATATTTCAATCCTGTTATTCCCCAAACTAAATAGCTTTTATTTCATATCTAAGAGCTTTCTATATCACTGGCTATGATATAAATCTATGTATGTATACAAATGAATAACATTTAGCAATGAATAGAATTAATTCTACTTAAAGTATCTCAGATTATTACTTGCAAATAGCTTTGAGTTGGGCTCTGCATTCAGATGCATTATTTTTTGAGATACTGCCCAATCATTTTCAGGTAAACTGCACAGTCACCTGAGATTTTTGCCAGCTGACACTGGATGTCACTGTTGTGTCGTGTAAAGCAACTGCAGAACAGGTGTGCTATTTAGTATCGCTGACTCGGCCAGTCTCTTCAAGGGTTTGGAGATAGGTTAGCTTTTCCCCCTTCATATAACCTGATTACCCTTGTAGCACTTTTGTCATAATTTACTCTTTCAGTTTCTAATCTCTAAGGCCTCTGTAAGAGTGACCAAGAATGATGAAACCGATTTCAATATTGTTAACTTAGAACTGAGAATCTGAAAATTCAGAAGAGGTGCTAAAGCCATTCAGGGCTCTTGGTTGCTAATCAGAGTCATTGACTCTGGCTAACCTAAGTGGGAAAGGAATGTTTTGCAAGAATACAAAGCAGAACTGATGGGAAAACAAGATACGGAAACGGAAGAATCCAGTGTCTTGGTGCCTCAGCCAAGATCAGTCCGTAGCAAAAGCAGGAGAGAGTGCTTCTGGAATTGCCACTGGACAGTGGGTACCATGCTGCTGTTCCTGCCACTGGACACAAAGCAGCACTCTGTACCAGAGTCCCTTCCTTCAAAGAGTCATGACGGAACAAGCCTGAGGGCCAGTCTCTTACCGGCATGTCCCGGTGGGAGGGTGCAGGCGGCTGGGTCTAGGACTGGTATCTGTGCTCCAGCCCCAGGGAGTGAGGAAGAACAAGTAAGAGATCCTTCCTGCACAGACTCATATAGACGGTGAGCCCACCTACCTGGGAGGGAGCTCCAAGCCCAGCATCCACTATGGTGCTTTTCAATCAGCACCCGCAGACGTGAGTTGAGAATGCCGCTGGGTAGGCAACTGCCCTTTCTTGCTCCTTCCATGGGCTGACCGGAGTCAGCAACCCCATGGCCCCTGACAGCACCCCAGACTTTGCTGTACCCTGCCTTTCCTTCAACCCAGAGGGAGCCATACCAGGCAGGGCTAGACCTGTTTTAAGTGGTTAAGGAGAAAACTCCCTAGGCAAATTGAAAGTCTTAACAGGTTTCAGTCTGTTGAAAAAAAAAAAAAAAAGGATAAAGTACACTGCGGACCTTTTTCTTAGAACATGACTTTAAGCAAGTTCCAGCCTCTGCTCTTTCTCTGCCCTTTGCCTGGAATCCCCTTCTCCCACATGGCCACGCGGCTTCATTTCCTTTTATTCTAGTCTTTTGCTTAAATGCCACCTCTTCAGATTGGCGGTCTCTCCCCACGCATCCAAAACAGCACCACTTTTTTTATTCTATTACCCTGCTCTACTCTTCTTCGTGACACTCGTCACCACCCCTGCTTGTGTTCCCCTTGTATGTATTGTTTCGTTTAATGTCCGCCTGCCCCTCTGTACTGCAAGTCCCGTGAGAGCAGGGTCTCTGACTCATTTCTGCGGCCGCGGCTCCTAACGCAGCTTCATTCTATAAATATTTAAAACATGAATGAATGAAGGGTTAAACAGAGGAAGGAAACACCTTGATTAGAATCTCTAGACTATCAACAGTGCCTGTATTCGTCTCCTAAGGAGGCTAAAATACAGTACCACAAACTGAGTGGTTTTAACGTGGTACTTCCTTGTCTCACGGTTCCGGGGGCTAGAAGTTCAAGATCAGGGTGCTGGCAGGGCTGGTTCCTTGAAGGCTGTAAGGAGGAATTTGGTCCATGCTCCGCCCCCAGCGTCTGGTCCTTTCCTGGCAATCTTCGGTGTTCCTGGGCTTGTGGAAGCATTGCCTTGATCTTCGCCTTCAACGTCAAGTGGAGTTCTCCTCGTATGCATCTGTGTCCAAATTTCCCCTATTTACAAGGACATCAGTTATAGCGGATTAGGGGCCACCCTACTCCGGTCCGATCTCATTTTACCTAATTAGGTCTGCAACGGCCCTATTTCCAAATAATGTCCCATTCTGAGGTCCTGGGGTTAGGACTTCAACGTATGAATGGAAGAGGGGTACAAAACTTACTCCACAACGGTACCTTATATGTGTTTATTCAAATGGTTGAGCCATCCTTATGTCATTAATCAGAGAAGTAGGTTTAGTTACATAATCTGGGGTGTCCAGAGATGTGTTGGTTTATCCGATGGATTATAATACACAATCGTGTATGAATTGCTTTGTGGTCAAAAATGATGGTAAATTGTTCATCAGATGTGAGCATAATCAGTTGGGGATGTTGACAAATTATTGATGCATTGTGCTGTTTTCAAGGAAAGAATCAATACCATGGATTTGCTAGTCTTAAAAGACCCCAAAGCAGATTTTTTTCCTTTATAGCCCAGCTCAATCTGCAGACTGTTTGCAGTATTCCCTGATTCTTCACTACCACTCAGACTGCTTGTCAACAGTAATTGTGGGTAATGGTTTTATATCTCATTTACTTATTTGACAAACATGTACAAATCATTTATTATGTGCTGAGCATTAAGGGCCTGACAAATGTTAACTCACAAACAACCATATGTTGTTTATTATTTACATTATTATTGTTAATGATATTATCTGAATTTTACAGAAACTGAGGCACAGAGAGGTTAAGGAACTTGCCCCAGGTCACACAGCTACTGAGTGGCAGCCAGGCCCTGAAACTAGACAGTCTGCTTCCCAACCTTTTAGTTGTAGAATGATCTTTCTTCACAGAAAGCCTCATGGAAAAATTCAGTGTGTGACAGAACAAAGCAGAGCTGCTTTTGGTTCAAGTCCAGACGGCGAAGCCTTGTCTGCTCAGCACCTCCCCTGCCCCCTGGGAGCCCTGTTTGAAAAGCCTTGATCTAGGAAATAATACCTTTTGGCGTGATGCCACTTGTAAGCTGTCTTCAATCCACTCTAGCATAAAACAAATGAAATTCTTTTCTCACTTTAATTAACTGATTGTGTTTTATTTTGAGAATTTTATCTGCCTAATCTACTTCTGGCAGAAATAAAATGCTAAGATGGATTTTTCCCAGGACGGTAATGCCATATGGCAATTTGGACTTTGCTGGCTTAAGTTCCCCTTGGGTTTCTTTCTACAAATGAAGGGCTGTGGTCGTGAAAGTTTTCTGAACCAGAAGAGAGAAATGGGATTTGATTTCATACAAATAGAGTTGCACATAAACTTTGCAACCAGATAGGCATGAGCCACCTCCTCTGTTGCAGACTGCTTATTTTCTGTGGTTGTTCATGGTATAAAATAATCTGAGCAGCAGTATTAATAGTTACTGTCCACTGAGTGGGATTTTTTTAAAAAACCCTCATTTTTACAACTCTAGGTGTTATCACCCCATTTTACAGATATGTAAGTTGAGGCTAAGATTTTATGTAATTTGTTTAAGATGGCACAACCAGTGAGGGAAGAAGGTAGGATGTTTTGAGAAATATCAGTGATTAAGGAGCAGAATTTTTTGATATTAAGAATAAAGGACACATAAGAGAATATCTTTTAGGATAAATAATGTGAGGCCTGATGCTTATTGTCTCTGTGGATGTTTATTTTGCTTCCAGGATTTAAATGTTGTTTTGGACTAAGAACTGAATCCCAGAGAGACTTCAGAGGCCTGAGTAACAGAAGTAGTTCCCCTTAAGTTCTGCTAAGACAGGAGCAGAGCTGCGGCTGCCAAGTCAAATTCTGCTGAAACAAATAGAAGCCGTAGTGGCCTTTCTAAGAGGATTTAACATAAAATGGAAAATTCTTGGCATACTCTGCCAGTTTCATTGAAGATTAAAGGATAAATGCAGGACTTTGAGGCATCCCCAGAAGCTATCTAGTTTTAAAGTGATGCTAGCAAATAGGAAAATTCTTTGTATATTCTGACAGCATAGGTCACTGCTAAATTTTAAATTTTTTTTTTTCCTCACTAGGGAACCTGGCCTCAATGTGATAGAGACACCCTTGATCTCGGTGACAAAAAGAAGAACGTTTGAGTTTCAGCTCTGTTAGCTTTACTGTGATCTTGGGTACGTTAATTCACTTACAAGACTCTTCCTTATCAGTAAAAAGAGATTAATCGTGCTACCCCACAGGGCTTTTATTTTATTTTATTTTTTAGTTCTTTCCGATTTATTATGAAAATTTCAAACAGAAACAAAGTAGTAGAGGAACATAGTGAATCCCATGGGCCCTTGCCCAGCTTCAAAAACTCCCCACATTTTATCAAACTTCTTTCATCTTTACCTCACCTCATTTTCTCCTCTCTTTAAATACCAGAGTAAAACACTCTTTTTAAAATTCCAAATGTAATATTATTTCACCTGCCAATATTTCAAGATGTATGACTAACAGATAAGATCTTTTTAAAGAATATCATGATTCTGCTGTTACACTGAGCAAAATAATAATAATTCGTTAACATCATCCGCCCTCCAGTCAGCATTAAAATTCCCCCAATTGTTTCAAAGATGTCTTTATATAGCTGGTTTATTTGACTCAGGAGTCAAAGAAGATTCATATAATGTATTTGCTCATGGGTCCCTTAAGACAGATAATTTATGGCAATTTCTCTTCTCTCCTTTCATCATATAATTCATTTGTGGAAGGAATAGTTATTTGTCCCATAAAATTTCACATCATCTGGATTTGGCTGATTGCAACCTCCACACTTACAGGCTATTGAAAGGTAAATAAAATGCAGTATATTAAAGGTCTCTGTAAGGTGTAAAGTGATATACATACACATATATAAGTTTTATATATATATACACACACATACATAGAATTCTGTTATGTTATTTTACCTCCTCAGATATTAATTAAGCACTTACAATGTGCTAGAATATAAATATGAGTAAGGCATGGACTCAAACCTCGAGGTTTTATAGTCTAGTATGATACGGACTAAAAAGGAAAATTTCACATTTTTTCTTCTCTGTTTAATTCTTAAGTTTCTAATCAATGATTGATTCAACTGGTGTTGTTTTAATATTAAATTAATTCCTGGATTTTGGATATATACAGATTTCGGTAATTTACAATATTTTTCTACTATGTTTGGTTACACTGCCTAATACAGAGCTGCTTTCAGTTTATGAATCATATAATTATAACATCACGTAAGTTAGTTTTGTTTAACTGAGTTATGTTTTCCCAAAGCTGGACTTCACAATGACAACAGTAACAGTGACCCCGGCGGCGACCCTGAGGGGTAAGGTAGAAGACAGTTCTGCTCTGTGTGAGTCCACGTCAGCTCACATCATTGAAGAAACCGAATACGTGAAAAAGGTATGTAGGGATGTGGGCACTGGAAATCGTGTTGGCATGATAACACTTTTTACAGTAAAATCTGCTACGGCTTGGTCTGCTTTGTTTCTCCCTCCCTAGAACACGTGAGGAAGAACAAACCTAGTTTGACAAAGGACCAGCTTGGTAGCTGAAATTTAAACACATGCTTAGTAATTTCTCTTGAGGGTATGAACCTCTGTTCCTACACGTGAAGTTAAACTGGATAAACGGCCAGGAGGGTCCAGAACACCTGTCAGCGCCCAGTTTGTCCCACATTGTTCACCACGGCACCTCTTACTTACTGTTTTATAGTATTTCTCTGTTGCTTCATGAGTAAGGCTGCTAAGTTGCCAAGTAGATGTTTACGTTCCCTGCTGTGTTTCTGTCTCTCCTCCCCTTGTTCCTTTTCTAGCAGCTCAAGGTGACTGTCACCAACGATTACATGTGGTACATGCCGGCATGTACTCCATTAAAAATGTGAAATCTTATGAGAATCCTATGATAATGGCTGACAAAAGTGTACATTATTATGAAAAATTTTTTTTGGACAGATGGAAAAATTTGGACATTATTAGTTTGTAACTTTTTCAGGTTGATTAGTTCATCTTTGAGTGTCTTGCAATTCCATAGAGCACCAAGACATGGGGCTTTTATTTCATGTATACATTTGTATGATCTCCTCTGAATGATTATTCTCTAGTAATTACTAAATAGTAATTATTCCCTAGTAATGACTAGATAGCTATTATATTGTGATAATTACTAGATAGTAATTATTTTGTAGTGATTACTAAATAGTAATTGTTTTATAGTAATTACTAATAGTAAATTAGTACTAAATTACTATATAGAAAAAAAAGAACTAAAGAGTATTACGTACTAATTACTAAATAGTAATTATTTTGTAGTATAATATTCACTGAGGCTATATTTTATGTTTGACTAAGAAAGGGTTATAAAGACCAAATGCACATTTTCTGCAATGTATACAAGATAAGCCTCCTTGCAAGTTAGGTTGATGGCGGTTATTTAAATCCGAGATCCTAGTATATGTACTACTTTCTAAATAAATTAGGCACCCTGTGGCTGGTGTAGAGACAAAAAAAAAGTATTGGGGATTAAATGCCTTTGAAAAACATTTTTTTTTTCCTTTTAGATTCGAACTACTCTGGAAAAGATCCGAAATCAAATATTTAAGGATGAAATAAGACAGAACAGGACAAATTGCAAACTAGATGCAAAGGTAATGAATTTATCAGAATGCACCACGTTTATTCCTTCATCATAAAGCCATGTAGACTTTATTTAGATGACTTTTTTTGATGATTATGGAATCTTTTCTTGGTATCTAAAGATGTTAACCGGCATATGTATGAAATGTTTAACCACAGATGTCACTAGTAGGGTGAGATTGGAATGTCCAGATCTTGCTTGAATATTTTAAACTTAGCTTACTTATCTAAAGTATATGGGAAGACGTTGGCCCAGCCAGGAGACATGGCAGCAACATTTCTGAATGACAGACAGGGTACAACCTTTTAGGCTCACTTGGGCCGCACCAGTGGACACACAGTTGAAGCCGTGATGCTAGTGATCAGACAGTCAATAAGCTTAACTCACCCCTTTCCCGGTGATCAGCCTTTTATTCTCAAGATTGTGAATGACAAATACTGCAAGCTGTATCAGTAAACAAAGAATGCTAAAGCCATCAAGTCATCAGCAGCTGCTGCCACCCCTCAGTGAAGACAAGCCTGCAGCTCAGCCTCTGCAGCCACTCACAACGGTGCCCTCTGAGGGCACTCAGAATAAGAAAGGACAGGACACTGGCCCTCGATAGCTAAATGCTCATTAAAAGAATGCTTTCAATGAGCCCAGATGTTTGCTCCTTCCCATGCATAGAAAAGCACTAAATTCTAAAACCAGATGCCTGGTTTTCTTGTTCCAACTACCTGGTCTTTGTTGTAAAACTCCTATGTATCCTAGCTCTTCCCCTACCTCTTCAGCGCAGTCCCTCAGAGCGATCTGAGAGGCTGTCATCCCGGGCTGAGTCCTCAGAATTGTCCACCGAATAATACATAACTCTCAGCTTTGAGGCTGTGCATATATTTAAGTTGACAAGATAAGCAATCTGCACTCAGCCTTGTCTGGATTGTGCCAGGTTAAGCCTCACCTGAGCCACAGGCACCTCATTAGTGTCAGTGTCATCACGATGTAGGGTGGCCACAGAGAACATGGGGACACAGGGTCTGAGGCATGAACAAAGTCTCGCTAGTTGTCCTCGGCTCCCAGACTAACACAGCCAGCCCCAGTTATCGTCTCCAATTAAGTGCTCTGAAACTGGACGGAAGGTGAACGCTTGCAAATGAGAGGGAAGATCAAACATTCAGGTCTGACTTTGTTGGGTTGCCTGTTCGACTTCCAAGGGGAAGATTCTGGCGGAAGGCTGGATATCTGATTCTGGAGTTGAGGGTAGCGGTCTGCGCTGGAAGGTCCAGGCTGTGGGGCAGAGATTTGCGGAGTAAGGATGGTATTGAAAGTTCCCAAACTGGAGGAGATCGCCAAACATACGGGAGTGGTTAGAAATGAGAGAAAATTTAAGCACCGAGTCCTGAGATTTCCAACAGTTAGATGCTGGGAAGAAGCAGCAGTGCTGACGAAGGCAGGTTCACGAGCCCCACGCACCCTGAGGCTGAACAAACGGAAGCCTCTGGAAACCTCGGAGTTTGGAGCAGAGAAAGGTTTACTGCAGGGCCTGCAGGGCCAGGTAAGGAGGACAGGGCCAAGATAATCCTGAACTCCCCAAAGGGTTTCAGTAAAGCATATTTAACATCCAGATTAAGGTGGGGGGGAGTCGCAGGGTGTGTGATCAGCTTATGCACGATCCTCTGGTTGGTTGATGTTGCAATGACGGGGCAGTCCACCCCTAGGCGCCAGAAGGTCTGGGGGCTACGTGTTCTCCATCATCAAGTAGTTATTTCTTCCCTTTGGCGGTGGTTTTTTAGCATATGAAAAACTCGGGAAAAGTATCTGAGATACTATTATCTGGGCCCTTCAGGGAGGAGCTGCAGCAGAGGATGTGGGGGAGGGGTCTGTCCCAGGAAGGCCCCACAGGGTCCTGCTGGGTTTTAACAGGAGTCTGAGAAGTGAGGCTAGTGAATTAGGAGGGAAAACAGAGGAGAAAGGAGTCAATGAAGACAGGCAGAAAAAGGGTTTCAGAAAGTGCCAAATGATGTTCTTGGGTCAAGTAAATTGAGGGCCAGTTATTGACCACTTGATATCACAGGGGGGAGGTTGTTGGTGACCTTGATAGGAGCAGCTTCATAGGAGTGCAGATAAATTGTTGTCAGTGTGTCTGCCTCGGCCATCTCAAACCACAGGTCAGCAGACAACTTAGATCAAACAAAAACAAACAGCTGGCTTTGTGGATATCATTTATCTTCTAAAAGGTCTCAAAAATATATTTAAAACTGTAGGGAATGTCAAGGGCATGAATGATGTACTTCTGGCCTCCTTTTCGCATTAGAATCTATTCAAATTTGGACAAATACAGAGGCCAGCTGCTTGATCTGGAATTTCCCGTTGATAATGGAGATTAGAAAGATTTATTTGTGCCAACTTGAACCTTCCTTGCTGTGTGTAGTACTGGCTGATAGTTACTGGTGTCAAAGTTGGTTAAGGAAAGAAAACGTCAGGTCTGTGATCTTCCTGTTTGTTCATTTCAGCGCAGTGGAAACATTCAAAGTGGCTCTGGTTCTGAAATGGAGCCCAGTTTGGACCCGCTTGTGGAAAAGATAAAAGGAAAAGACCTACAGCTCTTAGAACTGAACAAAGAGAATGAATTATTGAAAATCAAGGTACGACAGTTTGGAGAAATTTCTAGGTTTGTCCTTGAAGCCTTTGAGCCAATAGGATGGATTTGTGGATCTGTGAGAGCAGAGGCGCCGCCATACACGTCCATCTGTCCACACGTGTGCTCGCGCACATGGAGAAGAAGCATTTGTGCACTTGATCAATTAAATCTCACTGTTTCATGTTGGGGATGATTTTTATTATTGAAAAGATTTTACAGAAGTTCAACGGGTATAACGTTTCAGTTGTGCAAGATGAGTTAATCCTAGAGACCTGCTGGATAACGTTGTGCCCGTAGTTCACACTTCAGTGTGCACTTAAAATTTTGTTAGCGAGGTTAGGTCTCATGTTAAGTGTTTTCACTACAATACATTTTTTAAAAAGTCTTCACACATTTAATCAATATTAATTAGAGCACCCATAGTCAAATGTCTCCTTATTTTGTTTAGTTAATCTATCGTTGGGTGCCTTATATTTTCCTTTTTTGGCTATTTTATATACGGTCCTACATTGAATATCTTAGTAGGTAAATTGTTGCAGCCATCCTTGATTATTTCTTTAGGTTCAATCCTTGAAAGATTCATGACACTTTAGCTTTATTGCCCTTAATGTTCCAATCTTGTCCCACTTCTATTTCAGGAAAATACATCTTTCAGTACTGTTGTGGACATTGATGCTAAGACGCTTGCAAATATGTGTATAAGCAGATGGGGCACTGGGGACCTTTTTGCAGAGTGCAGTCTATAAATGCAGGGCACTGATGTGCATGGCACTCTCTTTGGCCTGGAGGGTGCAAATCACCTGCGTGACAAGCCCCACTAAGTAGGGGGTTTTCAAATTTTATGTTTTCTTCTTAGCAGATAACAGCTGACAGCGTCTTTCCTTCTATCCATTGTCTGTGAAGGTGCAAATGGTACAGCGACAGCCTGTGTTTTTAATTGCCCGTCAAATTGTTCTGTCCTTACCCCTTTTAACTGTAAATGTCAAAACATGCACAGTGACCTTTTGTTTCTAGCTGGAAGCCTCCAGAGAAGCAGGAGCAGCGGCTCTGAGAAATGTGGCCCAGAGGTTATTTGAAAGCTACCAAACACAGTCTGAAGAAGTTAGAAAGAAGCATGAGGACAGTAAATACTTACTCCAGGTACGAGCTCGCCGCTTGCGTGCTGGTGAACTGACCCCCAAGCTGTTCAAGTCTCTCTTTTTGGAGGAGTTAGACTTGAACCAAGCCAGGGCCAGCTGACTTGGCAAGCCCGGGGAAGGGCGGGCTGCCCATCCTCCGTGTCCATCTCCCCCATCTGTGCTTAGCCTGGTACCCAGATGTTGCTGAGATGCTGTGTTACCCCCTTGCCCAGAGCCTGGCAGAGCACAAGCAGGAGGGAGGCGAGGCAGTGCCCCCCAGCCTAGAAATCAGGGCTGACCCCAAGACACTGGCCAGTGACTTCCCTTCTGGTACTGGGTCTACCTTTGACTGACTAGGTGGCCCCGTTTGAGTCATTCTGTCTCCTTGGACTTGACTTTAAAATGGAAAAGTTGCAGCACTAGATAAATTGTTTCAAAAACTTTTTGGTCCTGGAATACATCCCTCAGGGTAAGCAAACAAATAAGAAGAGTGTATGTGTGTATATATATATATATGAAAAATACAAATTATATATTTTATATTTTAATATATAAATATATATGAATTTAAAATGTAAAACCATATAAATATATGTATATGTCTCTGTATATCAGAGACACACACACACTTTTTTTGTTTGCTTTTAAATCTGAAATATGTATCCTAGGACCAATAAAACTTTATTTGAAGGGTGTGTTCTAGGACTGGAGGAGGGGAGAAGTGTGTGTATGTTTGTCTTGGTCAAAACTCAAAACAGGGAAGGTCATTCAGGCTGGGGTGGGGCACCCTGGTCTCTGCCAGCCCAGGCAGGAGCGCAGTAGGAAACCCACGGCAAAGGCAACGTGTCCTGAAGCCTGAGGCTGTGATGTGATGGTCACGGCTCACATGCAGGCGGGGTGCAGAGAAGGTACCAAGGGAACGAGCGAGCAGGTGTGTGTGGACGGGAGTGCCTGAGCCCTGCAAAGGGGACTCAGCCCCAGTCTGGAGGGAGCTCCCGGGCAGGAATTCCTGCCTGGTATTTTCAAGGGAAGTCAGACTTTTTTTTTTTTAACTGAAAAGCCTCTAGTTCTATTAAAGGCACAGGCAGACGGGCGTGCCCCTCCCAAGTGTGGCCTGTGGGCTGCCTGCTGGTGGCGTCTCGCCTTTATCTTTAGGTACAACCCCTGCTCTATGCTAGGAGATAAACCCTGACACAGTGGGAATAATTATTCTGCTTTTACGACACTTTCTGATTATAAAACATTTTTTACTTGAACGTGTAAGATTTTATTTTTGTTCTAGTAAGTTTTGTTGAGAAAAAGTCAAAAATGTTGCTTTTCTTTTTTTAATAATATCATCATATTTGTAAATATTTTAATTTTTTTTTATGTTTCCAAACAGATTTTCTTTTTATTGAAGTATAGTCAGTTTACAATGTTGTATCAGTTTCTGGTGTACAGCATAATAGTTCAGTCATACATATGCATACATATATTCATTTTCATATTCTTTTTCATTATAGGTTACAAAATACTGAATATAGTTCCCTGTACTGTACAGTATAAACTTATTTATCTATTTTATATATAGTAGTTGCTTTTCTTAAACTACTGTCTCTCTTTCTTATACCAATTCAGATAGTATGTTTATGGTAACAAATGTCAACATTCTAGAGATAATATTTATATATTATTAATTCTTCATTGATTTAGTGTTGTAGTCCATCAGGCTTATTTTGAAGGAAAACTGAACTTAAGAAAGTAATTCTAAACACATGTGAGTTATTAAGTTTTTTTCTGGTTACTCAGAAAATTACAGAGGAAGATAATATCTGTATAGGTTTAATTACAACAGTAGTCTGACAACTGTTTTTCTGACCAAAGGTTAACAAACTTGAAAAAGAACAGAAATTGAAACAACGTGCTGAAAACCTGAATGAAATTGCTGAAAAGCTTGAAGAAAAACATAGTCAAATCACGGAACTGGAGAATCTTGTACAGAGAATGGAAAAGGTAGGCCCCTGAAGAATTTAAGGGATTTCTTCCTGACGGAGTTAGGGTGGAGATTAAAGAAAATAACATGAAAATAAACAGCATTAAGTAAAAGTACACTTTGCAACTCTTAAGGCCTTAGGAAGTGCTCGATAATGTTTGCTTCTTCCCTTACACATGTAAGGTAACCTGTATTGTGGTTACTGATTTACCTCTTTGCAAATACTGCAGTCATATAATTATCTGTTGCTTTTTTTTCCTGGTAAATGTACGTCTCAGAAAGGGGAACCAGGTGAGGCTATGAATAGAAATGATGAAAAAGATCACAAAGTCCAGCTATAATTAGTAATAGCATAGTGGATTCCTGTAACATAGTATTTTTATATACTAGAGTCAATGAATTGTCCATTTTGGGCCACCCAAGTCAACTTTAGTTTTGTAAAAACCTACAACTCCCCGGGGACAGATGGAGTTCACATTAAGAAAGCCATTCTACGGAAATTGGAGCTCTCAAAAGTGACAATTTAGGGAAGAGAAATAATAGAACAAAAATTATTAAAAGTTTCATGCAGTGTTCCTTGAAGTAGCTGGCACACATAAAAAGTAAGCACATTAATTTAATTTTGCATGCCTTAGAATTTGGGATTTAGACAAACCAAGACATATTTTTTTTAATAGCAAACCAAACAAATAGAAAATTTGGCGTCTCTGAAACTGAATTGGGAGTAGATAAGAATATTGACTTTAACATGTAGTAAGTATTGCCCAATACATTTTTATATTTTTTATATTAATTCCCTGATTTGCCTCCACTCTTCTCAACCTTATTTTGTTTTATGAGTCTGCCTGAATTGACGCTATTTGAGAAATGTCACTCCAAAAGCATCACCTTTCAGTAGTTTTGCCAAAGGAGCTTTGATTAAGTTTTTACATATTTCCCAAGAGCTTAATTTATAACACTTTTGACCAAAATTTATAATCTTAATGAAGGTCTTATGAAGAAATCGCAAAAATTAATTAAGCCCGAACATAAATGAATCTAGTGATAATAATATACAGCTACATCCGTGTTGGGCGGTGGGTCGCTGAGTGCTTTACTGCTGCAGGAACCGCAGGGGTGGAATGTCCTCTAGGAGCTGGCTTCCCCGGGTGTGACAGGCTATCATTAAGATGTTTTAGACAAACTGTAACATTTGGATGAATACTTTGTAGTGTTAGGATATTTACCCTGTAATAAATACTTTAGCAAACTAAGACTGAGCAAGGAATGTTTGCATTCAGGAAGGGAAGACGATTCTGGAACTCAGATAGGGTTGTTGAGTCACACTGGAGTAAACGGCGTGGCGTTTACATTTAGACTCGTGATCGCCTCAAACCCAGTAACACTGTGTCAGGTTTAGTGGCTAGCTGTCAATCCCTGAAGATTAACACAGAAAATTGGAATGTAATTTCCATTTCCTAGAAGCCCTGGGAAATCTGTACTGGATGTGAGTTCTTCCCAGAATTCTGGAATAGATTCATTCAACTGTTTATTCAACAAATATTTGGGCACCTACCATATACTAGGCAGGGCTAGAGGCTAGACCTCTATTTGTGATTGAACCACTTATAGTCCCTTTGTGGAAATTGCAATTGTAGTTTATCTGGCTTTGGTAAGACTCAAGGAACCTCCTTCATTCATTCCCCCAGGGATCCTTAGGGACACTGACACTCCTACTGAAGATGAGGGAAAGGACCCCAGAATAAGGCTAAGTGGTTTAAGATACCGGCAGATATATCTGAAAATTGATGGTCTAGCCTTTGTCTTAATATTGAGCCCATATGGTGGACTGTCTCTAGGAACTCAGACACAGTCAGTGGACAGGATGCCCACGTTCACCAAAGCCATGCAGTAACCTTCCAGAAGACTCCCATTCACTGACCTCCTAGGGTGGAGTCTTTTGGAATCTCTGGAAGGTGGAAGGAGGTGGGGATGCAGTGGAAGGAAAATGTACAGGAGATTTTTTTTTTTGTAAACATCTTTAGTTTAAAGATCCATTGTATTTGTAAAAACAAACAAGCAAATAAAGAAAACTGTAAGAAGCAAAGATTGGTGACATCTTGGTTTAAGGAGATCCTGAGAATATAGGCTGTGATGAAGGGTTTCTCAGGAGGAGAGTGTGTATCAGAATGAGAGGAGGGTGGATACTGAGACCTTTGTCTCTGTAAGAAATAGACGTGAGTTCAAACAGGACATGAAAGTGAAAAATGAGCATCCACAACAAAGGTTGATAAACACCACCCTGGGATTGGGTACCCCCTGGAGAAGGATTCATTTTCTACTCACTTGCACAAGCCACTGCTCCAGTAAATAGCCATTAGTGGTATGAGGTCTGGTAATGAACACATTACTTAAAACCTTCACCATCTGTCCCGCTTTAATCAGAAATGCAGTGAGAATGAATTCCATAAACATAGTGATAAGCCAGCAAAAACGCCCAATAAGAGCATTTTAATACGGCATATGCTCCTTTGGCTAGTAGCACGATTCTGCTGCATCATGTTTGTTTTCCAGTGTAACTGATTTCGCTCTATTAGAATTTGAAAGCACAAAGGCGCTTTAGAGACCATCTAGTTCCTCATCATTTCACAAATGAGGACAATGCGAATGAGGAGCTATTCCACTGTCTTCCAGGTGGCAGTTCACAGTCCTTTCCGTGATGCCCCTATCTTCCCTGATGCCAGATAAAAAATGATATCCTTGATTGCTAAACCATTTAGATGTCAACGCACGACAAGGATTTAAATTGGTATCCACTCCCCCTTGATCAGTAGGGTGAGGGAGCTCTTGAGCTCTTCAGAGGTGTGGTTTGGGGAAGAGTGGATGCCCGCTGGGTGGTGCTGTGAACGCCTTTCTCTTTCCAGAAGACATTGTCCCTGCGAAGTGCTGGCTGGTGTAGTGTGATTTTCTGTGTTATTAGCAAGGACGTACTAGGGACCCAGGCTAGATGCTGGAGCCCTGACCAGGGCAAACCATTTACTTGTCCAGTTGCCTGTCTCTTTGAACCCTGATTATGAAGATCCATTAATTGAGAGTAAGTCTATTAGGAAGAATGTTAAACGCCATTTTTCTTCCTACAAATTCAAAATACATTATCAGCGATGTGTTTCTTTGATGATCCACGTGTCCTAATAAACTTGCAAGGAGATCTTGATTCTCAGATCCACTAGGGCTACACCAGAAAGATAATCTATATGTGACAAGAATGCTACAGGAAATTTTTGACAAAGTTAGTATCAATTTAAAAAATAGCAGCACATAAGATATGAAGTGTTTGACTCCTTCAAATTATTAGAGATTCAGGTCTTAATATGCCAGAGAAGCATGTAGACCTTTCACATACATCTCCAATTATCCCAACAGTTCCATATTGATAGATCTCCATTTTTAGGATGTTCAAAAAGTCAAAAATATGACAAACAAATAGAGAGTGAATACATGTTAGATGTTTTATTCAACTCATTAATTAATGAGGAAAGCAGTAAGATGGTACTACTGGTTTAAATAGAATATTTTTTGAAATAGGCTATTGATATGCATTTTGAAAAACAAGAATATAGAATAAGATTACTAGGTTTAGATACAAAGCTGGTTAATATGCTTTAAGGCAATTAAATCATAACCTTTCAGATTATCTTTTTTACTAGGGGGAAATCTATGAATTAACATGCAATCTCATAGAGTCAGGGCTGCAGTCAAATAATAAATAATAAAGTCAAATACAAAGAAATTCTCCAAGAGAATAAAAACTCCTTGGCTCAGGTTATTAAACAATGACCCAATATGACATTAAAATCATATAGTTTGATTTCTAAGTTTTGGTTAATTTTTTTTTTGCGGTGATGAAGTCTAGAGAGGTTAAAACCTTGGCAAAAATTACACAGTCCCAAAGTTTCGAAATCAGGTCAGGCCATGTCCAAAGACTTTCCAATGTTTTTGCCATATGGCACTGCCTATTATTTACCCATATAAATATTGCAGAAGGAGTGATTTTTAAATAGCACTGTAAATAATGTCAAAACGTCTATTTCCATCACGTACAAAAAATAGAACGCAATCATTCTTGGGTTTTCATGGACCTGTCTATTCTCCTTTTGAATGGAAAGAGTTTGGTTTAATAATGACATTAAGGGTATTTTTTTTAGATAGTCTTTCTCAATGTCAAAATTTCTCATATCTTAATTAGGATGTGGCTTTATCATTTGTGACCTTGATCCTTCACTAAAAATACATTTACTACTTTTCCACTTCCTCATGGATGCCATGTGAGCAGGTAGGTATCGAGACAAGTGCAGTAGTGTCCTTGGATACCAACAACTCAGTGTAACGGAGGAGAAGCAGGTGTAATGTAGGGAGAGTTGGTGCCTACAGAGAGATGAGCAGGCGGTTAGCGTTGGGGGTGGAATGAAGCCAGAGTTCTCCGGACAAGTGAGGGCAGTGAAGACCCGTCTTTGAGCTACTTGTAAACCATGCGGAGAATACCTGACCAGGCTTCACTGGGGTGGGTTGTAACAGCTCCACGTGAAATTAGCTCTTTAACTCAAAATATAATTCTAGTATTACAATAAGCATCTTTTGTGAACAGTTTGCAAGAATGCCTTGCCAAACACATATACACACACACAGAGAGAAAACAAGAGACAAAGGGAAAGGCAGAGACAGAGAGGAAAAGAAAAATGCAAAAACTTGTACCTTATTTTCTCCTAGGAAAAGAGAACCCTGCTGGAAAAAAAACTGTCTTTGGAAAACAAGCTGCTGCATCTCAAATCCAACGCTGCTTATGCTAAAAGGTTTGCAAATCGACCTCCTAAGTGAAAGCAGTTCCCGGGGTCTTCTCTGCTGGTCCATGGCCAGTGGAGAGAAGGCTGCCGTCCCCCAAGGAAACAGGAAGCCTGAAAGTACAGGAGGAAGGGAGCGTTCTTAGAATTAACAGCCAAGCACCTCCCCTTCCCCACCCACTGGGGACTCTGAGCGGGCAGAGTTCACTGGGAGTACAGGGAAACTGGTATGTGTATTGAGGGAGGGGTGTTAATCCCTTTGAAGAGTGGATGAGCCTGTCCCCTCCCTGTTTATCCTTGCATCCTTGCTGCTGAAGAGGATGCTGTTGAGGGCTCCATTCCCCTGAAGTTCTGATTTCGTGAACGGATCTCTGCTACAGCCAGCATTAAATTGGCTGGTCCACAAGTGAGATTGTAAGATCATTCTATGGTGCCCCCAACTTTGTAAAGAAAGAAGGAAATATTGTGAAAAACATCCCTAGTTCCTGGGACTTATTTACAAATACTCATAATTCACAAACAGTCACAGTCCTTAGTTTGCTGGGGGGGCGGGGGTGAATTTATGGACCTATGGATGTCACCACAATGGCTTGACTACTTGGCTGCAGATTCTCTGGAGTTCCATGTAAAATTCGTATCATGTGAAATTTAGTGAACTTTTTCTTTTCTTTTCCTTTCCTTTTTTTTTTTTTCCAATTCTAAGCCTACTGCAATCATTATATATTCTGATATAAAGTCCAAAGTCAAATCCATTTTAAGATCTTAGTCCATCCATCTAGAGCTATTGCTCCTTAGGGTACCAGGCATTAGCAGGTGCACCTCAGAATGTACACATTCTTATTCTCATTTATTCAGTAACATACGCTCAAACATCACTCTCTTTTGGAGTTTTGATTTTTTTCTATTTCCTTTTCTTTTTCTACTATCTCTCTTTCTCTTCTCATCTCTTAAATGCTGCAGCCTCTGTCTGCCTCATAATCCTGTATTGGACCCCATATGACAAAGTCCTGAACTGGGCTGACGCCGGCAATGGTATCTATATACGTGAAACACTGGGGTACCACTAATATTAATTTCTCCATATTCTTCCCAGTAAACTAGCATAGAGCCCCAGAAGGTGGGCGTCTCAGAGTGTTATAGCACTGTGCAACTCTGTAGAGAATGAAAGAAATACTGTGGAAGACATCCATAGGTCTTCGAAATTACTTACATATACTCATAATTTAACTCTACGTGAATCTTTGGCTTACACTTTTGTTTTTTTCCCTAAAGAGAGCTCTCCCATGCAGCAGAACTACAGCAGGTACAATGTGCCTTCCAGTAAGAGTCCAGACAATCTGAGCTTGACTTTTTTTTAAATGATTTTTTTTATTAATAATAGAAGTTTTTTGGGTCAGTTTTGAACCAAAAATGTAATTGTTTTAAAAGACCAAACTGATTTATTCTTTCAGTTCTATTATATATGAGCAGTTGTTACAAGGAATTCTCAAAAAAAAAAAAAGAAACAAAACACTTAGGAAGGTTTTAGAAATATTTTTGGCGAAATGGATGTTTTGTGCTTCCAGAAAGGTGTTTGAACACCCCCGGCTTTTGCAGTTTTCATAAATTGTAGATATTGCAAGTATTTGTTTTACTTGTTACTTTGAGCTGAGTGTAGAGGTATTCACTTCGCTAAACGACAAGAAAATGAAATCAGTATGAGTCAGATGCTTGGGGTTAAGGCAACAGAGCCTTGGCTAAACCACCACAGATAAAGAGGAGTTCTGTTGGGTTAAGACTGGAGAGATTTGGCCACAGAGAAGACGAACTCGTGGGCAGGCAGGAGGGCAGCCCTCTAGCACCTAATGTGATGTTAAAAACCAGGTTATTTTGTTGCTCCCGTTCAGTCATGGGTGTTTGTGCAGGTTCCTCCTTCTCTTGGGGTTGAGGTTGCTCTTCCAGGTTCATTACCTTTTCCAACTTTTTTTTTTTCACCAGCTGGTTTATATTCTCTATATTTTCCGGAATTTCAGAGGAAAGAGTCCTACTGGCCCTAAGACCACTTCCTGTGTTGGGCAGATGGATCATGTTGACCAACCCCTCCATCCAACCAGCAGCCGTTGGCAGGTGCCCCCTCCCAGGCTTGTGGGTGACCTCCCCTTACTCAAGGAACAGCCTAGGGCCACCTCCCTGAGCAGGGAGCTATGGGTGGTTTAACTGCCCTTAAACATAGAGAGCGGGTTTGACAGGCACCATGACTTTCTTGAATTGCAATGAGCTTCATTCTGCCATGTTGATAAAAAGGTTCGATAGGTTCCAAATGGCATTTCTAATATTAGACAGTATCTCTGAGGACGATAGCTTTTAAGCTTTAATAATTCAGAAAAAATGACTTTTTCTTGCATATGGATATGTATACATTATTATAATATATTAAGCTAACCCTCGCAGTTACTTTCAATGGGAGATAAAAGATTTGACAGAAGCATCTTCTCTTAAAAACAAGGCTTGATTCTGTATTGCTGCTGCTGTCAGTACTGGCACATGGGTAGGGAGTGCCCTTCAGCTTGTAAACAACCCCAGGTCCCTTATTTCATTGAATCCCTCCGTTGGCTTCTCAGCGGGGGGATCACAGCTTCTAACTGGTAAGGTGACCTGTCCAGGTTACTCAGCCTTTCAGAAGGTGTCGAGCTGGGAGTTTGGGCTCTCGTGCTGTCACAGCAAAGCCAGTGCACGTTCTGCTCTAGAGGAGATGTGACCTTCTCTCTCTCCTTCCTGGAAACTCCGGAGAACTTCTCTCAGACTGGTCCCCTCAGTCCCCTCTGTGGCTCTGAGCAGAAAGCAGTTTTCCAGCGTCTCTCTGCGCGGTGATGTCACGGACAAACACACAGGCCCATTGTAGAGTCATCCTTCCCAGAAACACCTTTGGGGTTTGTAAAGGCAAGTCGGCCGTTGGCTCCTCCTTGTAGGCCCCGCTCAGGGATGGCAGGTCGCCTAGAGGAGGAGGCAGGGCGTCTTGACAATGGGGTGGCATGTCAGAGCACACTGTTGTGACTCACACTGGTCATCCATCTTCAGTGGTTTGCAGGGCTCCCTCGAGCCCCACCCCAACCCCTTTAGTGCCGCCACTGAATATAACAATGGAGGCGATTCTGTAAGACATATTCCTGAGTTTGGTTGAAATGTGAACAGAGCTGCCCCCACGTCTGAGCTTATTTTCACCTTGATCTGGCTGGGAAAGGTCGGGACCCGGCCTCCCCTATTCTTGTGGTTGTGATCCTCAGTTTCCCTCTCTTCCTCTGTGGACTCATGTTCAGTGATGGCCACCATAAAGGTCCAAAGAAACATCAGCTGCTAAATAGCAGGAGATCTGAGTCCTTCTAGACTCCAGGATGAGCCCTTCATAGCTTCAGAGAGGCTCCAGGATGCCACGCATCTCACTGTCTTCTCTCTCACGTGGGAACTCCGTGTAGAGTTATTCATATTCCCAGCGCCTGGGTGTGTGTAATGTGCCGGGAGGAACAGCATCGTGGTACGTGACACGTAGTTCCAGTTGCCACTTTCACTGCATCCCTCTTGTATCTCAGTACCTAGCTCTTTTTATTTCTTCTGCAATTTCCATTCCTAGAAACATCATAATGCATTAACCCCTGATAATGAGTAGTTTGTGAAGACTTAAAAGGGTTATATTCCGGGATCGTGTAAGTATGGCCATCCCCATGTTCTTCATTCCCTCTGTAATTATGTATTTATATGCCCTGAGTTCTAAGAAAATGTGAGATTGTTAACAAAAATCACGTAAAATAAACATAATCCTTTAACTGGAAATAAATTAGATGAAGAGGCCAAGGAGATAAAAGAACAGGTATCCAATGAGGCTGGCCTACAAAATGTGTACCTGGACGGGCTACACACCTGTTCAGGGTAGACCACTGACTCAATTTTAAATTTTCTAGCAGCCAACCTAGTGAGGAAATTATGATTAGTCTGGTGGTGCACAATGTCCACGTGACTAAAACCAACCAGTTTTTGGGGGGAGAAGTCTAGTTCTTTTTAATATATCTATAAGGCAAGAGAGAGATTTTCTAGCATATGCTCATAAAAAGAACCCTGAACGATGTCTTCGACTGAATCCTTATAGTAAACGCAGAAGATGTACCTCAGAAAATCCTTTTAAAAAGTAGGATAGCGTGAGGCTGGAGAATAATTCAATCAAAGCCATTTTAACAGTGAGGTGCTGCAGGCAATGTGGCAAGGCTCAGTAATGCTACCTCTGATGGTGGAAGTTGGCCCCAAAGCAGGTTTGAAAGTATCCTGACAAACAGATGGAGAGACAGGCCTCCATGTCCTCAGTTCCCGTTGACCAAGCCTTCGGCGGAAGTTGGCTGGCGGAGAGATGCTTCTTGCCTAGTACTTATGCTGTGATCATCCTGTGTTCCTAAGACAAAACCACTTGTGTTCACATTTCTGCAGGTTGAAGCTAGGACTAGCATGCTTTCGTGAACACGAAGGAATCTAACAGGAAGAAGACCAGAAATGGAGCTCCACTCACTCTCCCTCTGTAGTTCACTAGGAGAGCATCCTCAGTACCTGTTCTCGAAAGGGTAGAGCTAAAATTTTTCTCTCTTTCCTTGGGGCTTTTTCTTTGCTCTTTTGCCGTTTCCAGGCTGTGGACATTTTCAGCTCCAAGCCTGGGATCTGTGAGGCAAAAACAAAACCCAGGGGACTCACCGTTGTGTCATTCCCTGGATCCCCAGGTCCCGAGCCAGTCTTCCTTCCTCTCTCCACCTTTCAGAGTCTTCTTGTGTTTGTTGATGCAAAATGTTCATGTTTGGGGTTAATGGGAAGAAGAGAGGAACGCACATCTTCTACATCTTCCTGGAAGCGGAAGTTTTTCAGTTCTATTTTAATTTCAGCCTTTACTTTGTATTTATATTGAGGCATTGGGAGACTGAGCATAAATCCTAGACACAGACATTTGGCCTCTTTTCCTAGGTCTGGCCTTTGTTATATTTCTTCTTCTTGTTTCGCTTTAGAACATTTTTATTAAGACTAAGTGCTTGAGCTGAAAGATAAATAACGGAGATTAAAGAGAGCTCAAAAGGCAGCTGATTTAAGTGTCGTCTCACATTCAAAGACCTTAAATGGATGACGAGCGTTTTTTTTTAATTGAAGCATAGTTGATTTACAATGTTGTGTTAATTTCTGGTCTATAGCATAGCGATTTAGTTACACGTATACATACATTCTTTTTCATTATAGCATATTACAAGTCATTGTAGTTCCCTGTGCTCTACAGTAGCATCTTGCTGTTTATCTACTCTGTATAAAGTGGTTTGTATCTGCTAATCCCAACCTGCCAATTTACCCCTCTGCTCCCCACTTTTCCCCTTCAGTAACCATAAGCTTGTTTTCTGTGTCTGTGAGTCTCTTTCTGTTTTGTAAATAAGTTCATTTGTGTCATTTCTTTTTTTAGATTCCACATATAAGTGATATCATGATATTTGTCTTTCTCTGAATTACTTCACCTAGTATGATAATCTCTAGGTCCACCCATTATTTCTTTCTTTTTTATGGCTGAGTAATACTCATGTGTGTGTGTGTGTGTGTGTGTGTGTGTACCACATCTTTATCCAGACATCCGTCACTGGACATTTAGGTTGCTTCCATGTCTTGGCTATTGTAAATAATGCTGCTGTGAACACTGGGTTGCATGCATCTTTTTGAACTGGAATTTCCTCTGGGTCGGATGACTTGATTTTATATTTATTGAACAATCCTAAGAGAGATTTTCTGCAACTTCCTTTAGTCACTGTTCTAGTGTATTAATGCTGATGAGTCTGAAAGCCCTGTATTTTCAAGAGTGCTTCTAGAAATAATTTTCTTCCTCTTGAGATCTATTTCAGACTTTTATTTATCTTCGGTGAGCTTGATGGTAATAATCTCAGGAAATACACAGGGAAATTTTCTGGGTTTTATATTTTGGAGAACACATCTACCCACCCCACCCTTCCAAAGCCTTTTTCCCCCTTTGGTCCCAGAGTTCTGGGTCATCATAAGATATGATGAGACCATTCTGAATATTCACCTTTAATAATGCATAGTATTTTCCTATATTATGAATTTTCAAAGTCGACCTAGCTCTGCATGGCATCCTGACTACTTTCTCACGATTCCCCAGGACAGTCTTGAGGTTGACTGCACTTTCTTCCTTTTCTTTTCTCTTTTTCTCTCTTCTCTCCAGAGCAATTTTGAATCTCAGCACCAGACTTCTGTTTGCTTTCTGTGCTGCTTAGATTCTTATGGCCTCATCTCATTTTTCTTTTTGTGAAATGCCTCTTTGAGTCACTTTCTAATTTTTCTGCTGGGTTCCTGTCTCATTGGTTTGTAGATGTTCCTAAGGAACAGATTATTAGTTATTTGTGTTACTAATATTCTGAGGCTATCCCACTGACTCTCATTTGATGACCAGAAGTTTTTAATTTTTGTCTAGTCAAACTGATCTATCCTCCCTTTGCAGTTAATACTGTTTTGAGTTCTGTTTTTAACAATCTTTCTCTATTCCAAATTCATAAGGATGCACTTCTATTTTATCTTCTGAAAGTTTTTAGGGTCCCCAGTTTTATTCACAATCTACATGGAATTTATTTTTGTTATGAAGTGATGCTAGGATTCATTTTCTCTTCCTTTTTTTATATGAATATCCAGTTGTCTCATACCATTTGTTGAAAAGACCACCCTTTTTATGATGTTCTCCAGCATCATCTTTGATATAAATTAAGTCTGTTGGTCTATCTCTGTGATACATATTTACACGTAAAGTAAAAGTGGCATAGATACCGCAGAATTTGTTTTCTCGATCTTTTATTGATGAATATTTAGACCATATCTATTTTTCATGCTACAACCAATAGTGGACTACATTTTACACAGATTTTGTGACATATGTGTTGTCTAATTGTGTGATATTTTATAGTCTAAATTATCTCATTCTATAGGATAAATAAGTAGTAATGGTTATCATTATACATTATTTGTACTTGTGCAAGGATTTCTACAGTTTTGTAGAAATTAATTTTTCTACAGTAAAACAGTAACTCTTTCTAAAGTTCTCTCATGCAAAACTGAATGAGGGAAAAAAAATCAAGACTGTCTTAACTATTGCAAGTTGCCTGACTATTACTTGGCTTTGAAAGACTATATTTTATATTAAATGTTACCAAGGCAACCTTAGTGGTTTAGTGCTGTGATACCCAGAGCGCTCAGAGCATGGTCCATGGACCAGCAAAATCACTGGCAACACTTGTAGCGTGTTGGAAATGCAGACTCGTAAGCCCTCCCCTGCCTGTTAGAACAGGATGTGCATTTTAACAAGATCCCTGATAATTTAACAAGGTCCTCTAGTGCACGTTAAGTTTGAGAAGCAATGTTTTAGTACATGATGTACAACAAAACGGAGACTTTTTTAAAAATAAGAACACGTTCTGTAGTGCCACATGAATTTCCATGACTTTTATAGTATTTGTAGAGACTATAAAAATCAGAACTGAGATTGCATTGGATGTTGGCTATTACTTGTAAAACTTTAATAAACTAAAATAATATATTACTTTGTAAAAAGCTCATTTTCCAAAAGCACAATTCCCTTTACCTCTTTCACTGAACTGTATAATCTTGTAATGTTATAAAGGTCGAGATTATTGTACCTGTTATACTGAGGCTTAGAAAGATGGTGTGACTCCAAAGTCACAATGTCCCCAAGCTTGGTGATCTTGTCACAAGGCATTTTGCCTCAAACTCTAATGATATTGGCAAGAAGAGAAATAGTCAAAAGCTATATAATCAATTCCAGTTACCTAAATGGAGCTTTGGGAGAGTAGGAATAATCTACATTGAAGCTTCACTCATCTTTCTTCGGTTGATGTGGACTCAAAATATTAGCTAATTTATTCTTTTTTCCCCCTTGCTTTTATTTATAGGGAGTAGAATTACCAGAAGCAGAAAGCCAAAAAACAAAAAAAAGGGACAAACTCAGGCAACCCACAGCATATACTAACCCTGTATCACTGGAAGCTTGTGTCTGATACATATATGTGAACTCTCCATCCCCGGCCCCGCGTTCGGACCCTGCTGTCCTGTATCTGTGCATTCGGGTGGCTGCTGTGTCTGTGGGGGCGCGTAGGTGAGGCAGATTAGATATGTCAGTGCTTCACCGGCTCAGTGCAGCTTGACTCAACCGCCTGTTGGAGGGAGGGGAGTCAAAGGTGACCAGAGAGGAGCTTTTGACATGAATTGATACCCTCATGCGAGTTCATATCCGAGCTAATCAGAGGCTGCTTCGCGGCTGGTCCTCCTCAGTGTGTCCTGCGTGGCGGATGGGGCCCCGGGTGTCTCACCCACGTCGTGCCCAGTGGTAGAGCCGTGTGTGAGCAGAGCCTGGTGGTGCAGCTTTAAAAGTAGCTGCGTGATGCATTAGTACATCCTCTCCTCTTGTTTCCCTTTTGCGTTTCCAGTTGCCAGGATCTTCAAATGGAGATTGCCCTCCTCCAGGAGCAGATCTCTCATCTGCAGTTCGTGATTCACTCCCAGCACCAGCACCTGCGCGGCATCATCCAGGAGGTCAGATCAATCGAGTGTGTTTCTCTGCTTTTTCGTCCCTGTGTGACGTGGCTGTTTTCAGTGTCCTCTTGTGTCTGTATGCCAACGCCTGGGGTGTTCTCAATGAAGATATTTGGGAAATTGTGGTGGCTTTTTAGATATTTCAGTGATTTTTTTAAAGTGTTCTGAGCCAAAGAATGTACAGTGTTCTGTAGAAGATTTTGTAGATAAAGAGATTCCGCCCTTTCTTGAGGAAGACGTAATCTGTTTCCATGACCTCATGGATGGTTTATTTACATAGCGGGTGTGTTAGCGCAGGGGTGTAGCCTGGCCCTTCGCTGGGAACAGCCTGGCAAGTGGAAGGGCGGAGGGAACTGCGAAGGCAGCCAGAAGGATGGGGAATCGCATCCTCATCCCAGTTACTTCAAGATATATATTCACCTGGTTTTAGAATCGGTTTTAGACTTAAAACCAGACCTTCATTCATTCTCTACCTAATGTTTGTTTCTAAAAGGAGTCCTTTCAAATGCCTTCGTGACATAGATGTAGCATTTGTCCTTGCTTGGCTAGGACCACACCAAAAGGCCAGGGAATTGAGTCATGACACTGGAGAGTCAGGGAAGACGGAGGGGGCATCCCATGTACTCATTTTATAGATGAGAAAACTGAGGCCCACAGTAGTTGGCAGAGTTGGCCTTAGAATCCACGTGTTTCCTTCCTCCCTGCACCATTCTGAGCTCCATCACCCCACTTCCCCAGTTCCACGGTGCTTCTTGGCAGACGTGTTTCTTGCGATAAAAGCCAGCTTACCTTAATATGCTGCTGGTTGAGCAGATCTCTGACTCAGGGAGCTTTCCCACGCCAGGCAGTGGCCTTGCATCTGCAGGATGAAAACGTTACGTGGCTGAGACCCGGAAGGAGGGCAGTGGTGCTTTCCACAGGATGCATCCTGCTGAGTTTGGTTTAAACAGATCTTCTAAAGATTGAAATGTTTAATCGCAACGTCTGTGTGCTCTCGTCCCCAGGTGCCAGTTTGTCCTGCTATTTTCTGTCGCCTGCTGAGTCTGCAAATGCCTGGGATTTAATTTTGATTATTTGATAAACATTATTTGACCACCGAAACCTGTACAATTTCCGACATAAGGAACTATTCTCTATTATCTGACAAGATTTTTCCATTTGTGTTTCCTAATTCTTAGATGGAAGAATTAAAAAATAATGTAAAAGACCAAGATAAAAGGATTGAAAATCTGAAAGAAAAAGTTAACATACTGGAAGCTCAGGTAAGGAGCGAATCTGTCATATATTTCAGTGTGAATACAAGTGTGAGTGTGTGCGTGTTCAGTCGATTTGTGAGCCTGTGTATGAATGTGTCCTCTGTGTGTGTGTGTGCACTTGTGTGGGATGGTGTGCCAGTGTGACACTATGTCTGAGTATGTCTGTGTGTGAATGTGTGTCTGTGTGTATGTATGAGTGTTTTTTTGTGAGTGTGTGTGCGTTTTCTAAGCATAAGAATTATAGCTTTGCAGGGGAGATACTCTTAATAATTATTAAAGTAAATAGTTATTAATTATGAAAATAATAGAACAAATTTAATATTAAATTATTATTAAATTAAATTAAATACTTAAAATTATTAAAGCATATTAAGTATTAAATATAATTGTATGACATTGTTAAATTATTAAGATTAAGTATTAGTAAATAATTGTTAGAAGTTCATCCAAGTTTTCCAGAATACTTGCTGTACTGGGGAGACACGGTAATGTTTCTCGTGTGGACTTGAGCTAGACGCTTGGTCAGGGCCACTCCTGTGTGAGGTCCTCTCTAGCCAGGCAGCAGGGTTTGCTGTCACCTGTCTTGGTTTCTCTGCCACCTCTTCCCATCCCTCCGCCCCCCGCATCCTGAGGTCCTGAGATGTTCTCTTTCCTTCTCTTTCCTTTATTATCATTGTAATGAAATCTAAGAAAGGAGAGATGACAAACACATGTGCTCAGATTTCCATTTTGAACTGGGAATCTCACACAAATCCAAGTTTATCTGTAATTCCGGAGGTCCGGTGTGAAGTAGGGGGTCTAACGCCTTAGTTGTCTCACTTTGCTGGGCAGTCTGGTCTTTCTTCATGGATTTGAGGTGCCTATATTCCCGAGACTCAATTTTGGTGTTGGAAATCTGTTCCAGTGGTGTAATGCCTATTTTGGCTCCTGCTCTATTTTATTTTATTTTGGGCGGGAGGGGGAGGTAATTAGGTTTACTTATTTATTTTTTTATTTTTAGAGGAGGTACTGGGGATTGAACCCAGGACCTTGTGTATGCTAAGCATGCGCTCTACCGCTTGAGCTATGCCCTTCCCCTCCGACTGCTTTACTTGTATATCTGTAGTACAGTTTAATTGGAAAGATTGTTGTCTTTCTCTGATCTTTCACTCTATCATGGTTCTGGGCTCTGGTCATATCTACTTACGTGCCAGCCCTCATCAGAATCAGGGTATCCATGGTGCTACTGCTTCTGATTCTATCTTATGTCCTTTAGTTGTGTCTCCTTATTTATATCATCCCCAAAGCAACTTTCATTGTCCTAGTAAACTGGCCGCTTAACCCATGCATCGCATTAGCCAGTCAGCCTGTTGGTATAATCGTTAGACCAGCACAATGTATTGCCTCCCACTATACTGCTTTCATATCCCCAAATTCAGCAAATAGTTGCTGATGAGCCGCTCAGTGTGACATGGGAAAGCAGCAGTTCTGTGTTCCCCTCATGGACACTTTGTGGTCAGATGCAGTCTGCCCACGGTGATGGGATGGCCCCTCTCAGTACTGCCTGAGAGAGTCTCTGTGTGAAGCTGGTTTAAGCCACTGTTTTCTAACATTCCCTTTTATTTAAAAAAAAAGGCTTCAAATCATAGCAGAATCTGATGAATGGCTTTAGGGTCTCAAAATTTATCATCTTCAGTAGATAAATCTTTTCCTTCACTGCAGGGAGTGTTACAATGCCCATTTCAGCTTTAAAAAGCCCGTCCAAGCCACATTCATCTATTCAGCAACTAGTATTGTGTGTTTATGATGGGCGAGGAAATGGTCTAAGTGGTAGGTATGTGGTAGGAACCGGACAGTCTGTCCTGACCTCATCCAGCTTTATTTTAATTGATGATACAGACAATAAATACGTAAACAAGCAAATATACAATTTAATTAGGGAAGGATAACTGCTCAGAGAAGAGCAGAACGATGTGACAGTTAGGAAGTGATGGGGGTCGGGAAGAGCACCTTGGAGCCTGCGATGTTTGACCAGGTACTTGAATTGAGTGAGCGCTGGAGCCAGAATGAGCCTGTCTCTAGTCTAGTCCTGGTCAGTGGTTCATTATGAAGATCTTAAGCCGGGATGACATGTGCCAGGGTATACTATCTTGCACTACAAATTTAAGACCATTATCTATTTCGAAGTAACAGTGTGAGCCAGTTCCGTTCATGAAAAATGGCCACCAGAGCTGAACAACCAACCCTTTTAAACACATCAACTTTCTAAACCATACAGACAGTGAACTTCTCTCATCCCTAATAAAAGCACCTGTTTCTTTTTAGGCATGCCACAAAATTTTGTTTAACCCTCAAAGCTACCCTGGGAGAAAGTCATTATTTACTATATTCCGTAAAAGACGAAACTGAAATTCAGAGAAGTTTAGACACTTGTTCAAAATCACTCAGTTGCACTGAGTCTTCTGGATCTGAAGCACATGCTTTTCCTTGTACGATATCTACTTATCTGGGTGATTGAATAAGTGTGTGTGCATGTGTATATACACAGGTGTGTGACTATGCACATATGTATATATGTATATTCAGATGTGACATAGTTCTATATATTTAGAATGTGTATTTAGAAATTAAGTTATAACGCTAAATTTGCAAGACCATTTATATGTATTTTAGCCATTGTCACAGTTATTACATTAATTTTTTCCCCCTAATTTCTACTTTTTTGAGTCATGGAAACAAATCCTTTTTTTCTGTATATTCTTTTCTATCCTAGCAGGGGTTTTTTTCTCACCGCTGCAGGGTGGCTAAAATTCACTCAGATGATTCTGTTCTTTTTAAAAAAATCTTAAAGGATTTTAAAATCTCTTTTAAATATCACCAGGAAATTTCTGCTTGACTCTGCCAAAATTATTTACTCTTCTTTCTACTCTGGCATATCTTTCATCATCTTAATTCACAGCTCCAGAATTCCTCTCACATTTCTTGCCTTCTTAGCTTCTCCACTAATGACACACTCATGTGGAAATGCATCTTCAGAAATTGCTCCATTTTCTAGACTTTGAAGAGTATCCTACTTTATGTTATCACCATCATCCCTAAAATTGAATTTACTTCCAAGAGCGTGTTGCTGGAAGTTTAAAAATGCAGAAATTAGGTTCTTTTGGAAGACCGTGTCAATGAACTATCCTTGGATAGTCCTAATAATGGCAGACGTATTCTGGTCAGTGATGTTGTTTTGCAAACTAATGATGTAATAAAACTCATGCCTTTTGCTGTTCTAGTGAAAGGAAAGCATACAAAAGCCCGTGAATTAAAAATAAACACCTAAGTCTAGTAGGTGAAATAAATCATCACAGAGGTTGAAATATACGAAAATAAAGACTGTCTAACGTGATAACTCATGCTTTTGTGCAGCCAGTTGAGAAAGCAGGAGTTTATTTTGGAAAAAATCCACATAGCTTCTACATACTTCTCCAGCCACAGGAATATTTTTATTCCAATGCTTGTTGTCATCTTGATACTGTGTTTCAAGTTGCTTCATATCTTGTAAAGTGCTGTAGAGAGAGGAGATTTTCTCAGCCATGAACTTGGCCTGTGATACATGCCCGCACTTGTTTGAAGTGTATATTCCATTTAACTCCATTACACAAGGACCATCTTTAGCATCAGTTTGTCAAATCTGAAGCACATTTCCCAGGTGAGACGTAAGCGCTTAACTCTTGAAATATCACAGTGGAATGATTCATGTGTGAAGACTTTCAGTTATCATTCTGTGTAGATGCTGTGGGATAAGAAGGGACAAAATTCCCACCTGGTCTTGGCTTTCCTTAGTCCAGTGGTTCTTCATCTTAGCTGCACATTAGAATCACCGACGGAGTTTTAAAAACTCCTCTAAACCCAAACTACAACTAAATTAAACAGAATTTTTCAGGGTAGGATGCAGGCATCAATAGATTTTAAATCTCCCAGGAACTTCCAATATACAACCAAAGTGGAAAATCACTCCGTCAGTCCAATGGTTCTCCAACTGGAGCAGACATCAGAATCCTCTAATGACCCTCTTAAAACCCATCATGTGGCCACCTCCGGTTTCTGATTCGATGGGTTGGTTGGGAATTGAGGGTTTGTAGTTCCAGTAAGTTCCCAGGTGATGTGGAGATTGTCGATTCTAGGATCTCATACTGGAAGACTATGCTTTCATCTTTTTTCTCTCCCTTTTTTCTGCCTAGCCCACGTCACCTTGTCTTCAAGGTCCAGGTTAAACCTCCTTGTGTGGGATGATGTCATAAATTATTCTAGTCACGCTGTTTTCTGTTGATACCTTTTATGTAGTAAGGAATTACAGGCTGCCTTATGGCATCCCTTGAATGGCACTGATTGACTGACTGATTATTGAATGGCACATGTTTTATCCCCTCCACCACACTCTGCATCCTGTGTACTCAAAGGCAAGGTGCCATGCTGTCTTGTGCTGCCTCACATTTCCTCTGCTCCTGGCTTGATGCTGCAGACCTGAAGGGGACTAACTGGATGTGGGGAGGCGTGGCTGGGTGTTTGGGGTACTAGATCCCTTGTTGATTAATTCCCTGACAGTCTGCTTTCTTCTCTTTCCTATGTATCATACCTAGAATCCTTTCAGAAATCCCTGAACCCCTTTATCTCCTGGTATTCACCATTTACTTATTTGTTATATAAGGAAGCTAGGCTAATTCCTCTGCAAAATGTTATTTTGCAGAGAAAAGAGCATGAGACGGGGAGTCAGGCAGGCCTGCGTAAAGCCTGCACGTTTGTACACCCATGCTGCAGGTACTGTCTGTGGGTTCTCAGAGTCGAGCCACCTAACCAGTTTGAGTTTTGCCAGCCTTATTTCTTTAACATGCGTAACCATGAAAGTTACTCCTCGGAGCTGAGTTTATATCAAAGAAAGTATGGAAAACATCAGACAAAAATCTTGGCATTTGCTAGGCACTCAGAATTATTAACTCTCTTGCTTCCATCAAAATTTTAGTGTCTATTTCCCAAAACCATGCATTTTGATGTTGGCTTATTCCAAACAAGATGAAGTCTTAGTAAATATCATTTAAACTTCAGTTACATGACTCTCTAAATCCTTAGCTCCCTAAAAGGGAATGGAGCTGGTGTGTTGCTGTTCTTTGAAAGTTATAGCTCCCTTTGCCATCCTCCCACGCAATTAACTTTTTAATCCTAGGCCCTCTGTACAGATGTATCCTTAAAAGACCTCTGACCTGCCAGGGTGGCCAACTGGCAACTCAACCTTGATTCTTCCCTGGGAAGTCTCATTTTTCAAATGTGTGAAAAGAAACTGTTTGGCTTGGCTGCATCGTTGAGAAAGTATTGGCTCTGGACTGGGAGGACCTGACTTTGAATCTGAGTTCTGCCGTGAACAAGATATCGGGCACTTAAACTCTTTGGGACCCAGTTTTTATTTACAATAATGGTCCTCGGACTAGAAAATCATAACCAACTACCTTTAAGTCTTAAAATCTATGTCAGACACCGAGTTGAGGAGTTTACGTATTTTTATCTCATTTCAGAACATGTGAAGGAGGGACTGTGACCATATCTATTATACAGATGGGGAAGTAGGCACAGAGAGGCTAAGGAACCTAAAGGAAGTCACACAGCTAGTAAGCGGTTATGCTAGGATTTATATCTGAAAACCTAAACGATTATCCTTCCTGTTATGGGCCATTGCATTGTCCCCCAGAATTACAAGAGTGCTTCCAGATTTAAAATATGATCATATATCTTTCTTCCAACAACGTATATATGATAGGCAGGGCATGTATCATTTGCCATTCGTGTAGAGATGAAGAAACTGAGGCTTCAATGAATTGAGGCTAAGGATGCCGTGAACCAAAAGAACAGATGGTGCTTATTTTCATGGAGTTTAAAATCAAGAGATTGCACAAGAAAGACAAATGTGTAATCAATATCGTGGGAGTCTTTAAAAAGGTTCTTTAATAAAGTCCTTTCATGAAGTTCTTTGCATCTGTCTATATAAAGGAAACTGTAAAACAAAACATAGAGAGTTCAGCTGTTGAGTTTCAGAGGCTAAATCAGAATACTAAACTTTAATCTCTTGGTAAATTATGCGTTTCTTAAGATGCGCTTGTGTTTTCAGAGATAATATTTAGGGACGCTCACCTGGCTATATCCTGTGTTCTAACAGAGTGACTGGCTAAGGAGTGATGTAGGTGGTGGTTGACCAGAAACACCAAGCATGTGGCTAATAAGTGTGCTAGCCATGTGATCTCTGCACACGTTTTTTTTTTGTTGTTGTTTTTGTTTTTGTTTTTCTATTTTAGAACAAAGAACTAAAAACCAAGGTGGCAATTTGGTCTGAAACTCCCAGGACCAAGGTATCTAAGGCTGTCTCTACAAGGTAAGGTCTTTCTTCCAACAACGTATATATGATAGGCAGGGCATGTATCATTTGCCATTCGTGTAGAGATGAAGAAACTGAGGCTTCAATGAATTGAGGCTGCCTTCACCATCCCTGCTGAACACGTTTGACATTCATCCCACTTGAGAAAGAACCCTGTGGATGGATACTTATGTAATCGTTTGTTTACTGTCTGTCTCCCGGTTCTTTGAGAGTGGGGACTGTATTCATCTCGTTCACCACTGAACCCTTGAAGCCCGATGTATGAATACTTACTTGAATAAATGAATGAATAAATTTAGATATCTTTTCCCCTCTTCTTTGCCATAAGAACAAGCCCAGTCTTGGCTTCAACACTTCAAACAGTTCAGATTATCTCCCCTATTGTCCTTGTTCCTCTGTTGCTCATATTTTCTGTGCCACTGATGGGCATTTTAATCATAAATCGTGTGTATTTATTTAAATTTCCATGTCTGTATCTCAAATCAAGTAGATTGTAAATGTCAGGAGGACAGGACCAGTTCCTTGTTTTTCATTTTATTTCCTGCATTGTTAAGGACGTCTTCAGTAACTACTCAATAATGAATGAAGGAAGCAATGACAATGACCCCTAAAGTGATGGAAACGGTGGTTGAAACCATCAAATCGCTTTCTAACATTGACAGAATCTGAAGTGACAGGTTTGTTAAAAAAAAAAAAGACTTCCGGGCTCAAATCTCATTTCCATAATACTCTATGAAATTATCACTTAAAAGAAAACATAGTCTGTAATTACATGAATCATTTAGAAAGTGATTAAAAACTTCCTGTTCTAACAGCTTTTGAATTTCCCAGCCTGGTCTCTCTAGGGCAGAAACCCATTTTCTGAAATTCTCTTCTGCACAGGGCCTGACTGGAGAATCAGGCCCCTGTGATTAACATCAGTCTGGGAACTCAGGCAGCTCCCTCTTCAAACCACCCTGCAACCGTGCTTCCCTTTGCTAATGATATATGTAATTAGAGACCAAAGATGAAGCCATTATGAATCAAGTTTTCTAAAATCGTTGGGCCCCCAGATGCTCAGTTATTAACTTTTTGGCCAGTAGCCCTGCAGTGTCTAACACAGAAAAGACATTAAACTCCAGAAGTATTAAAGGAGGAAGTGGAAGGCCCAGATTTCAGAAGCAGTGAGAGTAGGCATCACTTCAGTGGGGGAAGAGATGGAGAGTTTAGAATAAATAGAAAGGCCAGCATGACTTTCCAAGGGAAGGGACGATAGTCAATTTTTTGCTCCCTTATCAGACACACCCACTTGGCGCAGTGAGGCATCATGGCCAGCCTCAGCTGCTTTGACCTCGGAGGGAATGGAGCCAGAGTGACGTCGAGGAGGGACCAGCAGGTGGTCTCCATATTGCATTGACTCCAGCACTGAATGCTGAGACTCTGGCTGGCACAGAGTGGGTGTGTTTGAAAGAACGACTTCTCGGCCAGTTCTTTAGCTGTGGTTAATTAACAAAGGTAGTTTTAAAAGCTTTTATCCTCCCCATGACTTGGGAAAAGTCAAATGGGAAAATCTCATCAACATAGGGAAGCCGGTCTGAAATATGCCCTTTGTATTTTGATTTTGGATAGAAATTCTTATAGTCATGATCTATCTAAAATGATGGATCTCATTGTTTCCAAAATGAAATCCAGCCAGTTGACGGTTTGAGAATGCAGGTGGGAGTGTGGTGAGGTAAGCCTGGATTTACCAACATACAATGGAATTATGACTCTAAAGAGGAATTGGAGTGTAAAAGTAGCCATTAATGCAGAGAAATAAAGGGTTCACATACATTAAAAAGTTAATCTTGTCAAATCTCTTTAATCATTCATAAACTATAGTTCTATGCTATCTCTCAGCACAAAAAAACCAAGTTTTTTTTTTCTTAAGCATTAGAACATAGGTGTTTCTTGAGTTGAAAACAAAAGAAATGATTCACTGGACATTAGGGGTCAGATTGTTAGGAAACAGCAACAATGAAACACACAGATATGTGTGTAATATGTGTGTGTGTGTGTGTGTGTGTATTTAAATATATTATATATTTAACTACTAGACTCACACAGTGAAAAGAGAAGTTTAGGCTATGAGAAACCCACAGAACTAAAGCATCCTGACTCGACAGCTGGTTTCTGTTTCCCGTCTCCGAGTCCCTCCGGCGCAGGTCCTCACTGACGAGCATGGCAGACACAGGTTTTCCTGTCTCCCACTTCCCCTCACGTTTGCTCACCCCCATCCTTTTACAACCAGATGCATAAGGTTAAGGCTTCCCAACTGTGCTGTGCTTCTACTGTGTCTCTTGGGGAATTAGAATCAATCAATTAACCATCATCGCTTAGGTTAAAGCCACTAGTTCAGACTTGGCAGTACAGCGGTGGCGGAGATGGTGGTGCTGGTGGTAGAGCAACTGTATGGACAACGTTGTGTGTGCTCGATGTTGGTGACTGTGTGGTCTTTTCTACAGTGAACTGAAGACTGAAGGCACAACCCCCTACGTGATGCTGGTTAGGCTACGGAGATGAGCGGGCTGGCTGAAGATTGGAACGAGAAAGACCACTCCTCTGTGGGACTTCTTTATTTCTTGAAACAGTCTAAACTTATGTATTAAAATGGCTCGATGCCAATATTTAATGGAATTTATTATATTGTATTTAATATATGCATCGATAGCTTTGCAGGAGGATGACCTTTCAGAAAAGCAAACAAATATATAATCAAGGAAAGGAACTCTTTCTTCAAAGCTTACTAAGTGGATAAAGAAACAGTTGCTTTCCTATGATGGAAGATGAATTTTGCTTTAAACTTTAAAAAAAAAACTGGATTTCTTTTTTTGGGGGGCAGAATTTTTGCTGAAGGGACTAGTTAAGGTTGTCAAGTTCGACTTTTTGATAGCAGTTTTTACGTAAAGTCATCCCTCAGTATCCACAGGGTATTGGCTCCAGGAGCCCCCTCAGATACCAAATTCATGAGGATGCGCAGGTCCTGTATGTAAAATGGCGGAGCACAGCTGGCCCTCTGCATCCACGGGATCTGCATCCTAGGATTCAACCAATCGTGGATGAGCAACCTGCAGATACAGAGGACTAACTGTTTAAAATAAGGAAGAGCATACAGGCATACCTCTTTCTATCGTGCTTCACAGATACTGTTTTTTACAAATTGAAAGCGTGTGGCAACCCTGCATTGCCAGGTGATGGTTAGCATTTTTAGCATAAAGTACTTTTAAATTAAAGTATGTACATTGCTTTCTTTTTAAAGGCATAATGCTGTTGCAAACTTACCAGGCTACAGTATAGTGTAAACATAACTTTTCTATGCACTGGGAAACCAAAAAAATTCGTGTGACTCACTTTGTTGTGATATTCTTACTGTGATGCTCTGGAACCCAACCTACAACATCTCTGAGATACGTCTGTATGTGTGTGAATAAGTGGTATTTTTTCCTCAATGTGGGGGCATGTTATGACTATTTTAAAATCCTATAAAACCATTAGGAAAAGCAAGCCTCTAATGACTTTATCTTTTTTTAATCTATTTTTTATTTTATTATTTATTTACTTATTTTTTAAATCAGTCTTTTTTGGGGGGTGGTAATTAGAGTTTTTTGTATATATATATATATTTTTAATGAAGTATAGTCAAGTTTACAAGGTGTCAATTTCTGGTGTACAGCATAATGCTTCAGTCACACATGAACATACAAATATTCATTTTCATATTCTTTTGCACCATGTTACTACATGATATTGACTATACGTCCCTGTGCTACACAGTATGAACTTGTTGTTCATCTATTTTATTATATTAGTTTAGGATCTGCAAATCTTGAACTCCCAATTGATCCCTTCCCACCCCTTTTCCCCCCTGGTAAACATAAGTTTGCTTTCTATATCTCTGTGAGTCTGCTTCTGTTTTGTAAATAAGTTTGTTTGTCTTTTTGTTTTAGATTCCACTTATAAGTGATATCATATGGTACTTTTCTTTCTTTCTGGCTTACTTCAGTAGAATGACAATTTCCAGGTCCATCCATGTTGCTGCAAATGGCATTATTTTATTATTATTTATGGCTGGGTAGTATTCTATTGTATTAATATACCACAACTTCTTCATCCAGTCATGTGTCGATGCACATTTAGGTTGTTTCCATGTCTTGGCTATCGTAAATTAGGTTTTAATTTATTTTAGTGGAGGTACTGGGGATTGAACCCAGGACCTCATGCATGCTAAGCATGTGCTCTACCACTGAGCTATATACCCTCCTCTCTCTAATGACTTATCTTGAATTATTTACGATGAACCCACGGGGGCGAAAGATTCTGCCTGTGTGCAACAGCATTACCTGCCAGGGATAAAGTTGAGAGAATTGTGCCAAACTTGATCTGCTTGCAGTGGAAGAGTTGCTTATCTTTAAATTAAAAGCTCATCATCATCTTGGCAAAGCCTATCTGAGTAACATGTGGAGGCAGAACAACTCTGGGAACAAGGCAGCTTTTGCAAACAAACCTTTAAAAGGAAGCTGTACAGCTGTGGTCTTGCACTGGCCTTGCACATCGGTCCTTTCACCAGTCTGTGCCTAAGAGAGAGAGAACCACCTGCCTCAGCGTTTTATAATGAAGAAGAAATAGGTCGCAATACATTGAGACACTTACGTACCATAGAACACTTCAACTTGTTAACTGCTGATTTTATAAACCTATCACTTAAAATTATTAGAGAAGTTCCCTTGCAAATCCCAGTCTTTGAACATACAGTAAATTAGGAAGTTTAGAGAGATGGATAAAAACAATCACTTGGCCAAGTACAAATCACTTCTTTCCTAGTTCCTAATGGACATCACGTTTAATGCGACACCATTTCCATACTGATACTGATTTCAAGTTCCCCATCCACCATACGTTCACCTTCAGCGCAGAAACAAGGTTGCTTTGAGTACACAAAGTAACTGGTAAAAATGCATTTTTATTTGAAAAGTGTGCAGAAACAATCACTGAATACAGTTCTCAGCCATAGTATTCAAACCCAGACACCACAAAATCATTGGATGCTATGATTTCTGAAGTTACTAGAACTTTGGTACAACAAGATAATGACCTAACAGTGTTTGTCAGACCCCTCAAGTCTATTCAGGGGCACAGAGGATAAAAACTCCATGTTTAAGGTTTTAATTTACATTCATAGCACTAGACAAAACAGAGAGCTGTGGCAATGACAGACAGAACAGTCACATGTGCTTAGCCTAAAAGTGCGGGTAATGTCACGTAAAGGTAGATCATTGGGAGACAGTAAAGCACTTCAGTGTTATGTCAGAACGTTGTCTACTTGTAACACATTAAGCAGGATATTTACTTTCCTCAAATAATTTCAGATACAGTCAGTATCTTTTACAAGGTTATGGGCACAAAAGCCCTATTGATACAAGGAAGATTTTGACCAAATTGTAATACCCTGTCTAGAATGCAATTGGGCTCCTTCAAAGAAACTCCAGATGTTAGACAAAATGAAAGAGAACTCATATTTTTTAAAATAATTTGAGATATATTAAACATTTTCAGTTAAACACAATGACCGCCAGTCGATTACCCGTTTAAAGTGTCCAATACCTACTAAAATTAATGTCCTGTCCCTGCTACGATGCTTCTTTTTACAGAGGTTGTGAAATTATGACTATGATATTTTATTATTCTTACCTTAGGATAATAGTGTCTGTTTATGAAATGGAACATAATTTCCAAACCAGTTTCCTCCATCTGGTCTCCTGGGGGCCTGACATGAACCCTGCGAGGCACTTAGGGTTTATAAGACTCATACGAGAAGTCGTATTTACTGACACATCCATGGCCCCCAAATTGTTCTTTCTGGCCACTTTCCTTTCTGGAATAATAGGTTTCCTCTCCGAGAGCATTTGAAAAAATAACCCGCGGAACAGAAGAGTAAGGATAAGCATATGTTATTACTTTGCTGCGACAGACTGCTGTGATGAGCCAAGAGACACAAGGACCTATCAGGTTAGGACAGACATGCTGGCTCCGACAGACATTGCTAATGATCTTTAAAGGCTAAGTCAGCTGAGGGATATTCGCTGTGACTTCCAGGACCTGTTGGGAAGAAAAGGAGCTGGGAATCAAATTTAAATGGCTCCATTCAAAGATGGTTCCTTTGTAGCTGTTTTTTGTTTTTTCTTTTCCTTTAGAAGATGACAACCTTTTAAATAACCACATTATTTGGGTACGAACGTTTTTGTTTGTTTGTTATTCTCTCTAAATATGACAATATCTCAACCATAGACTGTTAATAAAAAGAGCTCTGCAGACAGGCATCTTTGTGATGCTACTTCTAGAAAAATTAATCAAAGTGCAATTTATGAGAAAATTAGATTCAGGTAGAGAAAATTAAATGTTTCTAAATTTTTCAAATTTCGATGCCAAAAATGAAACGTGGTGTTTAAATATTTTTATTAGCTTAGTTCTAAGGGCATAAATCTCTAATTGATAGATAAAAATAATGGATAAATATTTGTCACAGATCTAGTTCCAAAACTCTTTCTGTTAATGTTTCTTGTTTTTTTTTTTCCTACCTAAAAGTCAACCTTGTAAGTATGGTCTTCTCTGTGTTTGCCAGAGTTAGGAACTCTACTGAGACAACTTTAAACTCTCATCTCTCTTTATAGCTCTTGCTCAACAATGTCATCATGGTTGGGTCTCCACCCAAGAACTCTTAAGGCAATAAGTTTATAAAATTCCCTGTTCATCTAACACTGCATGTTACCGGTCCTACTTTACGCGACAAGTATCTTCATAGATTCACGCAGCATGGAGACAACAGGCAGCCCAGATAATATCCTGTATCTGTTTTCCATGTTGAAGAGCTTAGCACGCTCCCCAGGAGAAGCTAATATCATCTTGGTCAAAGATCAAGAAGAAAATATAGCTTTTGGTGAATTCTTAGACAACCTTTTCAAATATAGGCAGCATCCTGAAAAATGATAAAGCTTTCCCTAAAACATTCAAATAGACTTCTTTTAATACGTTAAAGCTTTGTACTAGAAGGTGAAAGATAATTGTTCTATTACTTTGGCTAACATAGCTCTCAGATCTTCCTTTAAAAGAGTAAGTATCTTAGGAAACCAGAAACATCAATATTATGTCTTTACAGTTTGAGTTTTAAACTCCAAAATTCTTTATGGATGAGAATTCTCCCTCAAAATTTTAGTGCACTACACAAAGAACAGATCATATGTACCCCCCCCCCTTTTTTTTAAGTGAACAGACACAGAACAGTGAACAATCCTGTTTCACAGACACAAGGTTCCAGGTTCTATTCTACACCTAGTTACACACCGTATCTCTTACACCTGCTGCTTCTCCGTCTAACTGATGCAACACCCCATTGGTGAGGACATATGTGTGCTTCATCAAAGTTGTTGATTCCCGGTGGACAAAATTTACAGTTTAAAGAATAGTTCGGATGTTACTAAATTAGCTTTTAATGTAGCCAGTCATTCTCCCTGATCAAGCTTCTCTCTCTTATAAAGGAGACAAGAAAGGGCTGATTAAAACTCTTGCCCAGTTTCTCCTGCCTATGCAGATTGGCAGAGGGTAACTTACACTAGAAGCATAATAAAGACACGCCCTGATACATAACACTGCCTGCCTGGTTAAAAACAACAGATCAAATATTTACTTTAGAAAATGCTGGTTTTGAATTTTTTGCAGTGTGATAGCTGATAATCTGGGAATGATAGAAAACTGTCTAGAGCAATGGCCGAAGAATTTTAAAACCCTTATGTAGAGATCTGCAAGCTCAATTCCCAGCATTTAGCATTTTCTCTGCCTGTTTGTGACTTGGTACCCTCATCACACCAAGACAGACATGTTCTCTCAACTATTTTTGATACATTTTTCAAAAGACTTTTTTTTTTTACATTGAAAGGTACCCTTATACTTAATCACAGTTAGAGTCTCAAATAATGTCCACTTCACAAGAAGTGAGTCAGGGGACCAGGAGATGATGGTAATAATCTCCAGATTTGCAAAACATCCTTCTACCCCTGGCTGAAGACATCAGAATACATGGAGCTGCATTAGTGTCTGTGACACTGACATGGTGTTATTGGAGAAGAGCTATGTGGATGGAGACAAATTTGGTCACGGAATATCTGAGGCACTATGTTAAAGCAATGTAAACATCAGACTGCTGTAAATGCTCCAGAAATGCTTTCTGTATCAGAAAGGAATTTTGCGTACATTTTAAATCATTATCCAAAATACAATATGTTTTATTAAAGCATTTAGGACTTAATAAGTAATACATGCTGTGGTGTGTTAAATGGCATATACAATTCTTTAAAAATGGTCTATAACCTTCTTGGCCCTGAATTAATTTGAAATTGTAAAATTAATTATACGGAATTCTGAAATAATGAAAAGAGATTTCTAGTCATGGTTACATAGAATTTGGGGTCTTATGTCAAACTTGACAGAGAAAAATTTTTTTAGATCAAGTATTTATAAGTAGGATACTATTTTAATTTTCTTGTCTGTTTTAAATTCCACTCCCCTAGATTATTACCCAGTAACCATTATTTTTATAGGAACAGTTCTATAATTATGGGCACCGTCACCCTCGGCTTCCTGCTCTGCTATCAAATAATGATCTTAAAATAGTCCCTGAATCAATGCTCATTAAGTATTGGACAGTGACAGGATCTTGGCATAAGTGAATCAATCCTATAACTGGAAAATAAATGGAAACAAAAAGACGTATCCAAAATAGAATGCTTTCTGGATTTTAGAAAGGCTAAATATCCCCTATGATGGAAACACAGGGGACATCACAACTTGAACCCAAAGAAGAAATTGATACAATGACCACAAAAGTTCACCAAATTTTGCCATGTCAAGGGTTACCTTGTTTTTGCTCATATTTCTTTCAGAAGAAACATCTTTGATGTTAGCTAATAGCCTTCTATCCTCTTGGCACAGGCACTGAGGTCATGAACAGCATCACAGAGAAAAACATCACGGGAGGGGATAACCAGTCATGAGCAATCTTAGAGGCTGGCATCACGCTGCACAAACCAGAGGAACTGGACAGTTAACACTGAACATCTGTTAATCTGTCAAGGAGGTCACTCCATCAAGGATTCCACATCACCTTGATTCATGGCACATTTCTGGGTCTTATGATTAGATAATCCCTTGGATCTGTGTTCCTAAAACTGATTTATACGAGACAGATTTTGGTAGAGAGAGGTTAAAGGCAGGGGACTGGGACTGAGAGTTCCCGATGTTTGTAACTTAATCAAAAAAACCTGTAGAGGGTATAGAAAAGTGAAGTTTAATTGGCAAAATTTTATAAGAAGAGGAATTATCCTGGAGAAAAATCATATGCTCGTAATAAAAAGAGAAAACTTAAAGTTCAATGCCTTTATCATCGATGACTGACTGGAAAACTTAAATAATAGTTTAATAGGAGTGACATGTTTATCAGAAACTAAAATAAAAACTGAATGTAATATTAGTTTAGATACAGTAAGGATAGGCTGATGGAAAATATTTCTGTGATCATTTTTGGAAAGAAAAGGTAGCTTTATGTAAAAAGTTAAGCAACCAAATTTTTGGGGAGCTAAGATACAGCTCCATCCTTGCCAACCCCCAAATATAGTTCAGCCATGCGTATTCCGCCTCAGGCAAAATAAAAACAGGTGCTAAATATACTGTAATATGGCATGAGGTATCATCAAATTTTTTTGCGATGAATGACATGAGAATTCAGAGTGACCATAAAATTGATCCAGCATTCTTCTGCAGTTATTGATCTACAAAGTGACACACCTGTATTTCTACAATTGAGTCAAAGCCAGGGCTGGGTATGGACTGGAGGGAAGAAATGTGATTTAGAGTTTCCAGTACTTTGTAAATTAAGAAGACATCTATAATTAACAGTCACTTTTTATTTCATATCACCAGCATATTTTAACTAAAAAAAATTAAGGCTAAATAGTTTTTCTTGAGTGTATTTTTAAAGCAATGTTTAATAAGCAGCAACCTCGCTTCTCCTTGTGACTGTTTATCATGATTTGCTAAGAAATATGAAATGTGAAGCTGAATATTATACTCGTTTCTAAAATTTTGTTTGAATTGGAAGCCTCTGGAGACTCTCTCAGTCCCAACTGATAATGTCAGCTTCTAATTGGCTTGCATGAAATTTGGCTAAGGAACTCTCCCAGACATCTGTAACAGGCACATTCAATTTCAGTTGTCCAAATGCCATGTTCCCATACCTTCTCCCAGGGCATGTCTCTTGTCCTCTGTCATTCACAGTCCTACTCATGTCCACCTGCCATTTATTAAGAATATGCAAGTGGCATTATTACACAGTCTCCTACATTTGCTCAGAAGTCTGACATTCATCCTCTCATAACCTTATCAGTAATGTAGTCATTCCAGCACAGCTTACAGGGAGTACATAACAATGCCATTCTTGGTGAACCACATAGAATTCTTTATCGTGTATGCATTTTTAGCTAATACGTTTTCCCCAGTGCAAACCTGAAAGTACGCATCAGATTCTATCTAAGAAGGAAATCCAACCTTTTTTAAAAAAAAAAATCATCTTTCCATGTTCCCCCTTTAGAAGCCTATCCTTGTCCCCAGTGTGACAAGGTAATTTGTTCTGATTCAAAACTCACTGGTATTTCTTCCTGTATGCTCTCTTATATCCCATTTTTGTTGGAAGAAAACCAGGTTGAGCATCCATGATGGTTTGATCATATGGGAAATCTCTACTCTTGTTTGGAGGGGCCTCATGGACAACTGGTCAATTCTTTTGAAAACTGTTGACTAATCCACTTTTTTAAAATAGATGTTCAGGCAGGAAAAGAAAGGCATGCCATGATGCGTCGTCTACTCAACAACAACTGTGTGGTGTTTCGCTGTTTTTGGAAGTGATGTTTGCACGGGGTTCTGGATGATCAGTTCGTAGGCAGAGTCTAGCAGGCACATTTCTTCTCTGCTGGCTTCTCCCCATCCAGCTTCCCAGAGCTTCCACCATTGACAGTGTCGGGGACTTGGGTCTTCTCAACACATTGTTCCATCCGTTTCATTATTAAGTCCAGAAGGGTTTCCACAGCTTTCTCCACATTCTGGCCAGTCGCTGCACTTGTTTCAAAATAGGGTATGCTAGCATGGAAGAGATGACAAACATTTTTGAAAGGAAGAAACCACAGAAGATACAACAAGATGTGCCAATGAGTCACATGTGCGAAAACATGGCTGGCTGAGAGACTGTGAAATAATCACGGGTTTTGCTGTTAGCAAAATGAGTTGGAAAACATCCTTGTTTTTCTTTAGCGCGTGAAAACTGGTGAGCTGCTTTTTAGCGTGGGGGTAACCCGTTTTGTGGGCAAGGAAACTGATACAGGAGGTGATCATGGACTTGAAGCCAAGGCATCATCCTGATTTTAAAAAACTGAAGAGGGTAAAAATGCTGAAACCAGTGATCACTATTACCATAAAAATATGACTTGCCTCCAATCAGTCATCGAAGTCTGATTTAGAAATTCAGCATGCACTGAATAGGATATTAACATGAATACAGTCTATGTTTATTTGGAATTCAAAGTTTCAAGAAGGTATGTACATTTTTAAAGCTTTCAAGGAGAATCCTGCAGTAAAAAAAATTGGCAGGTTTGGCAAAAATGCTTAAATTTTAAAAAGAATGACAATTTCTGACTTTGGAGGTCAATTTACAATCGCATGAAGTATTTGCATTTTTTTCACCTGCCATTTAAGCTCACTTAGGATAACAACTGCAATACTGTGTCCAGATCAGGTACTGTTCCTTAGAGTTTTGTAGCTATTAATTGAGAGGCGTTAAGAGTGTCGTGTTGAGAAGCATGGGCTCTGATCTCAGGCTGCCTGGGTTGAGTTCAAGCTCTGCTGCTTACTAGCCATGTGGTCTTCCACCTGTCACTTAATCTGCGTCTCAATCCCTCATGGAAAAAGTGGGGTAACCGCAGACTCCCTGCATATGATCATGAAGGGTGAGGTGAGTTACAGTCTAGGAACAGTTGCTAGCATGTAATAAGCATCCTGTAAGCATCAGCTGCTATTATTGTTAAATAACTCATTAAAGACATCACACACATTCCTCTGGAAGACCCCTCTCATTCACGTGTCGTTCCTGAATCAAGGGGAGTCCCCCCGGTGTCAGTCCTGTGTCCCTGCCCTCACCAAGCAGCAGTGTGCAAGGTCAGAGGGCACCTCCGCGGAGCTGGCTCACCTGTACTTGTCAGCCAGGTCCCGGGCTTGCCGTTCGCTGACTTCCCTCTGGTCTGGCAGGTCTGCCTTGTTGCCGATTAATACTATATCTGGGTTTTCACAGTAAGCATTTGCTTGCAGTTGGCCTTGGAAAGAAAACAGATGGAATCAGCAAGTTAGTTATAAACAAGTGATGTCAAATGACTGCTCACACTTCAAAGTCCTAATCTAATTGCTCATCTCCAGCTTGGCTGCTTGCTACTTACGTCCTATTAGCCAAGTTACTTAACTCTTCCCAGCCACAGTTTCCTCATCTGTAAAGTGGGGACAATGCCTCACGGACTGCACATCGTGAGGATTAATAACAATGCACATCCAGCACCTGTATGAATACCTATCCGTGCTCTTTACAGCTGGGGAAATGCCCTCTGAGCTGAACACACTGCTTTCCATACCTGTCGTCCCTCAAATATAAGTGGAGATAATAGAATGTGATCTTAAAGTATGTAAGTTTGCTCTCTCCTTTAGAAGGCTGCTATGTTTCCCTTCCTGAAGTTCAAGGTGATGATCTATTAGAGCAGAACATTTTTGAATTACCATGAATTCATGCAGAAATGATATTAAGACAAGTCACTTGTTTTTCTCTTTTCTCCAGGAGATACTGTTTAAAAGAGAAGGGGGCATGATGGAGGGGGAGGAGGAGGGGGAAGGGGAGAAGGGGAAAAAGGAGAAGGAGGAGAAAGCAGGGAAGGAGGAAGGAAGGAAGGAAGGAAGGAAGGAAGGAAGGAAGGAAATTATAAGAAACTTGTCAACCTATGTTTTCAAGATCACAGGACTATTTTACTGTCTACTTCAAGGCATGCTCTGTGCAACCTTGCCGAGGACAGAGGAAGAAGACAAAGGCTTACTCTGTAACACCAATTATTCGGGTATTAGAAATTAACACCTTATTAATTAATTATCTTAAATCACAAGAATATCCTCCTGAAAAATTTTTGAAAACAAGGGAGCATCTCATTTGCCTTGAAAAATGACGAAGGAATCATTTTCTGAACGAGTTGAATAATCTTATCTCCTTATCTCCCCATGATCTAATAATAACCCCCAAATCTGGATAAAGAAACGAAATAAAATAATATGGAAATGAAGAGAGAATAAACACTCATTTGGAGAAGCAACAGAGGAAGTCAGAATTTGTTGGTTATTTTTCCCCACTGGAGCAACTGTGTTAGTGAACTTACATTTAAGGCAGTTATATATTTATAGTATTAATTGTATGTAGCATGTAACAATAAGATGTGTATACATTTGAGAATCTCCTCAGCCAGACGGTCAGGCGCTCTGGGGTATCACAGTGGAACAAAGTAGACCAAGTCTGCACCTTCACAGAACTCACACCCTAGTGGTGCAAAGAACCAAGACCACAACAAAGAAAGATTATAACACGACGTCAGGGGGTGGCAGCGACCACGCGCAACACAAAGTGCACTGAAGTCACACAGAACGACGCACAGCCCTGCTTTAGATGAGGTGCTCTGGGAGCGTGCCTCCCAAGAAATAAATGAGGTTTGAGCAAAATCCCGAAGGAGCTGAAGGAACTGACACACGCTGCACATGGGAAGAGAGAAATCAAGGCGGAGAGAAACAGGGACCAAAGGCGCCCAGGCAGCACCGCGCTTTTCAGGAGGGGCCTCTGGCTGGAGGCCGGTGAGCGCGCAGCCTGAGAGGAAGTCGGTCACGACGGCCTGGCAGGGGGCAGAGGCCTCTGGATTTTACCCCAAGGGAGATGGAAAGCCCCGGAAGGACTTTGAGCAGAGGAATAACACAGTCTAATCTTTTAAAAGATATCACCCAACAAATCTAGGAATGACAAGGGGCACCAGCCCTGCGGGGCTGCTGGTCGGTCCCACTGGGACAAAGCTGGTGGTTGTCATAAAAAAAGGCAAATGAAATACTGTCTTCAGTGCTACATCAATTAAAAAATAAAGGAAATATCAACTACCCCTCTTCAGTGCTGACATGTGTCAATCTGCCTCTCATAAAGGATGAGGCCACTTTTACACTTTATGTTTAAGTTGCCACGAAAGCTGGAGACTTTTCTATACAAGTCTTCCTCACATCTGCACACCTTTCAAAAAAAAAAGGAAAATATCTCCGTGCTTATTGACTGCCACGCTGCAAACCTCACCTTCCTGCGGCTGCTCTGCTCCGAAGCCACTTCTCACCTAATTAACCCGTGAGTCAACTAACCCTTTAGTTAACCCACGTGCAAAGGCTCACATCGCTGGTGCCAGGGCGCCCTCCCAGAAAACGCTGCTGTTCCCCGTGTCCTCTCCAGACTACACGCAGCAGATGTGACAGCTCACTTAGTCGTTAAGAAGTCCTTCAAGACTTACTGGACAAGTGGAATGAACGGCTTGCAAACTGCAGTAACAAAGACCTTAAGTGTAGGTGGTGAGGAAGCCATGTCACCTTCTTCTAAGATGTCAAAGGAAGATACAATTTCAAGCCACCTTGACTGAGCCACATAAAAACCACCGCTTTGAAGGTGACACTGAAAGCACTAAACTATTGTGACTTGTTAATCTGTGGTCCCCAATCTGGTTCGTCTTGTGAGGCCAACAAGCAAATGGAGCTGCTGGGTCCCAAAGTGGCCAATACAAGTTACTCAGTCCCACTTACTCATCCAGTTTCTGATATTTAGGAAGCTCTGTTGACTGGTGAGGTCAAACATTAATAAGAAACCCATGGCGTCTCTGAAAAATGCAGTGGTGAGGCTCCGGAATCTGCCAAGAGAACACAGTGGATAGTTCTGAAAGTTAGTCCACACACACATGATGATGACAATACAAGCAACCCTATGGCCCTTTCGAATATGAAATCTCCGTAACATCCCTCTGGATTATCCTACAGAATGGGAGAGTGGGCAGAGAGACGGCTGGAGGGCCACAGGAGAACTCCTGGTTGTGGATTTGTTTAAGATCACATCCCAGTTGTACGTTCCATAGCGCATACGCACACAGAGTTTGTACCCTTCCATCACACACTTGCTTACACAGCCCCTTGGAATCTTTCTCTCGTTGGCTCGTGGGTACCTTGTGGTCCACAATTATAATATAAGCCACTTTAGAGTTGGGACTTTAACTTACATGTCTCAATTTCCCTGTCTGTGCCCAGAAGGAAGCTTGGCACATGGGAGCCTGAAAATGAATGCCTGCGACTACAGACAGAAAACCACAACTTCTTAGCAGCTGGAACTGGGACTCTTTTGTAGGGAAAGACAATGTTGGTGAGAGAACTCTTTTATAAGGACTTTTTGGGGATAAAACTAAGCTTTAGGCTGGCATGCCTGTCTCTTAAGGAGAGAGAAAGCAGTGAAGAAAGGAGGAAGGGGAAGATGATTAGGGGGAACCAAGGGAAGGACAGAGAAACTTAGTAGTTGGTGAGAAGAACCAAGAACATCCATCTCTAATGGAGGGTTTTGAAGAATACACTCCCTCATGTGCAATGTGAAGACTCTCTCTCCTGCTCCTTCCCTCTCCCCCTGCCAACATCGTCAGGGAAGTTGAAGATGCGCTGAGATCCACTTCAATGTCAGAAACAAGCAAAACCAGAGATCACACATAGGGTCCAGAGAAGGTTTGGGTGATATTGATAAAGGAGTGAGTTTGCTAACTGGCTTTTAGGAAGTCACATGACTTTGAAATAAGAGATGCGTATCACTTCCTATCCTAAATGTCCTTCTAATTTTGGGTCTCCTATGTTATCTGATTTGTAGACCCTTGGGTTTCCTCAGGGTTCTCTTCTTGACCCCTCCTTCCTCTATATACTTTCACTAGCTAATCTCATCCACTTCCCTGGCCCAATGATCACCTGTATATTAAACCCCAAATTTATAGATCTAGATCTTTCCTGCCCTCCACACTGTTGGATATTTCCACTTGGAGGAAACGAAGGTCCCCCAACCTCACACGCCTAAAACTGCACTGGCTCCTCCTCCTGACTTCTCTTTCTGTCAGCGGCATCACCACCCTCCGTGGTCGCCACAGCCTCTTTCTCCTTCACGTGTTCTGTACGACGATCAACAAATATCTCCTGACCTTCTCACTTCTGTCCCACTGATTATGTAAATCCTCTGCTAAAAACATTGAAGTGATGATCCATTGCTCTTAAGAGAATGACTGAACTTTTTAATAATCTGTCAAGACTCTGCATGAACTAACCCTGCTCATCTGTGCAGCTTCATCTCTTGACTACCCCCAGGCACGCTGATCTTCTTTTAGTTCTTAGAAAGTTCACTCTCCCCGCTAAGCTTTCACATGTGCTGTTCTTTCTGTGGATAATCCTGCCTTCATGCCTCCTGTACCTCCTGCCCCTTCAGCCTGGGTAAGATGCCCTCACACATTAAGTGGTATCACTTCCCCTGCAGCCTCCCCAACACCCACATCTGGGTTTGGACACCTCCTGATGCATCTGCCTCTCTCCCTTTGTTTTCTGTCCTATTACTTTCCTAAAGTGATATTGCAATTGTTTCTTTGTCTAAATTCCACCCTAGACCAGAAGCTCCAAGAAAAAAGGAGCTGTGTTTCTAACTTGCTATCCGTTGTGTTTTCATGGCCTTAAACATTTGCTCCCTAACTGTTTGCCAAGTTAAGAGAAAGAAGTAAAGAAAGAGAATAGCAAAGGATACAAAATTATTAAAGATTTAAATGACTTCAATAGAAAGCAATACTTTTAATTCCAAAGCAGGGAGATGAGATATTTTCATGACTACTTATTTCTAAAATAGGATATCTTTGGTAGGACGTAATCATGATGATTATGAAATACCAAAAATTTTCATTCAGTTTTATTCTTGCGGATTTGGTCTTACCAGTCACTAGAAGCTCAGAGAGTGTTTTCATTGAATGTTTCTTTCTCTCTCTCTGGGGACTAGCTGTACTCATAAAATTGTCTCCTACTCAACCACAATAGTGTTGCAAACTCAGCCGCAACAGTCGGCTCTCTGTCCTCTCCTTAAGTGTGTGTGTGTGTGTGTGTGTGTGTGTGTTCAGCTGAGGACAAGACTGTGCCTTATGCCCCTCTCATTACCCACAGCACATGACAGTTACTTAAAACATACTTGTTGGCCGGATCTCATTGGAGCAAAGACTTTTGCATCTGTAGAAACATGGGTCAGACAGTCTTGCTCTGGACCTGGCTCCTACCCTGGACCACTAGGCCCAGTACCCTTGTTAACCCCCATTCTTTTCAGGGTTTCCTTCAGGGGAAAGGTAACTGATTTCTAGCTTCACCCACCAACCAACCTCACTCTGTCCCCAGGATGGGGGAAGCTAGGACCTCATAAAAGAACAGATCCCAGGGTCACATTATGGCTCTTTCTCCCTCACTGAGAGCTAAGTCTGTGTCCTGTATCCTTCAGGGTTATGTAAGGGGTGTGGGTTTTTTTCCCCTCCTTCCCATAATGTTACTTTTATCGATAAACATTATCTTATATGGGTGACAGTGCCAGATGTCCTCAGGCACAGGGCTGAGACGTGAGGCGCTGTGTATCCTGTTGCTGAGCTACACCTTAGGTACACAGAACGTAACATTCTCAAAGGATGAGTATCCTCGGTGTTACTAAGACTGCCCCGAGCACGTCCCACTTCCCTCCTAGAGCAGCTGTCTTAGGGGGCAGATGAGAGAAGCCTGCCTTCACGCCAAGCTGACATATCAAGTGTGAAGACATATGGGAATCACATGTCCTCATATTATTCCCTCAAAAATGAATTAAATTGGTCTATAAAACATACATCTTTGTGACAACAAAACTGACATGTGAACAGAGACTCCTGTGAGGAATGACTTCAAAAGAACCAGCCGTGCTGAAGGATGTGTGTAAATGGGATTCACAGTCAAAAAAGCTCACAGAGAGGGCCCAGCACCTCTCCTGGCGTCTACAACGCACTGAAAGCGAGAACGTTTTGGACTCATTTCAAAAACTGAAGTGTTTACAAGCATGAACATTCTAAGACATGTCATGCAGAATTTGGAGGTATGTGCCTTCTAAATATCTTCTCTGACAATCTACTGCCAATTTTTGTTTACTCTAATACTGAGAAGCTTCACTAGCCGGGGGTCTTTAGGCTCTGAAAGCGTGGACCCTAAAGATAGATATTTTCATCAAAGAGCACCTCCAGCTCTAAACAGTCGACGCTACATCTCCTGAGTATCTCGTCTTGGATGTTGTAACAGAGATGAGGCTGAAAAACCGAGCTTGGTCTCTGCGCTTATAAAGCCCGTGATTTTGTTGGGGTGTGAAGGCCACAAGTGGATTCAGGAACAGGAATTAGAGACATAAATAAAAGGTTCTCCTCATTACAAAGTGGCACATAATCAACTGAGCAACTTAAGGGATGGTTGAATAGGTGTTGCAGGAGTTCAGGAGAAAGGAGTTTGTTTCTGCTGGGGTGTTCAGAAGAGCCCCACCGAGGTGGTGGCGTGTGAGCCAGGCTCGGTGAAAGGGGAGGCCGAGGCAGGGGGAGAGGGGAGTAAAGCATTCCGGCCGGAGGGCAATGGTGTGACCAAAATCTTAGCAGACAAAGCCAGTCCAACGGCTGAGGGTGAGAGGCTATGTGTAAGGACAGAAAGAGATGAGAAAGAGCTTAACACCCTTTTTCTTCAACTCCCTTTTCAAGTAGCAACATTGCAACGATGTTAATTTCCCACCTTAATTCAGTTAAATTCTGGAAAAGTTTTTTTTTTCCTATTACAAAGTACAAAGACAATGCATAAGAATCTTCACAAAGATTTCTGAAAATCTGATTTTTGAAATCTGCACCAAATACACAATGTTAGTTATGGTTAATGAACCATAAGTGATTTATATTTATTTCTTAATACAATTGTCTATTTTGAGACCAGAAGGAGAGTTGCACATCCTTACATTTTCAAGTTCACATACAGCATTCACATTAAAGTAAGTTTTTCTAAGCTGCTTGTAGTTAGAAACAAAGTAATTCACTGTTACCGCTCTTGTCCTGCAGTGTCCCAGAGCTGAAGATGCACCTTAAATGCTTTTCCTGTTGACCCATTTGGTCCCTGTGTGTTATAAACCTGAAAAAATACAAATGTCATCAGTTGATAATGCTTTGGATTTTGTCAGCATACAAATTCGCTGGGTTCATTCACTCAGTATATTTTTTCTCAATTACTATAATCAAAGTTCATAGTGCAGAATAAATATTTGCTCTGTTTTTTCCAGAAGTATCACATCTAATCTCACTTTTAAATGTCAAGTATAAGTATGATTTTCAACACAACTTAGGCATCCTGCAAACTTAAATTAGACACCTTCTGTCATTTCTTCATGGAGGCAGCAAACATCAGATTTAGGACCCAAGTTGTAGGTACAGATATCAACTCTTCATTTAACCTCTCTGCATCTTTTTCTTATTGGCAAACTGAGTCTCATAATCTCCTCCTACTTTACAGAGTTACTGCAAATTTAAATGAAATAACAGATGTGAAGGCATTTTTTAAAACAGTAAGATGCTTTACAAATACCTGAACATCGTTTGCTGTGAACCGAGCTTTCAAAACGACTTAGCCATGAAATATACACAGAATTTCTCAGTAAATTTATACAGGATATTTCAAGCCTTCTCTTACTAGTTGTTTCTTCAAAGGCTCTTTTTAGAAAAGTTCATTTTTAAATGATTGCGTTTGGATTTATTTAAGCAAAGCATAAGATTTTTAATATTTATGCAGCTCTCTTAAGTATGGTTTAGTGAAAACTTAAAATGAAGACTTTGCAAGGACTTATACCTAGATCAGTGGGAGGCAAGAAGGCACAGGAAACCCTGGAGTGATTGGAAGCAAGTTTGCTAAGACTATGATACTTGACCTTCAGATAAGAGACAGGACATTATCAGGAACTGTGATTTAGGTTTTCAACCACCATCTCCTTTGTTTTTTTGTTTTGTTTTGTTTTCTGTCCCCCCATCCCAATCCTCTAGGAACGAGTGGATCTGCGACATCAACAGGCAGCTGCAGCCGTCCTGGCAATTCCAAGCACACCTTGGGCGGCAGCAAGTCTGGCTCAGCTTGTGTGCCTCTGCTGCACGTCCCACATGTCACGGTGTCCTTACTCCTGTCACGGCGTCTAGCGCAGGGGAAGGAAGTGGCTGTGATTCTCACTTAAACTCCCTTCGCTTGAAAAAGAGCATGGATTGGTCTCACATTCTGTTCATAATAAGCTAGTGATTGATGGCTGAGTCTACACATAAATAAAAACGCAAGAACTTACAAAGCTCACGTTCCAGCTCTTTGCCAATCATTCTTTTAATCTCTTTCTTAAGAGCAGAAAAATGAACACTTGTCTTTACTGAGGGCCTTTAACTCCTGATCTGAGCTAATGATTTTAAATACTGACTCGTGTTTTGAAAGATTCTTTAAGTATTCGTAGACAACACACCAAATAAACCCAGAAATGATTTATTTTAGTTGCTCTGTGTACTTCTGGAGACAAGTGATAGTGTCACCCACTTTTTTTTTTTAAAGCAAAATGGTATTTATAGTTGAGAAAGTAAAAAACAATATTCTGATTGGATTAAAGTGACAGGCTACGAATTTCATGTGATAAAAGACAGACACCTCACAAAGCAAGAAACATAGCTTTTTCATTCTTGTTTTACACAGGAGGATTGGCAACAGGTTAAAAGTATGGTTAGAAACTCACCACACGTTTTTCCCGGAAGTCTATTCCTACTGTCGTGATGAACTTGGGGTTGAATTTATTGTCTGTGTATCGGTAGAGGAATGTCGTCTTCCCCACCCCCGAATCTCCGAGGGCCAGGAGTTTGATCAGATAGTCATAGTCCCCATCAGTCATAGTGATGGTCTGGGTGGGCCTGCAGAGGAAGGAAAATAGCATGTTATGGGCAAAACTGGTTTTCCTTTCTTTGCTGTCCTGCCAAGCAATGTAAATTTAGCTTCCAAAGGCAAAAAAAATTGGAATGTCTCTATTCTGAGAAATTCTGAATTGACTGGCTCAGAGAAGCTTCAGGAGTAAGAACTCTTCTAGGGTTTCACTCGGTACCCAGCTTTTTACATCATGGCAGGTAACAGGGAACAAAAAGCTACGTGATACCCACCAAGCCTACTGCCACAGCAATGGCAGAACTTAAAGAGTCCTAGCTTTTTTTAAAAGCCAGGGTCCCTTGGGAATCAGGAGTATGGTGCAAGGGAGAGGGGTCACAGGGAACAGAAAAACCTATCCATGGTGCGGCAGGTACCCCAGAGGGAGACTGAAATTATATGCAGGTCGTGGAAGACGAAAGCCTTGGGGAATATTCTGCATCTAATCATTCAGAATGAGCTTTCTATTATGTGCATACAAATATGCCCTTTTAATTAAAAAAATTTAGCAACTGGTAAGACAAACCTTTAAAAACATTGATTTGAAATCATTTCAAAAGCAATGCTTTAAAATCTTCTGTTTGGAAATACTGAACCCTCTGTTCTCCAATGGCAAATCTGCTGTATTTGGCAAATCTGCTGAATATTTTCCAGGCCTTGAAAAAGAGGTAGAGCTATTCAGAGACAAGACTATGGTAATTCTGCTAATCCTTCCCCTGAAGGAATGCCATTGCCATTTCTCTCACTGCCCTAACTTCTCCTCTGTCTCAGTCTTAATTTCTTCTGTTGTTACAACGGGTGATGCCAAGAGCTAATGCCAAGAACTATACCATCACCTACTGAATATTTGATGAAGCTACCACTTTTGAGGTTAGCAACATGATTTGCCATTTAGTACAACTTTCTGATTCATGGATTATAGAAATGAGTTTGTCGTGTCCTATGCAGAGGAAGGCTTCTGAAGATATCCCAAGAATAGAAATATTTCTCTCGTATTACGTGAAAAGGAGGAATATTTCCCCACCTTTACAGATCCAGGAAGCACCGAACTCTTCAGGAGTTCTGAGATTATTGAAATTAAGTTTCAACGTAATACCCTTTCTTTTCTGAGTAGGACTCTCCTGGTGGACGTGTGCTAACCGTGAATGTATCCTTTTTCTTTTCTAATATCTATACAAAGTATAACCATTGCTCAGGAAGAGATGCATAGCAGCCGTCAACAACCAGCCTTCCTTAATAGAAGGATACAGATATCTCAACTATTGATGTGAAATTTTTCTTAGGAAATGTCTGCATTGATTGCCTGCCTAGCGGTGACTAGTTCTGAATTTGGATGATTCTAAATATCTCACCAGGACTTTTTTGGTGGAAATTGTTGCTGCTCCTAGTCTTTGAGCCAAGCGGGTTGCCGGAGGAGACTGCTGCCCACGGTGTATGGCTTCCCCCCATTTCAGGTCCATCACCTCCTACATCACGCTATCTTATTCTCTCTTGCCCTTCGCAACTTACTCATGCAAAACTCCTCTGAAGGGTGACAGAGTCTGTCATTTCATTGGTAGAATTGGATAAAACTGTTGATTCTCTTGGAAAAAAAGAGACAGATGAAATTTAAATCTTTTAACATATTTAAGTAACTAAAGCTAAATTCTTCCCTGGACACAAACCTTGATAATCAGAGGAAAGAAACTGAAGCTACTGGCTACTTAAATACAAGATAAAGTTGAAGGATACTGTGGTTCCCTGGAAAAATGAAAAGAATAGAGTCAAGAAGATACATCAGCACACTTTAAAATTCTGCTTAAAGTTAACTCTGCTTTTTGTGATATTTTTGGTGACAGTGTCAAAAAAGGCCAAGTCTTGAGCAAATCTAGTTAAATACCTTCAGTGTACAGTATTAGGCCCAAAGATAAAAATTCCAAAAATGATGTAATGCATAATCTGGTTTCTGACGAGGCATGCCTACACTTACTATTTGAATGTTTGGATAAGGATTCAAGAAAAGACAACATTATTTTACAAGATGGAACACGATTCGTTGATAGATGAATCAAATGGTTGTGCTTTTAGTTCAAACAAAACAATGATCTTCATGGTCTGCAGCAGTCAGAGAAGATTTTGTAGAGGAAGATGAACTTCCATGTAACCTTACAGGATAGGGAAGGGTTAGGTAGGAGGAGAGGAGATACAGGACCACTGACTGGGAGATGAATTCCCACGTATAGATGAGGCCATCACCACTTGCCAAGTACATGACCTACCATGTCCTCCTGATTTGTAGCCAATCTGCAGTACAGAAACTGCCTGGGGTTGCCTCCCAATTGCTCTAATCCAGAGTGAACAATCCTGGCTAATATGAATCAGTTCCACTCTGGCCCACAAAGGCTCTTTTCTCCAAGCAAAAGGTGGTAGAGGCTTTGTGGCAATTTAACATAAATTACACCTGAAATGAACACAAACCTTGGTACTGTGAAAACTCTTCCTTCAGTGTCTTCAATAGATTATTTAATATGAAAATGAATACATGCATGTATGCAAAACTGAGACGCTGTGCTGTATACCAGACGGTGACACATTGTAACGGACTGTACTCCAATGAAAAAAAACAGACTATTTAAAGAAATTGACATATTAAGCTGAGATAGTTTGTCTCCAAGTTTCTTTTAAAAAATGAATTCTATATTCCATTGGATAGATAGATAGATAGATAGATAGATAGATAGATAGATAGACAGACAGACAGACAGATAGATAATTCTTTTGCATTTAGTTTGTCATTTTTAAAAAAAATTCTTTTGTATTTAGTTTGGTTCCTCTTTTATTACTATGTGACTTTCTGGGTCCTAAAATCGTATGATCTCAATATTTTGGCACAGCAAACACAACACCGCAAAGAAAAATAAAAACCTTGGCAAGGCTTCTTTTTTTCCAAGAACTGGGCTCAAAAAAATGATCTGGGAAGGATCAAAAAGCTGACAAGTTTAGCAAGATGCTTATTCCTGCACGACGATTGCTGGCATTGTTTGTTCTTGGTTCTGTGGATCAAAAAGGGAAGAAAAAGCCAGAACGTTGCGGTGGTTCAGGAAATGAGTCTGACTCTCAGCCATTATCACTGTGTCACAAGCGACACCACAAGAGCAGGTCCTTTACAAACAGAAACTGAAGCATCCTCCTCAGAGCCTTTGGTGGGATGGTAAGGGGCTGAGAAGAGGAGGGAAAAGCCTTCAAAACACCCACGAGGCTCTGTGTAATGGAGAATCTTAAAGGTAGAAGGACATCTAAGCAATCATGTGTTCAAGCCTTTAGTTTACAGGTGAGTAATCACGTGCAGGGAAGTCACGTGATTCACGGAGTGACAGTTTCTAACAGAGGAAACCCCAAACCTATTGTTCATTATGCTTTGAAATGAAAAATGGGTTAGGTCGGTAGAAAGCAGAAATATTTTCATTCTATGGGGAAAGGGAATTCTCTTGGGGAATATGATTTTCATAGTTAGAATATGCCAAATGAGGTTACCCATACTTTCTTCTTTTACCCCATTATGCTTCATTCTCTTTCAGCATAAATTCCATTAGCTCAGGAACTTAATTTCCTTGTCCACCGCCAGATCCACAGAGCCCAGAACAGTGGCCAGCATACAGAAGGAACTCACTACATATGGGTTGAGTGTATAAATCTATTTAAGCTTCTCGGGGCCATGCAAATGTCATGATTAATGAAATTAATCTTTGAACAGTTGGTGGAAATGGTGTTCTCCACGTTCAGGACTTGCATTCGCCCTCCTTCCTCATCTGTAAAGTGAGTATTTACATTAAATGATGATCCTAGTACTTTCCAGGCCTGGCTTCCTGAGTTCCTTTTTGTATTTTAAGTTGCACTAGAGTATAAAGCTTCCCCCAAATAGAATATTTATATCTTCAGAGGAACGGTTTCAAATAACCTGGGAAAAGAGAAAGTACAGAGGGATGATAATTAGTGAAAGTGAGATTTGTGCTGGCAGAGGGCGTATAAACTTATCAGTGAAATAGGTCAGAGCTCACAGAACCAGGATCCTCCGTGAAAGCATCCATCTGTCCATCTAACGTGTACTCACTGGCACCTCCTGTTTTGCATGGTATTTTGTGTGGCTCTGAGGATAGACTCTGATTTCTCTAGTTGGGGAGCTTAACAAATGCTACCAATATGGGGGGATGACTACTGCACAGACAGACTAACCCATGAAAGCTTTGGGGTTCTCTGCTATTTCTCCAAGTAACAACCTTAAGAAGGTCATGACAAGTCATGATCTTGTAGCTTGAACTTATTAAATTCTTAAAAACCAACTTAATGTTCTGAAGGCATTTTGGAAAGCTTAAAGCAGCACACAGATAAAGTATCAGTGATGTTACTTTGCATTCGGTATAGATGGTTTCAATAAAATAAAGCTGTCATGCATCAAATGGACAGATGTTTGCTATTTCCTCATTTATCTCTATTTGACGGGTTTGTGTCGGGCTCCAGTAGGGGCTTTCGAGGTCTGGGACTCTCACAGCAAGCACTTTATTGTCTGAATGATAGCCTGAAGGTGGTTCTCATCAACTGACCTTGAAATATCACTGCCTATAACCACTTGTACGTCCTGGAGGTTAGGTATGGATGGCGGAAGTACTCCAGGGACCTACGGCCTGGGCATCGGTAGGACAGAAGCCATTATCTGGAAGGAGGGAAGTTGAGGGAGTACATTTTCAAAAAATATGTATTTCCTTTAGTGTGATGCTATAGGCATTATGTCCTGTTTGCAAGGATTATTAAAGATAATTTTTATTTTGGTTCTTCCTAAAGGCTATTTAGAATTAATGGAAGTGAATCTATATGGAAGATTCAAACCAAAGTGCAAATATAAGTCAACATTAACTTAATTGAACAACTTTTATCTTAAGTTGACAGTGGTCAGCATGTCTGCAAGAGCAATCAAATCTATTTTAAAAATGTGTTCATTTTGTTTCATTCTATGACCAAGGATCTAACATAATAAGAGATAAACCAAGAATTCATTGAGCTTATTCACTCTGAAAATAAAGGGTAAAAATCTTTAACACAAGTCAGCTTTAAATTGATTTTTCTCCATTGATATATCATTCTCACGTATTAAGTGTACTTCTAAGCCAATGAATAATTTTATTTCTCTAAAATTCTTTTTTTCCTCTAAAGTAACATTTTCCCCTTTATCTTAATTTTGTGTTATCTTTTGAAACTGGATTTTCCTTGTATGAGAAGTTCCAAGCATATACAAAACTTCAAGGAATAGTAGTGTACCCCCACATACTGAGTGCCCAGCTTCTATATTATCAATACATGGCCATTCTTGTTTCAGGTACCCAAACTCTCCCTTTATCAGATTATTTTGAAGCTAATACCAGGCATCATAACATTTTTTTTCATAAATAATTCAATACATGTTTTTGAAGATTTCTCAACTTAGCACTGACATCATGCATACACAGAAAGGTTGTCAAAGGTGTGGCTTTTTGAGTATTTGATAGGTCAGAAGTCATCTCTTACTACTGTTTCAGCTGGTATTTCTTTTACAATGATCAAGTCAAGCATCTTTTCATATGTTAAAGGGTTATATGTATTCCTTTTTTTTTTTTTGTGAATGGAAGACCCACATCTCTCGGTCTTTTTTAAAAAATGGTTTATCTCTTCCATTTTTAGAAGTGCTTTATGTATTAGGGACCCTGTTATTTAAGTTGCCAATTCTTTTCCCCATTTGTCTTCGTACTTTGCTTGTGGGATTTATGCTACCCTAAAGACTTACTGTTGTTGCTGATGTTGTTTGGGGAAGGAGAAATCAAAGTCTGAGTCATAGGCAGATTTTCGCATCTCAGATGATACAGAAACTCATTCGTGAGGTCTTCTGTTACTTACATGGTTTCAAATTTATATTTAGCCATCTAACTCATCTGGACTTTATTATAAATATGTTATGAAGAACTGATCCAAACTTATCTTGTGATCGCTGTCCCAATACAACTTTATGTACAAATTCATCTTTGCACCACTGATTTGAGCTGTCACGTCTGTCCTACAGTAAAATTACATACACAGGTATGTCTATTTCTGGATTTTTCTCTTCTGTTTCATGCGTCTCAATGTCTCTTCAGGCCGCATCCACTTAAACATGATTATTCATAAAATGTTTCATATCTGAAAAAGTTACCCCCCTTCACTGTTCTTCTTTTCTTAACATCTTTACAATATTGAATTTTCTTATCCAAAAATATATGTCTTTTCAACACCCATTTATGATAAAAACTCTCGCCAAAGTGGGTATAGAGGGAACATATCTCAACATAATAAAAGCTATATATGACAAACCTACAGCCAGCATAGTTCTCAACGGTGAAAAACTCAAAAGCTTCCCACTAAAATCTGGGACAAGATAAGGATGCCCACTATCACCACTCCTATTCAACATAGTCCTGGAAGTCCTAGCCACAGCAATCAGGCAAGAGAAAGAAATAAAAGGGATCCAAATTGGAAAAGAAGAGGTAAAAGTGTCATTATATGCTGACGACATTACTATATATAGAAAACCCTAAAAGGTCCACAAAAAAGCTACTAGAGCTGATTGAAGAATTCAGCAAGGTAGCAGGTTACAAAATTAATGTTCAAAAATCAGTTGCCTTTCTTTACACTAGCGATAAATCAACAGAAAAAGAAAGTAAAGAAACAATCCCCTTTAAAATAGCACCCAAAGTAATAAAATATCTGGGAATAAATCTAACGAAGGAGGCGAAAGAATTATACACAGAAAACTATAAACCATTGATGAAGGAAATTAAAGAAGACTTTAAAAAATGGAAAGATATTCCATGCTCTTGGATTGGAAGAATCAATATTGTTAAAATGGTCACACTGCCCAAGGCAATCTACAGATTTAATGCAATCCCTATCCAATTACCCAGGACATATTTCACAGAACTAGAACAAATCATAATAAAATTTATATGGAACCATCAAAGACCTAGAATTGCTAAAGCATTACTGAAGAGAAAGAGGCTGGAGGAATAACTCTCCCAGACTTCAGACAATACTATAGAGCTACAGTCATCAAGACAGCATGGTATTGGTACCAAAACAGACATATGGACCAATGGAACAGAATAGAGAGCCCAGAAATGAACCCACAAACTTTTGGTCAACTCATCTTCGACAAAGGAGGCAAGAATATACAATGGAATAAAGACAGTCTCTTCAGCAAATGGTGTTGGGAAAACTGGACAGCAGCATGTAAAACAATGAAGCTAGAACACACCCTTACACCATATACAAAAATCAACTCAAAATGGATTAAAGACTTAAACATAAGACAAGATACAATAAACCTCTTAGAGGAAAACATAGGCAAAACATTATCTGACATACATTTCAAAAATTTTCTCCTAGAAGAAATAAAAGCAAGAATAAACAAATGGGACCTAATGAAACTTACAAGCTTCTGCAGAGCAAAGGAAACCAGAAATAAAACAAGAAGAAAACCTACGGAATGGGAGAAAATTTTTGCAAGTGAAACCGACAAAGGCTTGATCTCCAAAATATATAAGCAGCTCATACGACTCAATAAGGAAAAAATAAACAACCCAATCCAAAAATGGGCAGAAGACCTAAACAAGCAATTCTCCAAGGAAGACATACAAATGATCAAAAAGCACATGAAAAAATGTTCAATATCACTAATTATCAGAGAAATGCAGATCAAAACTACAATGAGGTATCACCTCACACCAGTCAGAATGGCCGTCATTCAAAAATCCACAAATGACAAATGCTGGAGAGGCTGTGGAGAAAGGGGAACCCTCCTACACTGCTGGTGGGAATGCAGTTTGGTGCAGCCACTATGGAAAACAGAGTGGAGATTCCTCAAAAGACTAGGAATAGACTTACCATATGACCCAGGAATCCCACTCCTGGGCTTGTATCCAGAAGGAAATCTACTTCGGGATGACACCTGCACTCCAATGTTCATAGCAGCACTATTTACAATAGCCAAAACATGGAAACAGCCTAAATGTCCATCAATAGGTGACTGGATAAAGAAGAGGTGGTATATTTATACAATGGAATACTACTCAGCCTTAAAAACCGACAACATAACGCCATTTGCAGCAACATGGATGCTCCTAGAGAATGTCATTCTAAGTGAAGTAAGCCAGAAAGAGAAAGAAAAATACCATATGAGATCGCTCATATGTGGAATCCAAAGATTCATGGACAGAGAATACAGACTTGTGGTTACCAGGGGAGTAAAGGGGGGAAAGGGATAGACTGGGATTTCAAAATTGTAGAATAGATAAACAAGATTACATCGTATAGCACAGGGAAATATACACAAAATGTCATGATAAATCACAGAGAAAAAAATGTGACAATGAGTGTGTATATGTCCATGAATGACTGAAAAATTGTGCTGAACACTGGAATTTGACACAACATTGTAAAATGATTATAAATCAATAAAAAATGTTAAAAAAAAAAAACAAAAATATATGTCTTTCATGTGATCAAGTCATCTGCTGTGACTTTCAGGATTACTTTATGGTTTTCCTTATACAGGTTTTGAATATTTTTGTTAAGTCCACACCCCAGTACTTCATCTTCTTTATTTGCTTTCGTAACTTGGGATTCATCTGCCAACTTCTGCTTATTATTGTTTTGTTGTTTATATGAAGATTATTGACTTCTGTTTATTGGTTTCATTACCCAATGTTTTGCCAAATTTTATTCCTTTAATGGGTTTTCAATTCATTATTTTGAATTTTCCAGATGTATAATTGTATCTTTGATATAATAAATAGGCATTCTTTATTCCTTCCTTGCAAGTGTTTACGCTGTTACGTGTTTTCTCTTGTCTACTTTCACAGGCTAATGTCTCCATTAAAAAGTTACATAGTAGTAGAGATCATGGACATCCTTGTACCCGACTTTAGTTGGAAATTCTCTCGTGTTTTTCCGTTAAGCAAGATGCTGGCTGCTTTCAACCTGAGTAGATACTGACTCTGTCCCTTGCCCATTCTTCTTCTATTGAGATAGTCTTCCGGTTTCTCTCCTTAACTCAGTTTTATTAACAGATTTCCTTATACAGCAACACCTTTACATTTCCGAAGTAAATTTCACTTGTTCATGGTGTATTATCTTTTAATATCCTGTTGAGTTACGCTTCCTATGTTTTATTTAGTTCTTTCATCAGTATTAAAAACTAAGATGTGCCTTGTTTTTGCAAAAATCTTTGGTTTTGAGCTTTACATTATAATCACTTTATTGAAAGAATATGAAAGCCTTCCTTTTTCTGTGCTCTAGAGAAGTTTCCGTATCATGGAGGTTATCTGATCTTTAAATGTTTAAAAGAATTTCTATGTGCAACCATCTTGTCCTGGGTGATTCTGTGTGTCGGCAGGGCAGATTAAATTATCTTCTCTATTTCTTCTTTGGTAATTGGTCCTTTTAATCCTGTCTCCATTAGGGTCAATTTTGCAAAGCTGTAATTTTGTAGAACATGAATCATTTCATCTAGAAAGTCAAATGCACTTTATAGAGCTGTACAAATTACTCTCATATTATTTCTTAAATCCCCTGTTTTGATACTTATTTTTCCATCTGACATTTCTTACTCTGTATATTTGCATTTCTCTGTGGAAGGCTTTAGAAAATCAACGAAAGTACTAGTCTTATCATCTCAAAAGGTTATTTTAATTTTCATACTATAGCCCATAGTCCAGTAATCCTATTTTCTAATATCATTAATTTTTTCCTTAGAATGTCCTCTCTACCCCACTCTTTATCTTCTAAATTCAAATCATAACCACAATTCACAAGTTCTTAGACTTCTCCAATTTTACTCCAGTTTCTATGTACCATAAGGGTCATACATATACTGTGGGGGTTAACATCTAGTAGACCTTGAGATTCTGGACTTGAAATTGCTAAAAACCCAAATTTGCTCAAAACGTATTCTCATGAGCAGCTTGTCCATAATTCTCATAATCAGGGTCAGGGTAGGGCTGCTCCCTGATTTAAGACATTTTAACCCAAATTGAAGGAGTTTTTAAATCATTCTGTTTCCTAGTAGCAATCTGCTCAGGTCAGTGCCTTCCGTGTGTTTCCCTAGTACGGGATCATTACAAGGCAGCAGGAGCCAGCCAAACACGAAGCTATTTTGTCCCCACTTGCAGTGTAATATTGACAGTGTTCTAAATGAAATCTTTCTGAGAAGGACCTGAGAGCAGCGGCCTGGCATTACCCCTGAAGCTCACAGGTACCCTGGGAAGAAGGCAAACCCCCAACCGATATGTGCTGAAAACCACCATTTAGCAGACATGACCCAGACCGCGGGGCTGTTAAAACAATTCAGGCTTCAGATGAGTAAGTGATCAATAGGAACAAAATAGTACTTTAGGAAGTTGTTTCAGATTAGAGAAACCTTTGACAGCCAGTGCTTACACGATAAAGGTAACTGAGGAATAGTTAAATGCTGATAAACTGAAATACCTCTTTAAAAAGAGAGAGAACTTTACAGCCTTCTCGGACACTTAAACATGTGCAGTCCCAAAGTGTGTCCGGGGTCACGCTGAGGACACAGGCCTTGTCACATACACTATCACTGATCTGTCACCTTACCTTGTTGGCACAGGAAAACATTGGGTTCCTCTAGCTCTTACAAGAGCTCCTTGTGTAGCTTCTTGGAATTTGGGGCTGGGTGTATGTGCAGCTCCAGAAAGAAGGCACAGCCCGTTCCTCAGGTCGCCTGCACCACTGAGGTGCGAGGCGGTGGGAGACACAGGCAAGCTCCAGGCGTCCTCCTGGGTTCCAGTTTGTTATCACGGATTCCTGTTTGACCTTGCTCTCCTGGACTTCATGTCCATCTTTCTTTCCTGACCCTGGTTCTGCTGACTTCAGCCACAACACAACACGGAAGAGCAACAGGCTTACGTAGACCGTCTAGCCAGCTCCCATAACTGCACAAACTGGAGCAACAACTGCCACGTTAAGGATTGCTCAGATACCCTGAGAGGCGGCTGAGAAGGTCTTTCAGTGAACTGTCCTGTAGCTGAAGTGTCTGTTGTATATTCCATGGCAGAATGTCTATATCCACTGCAAAATAACTTTAAGCTTTATCAGTAACTTACTCTATCCTAAGGCAAGGTTTTGGTATTTCCCTCCAAAATCTCTGAAAGAAGCCCAGGGGATGTTGACATGTCTCTATAATCAACAAGCAAGTGAATCAGAGAACTTTGGCTTTCAATGTACACATTAGTCTTCAGCTCACACTGACGATTTAAAAGAATAAGTTGGCTTCTAGCCCAATTTACAGTGTATTGAGCCAACGGGAGAATAATTCTTCTATGGCTTGGAATAAGAATATCTTTAGATATTATTCTTAAGTTTAAGGCTTTATGAAATTCAGAAATAGTCATGAGGAACTTCACAGATGCTCCTCTACAATGTTACAAGGCAGGATTTTATGATTGCTGCTCTAGGCAGGTAAGAATTACACCTGGGCAATTCTAATGGACATTACCAATTAACAGAACTTTCATATAAATATCATTTTATCAAAGAAAGCAATTTGTGACTATGAAGAGAAAATACAGAAGAACGTTGTGGTAAAAATAACAAAAGTATCAAACTATTGGAAAAGAATGTTTGAGGCAATTTAAATGATAATATAATGACATCTAATAAGTCATATTGCCTGCTTTTTTTTTAATGGAGGTACTGGGGATTGAACCCAGAACTTCATGCATGCTGAGCCTGTGCTCTGCTACTGACCTATTTCCCTCCCCCAAGACATTGCCTTCTTATGTATCAGGCACTGCTCTAAGCACTAAGTACTAAGGGTTAACATATTTAACACAACCCAGTAACACTACAGATTCAACCCAATCTCTATCAAAATCTAGCTGCCCTTTGTAGAAAATACAAGCCCACCCTAAAATTTGTATGTAAATGCAAGGCCATAGAATAGCCAAAATAATCTTGACTAAAGAAGAACAAAGTTGGAGGGTTCATACTTCCCCATTATCAGAACTTACTACACAGTTACAGTCATCAACACAGGGTGGCACTAGCCTGGAGGAGCCACATAGATCAGTGCCATAGAACTGAGAGTCTGCAGATAAACTCTTGCATTTATGGTCAGTTGTGATAAGGGTGCTGAGATATTTCAATGGGGAAGGAATAATCTTTTCAGCAAATGGCGCTGTGGCAACTGGACAGTCACATTTAAAAGAATGAAGTTGGATGCTGCCTTACGCTACATGCAAGAACAAAGAGAAAATGAATCATAGCCTTTAATATAAGAGCTACAACTATGAAACTCTTAGAAGAAAACATAGGAATACATATTTATGACCTTAAATTGGACAGTGATTTCTTAGGTGTAACACCAACAGTACCAATAACAAAAAAAATTGATAAATGAATTTCATTACAATTACAAACTTTTGTGCTTCGAAAGACACCATGAGACAAGCGAAAATACAACCCCCAGACTGGGCAAAAATATTTGCAAATCATATTTCTTGAGGGAAATAAGGGACTTGAGTCAAAACTACATAATTTTTACAACTCAATAATAAAAGACAAACAATGCAATTAAAAATGGACAAAGGATTTGAATAGATATATTTCTCCAAAGATTATCTACAAATGGCCAATGAGCAGATGAAAAGATGCTAAGGTAGCATGAGTCATAGAAAAGTACAAATCAAAACCACAGTGAAATACCATTTCACACCCACTACGATGGCTATAATAATAACGGTGACAATACCAAGTGCTGGTGAAGATGTGGAGAAATGGAGCCTTCCCATGTCACTGCTGGGAAAGGGAAACGGTGCAACTACACTGGGAAACACTTTGGCACCTTCTCACAATGTTAAGCATAGAGTGACCCTGAGACCCAGCAATTCTGCTCCGAGGTCTATATTTAAAAGAAATGAAAACATGTCCACACAAACACTTCTACATGAATGTTCGTAACAGCCCACAACTGAAACAGCCCAAATGTCCATCTACGGGTGAATTTATAAACAGAATGTGGCCTATCCCTACGATGGATTATTACTCAGCCATAAAAAGGAATGAGGTAGATACACACTATGACACAGATGAACCTTGAAAGCATTACTCTATGTGAAGAAGCCAGGAGCAAAAGGCTACAAATTATATGATTTCATTTAATGAAATGTCCAGAACAGGCAACCCCCTAGAGACAGAATGTAAATTAGTGCGTGCCAGGGGGTGCAGAGAGAAGGACTGGGCAGTGACTGCTAATGGGAATGAGGATTTTTTGGACAAATAATGAAAATGTTCTGGATTTAGATATTAATGGTGACACATGGTGGATTTTATGGTAGGTGAATTATATCTCGATAAAGCTATTATTTAAAAAAACCTAACAGTGTAAAAATACCGTATTTTATTTTAAAAATAATTTTTTGGCCTAGTTCCATCAGCTAGGTGTTAATTATTCAAATAATAATTCAAATAATAATACCCTCTTAAAGCCTAATGGAAAGGGCCTGGAAATATACTCCAGGAAGTATTATCCTGAGGCTGTGTTAACTCGTTTCAGCAACTCATCCCAGGGTAGAAAAACTCAGTGGTCAGGAGAGGAGTCAGTTTATCTAATGTGTTCCTGTTACAGTTTGGAGTGGTTTCCTCTTGCTGACAGCCATCAGCAAAGCTCAGCGTACAGCTAGCGGATCCCTTCCTTTGCTGAAACCCATTATTACACCGCCCTTAACGTACTTTCCCAGCGACCTATAATTTTGTTCCCTCATATATTCTAAATTTTGTTTCCTTGAAAATTAGTAGCCCTTAAATCATGGCTTTATTCATTCACTCTAGACACGCAGCCTTCATCACTATGTTGCTTAAATATCTGGATTAAATAAGCTTCAAGAATTTTTTACAAGACTTAATATTTGACCTGAAAGGCTTTTCTGTTTGTTTTACATAAATGGACAGCATGATTTACTTTTTTAAGGGAGTCAGAGTTTTCTTGTTTTTGTTCTGTTTTTTATGCTCTTCTAGGTCCTTTTAGCCAGGACTTCAGCTTGGGAGCAAGAAAAAAAAAAAGAAGAAGAAAAAAAAAAAGGAAATCCCTGAAATTCTGCAAAGCCTTATACTGAAATAATCTTTGACACATATTATATTTCTCTCAGGCTGGAAAATCTCGTGCTGCAATAAATCAGATTAGGAGGCACACACAAAGAGGCCAGCGCCTTCCCTGAGATCTGCCAACAAGACCAGAAAATGGGATCTTCCAACTGGGTGGTTCTCAAACCCGGCTGCTTTTAAAATTCCCTGATGCCTAGGCCACACCCCAAACCAAATATCTGAATCCTGACGATGAGACAAATGTATTCGTATTTTTGTAATGCTCTCCAGATGGTTCCAATATGCGGCCCAGTTTGAGAACTACTGTTCTATCTCTCAGCCCAGAGGCTCCTCACTATTAACAAATACATTTCTAATCCGGAGGTGAACTCAACATCCCACTATGCCTAACAGAAGAGAAGAGTGGACCACATTCAGGAAGGCATCTCTTTCCCTAAGACAGTGGCTGGTTGGGAAGATGGTTCCTTTCCCATTATAGGCACCTGCTTTAATGGGCCAACCAGTTCCAGTCACAGGGCTGTTCCTTTCCTTCATCATGACAGGACGTCATCCTCTACACACCATCTCTCCATCTCAGTCCCTCCATCTCTTTTCTCTGCAGAGTTATGTGTTATAAGAAGGGCCATTAAGTGTATGTATGTAAATGGAAGCTTCTATTCTTAAATAATATCGTCACATAGAAAAGGACATGGTTTTAAGTTAAAGAGATCCTCGTTGAATAAGATGTTTTATTAAGTTTTCAGACATTGGCCTAATAATCTTGCAAATTGGGTTCATTTTCCCGCTGGCTGCTGGTCTGAGGAAGCCATACCAAACTTCTCCTGCTTCGCTTCATTATCTGAGAAAGGACATACTAATCAAAACATCTGCCCACAAAGCCTGCCTCTCTGACACGCGACGAAGCCAAACGAGATAGCGTCTAGTAGTTCACCGGAAAATGTCGATGAAAGTAAGATGAGAACCATGTCATCACCATTTTCTCACTTGAACATAGTTCTAGGTAATTCCCAGAGCCATACGGAATAAGAAAGATAAAATGTCTAAGGCCTCTTTAGGAAAAGAATGTTGGCAGGACATTGTTTTACCCAATATTTAACAAGATGCATTTTATTAGCTTATTAAATGCTGGGAAAGAGAGATTATATCTACAAAGAATGGAGTTAGTCCAAAGAAAGTGCTTGTCTCTCAAAGGCTCTTTCTACACTATGTGGATGCTTATGTTCATTGAAATTCCTAGACTGGAATTTTATTTCTGCAATATGCATGATTTGAGGCTCAACGGAAATTTTTTAAAAGGCTATTACACGTGGCTATTAACCCTTATGTGGTTGAGAAAAATCAACAAATTCTAAGTCCCTTCCTCTGATGGGTTATTTAAAGTGAGGTCTACCAGAAAATCTAGGGCTCTAAGTCTGAAAGGTGTTCAGAGGAGCGATAAAAACTCATAAAAAGGATGTGCTGGTGGGGGCAGAAATAATAATCAGGAGGGCTTCACAGGAGACGTGGGATGAGAGCTGGAGTTTGATGGGAAAGGGGGAAAGAGCACTCACTGGGCCCAGAGGCAGGATGTGCACCCTGAGTCACTGGCTACAGGAAACTTGGCTTAGATGGAGGCAGAAGCAGCATTCTGGGGAGCCTCGGCTGATGAGGTTGGATCTGTAGGACCAAGTGTTGACTGTAAGAGGTGTAATGATAAAAGGTTGAAGTCTGGGGACGGGTGTAGCTCAGGGGTAGAGTGTGTGCTTAGTGTGGACAAGGTCCTGAGTTCCTAGTACCTTCATTGAAAAAAAAAAGATTGGAGTCCACAGCCCTTGTTTACAAGTTCAGTTTTAGTCATTTACTGATGATGTGGCCATGGGCAAATTATAAAAACCCCTCATTCACAGGGCCTTTATCTGCAGCTGTGGTAAGTAAAGATACCTGGCTCAATGCATTCAGTCACCATGTTCACTCCTGACTTGCCAAGAAACAGGGAATCATAAAAAAATGTTTTGATCAATGACACACGGTAACAAAAACACAAAATGATTAATCAGCTAACAGGTCACTTTATAGCCTAAAATGAAGTCACCAAATTCCTCTAAACAAAGGTGGTGTAGAAATCCCAAGGAAAGGCATGGCTACATTTTTAAAAGCTGGTTTTACTTCTCCTTAATAAAGCGCTATATTCTCTCAGCCACTTCCTCCCCTGCTGGAGTTCTGGATTAAAAATACAATATGTCAACAGTGACTAATTACAGCTTTAATGAGTCTATTGTTGACTTCTTGGCAGTAACCTAATCAACTAACCATGCCTTAAACTCACCCAGCATTTCCCAATATCAAACATTTATAATTTTGTCTTTGACAGCTTTCACCTCCAGCTGTTACTGGTGTGAAAAGAAAAGTCATCATTAGGACAAAGACATTTATAGATGTGTTCACCTTTTCCTGCTGTTTGGTGAATTTTAAAGACTAATCACAACAGAGCAGAAGGCAGCTTATTTAGTGCCTCGCTCAGAGCCTGCTAAGATTCTGAAAACAGAGAGGGTCTTAATGGGGGAAGTATGCTTCCTCTTTCCACAATTGTAATCTTTAACTTTGGAATCAGTGAACATTATCGGTTAATAACAATTTGGAGCAGCCTAAATGTCATTGATAAAGAAGATGTGGCATGCATACACACACACACACATACACACGTGATGGAATACTACTCGGCCATGAAAAAGATTAAAATACTGTCATTTGCAGCAAGATAGATGGATCCAGAGATCCTCATACTAAGTGAAGTAAGTCAGAGAAAGACAAATATATGATATCATTTGTATGTAGAATCCAGAAAAAATGACACAAATGAACTGATTTACAAAACAAATAGGATCACAGACATAGAAAACAAATTTATGGTTACCAAAGGGGAAAGTAGGGGGAGAGAGAAATTAGGAGTTTGGGATTAGCAGATACAAACTACTGTACATAAGATAGCTAAACAACAAGGTCCTACTGTATAGCACGGGGAAATATATTCCATAGCTTGTAATAATCTATAATGACAAAAGGATATGAAAAAGAATATATATATATACAAGCATGTGTGACTGAATCACTTTGCTGTAACTAATACAGCATTATAAATCAATCGCACTTCAGAAAACAATTGGGGCTGCTGAGAAAAGTCATGAAGTAGTCAAAGTGCGAATGGCGTACTGAAATGACACATAAAAAAGGTGGCTACTCAGAATTTTGTATTAGGTGTTCATCCTCCTCTTCCTTAAACTGAAAAAGTAATTCTGGGTGGAAACATACTCTTTTGACAGCTCTTATTTGTTGTATCTGTTCTCATTGAAAAAGAATCATGGTGTCAGCAAACAGATAAAGGCCAAGAGTTGGAGTTTTTATAACCTAATATTTGTTATAAGATGGGTCTTATGAAATTAGCTTTGCCTGTATTTTCCAGAGTTGACCTAAAATGAGAGGAGAGCTCGCAGCATGATGCAGGAACACAAATTGGCTTATATTGTATCTCATCTCTGCAAAATCATCATCCTGACTGCTACACTCTCCCAAGGTAAAACGTGATTACATTCTCCATTAAAGATTTACATTTTCCTTTCCAGTATTTTTGAACAAAAGGACAAATATCATAACTGACTACAGTAAGACAAAGTACTGAAAGGTAAATGTTGACATTTTTAGTGGGAAAAAAAATCACAGTAAGTGATCTGACATGAAGAATACATTTGCTATATCTGACTCTCCAGTTTACAGAAGACCTGTGTCTCAAAGAGATTCCCTGGAAACAATTATTTCCCCAAGGTCAGAGAATGTTCTTCCTATATCATTTCCATTGAATTTTTTAAAAGGCACATCCAAATGTCTTTCTTTCACTGTCTTGTTTCTTAAGGATCCAGTAACCTTAACTGCAAGTAAGGGCTTCTTTGTAGCTAAGCTAAAGGTTTTTCTGCTGAAATCTGAGCCCATTTTGGTAGATCATCACAATAAGAGGCAAAATTATGAAAGTTAAATGCTTACATATTAAATTTGAGGACTATAAATTCTAGTCACGTACAATAGCAAAATAGAGGAGTTTCACATTTGTCCTATCTACATATTTCTGTTGAATACCTTAAGGTAAATAGACACACAATTGTGTGTGACTGTCTGGGGGTTTGTATTTCAGAATAAAGCTAGCTTTGCCTTTCTCCGATGTTCGTCAGCAGCTAATCTTCCAGTTCACATTTACGCAATGACAGACAGAGGCCAACAGCAAGTCCACTGCCTTTCCCCTAATTAAGCAAAGGGTGGGACTATAATATGACACACCTTAAAAATCTTCCAACATCGTCTAAGAGAGTTGACTTTCCCTAGGATCTTAAACAGAAACTAATTTTATAATTCCAACTATGGGTAAGGTGTCCTCATTGAAAAATCACAAATGTCAGCAAATGATATCCTCTATCTCATGGTAGATAAAATCATATTTTTTTAAAGCAACACTAATACATAGGATAAAATATGAGGAATGAGTATAAGAATGCAGGCTGGAAAAAACACCTTTTCTGCCGCGTAACAGCCCTGACTGGGTTACATCAGGCATTGATTACAAAGGATGGGCAGGGTCATGATGAGCACACACACCTGCTTGCAGGCACGCAGGTCCTTCAAGCATCGAAAGATCATTAGGCCCGTGTGTACACTCCTTAGAAGCCAGTCTTCTGTTTAACTTGATCTTGTCAGAAGATATGTCTGTTTTGAATGTTTATGGAGTAAGCCAGAAATATACACAATTTATAAAACAAATTTTCTAAATTAAGCAAGTTAAATTTTTTTTGTCTACATCCATAATTCAAAGTAGGAGAGTGAGATCATCTTTTATGTTGAGAATTTGGTGCAAGCTCTACAACATGCAAAAGCTTCCCTGCCTGTAAAGAGTAGGATGGAGGGTCCTACAGACATGATCTCCAGGTTTCTTTACCTGGGAGTAAGGTGGTACTAATTTCTTAGAGTGCAGAAGAGGGCAGAGGAAGGAGTTCCTTGTAAAACGAGCAAGTGGAATGTTAGAGTACCACATACCATCAGCCTCGTTAAATGAACCCTCACAGGCTGCCCAGGTGGAGGCTTTCTGAGGCTGGGCATTAAAAGTGACACAAGGTGCTTCAAAGAAAAGATCAAAAAGTTGCCTGGGAACGCTTAGACTGTCAACGGTCTCTCCGATTCCTGCCTTTGGAAAAATTTAGTCCAGCAAACACGTTTACACAACCTCTGTATGTAGGACACTAAACCCAGGAGAGAGAAGGAAATGAGGGGAGAAAATGGAAATACATGTGAAATGGTTTAGAAACATTAAAAAAGCAACAGTAATGAGGTATTATGTAAAAAACTGAAAAAAAGGGTATGGGTTTTATAATCAAAATCAGACTGCACAATATACTTGTAAAACAGTAACATTTACAAGGAAAGGATACTAATCTCTCCCAGATTCACTCATTTACTCATTCACTCACTCAACAAACATTTACTGGGCACCTACTATGTGCTGGGCACAACGAGTTTTTTATGGGGATTAAATGAAATGACCTAACAGGTTCTGCTACTCTCACCCTCCCATGACACTGTATTAGCTAAGCAACCACAAGTCCCGCGACGCCCAGCGCTGGCCCACTTTCCCCCTCTTATTCTGTTAATACGTCTCCTTTCACTCTCAGGAGGACAGTAACCTGAACAAACTGTATGGTCACTGAAACTAAGAAGCGCCTCCTAACTTGTCTTCGTGCCTCCAGTTCTGCCTTTCCCCCATCCACCCTCCACCTAACAGGCAGTTTTCTCTTAAACATGTAACTCAGACGTCACTGTTCTGCTTAATATTTTCCAAAGGCATTCCATCAAACTGCATCTAAAACCCTAAGTCCTGGTTCAGCCTGACAAAGTGCAATATGAACGTCTGACTCTTCCCAACTCTCTATGTCCTGAAGGAGCCAAGTTCCATCCTGTCTTAGGACCTCTGCACTGCCTGCTCCCTCCGCCTGTTTTCACAGGCTGTCCCCTTACTATCATTCAGTGTTCAGTTTACCTGTTTCTTCATCAGAGAGATCCCATAGGGCCCCCAAATGCAGAGGAGGCTCCCATTTACTATCTACGGCATCACTCTAGGTTAATATGTTGTACAGCCCTTCTCCCCCGCTCTGTGCACTGTGGGGCTCAGCTAAAAGTAGGTGCTCAAGAAATATTCGCTGGGCGCACTAACATACGCCTTCTCAGACCTGATTTAGTGTGGCACTGAAACAAAGACTGCTGGTCCTGGAGAACACTCCAGGCTGTGCGCTAAAAAATCTGAATATTCTGTATAAGAAGAAGTACGTTTACCATCAAAGTTACCTTGTATGTTGAGTCCAAAGAGGAAACCAATCTAAAACTTACAAGTTAAGAATAAAGCTGTAGAATTAAAGGACTATGATGGGTAAGTGTACAGTTTCCAACACTATCAAGAGCTATTTTTAAGATGGTAAAGGGCTTAATACATATCTCTGCTTTCTTGATTTTCAAAACCATGTCCAGGAAAAATAAATGATGGCAGATTCTGCTGAAGTGCTGGAAAGGGTCTTATTTAAGTGCCCCAGGGTGGCATTACTGAAGAGGGAAATCTCCTTTGGGTTCCCGAATCCAGTTCCAACATGTGTGTCTATGTGTGTGAAAGCTTCCCCACATTAACAAGCAATTCTCAGACTTAAGGAGGTGTCTGGGAAATCAACTCAATTCTGACACTATCTACCCAGCAGATTCCACAGGTAAAGGGATGAGTCCCATAGACCGTCCTCCACTTCAGATGCCCATCATGAGCCCTGGTTGTTACCTGTGCTTCTGACCAACCAGCTACAAACTGGCGGTTCCAATGACCCCTCCTGCTCAGGACACCAGTCCCCAGCCCAGGTTGTTACCTGTACTTCTGACCAAGTGTCCATAAATCAGTGGTTCCCACAACCCCCTCCTTGAGTTTGGTTAAATTGTTAGAGCAGCTCAAAAAAAAAACTCAAGAAACTCATTTAGTCTCTAGATTATCAATTAACAAAGGATATTAAAGGATATAAATGAACAGCCAGATGAATAGATACATAGGGTGAGGTCCTGAGCAAAGGAGCTTTTGTCTTCATGGAGCTTGGGGCCTGGCATGGTGGCATGTGGTGGACACATTATGGTTCCCTGACCTGGAAGATCTTCAAACCTCCTCCTTTTAGATTTTTATGGAAACTTCTTTACATAGACGTGATGGACTAACTCATTGGCCATTGCTGATTGATTCAAACCTCCAGCCCTTACCCCCTCCCCCAAAAGCAAGAGAGAAGCCAAGAGTTCTAACCCCCTAGTCATGGTTGGTCATCCTGGCAACCAGCTGCCATCCTTACGTGCTTTCCAAGTCACGTGATTTTCACAAACTCAGTTGTGGTGGAAAGGGGCTTGTTATGAATACGAAGACACCCATTTCACCTTTATGGCTCTGAAGGCCAGGAGCTGAGGACAAGAGAGCAAATGTAACAAAAGATGAACCCACTGGTCTTATCACTTAGGAAATTCCAAGGGTTTAGGGGGCTGTGAGCCAGGAACTGTGGACGAAGATCAGATGTATACGAGAAGTATATTTCAGTCATCTGCAGAAAATATATGCATACACGAATCACACTATCACTGTCACAAGCCCTCATTTCTATCATTCCATATGCAAGGTTCTCAATGGAGCAACACACTGCCTTGGAGGTCAACTTTTGAGGATACATAGTAACAGTAATCTGTACTTCAAGTAAAAGCAAGATCATGTTTTAATGTATAAAAATGGCTAGTATTTCAGGAAAATTCAAGGAAACATTACCAACATAGGATGCAGGTAACTCCATCATATATAAACTGAAAAATGAAGCCACTTTTTATTTTAGACTTGTTTCTTGGGCAGAGGATAAATTAAAAGGCTCAGTAAGGGACTGGACTCTGGAGGCAGGTCTGCCTGTGGACAAATTTCAGCTATGTTGAACTCTCAGAACCCTTATTATAGACATCTCATGGAGGATTAGGGAATTTTTTATTTATCTGTTTTATTTTTCAACCTTCACATATTTTTTAAATAAAGGTTACAGTTGATCTCCCCCGTGTGATATGAAATGCCAGAAACCCCCTTGGGTGTTCCCATCTTTTTTTCATAGTTGTTCTCTAAACGTGGCCTCTGTAGATAGTTTTTTTTGAGGTGTACTGAAGGACCTCCCTGGATCCCAGCATCTGCTCAGCCATGAGCCAGAAATCCTCATAAAATCATGAGGAAACAGACATTCCTAATGGGTCTAGCAGAAAGAAGTAATGGTAACTGTATTAGGGCAAGAAATAACCAAGGAGGTAATATATTAACTAGTTTGCTCATCAGCTTGAATTAGGTCAACTCATTACACTCATTATCTCCAACTATTACCCAAAGTCTTACAAAGCAAGTTTTGATTAGCAGTGTACCTAGTAAAAAGTGATGTAGCATATGCTGTTGAATAGATAATAAGAAAAGACCAAGATTATAACTGGGCATACTCACATTAATGAAATTCCTGAATGGGAAAGTAGAGAGGAAATTTAGTAGAATAAGGTCCCTGGGCAGATGGAGGGACACTAAAAAAGATGGGCATGTAGTGGGGGTACAAAGTCAAGCCCCATCACCTCTCCATTGGAATTTTGTTCCTAGTTGGCCATAAAGACGTCATAATGCATTCTAAATATCCGTATTGTAAATGGTCTCAGGCCCCATCTGTTGAGCTCTTCAGATTCTAAAAGCTATTGTAAATAATTAACTTGGGAAAGCCACTCTGCCCTATAACTGGTGGCATTTAATTGAATCTATAATAATCTGCACTTTTGCTAATACACTAAGTCTAAAGCTGTGCACTGAAACAAGATACAATAAAATGATGAGGAGTCAAAGGGGAGACACCAAAATGTTCAGCTAGAATTTATAAGGATCTACTCGCATTACTGGATTCCAGAAGCAAAAGAAGCCACAGGCAAAAAGCTACCAAAAAATTCAAATGAAAGTGGTCTGAAGAAAGAGGATGAAGTGAGGTGAAAACGTGAGATGTGAGATAATGGAAGGTCTGGGCTGGACAAAAGGGGATTTCAAAACTCCCAACAAGACCTAGACAACATTCTGAGCTTATAAAGACTGTCAGGAACACACAGGAAGAGAACCCACCGTATGGTAAAGCACACATCATTGATGCTTCTGAAATAGAGTTATGAACTTTCAGGCCATTCATAGAATTAACAAAACATTAAGAAATTTAATAAAAATTAAGTTGACCTGGTTTCACAGTCTTTAGAGAAAACTACGCTTGTAATTACTTTGATGCTGTCACAGCATTATCCTTTGGATTCTGGGATGAGACCCAATTCCAAATTACTGGAATCACTCAAATTGTGGTTTCATGGATCTTTTTCTTGCCATAGACTGCCAAGCATCAAATTCTCTCTGACATTCACTTGGCCTTAAAGGGTTCTTCTTCATCTACTTTTTGCTGACTGTTAAGATATCAAGTTTAGCTGATCTTCTAAAGATGCTTCTAAGTGAACTGAAGTTGTCAAAATTCAAGAATTTAAGATCCCATTGTAGTTCCATGGTCTCTGATTCCATGATAACTGTGATTTCAGATTCAGCCCCATTGATATTAACCTACCCAGAACATGGCATATCCTTGGTTTTACAACAGAATGTCAAGTCAGTTCAACAAACATTTACTGAACATCAACTACAGGTAAGAGACTTTCACAAGTGCTACAAATATGGAGACAGATGACAGTAGTTAAGCTGGGAACAGAATTTAGTTCTGCTCTCATTCCTGAATCTATGTCTCAAATTTATTGGAAGACATCATTATCAGCAAATGACCTTGAAATAGATACTCACATTGTGTTCTTTGCTGCAAAACACAGACATTTCATAAAGCATGTCCAGAAAGGAAGAAAACACTTGGCATGGGCCTTGCAAGATACCCACCCCTAGTGTTTTCATTCAATTCCTTCACGTAGTCACACATCAAGACACCGATATGCTATACACCCAGTTTGAGCGGCAAGGTAAGGTTCATTAGCAAAAGACACTGCTCCTTTTCGCCTAAATCACAACTTGTCATTATATTTGTTCACCTCTTTTTTTATAAGCCCGTCACGCTTAGGTGAACCCCAAAATCACAAAATTCAGAACTACCTTGGAAAGGATTTAATAATGATGAAAGAAACTTGAGCCCGAAGGAGTTTAACCTGATTGGTTTCTCTCGGCTGGTTCTCGCAAGAAGGCATTTTAGCTGAGATGGTCATCCACTGACGAACAGAAACTGCTGCTCTGAATCGTTCTCCAAATTAAAAATAGGAGTTTCTGAACAGTGTTAAGAAAGGTGGACTCTCAAAATTAGGTCAGATTGGAATGTGACCTTAGGAAGACTTTGGGGTCAGACACGGTTCAAATCCCAGCTCCTCTAACTACTAGCTACATGGCTCCATCAGTTTATTTAACCTGGGTCTCAGATTCCGCCTGTTTAATTGGGGGGAGGGTCACCAGTATATGTAAAGCACGTGTCTCACCACTTAGCCAATAGGGAGCCAGCGAGTAGGTGGAGCTGATCCCTTGGTACAAAGCACTGTTGGCAACTATTTCTTTGCAGTCGCTGCATGCCTTTGTAGTTGGTGTTGCAAACACTCATTAATAACATTTCTCACTTTGTGCATACTGCAATAAAGGACTCTGTTGCTAGTCAATCTGCATTTATGTTAATCACATGTGGAGGGCTCAAGCCCTGAGAAGAAAAGCAGCATCAAACATATAATGCTTGCTCTAAAGCACTTACACTGTAAGAGGTCACTTTGGGGTGACTGCCAAAATATATTGTTAGCTAAGAACAGATGTATGCATTTGTCAAAGCTCACTGAACTGTATGTACACTTAAAATAGGTATTTTTGTGTGTGTGAATTATTCAATTAAAGACAGTCACTGAAAGAAAAATGCTGCTGCCCCAATATAACCCTTAGAGATTTGGATGAAATTGGTCTGGAGTGTGTGGCTTGGGTACAGAGAGTTTTACAACCATCCCACGTGATTCTACCCAGAAAAAAAAGTCAAAAATCAAAAGCGAACAAGAGGCCAAACGATGTGAACAGTGATCTAGGGTTGCCAGAGTGAGCAAGCAAAACTCAGGACACTCAGTTAAATCAGAATTTCAGATACAACACCAGTTAATTTTTTCACGTAAGTATGTCCCAAATATTATACATTTACCTCGATGTCACATATTTCACTTGACAACACTACATAATATGTTAATTCTGTGCAAAAGAAAAAGAGAGAAAAGAATATGTGAATCCAATTGTTTAATTATCCATGCATAAAATAGATTTGGAAGACTGCTTCTGGGAAGGGGAACTAGACAGGAGGCCAGGAAGAGAAGGACCCTGTTCACTGTTATTTTTTGGGCCTTTGGAATTTTGAATCAAAGAAAGTATTACATATTTTTAAAACAAAATTATAACATTTAAAACTAAATAATTTCTAATAGAAGGGAAGAATCAATATAGGGAGACAAAACTAATATACATGACACACTTAGAAAGCAAAACTGATAGAAATTTGCCCTAATATTTTATTCTGTTCTACTCTGGTAGGCAGATGTAAGTAGAACATTAACAACCACTTGCTGAGTTGCCAGACTGTAAGTGGAATTAGTGTTAGCAACCTGTTAAGCTGCTAGTACGCTATGCACTTCACATACGTTAGTTAATTTAATCCTACAGTAGTCTTTGGGGGTTTTCTAAATGAAAATGCTGAAACACAGAAACATTAGTGAACTTGCCCAGAACCACATTTAACTATGGGGCAGGCCTGAGGTGTGAATCCAGGTCTGTCAGAATCCACGGCCTGTTGCTTTTAAACACAAGACCACACTGCACCGTCTTCAAGAATATGAATTCCTAAAGCCAGGACATTTGTATTTGGGCGTGAGAACTGATGCAAAGAGGAAGAGCAATGAACGAACACTTTCACATGCTAACATCAGTCACCGAGCTACGAAACATGACACGCCGGTAAGTGTTGTGCTTGTTTTTAAGTAAATACGCATGTATGTTTCACTTTACGCAGTGCCTGTGTTCAGGGACAGTCGTTTATAAGTGACATTTATATAAATGTAATCATACTTAGAATAAAATTGGGAGTCTGCTTTTTAGACAAACTCTTGTTAAATTCTTTTTCAGAAGGGAAGCTATTTTTGTAGTATGGTTGACCCAGATTCCGTTGGTTTTGGACAGTGTACAAAATGAGATAAACCAGGCGACTGCCAACTGTCCTTTGGAGTCGGGGGGTCTTCACAGAAAGCATGACCGACGGCCTGTAAGTGGGGAGGATACTTTGCTAAATGACAAAGGATTTAACTAGTTAAATTAAGTTTCTAACTTGAGCATGCCTTTAGCTAATTTATTGTTTGAAAAGTATGAATAAATATTTGCCAGGGAGAAGCAGAATGTCACTTAACTCATCAAACCAGTACTACTTTTAAAGTTATCAGAAACAGGAATATGTTAGAGGGCAATTTTGTTTTCTATTGTGAATGGTTTTTAAAAGATTGCTCCAAAACCCATTTTGGTCTACGCGTTCTGTCCACTCCCAATGGTCTGCTGTCTTTATATTGCAGGGTGTGGTGAGCAGGATGAAGGTGTTTATCTGTTGGATATGACAATGGAAAGCTAATATTTAGCCTTTGAAAGTTAGTAGTTCTAAAAGCAGCTGACCAAAAGCTATGATCCCATTGAGAGGAGAGCCACAGACTCCCTAAGTAGTTGTCAGGATTTCTGTCAGATATTGGGCTGGGAGTGGTGGTACAGCAGGTAACCATCCTTCCAGCCCAGGTGCAACCAGAGGAGGGCACACTGAAGCTAAGGCAAGCCTTGCCTTCCCCAAGTTCAACCTTTGTACTTTCTCCCATTGCACATCAACTCTTCCGAGCAGCCAATAATATAATTACAAATTCAGGCTTTTAAAAAATCAACTCAGGAATGAACATTAATACTATGCCCCAAAGGTGCTGTGGGCCAGGCAATGGCTCCGTTTGTCAGCGTTGGCCGCCATCTCTGTAGAGTGATGTGCCATCGTCTGAATATGTTATTTTCTACTTTCTTCTTTAAAAAAATGAGCATTTTCTTCGAAAGAACAAAACTAAAGAATATGTATAAAATGCTAGACCTACATCATCAAAGAGTCTATCTAAAAAGCTATGAATAATTACTTTCAGCTCCTTGGAAAGATACCCCTCCATCTCTCTACTCTTTACCACCTCTTCCTACACCATGAAATATATTTGCTTTTTAAAATACTTACGCATATCTGACTTAGTAGATATTTTCCAGAATACATCACATCCTGGTAAGGTATTACCAGTAATAAATCTGCATAAAACTCATATTGTTTTCAACGAATCAAATTGCATCTCCATTTAATTGTATTTGTTATCTCTAATTGAATCAAGTTTTTTGTTTACTCTTCTTAATTTTAAAAATAGAGAAATTGAATGGTTTATATCTTTTATAAATCATGATGGTTAAACAATGTTCTTCCCTCAGTTTTCTGAAGCCCTTAATTTTTTTTCTCTGTAGGTCAGTAGCCTGTTCCTACTTAAATGTCTCCTTATCTTGAGCCCGGGGAAATATATGTACATTTATTTATGAATAAGTTCTATGAATTTTTCCCATTTAATATGTTAATAATATGAATGTCTAAGACTTGATATAAAAATCTCTGTATAAAAACTGCTGATAATGTAAGATTATGAAACAGCCATAGACACTTATTCTTATAAATTCTCACAAGAATTGGGTTAATATTCAAATCAGGACAAATTAAACTCAAGAATTTAGGCATCAACAATCAATCCATGAAATATATGTGGGGAGGTTTAAATGAGTTTATAAGCTTTTGCCGAATCTTTTTTTTTTTTTTTACATTTCTTTACTCACTATTTGAGCCTAAATGTTATACCTTCCTCCAAATCTTATATCAGAGAAGTCTTCACACGAGTGGTAGGATTAATTAGTAATAAAAATGAGCCTGGCTGTTTAAAAGAGCCAAGGCTCAGAGGGGGCATTTTCAGGGATGTCTATCTTGATAATCAACATGATGTTTCTAACTGACATCACGTTCTTAACGGGAGCTGCCTGGCATGAGCTGGAGGTCACAGCCTTCCTCATTCTTCTGCCCTCCCCAGGTTGAATCTTATTTCTACTGTACAAATGCAGGTGTGTTCTCTTTCTACAGTGATTTGAGAGGCATCAAAACAGCAGCCTGCTCAAAACATAGCTCCTCCTCCAGTTCACCAGAGAACTGGGTAACTCCATCATTACAATCATTTCATCCGAAGCTCTTTGGAATGTAAATGTCAGCGTAGTAACGCACATGATAGTCCTGCATTTCATGTCAGCATCTCAGCAAAATACAGAACTTCAGATCCCTGTGGAAATCCTTCACAGAACAACGAAATGGTATTTGCGCCTTGGGCTTCGCTATCAATATAAAAGAATCACATAAGGTCCTTTTCTACATCATTTATAAAACTACCATTAGAAACATTCTTTCTGTACTTTGTGCCATAAAGTAACTTTGAGAATGTAATAATAGAGAAGGAAGTCTCTCCCAATAAACTGATAAACTTTCCTTAATCTGATAAGAAAAGCTAAGGTAGTCAGTATCTTTTCTGCCTGGAAGATCAGAGGTCAGTTTTTTGCTCAAATGTCATAAGCATCAAAGTTTCTCTTGTTTAAACTACTTTACCTCTTAATTCTGAACTACATGACTCAGTGTTTGCTTGTTTTTCATTCTTCCTTTAGCTACTTGACTGCATTTTTATCTCTAATGTTAAACGACTGCAAACCATTTCAAGGAGGAAGTAAATACAGTCGATTCTTGTCATTCATGGTAGTTTTATTCTGTGAAGTTACTGCCAACACTGAATCAGCAAACACTGCAGAACTACTTCCAGGGAAAATACAGGGTGAGGTTCCTGGCAGCCTCTAAGTCGCAGTATTTTCACCAAGTGATCAATATATAACCTTGTTTTATGTGTGTTTCTGTTTAAAGACACCTTATTTAATATATATCTTATTGATTCAATGACACGGATATCACAGCTAAGTGCGCCGTAACTAACTCAGGCCTGAAAGAAGTTGATCTACCGCATGGATGTTCTCCGTAAGACATACCACAGCCTTGCTGAGCCTAGGAAACCTCAGACAGCACTTCAGCAATATGCTTGAGAGCCCTTTTAAACGGAAAAACTACCACCTAAAGGCGCAAAAATGAGAAAAATGTGGCACTAAGTAAACTTTGAAAAGGACACTTGTTTACTGTATGAGAACCAAAACCAGAAGGGAGGGTTTCACCGTGATTGACCTCAGCCAGGAACTTGCACAAAATCTTCTCCACTGCATGCCCATCTGTGAATGCCTGCAAAAGCTCCAGGAGCGTTGATTTCTGGTGGCAAATCAATTTCAGCCAGTAGACAAGTTCACAAATACACACTCAGTGAATTGTGAGCACGGACTGGGGGTTTTCCCCAAATTAATACTGTATTATATTTTGGCCAATTAGCACACTGGCAACAATCAGAATATTAAATGATGGAGTAGAAAGGAGGGTCTTCAGGAAACGGAACCTGGGACGCGTCCTTTTTTGATAACCTTGTGGAAATGTGAGAAGGACAGAGGAAAGACAAGACCAGCAGATCCCACAAGCAACCAGGAGTCCCACAAGGGACTCGAGTCCTGGGAAAAGGAGAGGAGACACAAGATGAGGCTAAAAAAGAGATTGCACCAACCTACTTCACAATTTTACTTTTTTTCCTATGTCAGTGACCCTTTTATTATATCCATTATTGCCTAACTAGAGGAATTCAGAGGAACTTTGTTTCTTCCCTGGTAGATTCCCACTCTAAACTCAGAAAAATATACGAGGCTATTTGACCAAGTATTGCAATGCTAATATGTCTGAGGGAAAAGCAGCCTAATACATAATTGGTCAATTTTGGCCAAATTGTTAGTAAAAGTGGTAACATCAGATTCGGAGGGGAGACTCCTCTTTCCAGTGTTGATGATGAAAAATAGCACTAAACCTGGAGCAGCCACTCCCCTCCCCCATACCTTCGTTTTCACAGTGACACCAACACAAAGACACACGCAGGCAAAAGCGGGCAGAAAGGCAGATTGGGAAAGAGTCATGTGAATTTTGTAGGACCAGTAGGAAAGGAGATCAGTCTACTCAGTTTGGATGTTGCACACAGTGAGTTCTTCGGGGATCAACTATGTAAGACGTAGCTCTGAATTAAAGCTGATTAGCTCATGAAGTGAAAATTTGGTCTGATTGTCCGCCTGTATTTGGCTCATCGCCAACACTAATTAACCCTCTTGGATCTTCCACTCCATGAAAATTATTGGAATTATTAGCACCACAGGGCTCTGCAGATATTTTAACTCATAGCTATTTGTCATGGTTTGACGGCTAATTCAACATCTTTTTCCACAGAGTTGTTTCCTGTAGACACTGACACATAGGTAAACCCCTAATTGTACACTGGACTTTACTCACGCCCTCGACTTGGCTCTTGAGGTCACGCCCTTGTTATTTCAGACCCCACCCTGATCACTGTGATACTCCTCCTCTGCTCGCTGAAGCCATCTCTGGGCAACAAAAGGGCTTTTCTAGTTCTGGGCCACGTCTACTTCCTGTCCTTCATTTGGACTGTAGTCCTAAGTCTGTTTGGATGAGTGAGTGGCATACAGATTCCAGCCTATAAGGGATGGTTGCTCTAATATTTGCGGTTTTTTAAAATTATTTTAATCCTGATTATCTGAAAAGGGAGAAAAATGTATAGCTCTAGTTCAGGCAAATTTTATAGAATTTGAGGAAATCTTTATAAGGAGGTTTCATCATTAACATTTTATATTTCAGAAGGATAAAAATAATCATCTTGTTGCCATATGATATTTTAAAGCATCAGAATCAAGGAGACTGAGCTAAAAGTTTGAATGCACCCAATTTCCAAATAAGCCAGTTTGCTCTGCTTTATTTTATGATAGTTTGACATTGGTCCCCTGACCCAGCTGATACGCAGCAGGTGCCTACCAGTGTGACTTAAATGCTCCTGCTATTCTGATTGGTCAGCAGGTGCCACGCCAGTTGGTTAATGTGTTTAATAGCATCCCTGGTCCCTGGGGAATCAGGAGAGGAAACAGGAGACAGAAGTGTAAATACATCCCTGATGCTATTTTTAAAACCACAAAGGCAAGTTCTCCTGTCAGAAGCATCTTCTTAATACAGGGTAGTTTACCACTGCTAAAACAATAAGATGAATTTTACTGAACATCTAAAGTTATAGGTACACTATTGCCACAAACTTTAATAAGTATCAGTGGTACATGGTGCTAATTTATTTTAGTGCCTTCCTGAGCCTCAATCACCAGAAAAAGTTTAAGCAAACTCTAGCCAGGTTGCAGTACTCTCTGACACAATGCCTGGTGACAATGGTGCAAGAAACTGTGAAGGACGGTGATTGACTTTATGGAGGGTTTGAGTTTCAGCTCATTATAAAATAATATCAGTGCATGAATTCATTCAGGCAAGATATTTTTGCCTGAAACTGACAAATCTAGGGTGAAATGTTTAGTTTCAGCAGCCCTCCAAACTAAGAATATTTTTAAATAGGCGTTTTGCTCTTAAAAGTAGAGACAGAAAAAACCTAATGGCAACGAAGTGTTTTGAATCCTGCCCTGACCCGCAGGAAAAGAGGAATTCTAGCTATTCTGTTGATATTTTCTCAGTGGGTTTTTTGTCTTTCTTCATATTATCATGTAAGCTTTGATGGACTTGATAATGTCCTGATTAACTGTTATGCGGAAAAATAATTTGAAAACATCTATAAAAATTTTCTTTCACACACAAAGCTTTACAGAACTCTCTGAGAACTAGTTCAAAAACCTCAAATCCTTAAAAAGAGACTGAAAATTATTTCAGTGAATTTGTCTATGTGTTCTAAAGAAAAAGAAAGAAAAATCCATGCAAATATTGCACATGCAAAGAAAAATGCAAGGAAAAAATCTACAAAATATCTCTAAAAATTTCAGTAGCTATCTGGCCTGGGTTTTCCATATAACGAAATAGTAAGAAACTGCTTACACATTACTTCTTACAAAAAAGTAGGTCAATCATTTCCATGTCAGTTTTCTAAATTTCACTGACTTAAAATTAATTATTGTTTGGAAATAAGCCAAGCACAGACAGAAAACCAGGACTGAACTTTCCCATGATGAACTAGTTAATTTTACTTTAGGGTTATATCTTGAATAGTGGCCTCTGCAATTGGACATTCGACCTACCTTGTTGACAATGCTTCCAAATATGTTTATGTGGCAAATGCTGGACTCCGTTTTGCTTACTATAATTGATAATATGTATTTGTCTCTAAGGAAAATCAAACTGTTATATCTCTTTGTGATTCCTATGAATTGTTGAAAACATCAATTTTGAACCATTTTATTCCATGTAATAGTGTTGTTTTTCCAGGCTAGCAGGCTGGAAATTGAATTGAACAGTATATGGATGTCTTGGTGTTGGGGATTTCTCTAAAATTACCAAGATGTTAACAACCAAGGGATCTTTTGCTATCTGTAAGGTTAACTATTTAGTTTGCAATTGTGGACCAGGACCTGTTTAGAGACACTACAGTTTTTTATGACTCCACCTCTTACATTAGCAGTTGCCTGAGGTTAGCTAAGAAAAATGGCACCATTCCTGATGGAAAAATACTCAGGTGGTTAATATTACTTTGATCTTCAGACTAACCACAGTGTCTGCCAGTTTATCAACTGAGTTTATTTACATATACTTGTAATGTTCACCCTAGAGACAGGAAACCAAGAACTTACAGTCAAGGATACAGAGTTAAGTGTTTTGAACAGTTTTGGTGATCAAGTCTCAAACTCTGTGAAAAGAACAATTCCCTGAGGATGGACTTAAGAGACTCTAGAGAAAGGACATTCTTTGTACAAAGGGACCATATTTTCAGAACAAGGAATATGAGTATCTTTTTAACCTAGAGTCTGCTCTGGTAGTAATGGAAGGTTTTAAATGGTTTCTGCTTCAGAAATTCTTGGCCAGCGAGTCACCATCCACATGGGCCACATTAGCTTTTACTGATAAAAGTTCTTTTGGCCCTAAACTCTTCCCCTACAACTCCATTCTTAAACCTAGAACCTCTAACACTGGGGGTGCCTTTGGATTTTTGTAACAACAAAGCAAACGTTTACCGGGAAGAGTGATTCATTAGCTGTTTTCAGTCACGGCTACTTTAAATCATCAGAAATTAATTCATCAGAAAGATTAGTCAATAAGTCATTGGTTTCCCAGTGTGGGAGCAACAAATTGGTACTAACCACTGTAGAGAATTATCAAAAGAGATAAAAGTCGGCTTTGAGATAAAGTTCTGAGAAAGATCAATTTTACCCATGACTTTTAACTAAAAAGAAAGTTCTTTGCTCTATCTTCAATAAATGTCAAAGAAAAAAGATTCATGGAGACTATCTTTCCTCCATGATAAAACAGACAGGTAATAAAATTACTTGCCCACACAGGACTTTAGAGGCAATAGGGAATATGTGGCCTTATAAAAAGCTTCATTATTTTCAGTTACATAGGAGAAACTGAAGATATATCATGTCTACAAAAAGTCTACAAAAAAGCATCTTTTGTTTCTTCCTTAATAAAACTTCATAGTAAAACCAACCATTGTTAAGAATGCTATGAATTTACTTATAGACACCATTGCTATAGTATAAATGTATTTTTGGAAACCCACCACTGGAATGGATATTATAAAAATACTCATTCTCTTTAATTCTAATATCAACTAACTCCAGGTCAGTTAAACAGGAATACTTTTAAAGGGATTGGAATTAAGTGATATTTGCTGCAAACAAACAAACAAAAATATATTATTCTATATCTAGTCTTCTTGGACTTTTCTTAACTAGTAGTGGATTTGATAAATGCTCCCAGTATCTGGGGGTGCTGGATAATACATCAGGCCAAGAGAATGGCCCTAAATAGATAGAAACTTTTACTTCTGCCTATATATATTCCCTTTTCTTTGGGACTCTGTGGTTTGGGGAAGACCTCGCTGTTGCTTGAGTCACTCAGTTCAATTTTGCCTTTAAATTGTTCCTTGGGCCAATTTTGGCAATCACGTTAAAAGAAACTAGACTCAAAGATTATGGCTAGAACAGGAAAAATGTTTAACCTTCTCTCATCTCTTTTCTATCTTGGCATATAGACAGTATGAATGTCTTGAGATCTCAACAAGTTACATGCAAAAAATTATTTCAAACAGGAAGCAGTTCTAAGAGAAAGTAGAATTTGTGTAAGTGTACCCAGTAAAATGAAAATTATCAAACTTTTGATTTTCTTCCATAATAGCCTAGACTTGAAAATTGGTGCATTCAATGAATGCATTCTTCTGGTGATGATATTTCAAAGCTGAAAATGATGGTGTTTGTTGTCAGTCTTTAATCAAAGGTTTGTAATGTTTACATCAATGCAAATTTTTACCCTTGACTACCATTTCATAATTTACAGTGATCCACAATGTTCATCATAAGTTACAGAACGAGGTTTTTGCAGTAATATTTGTTTTTCTTCATATTTATCATTATACTCACACACAAGTGGGAGTGCCAAAAACAAGAGATGTGTGTCCATAATATTAGCTTACCTATACTCAAACCTCAAACAAGAAGAAAAAACAATGGATATTTCCCAAGAGACTATGAAATATTGATGAATTTACAGAAAGAGATAATCTAGAAGAGTCACAGTTGGATAAGAGCTTAGTAAATAATGTAAGTAACAAATGCTGGGGAACAAAAGGACTAAAGTCAACATGGTTTTAATTAGAAATCTTGACTGGGATATTTGAAGACATGGATTATGTGTCTAGCTCATAGTTGAGTCATTAAAATGTTGTTTAGAATTTTTCCTTCTCCATCTATAATAATCAAAACACACACAAAAAAACTGGGCTACTGGCATATTACAACAAGTTTTTATGGAAAAACACATTTGTTTAGAACTAGATGTCTGAAATGATACATTTGTAACAAAAAGACTTTAAACACCTGAGTCCAGAAGGAACAGAGACAACACCCCAACTGGACAAGCAGGCGTGTAGAATGATCCCCTGCTGATTATATGACAATCAGAAATAACTGTGATGGAGAGTGAGAGGCAGTCAGATGGCTGTATAAAGAATGTTCTTAGATGCAATAAAATATTTCCCAAACTTTTTCAGACAATGAACTGGAAAGAGTATTAACATGGGGAGGGGGATGGAGGGAGAGGGGGAAGAGGAGATGGGAAAGAGAGAACAACTTGCCTTAAACATGGTCAATCACCAGATACATGTTTATAAGTCAATCACTTAATGATATTTTACATACTGTTGGGAATTTCAAAAGTAATCATTACTAAATGATTATTCTTTAATTCTTTTAGAATATGGAGATTACATTTTATTAGGCTTTGGTAAGCGAAGCTTGAGGTTAAAAGCATCATAAATTCAATCACAGCAGAGCTAGAACAAAGGTACTGAGTAAAAGAGAATAGCAGCCAATTTGTTCTTAAATTAATATTGGGCATCAGTTATTCAAACATGATATACCATGACTTCTTAGCATCCCATTTCTAGCTAAAGATTAAATATAGGCCTTTTCATATCATATCCTATTTATTTAAACCTGTTTCAATATGTTTTTAACTCTCAGTTTACAAATACCAGAATATTTTCACTTAAGTGATTTTTTTCCCCCTAAGATATGTTTTGCAGTGTTTGCTTCCTGTATTGTTTCTACTAGAAAACTTGCCTCCAAACCTTGAGAGGAAGCATCTGATAACAGGTACTGCCAACAGGCATTGGAATGATTAAGATCAAAGACTGAACGAGGGAGGGATGGGGCAGAATGGTTTCCGCAAATTCAGTTCACACAAGAAATTAAGAAATTAGCAAATGGGGTGCATTTCTTCTGTGCTTCCCAGTATTGGGAAGAAAATCTCAGAAAACCCGAGGCCTAAGTCAGCCCAAGGGAGCACCTTGGGTCAATATAAGGATATACATTTTTTCAAGCACTAAGAGATGCCTACTTTTTTGTTCCCTCTTTGGAAAATCTAGTTTCGTTCTATATTTCTTTTTTAATATTTTGGCATATCTAGAAACATTTATCAACAGTACATTTTGTTTATGAAAATAGTCTATTTTGAACAATAGTCCATGAGAACTGAGTAACTCTTTTAGTGAACTTCTCCAGCTCCGAGGACCTTGGCTAAGTTAGACGGGACAAATATCATACAAATCAAGTTTGCCTTTCCTAATTATTTTTGTTCCGGTGTCTCCCTCAGGTCAGATTTAATGCACAATTTCATTTCTCTGAGCAAGTTAAGGAGAGAAGTGACAAGAAAACAGATCAGGTTGACCTGATCTAAATGGAAAATACACGTATGGGCTACAGAAAAAAAAAAAAAAAACAAGAAAAAAACTAAAGTAAAACATTGTATTTTTTTCCCCTAAGCCTCTTAAAATGAAATTATCTTCTCTTTTATATGGCTTGTATATTTCTCTTTTTTATTTTCTGTCTGTGCGTGTTTGTGTATACTCATACACAGACATACATCTATATCTACAAATATCTATCCATCTATCTACCTGTCTATCTAAATAGGTAAATAGATACGTAAGTGGAAGAGAGGAAAGAAACAAAGGAAAAAAGGAAGGTAAGGAACTAAACACGAAGCAAGAGTTGCAGGTTACCCAGGTCTAGAGCTAGACAACAGGGATATTAAAATAATCAACCTATTCCCTTCATTTTACACCGGAGAAAATCACGTCTTCAGGACCCAGTGCTGTTCCCACGGCTACAGTCCCCAGCGCAAGCAGCGTCTGATTAATGATGGGCTTCAGAACGGGGTGATTTAAATCCCACCGATTTGTGACACGTATAGCTGCCCTCTCTGAAGTTATTCCCCAGATTATGTGGAGGAATCTTGATATCCTTGGATATAATTTTACCTACTAAAAAAAAACGGTTGTTCTTGCATTTCTGGATATAAAACATTCGGTTTATACGGCAGCTATCAACTTACTTTACTTTGATGTTTTGTTTTTCTTTTTCACAACTGCATTAACTAAACTTTCAGTATTATCTCTTAAGTTTGTGACCTAGAATATCTATGAAATACCAAGGAAAGTGTGTTCTTTCTTGTATTTTTAGGATCACAGTTTTGGAAGACAGGTTGAAGGTCACTTAGTTCAACTTTCCTGTGCAGACTGTCTCTGCCACAAATAAGTCGCGGAGTGGACGTCTCAGTCTTCTCTGACCTTATCCAGTCTTTGTGATGACTTCCCAAGTGGTCCGTCCAGCCTCTCCTTGTGCCCCGCTCCAGTTCCTGCGTTCCACCGTCTAAACTCTTCCGTCAGCTCACTGAGTGCACCAAGCTCTTTCTCAGGAACTCGGCAGCTGCTTTCACTCTGTCTGGATGGTTCTCTCCCAACTGTCCACCTGACTGACTCCCAGACGTCCTTCGAGTCTCCACTGAAACACTATTTCCTCAGGTGGGTCTTCCTGACCAAGCCCACCTTGATTCTTTCCCATCTAAAGAAGCTACCTGCAGTCACAGTAACTTCTCAAATTTCTTTGATTGTAATTTTTTTATTGCTGTCTAAGCCTTCCCATTTTGAACACTGTTTTATGTATAAAGAAGATGAAAGAAAAATAGAATCCACTTTCCCTCACATCCACCAACTTCGTTCAGCGCTTTGTTCTAAACAACACTAGCAGAAGCTTTGGCCCTCCTCAGCATCTTCCCCAGGCGTCAGCCCACTCTAGGTTTTACTCTTTCTCATAAGTACAGCTCATTCAATACCTTTGGGAGTATTTCTAATTATGTGATCCTTTGTTCATCTGTTCTGCAAGCCATTTTCAAAAACTGATTTTATTAGAGCCTCTATGTAGCTTCATGAATTTCTCTAGTGATCTCTCTTTGGAGACTATGTGAAATGCTATTTTCAGAATTTTTTAAAGTTTTTATGAGTTCCTATTTCTAAGAACTCTGTTTTCTATCAAAGTTGCCCATGATTCCAAATTGCCACATGCAATCCTTACATCCCGGTCCTCACCTCACTCTTCATCTTAGCAGCACCCGACACAACTGACCACTCCCTTCTTTCTGAAACACCTCCTGGCCTGGGTTCCATGACGACACTCTCAGGGGCCGGGGGTTCTTTTCACTGGCTCCTTCTACACAAGATCCCTCGATGTTAGAATAAGCCAGAGCTTGGACCTTGGGGCTCTACTTCTTTCTCTCTCTAAAGTCTAAGTGATGTCCTCAAAACCATGTCTCTAAATAGCATCCACAGACTCTTGATTCTCAAATTAAAAAAAAAAAATTCAGTTACGACCTCTCCCAAGTGCTCTAGATTCTTCTTATATCCAAAAGCCCAATCTGACACTCCCATTTGGATGCCTAAGAATACATCATAGATCTTGAAACAAATTCTTCACTTCCCTTTCAAAACTGTGTTTCTCCTGGCTTTATCCATCTTAGGAAGAGCTTCACCATCTACCTACTCTCTTCAGTCTAAAACCTGGTGATCATTTTGGTTCTTTCACTTCTATATCCCCATCCCTTATCTAATTGATCAGCAAGTCCTGTCACCTCTGCCTTCAAATACATCCTAAATTTCTCTACTTCTCTCCAGGACCACTACTGCAACCCTAATCGACGTCACTGTCATCTCTGGTCTACTGGCACAGCCTCTTAACTGACCTCTATTCTACTCCGCACGCCATACAATGCATTCTCCTCCGGGAGGCCAGGGCGATCTTTTAAGAAGCCGGCCTCCTCCGAGGCTTTTCCTGACCACTGAATCACAGAGTGCCACTTCCCTGCCCAGGTCACTCTGTAATTATTTCATACTTTAAAACATTTTAACTAGCACTGAATTTTGTACAATGGTTAACTTAGGTGTCCATCTCCCCAAGCTAAAATGCAGTTCCCACGATGGTAACGTCTATCCCATAGGCTTGGAAGAATACCGAGGTTTGTAGGGTGCTCAGTATTTGCTGAATGAAGTTTCAACAGACAATATCTAAATCATAGTGTCGTCTCCTTTCATGCAGAATGAAAATCAAAAGCCGACACATTTACTAGGATTTTCAAAGCCCTCAGTGAGCTGGCCCCATTATCACCCCACCCCCTTTCAGGTCACCCCATCCCTCCCTCGGCTCCAGGTGTCCAGGCAGGCTTCTTTGCTGTTCCTGGACGATGCCAGGCAAACCCCTGATTGTTGTTCTTTCAGTCTGGAAAGCTCTTCCTCCCCGTAACCACATGGCTCACTCCCTGGCTTCCTTCAGATCCACATTCAAATGTCATCTTCTCAGTGAGACTTTCCCTGGGCATCCGATCTAAAATTTCAACACTCCCTGGGCTGTGTCACTACTGCTTTCTGCGTGCCTCCTCGGATGCACATTCTCCCCTTAGCACTTATCTGTGATGGAGTGCAGATCCAACTGCTCACCTTCCTTACTCTCTGTCTCCCCAGGAAAGGGCAAGCTCTGTGGGATCCGGGAGTTTTGTCCGTTTTTTCCACTTCTGTCCAGACAGAGTCCAGAAGAGGGCTTGATGCTATTAATGAACATTTGTTGAATAAGTGAACAAGAAACTTAAATTCTTTTTCTCAATACGTTCAGTCATTGTTTAGTTAGAAAAGACAACTTACTGAAGGTTTTTTTGGCTATGTGTTAAGCAGCATTTTATTCTCATGACTGGTAATCTAGACAAGTTTCCTTCATTTAAGGAAGGCCCATGAGAAAAGGTTAATATTTAAAGAATATGAATAATGACTGCAAAGGGTGTGAAGTACATTAAATAATTACTCTCAACTCCATTCATGGGGCTTACAGTAGGTTTTTATTATGCTTAGTGGTGTTGCTACTGCCTACTTCCATATAGTAAATGTCAGCTCCATATTACACCTAATAATGAGTGAAAAAATCATTCCTCTTTGGCAGCCGACTCTAGAAACTGACATACCCTTCATGAGAAACATCTGGTTTATCCCGTCTGTTTTTACTGTAATTGTTTTCCTGCAGCTCAGCATTACAATTAGTTGCTCAAGAGCTGAACTATTGGTTAACCTACTCTGATGAATCAACTCAAGAAACTGGATTAATTGTGAGATGAGCTTTATGTGAATAGTTGGTCTGTGTTTCATGCTCTCCTGATACGAAAGACCAAAAAACTAACCAGGAATGTCCCAGGGTGAGGGCCGGTAAGTGCAGGTTTCTGTTCTGCACCACCTGGGGCTGTGGATGATTTCCACTTTTCCAGAAGTACAGTTAAATAAATGAAAAGCAATTTAGAAACCAGTAGAGAATATTAGTATAAGCTGGTGTGTCAAGGAGCTGAGAAGATCAATTATATTAGGGATACCTTCCCTATTGGGTCAAATATTCCTGTTCCCGAAATGGCCTATGAGAGAGCTGTGGTTTGCTTACACTTGACAGATTCCCTTTATTCCTTCTTGGCATCTTTGAGAACAGGCTTATCCAGTTTCATCTGCAATGTTTTGTTCTCCTTTCGAAAGCAAAGATGGTTAACATTTTATGGGCGGTCACTCTCGGTTCTTGAGCAGAAAAGCTTCATTAACATTAAATGATCTGTCAAGACGACCCTATTTTGGCCGTCCCTAAGAATCCCCTCTTGCCTTCAAGAAGGACTGATTTCCTCAAGGTAGAGGATTATGGTAGGAAGCTGTGAAAAATAACTATTTAGGGGGAACAGCACAAGGCAAGTACGGCTCTTACTTCATACTACAATTTGGACTTCATAATAGTAGCTTGAAAATTCAATAAACAAATTCCTGAGGCTATAATGCCGAAGTTAACTTTTCAAATGCAGAACTATATAACCATGCATATAAAAGATATATATTTATATTACTGAAGATGTGTGAATGTAACTAAATATTAAGAACCATAAACATTTTTCTTTGAAACAGAACTAAATGAAAATCCATAGCTATTATTATGTTAAATAATTCTGTTGCTAATAACTCCAAAACTATGTGTTATTCACTTGGGCTTAATTTAATAACGTACTCCCGAAACACCTGGAATGTTATACCCTTAACTTTAGGTCTTGAAATAAAAAGCAGTAACTATGTTCTAGGGGTGCTGACTTGAACCAAACTACACTTTTTTGTAGGAACACAGCCTTTAGCTTTGCTCCGGGACATTTCACTTGCTTCAATAGTTTTCAGATGACTAGATAACGTTGTTCCGGGTGGGAGACTCTCGGAAACCAATTTACTGTGACCACTTGAACCAACACACAGGAACGCACCCTCCGCGCTGCAACCTTCGGGGCAGAATTCAGAAGGAACGGGGTAAAAACCCTGGAAGACACAAATCACCTTTGATTTCTCTGTGGCCGTTTCACGTGAGGACATGCCACGATAGCCCGGCTTCCCTCGCTAAGTGATTGCCCCTTAAGTGAAACTCTAAACGCATGACGATGATGGTGAATTGTTACTCTGGTTGTTTCTGAGGTGCAGATGGAAGGAAGCTGCCAGCGCTGCGCCTGGTCCTTTTTCGATCCTGACCAGCTGTTTGACAGGCACGGACCAAAGCGCGGACAGACAACCAGCCGCTTCCCTGCGGCCGCCCGCGCGCACCTCCCGCCGCAGCCGGATCTCCGCGGGCCCGCGGCCCCGCGCCCCGGCTCACTTCCTTCCCGCGCGGGAGCCGAGCCAGCCCCGGCTGGGTGGGGACACATTCCGGCGGCAGCAGCCCGGCTCCCCCCACTCACCAGCCTGCGCAGTTCGCTGGCGAGAGGTGTCGGGTTTCTGGGGCTTCCTTCCCCTTCCCGCGCGCGCGACCTCCTGGGCTCCGCCACCAGCCACGACCCGGGCTCGGCCTCCCAGGGCGGCCGTCCTGGGGACGGCTCCTGCTCTCGCAACCTGTGGCGCGGGATCGGGCGCACGCCGGCCGGTCCCCGCGCCCGCCCGCGAGCACTGCGAGTGGCCCGACGCGTAGCGCCACCCCCGGGCCCGCCGAGGCGCCGGGATCCGGGAGGTTTGTGTGAGAAGAAGGCGTGTCTCCCGGCCCGGGGCGGGCGGGCGGGCGGCGCTCGCCCTGGGGCTGACTCAAAGGCGCCGGGCTCCGGCTTCAGTTCTCCAAGCGCTGGCAGCCAGCTCATTTTGAGTCCTTGATTTTCGCGTGTGCTCTTTGCTTTCTCTTATTCAGAGAGCCCAGGGCACTGTGAGAAGTGCTTCCGATGCACTGCATTCTCTCCCGGGAGGGGTGGGGAGGTGACAGTCTCATTAACTAGCGAGCGAGCCAGGAACTGGCACTGGGGCGCAGAGAAAGGAAATAAAAGGGGCTGGATGGAAATCCGTGTTTTAAAAGTTAGGATCTATTCATACGAATACGTTAATCAGTGTGAACCACCCTAATCTTTGCCTCCTAAAATCATTTCAGAGATCTGCCGGTTAAGTAGGAGTCCTGTCTATGAAGTCAGAAGTCAGGAGCACACACATTCACTGAGCTGAGCTTTATTAAGTACCTGCTACGTGGCAGACCCTGCTCTAGACACTTTCGATTCATTCGTCCACAACCAAGATCCTGGCTGGCCCTGTTGCGGTCACATTTTCAGACGACTCTGGCATCCCTGGTATACAGCCTGATGGCACAGGTGAAAATCCGAAGTTGAACATATAATAGCAATTGATTTTTTCCCTCTGTGAAGAAAATCAAAAAGTTCCAAATCTGTTGCTTGCATTCATGTTGGTAAACAACAAAGTGATTGCTTAAATTTTCATTGTTTGACCCAGTTCTGACAGGGTGCCTTAGAGACAATCTGGGAGGCACTGCCATTGTCAGCTAGGCATTATCTCCTGGAGAAGTGCTGTGGAAGAGGAGGGGGAAAAAAAGAGCCTAAAACCAAAACCAATTGCAAACAAACAATAGCAAAGCAGTGGAAAAGAAACATGTTGGAGAACATATTTGGTTTCACAGAAATCTTGTCTATTCCATTAGGAAAACACAGACAAATTTCCATTCTCTGTGCCTCAATGTTCTTATCTTGAAAATGGGGATGATAAAATTCTTTCATAGGGTTAGTGTGAATAAACGAGTTCATACCAGCAAAGTACAGAGAACAGTGCCCAGCACAGTGAACTCCATACGTGCATGGGCTCGACTTATTATTTTGTAAGTATATGGAGCACGCATCTACTTCATTCTCCCAAAGTAAGGTCCAGGTCATCAAAATTATTTTTATTTACTAGGAAAAAGCATAGTAGGTTCAGGTTGTAGATTTTCAAAACACATATTCTGGGAATCTATATTTATAGTAAATCTACTCTGCATCCATCAGCAGTATCTATATAACAAGTGTGTGTCTATGGGCCCTGAGAGAGAGAAAAGAAATACATGAACAACTTCAACTTTCTTCCACTGTGTAGCACATTAATTTAAAATGGTTCTCTGCACATGATCTAAAATGGCAATTTGTCTTCTTCACCTAGTTCACGTGTTCACTTCCACTAACCCTAACAGCTATTACTTCCCATGTTCAAGAGCGTTTATAAAGCCCTGTCCCCAGATCATCTCACTTGACTTTCACAGCATTGCTTTGAAAGAAGCAAGGCATCTATTATTTTTATTGTCCCTGTTTTTAAGAATGAAGAAATTGAGGTTCATAAGTCCCGACAATGTGCCCAGAATCACGAAGGTCCATGAATGTAGAACTCAGGTCTGCTGCTCAGGAAGGCAGAGCTCACTGCGCTCAGGACACCGGGCTGCCACCCTCCTGCTTCTGGAAAAAGTGCCTGTCGTGAGGAAGTCTAACACATTTATCTTCTCTTCTCCTCGTCACCCTTCCCCAGATAAGGAAGGAAGTGTGCCAGCGGCCTCGCGGGGTTAACTTGCAGGGACAGCTTTTCTGTAGTCACTTGCCACTGAAGTCCTGCCTTTCAGTTCCGAGGCTCAGAGGCACGAGTGTTACCTGGTGACGCTGCCGACCACTCAAGAGAGGTGGAGCTTTTCCTTCCCAGTGTGAAGAGGGGTCCAAGGAGAAGGCAGGGGGACGACATGAGCGAAATGATTCCTGGCCACTTCATGAAGGCCACTTTGACCGGAAGTAGAGCAGAATAGAAGACCCTGGGGAGCCAGTGAAAACAAGGCGACAGCATCTTGTGTCGTAACAAACATTAAATGCCTTTCTGCGTCTGGAGTTTATGTGGCACAAATCAAGTAGACAATTTCTGTCAACAGGTTTATCATTGAATAAATACAGCATATATAAATATACATGGAAGACTCCTAGTTAGAAACGGTAAATTGACCATGTTTTACCTCCCCTTCCCCGAACTCCTCAGACACAAGAATAAATTAATGTTCTGAATGTTATGAAATCGTAAAGACAACTAAAAGGGAGAAGAGACATCAGGAGACAAAAGAAACTGCTATGGACTGTTTGGAAGAACCTAAGTCAGACAGAGGCTCAGTAATGCTGAGAAGAGGAGGAGTCTGTACACTGCATGCCTCAAGAAAGGGTTATGGGTAAGAAGCAAGACAGTTCTCCCTACATAACTTGGGAAGCTCAGGCCCAGGAGGCAAAAATACCACCATGGAAGGAGGCCAGCTGGTGGGGTGAACCCCAGGGTCTGGTTAGACGTCTGTATACAGAATGCTTGGACCCAAAGTTTCCTTCCCCACTGCCGTGCAAGCAACCAACCATAAGTTCCTCCATCTGCTCAACTCATCCTTCAGGAGACTGGAGGTTTATTTCCTGGAGAAAGTAAACTAGAGTAATTTGTGGTTTAACAAGATGAACTGAACAAATGCATTTTTATTTTGCTGCTGCAGAAAACGAATTAAAAAGAAATGTACATACAAGACAGTAAAAAAAAAACCTCTTGAAATTGAAAATATACTCAAAAATTTAAAAATTTGACAGGTGGGTTATAAGATGAAAAGTTCAGGAGAATAAATTTTTAATTAAGTAATTAATTATCTAAACACACCAAAATGTATCATTCTGATATATTAGAGGCCCAGGAATAAAGAGAAGAACCTAAAACATCTTCTAGAAACATAGAGCAGATCACATACAAAGGAAAGGAATAAAAATTGCTTTGGATTTCTCAAGAGCAATAATGGGCCCATGAATTCTTTAAAATGCCTTTGCATTTTATAAATATAATTATTTTGAAATGAGAATTGTATAGCCAGACAAAATGTCAGCCAAGTGTGATTAAAGATATTTTTAGACATGTAAGAATTCAGAAATGTACTTCCTTTACTGTTTTTAAGGGAGGATCCCCAAACAAGCCTATAAATCAAAAAAGATGTAGAGATGGAACCCAGGAAATGGAGGCCCAACACAGGTGGGTAACAATCGGCCTGGAGGGAAACAAAAGGGAAGATTGCAGTAGAGAAGTCTCCAAAAAAAAAATTATTTACTGTTCACGTACATTTGAAAAATTATTGAGAATGTCTGTGTAGTGGAGGCTGGAAGTGCTCATCCAAGTTCATGTTCTCTTTTTCTTAAGTACCCCACTAGATTTCAATCCTTAGCCCTTTGCCAGAAGGGAGGCATATAACTGAGTTCTAGCCAATGATATGTGGTCAGTAGTGATGCACATCACTTCCAGAACATTCCCATAAAATGACCTATGAGATCCTGCATGCTTTCCCTGTTTCCTTATTAGTATCCAGACACAAAGACTCAGTGAAGAGCTCTGAGACCCTAGAATAAATTACAGCCTCGATATGAAAGAAATTTGTGGCTCTGAATGATTGTGTGGCATAGAAACCCTAGCTGCCACATATTGGACTGTAACATGAGCAAGAAACAAACTTACTCTGAAATAAGCCACTGAGACTTTTTTTTAAATTGTTTGTTAAAGCAGTTAGACTATTTTGACTCTTATAGTTTGAAAGATCATTTGGGAGCATTTATGAATAATTTACAGTAGGTACAAAGTATGCTAACAAGGTGGGAAAAAGGATATTAATAACTCTAGGAAAAACAAAAGGTTATGAGAAAGGAAACATACTGATAATATAGCATTTCATTCAGATGTGAAATTGTAATTATAATCAGAAAATGGAAACACTAACAAGAGAGTAACCATAAACTATGATACAACTGCATGTGGAGGGTGTGCATAGGGAGATGGTATATCTGTGTGCAAAACAACTAAATTCTCAACTATTATAACAGAGTCAAGAAACAATGTGTGAAATTGCCAAATAAACAGTAGGACAAGCAAACCATGTAGAAACATGCAAGTATGTACAATAAAAATCCACTGAAAAAGTCAAATGTTTTCCTGTGGGGATTGAGACTGAGTCTTAGGAGGAGATCTATATTAGTTTATAAGAACTTGAACACCATTTTTTTAAAACTATGAGATATATTACCTTAATAGAAATAATATTAAAGTAGTCTTAAAATATATATAGGGAAGTAAAAGACATTTGTTCAACAGAGAAAACATGACAATTTATTATTAAAGTATTTGCATATATTTTTTGCATAGTAATCTACAAGCAGTGGAGAAAGTGAATCTGGGGTGCAGACTGAAGATAGATTTGAAAGGACTGTACAATCTTTTATTCATTCAACAAACATTTAAGTAACATGTGCCCAATACTTGAGGATGTCAGATGTGGGGTTAAAGCGAAGAACAAAGAGGAAAAATAAAAGGTGTTCTATAAGAAAATGAGTATTTTAAAGCTTTAATCAATAAATACATTTGGTTTCTTCTCTTGTCCTAGGTGATATGAGCCACTGACTTAACTTTTAGGGTAAGATACTGCCTTTCATCTTTCAAAATACTCTTAAAAACTGCCATCTTGTCTCTTGAGTTGAAACCCACGCTGATGAGTTCAGAGGTTTCCTAATTCACCCCACTCCTGGGACTGCAGAAAAGACTTTGCCAGGTAGTCACACACGAGGCTGCCTCCACCCTCCGCTGATCTGCAGTTCATATGATGTATGTCTAATCGCAAATAAAAATCAACTCCTCCCCAGTTTGAGGAAACCCCACAGCATGACTAAAACTCACAAGACTGGACTCCCAGGTCACGCCAGTTTTCCTAACTGCTTTCAACGATGTAATGTCAAGGAATATATATGCCTACGTGAATTATTACTGGCAAATTACTTTAAATGTGTAACACATCAAAACCTATTTTAGGCATCAAAGTGGACTTGCTCACGTAATTATATGTACAGCATCTATTCTATGGTTAGGTTTTAACCTCCCCACTTCTGACTTCCTTTTGCCTCAAGTTTCTTAGAATGTGAAATGGATGTAAACTGGGATATTACATAGAAATTATTTATAAGAGTCTAATTCTTTCTAAGTTAAAGGAAAATTCTATGGGAAGGGGACCAAATGGTATCATGAGTAATGTTTGTATGTAGCCACAGTAGTGTGGTTATGCCATAATTCTGTCTATGGAGAGTATCAGACCCCTTTATAAACTAAGAAATGTTGTAATTACGGACAAAATTACAATTACAAAATTGCTCACGCAATTTATCAGATTGATTAAGGAGAAATAAATTAGTATTAATAAAAACTCAGTAGATAAGAAAGAATGTAATGATAATACATATGCATACACATATAGTTACATATCAACATATATAACTGCATGTGTGAACATAAGTATGGTTACTGACAAGCACATGAAAAATGTAAATGTGTATACGCTTGATGCTAGCTTTATAGCGAGCTACAAAATAAAATGTTATATGAGCCTATCATACAAGTGTAAACAAATGTATGGCGATTCTTTCCATTTTGCCAAAATATGTTATCAAAAAACTTCAAATTGTGACGCCACTCAGGAATAATTAAATCTTTCTTAAATTACTTTGCCTGTGTTTTAACCAATTATTGGGTGATTCGTCCAAGCATCCAAACTAACAGTGAGCCATAACTTAGGACAATGTTTACACATTGTGACTAATTTATAGTAAAGAATTTAGATTATATTTTTTTAAAAGTTATCATTTTAACCCAAATAGGCAACTGCTGTTGATTTACCCTTGAACACATATTTTTAAAAGAACAGTAATTTATGCAACAAAATTTCACAGTATGCTGGACATAAGAATGCTGTTACTCACTGTATCTCTCCTATGAGACTGAACATTTCCCAGAGTTCTTAACTTATTCAGAATAAGTTTCATGAAGTTCTTCAGTGACTAGCTAAAACCGGGTCAGGATAAAGGATCACTGAGGATTGAGATTAACGTCAAGAGTAGGATAGACATGCTGTGTCCTTTCTGCATGAAAATGGTACTATTAACAACACAGAATTTTAGCCCTTCACGCCTCATCTATAGTTTATTAGTACTAAATAATCAAGTCTTATGCCCAAAATGCTTTGCTTAGGGTTAAGTTTGGATTTGGCAGCTACTTTAGTTTTTCACTTATTTGTGTTTGTTTATACCCCAATTTGTTTCAGAAAGATGATAATTTTTTTCTATAACTGCATAAAGTACAGTAAGAAAAATAAAACTGAAATTGATAACATTTTTAAAAACTAGGCAATAAAAATAAGATCCAAATTTACAAAAGAGAATATTCAGATATCCAGCAACCATAAAAAGGTGCTCACCATCATTCGTCATCAGAGAAATGCAAATTAAACCATAATGAGATACAGCTATGCACCTACCAGGATAAGTAAAACAAAATACTAAGTGCTGGTGAGGACGTGGAGCAAATAAAATGTTCACTCGCTGCCAGTGGGTTTGGTTTGACTATCTTGGAAAACTGAACCTGGGCAGAGATATGGCCCACTTTAAATATATGGTTTGTAGAACTCTGTTATGTGTTCACCAGAAGTCATTCACAAGAGCTATTTATCGTAGCTGCAAGCTGAAAAGAACCTAATGTCCATTAATAATAAGAAAAAAAATTAAATTTCAGTGTATTCATAAAATGGAATATTACACATCAGTGAGCATAAAGTATGTCTACCTGCAACATTAGCGAATCTCACAGGCATAATACTGAATGAGAATACCCAGACACAAAGCAATATATCCTCTAGAATTCCTTATATGTAAATTTCAAAGTCAGGCCAAATTAATCTATAGTGTTAGCAGTCAAAACGGTGATAATCTTGTGGGGACTGGAGTCGTGACTGAGAAGAGACATAAGAGGGCCTCTTATGATGTTCTGTTTCTTCATTTGTGTGCTGCCTATGTAGGTACACTTGTTTTGTGAAGTTTATTCAGGCTTATATGTACAACCTGTACACATTTCCATATGCATTTTGTTCAGCAATAAAATTACCTTAAAATGTAAGTTAACAACCAATTAAAATTGAAATGAGATTTAAGGTGAAAAAGAGAATGTGAAAGGATAAAGTCCGAAGTTCGACTAGTACAGAAAAATCTCTTTTCTAACATTAGTTATATTTGTTAGAGACCATGAAGTCAGTATGATTCATTACATCCATGAAAAACAAACATGTTGCTCAAGAGACAAGAGAATTAAGATCTTGCTCCCACGCTCATAAAGAGGAGTCATCTTACATAATGAGCTCTGACTTCCAGAACATCCTGATAGTAAAATACCACAAGGAATTGGGGTGGCCTCTTAAAATGGCCATCAGTGCAGATGGGTGGCATTAATAGTAAACTTGAGTTCAGTAACCGTAAGTAAGTAGCTCTATGGGTAAATGAGGGGCTGGCAAAATGACATTCTTTGCAGGTTTAATCTAATTGAGGAACTGATTTTAGAGTAAGGAACTGATAGGTTTTATCCTCAGTACATAGATTTTGGTAAGTCCTCAGGCAAGTGGACTTGGGGCTGTCTCCCCAGCAGCACTTGGAGAGCAACCATTGCATTGCTGGTTAAATGAGCATCCATGGGCTTCAGCCAATGAGGGCAAGAGTGACATCTTGTTATGAAAGCTGAGAAGCTTGGCATGGGTATGTGTCTGCATAGAAGGGCTCCCTAGTGCTGCTCAAGGTTACACCAAGGGAGGCTCCTCAGCAAGCAGTTTGGGGTCTCCTGTAACACACACATCACGTCCCTGAAGTTCCACTTCGTGGAGCATTAGTGCAATCCTTGGAGGAAAAAAAACAGGACTAAGTGTAACCCATACATTTTCAGTGGAACAATGTTACCTGTAAGTGGGTGAAATTCTTTCTTGCAGAGTGAAATAATCTTACTCTTTTTATGTATAAAACACAGATATACATATAGCACTAAACAGATACGCAGTCTATCTGTGGCATTAAAATTTCATGGTTGGGGGCAGTTATGGGAAAAAAATGATGGAAAAGGCTTCTTGGGTGAGGGGTTGTGTGAAATAAGGGTTAGGAAACACTGATGTAATCAAATGCAAAACACAAAATAATAACAGCTACCCTTCTCCAGCCCCAACTCAGAGAAGTATTCACAGACATTTAAACATTTAAACTGGATCACCATAACCTCACTCAGTATCCTTCAATAGAAATAATTTGTAATATATATTCTCAGGTAAATGAATAAATTAACTCAGTTAAATGTTGGAATATGTCTTATAAAAAGATAAATTTGGTTTTAGAATATTAATATTTTACCTTGGTTATTGTTCTATTAATGTCACTCCTATGCTGGGAAAATAAAAATTGCATTGTACTGCTTAACAATCTTGGTCTTTCTATGATCTGTAGTAGGAGGGGATGGATATAGCTTGCTCAATAAGTGTATCTTGTGGTTGTTAAAAATAAAAAGTAGCCGGAGGGTAATATGCTCTGGAGCACTCGAGTGGAATATCTGCTTGAAATTTATTTTTAAAAATAGCATTTTTTTTTCACTGTAACTGGTGAAACAATGCAAAACCACACAAAGAAAAGTTCCCCCATCCCATTCCATCCTCTGCCCTTGAGTTAATCAAAGGTATTTCCACAAGCTTCTTTATTTCTTCCAGCTTTATTGCGACATAATTGACGTAGGACATTGTGTAAGTTTAAGGTGCACCATGTATTGATTTTATATATGAATATACTGCAAACTGATGACCACAATAAGGTTAGTTAATCACCTCACATAGCAAAAATTTTCTGTGTGCGGTGAGGACTTTTAAAATCTACTCTGTCAGGCAACTTTCAAATACACAATATAGTATTGTTAACTCTATTCACCATACTGTATATGGCATTCCCAGAAACTGAGTCATCTTATAACTGGAAATTCATACCCTTCGACCACCTTCACCATTTCCTCCACCCTCCACCCCCTGCCACTGGCAACTACCAATCTGCTCTCGGTTTCTACAAGTTCGGTTTTTTAGATTCCACATATAAGTGAGATCATAAGTGTCTTTCTCTTTCTGACTTATTTCACTAAGCAGAATGCCCTCTAGTTACATCTATGTTACTGCAAATGGCAGGCCTTCCCTCTTTTATGGCTGAATAATATTCCACTGTGTGTGTATCACGTTTTCTTTATCCATTTTTCCATCGATGGACACTTAAGATTGTTTCCATGTCTTGGCTACTGTAAATAATGCTACAGTGAACATGTCGGCGCAGATATCTCTTCAAGATAGTGATTTCATGTCCTTTGGTCAAACACCCAGAAGTGGAATTGCTGGATCATATGGCAGTCCTATTTTTAATTTACTAAGGAACCTCTATAAATGTTTTCCGTAGTGACTGCAACTATCTGCATTATCACCAACAGGGCACAAGCCTTCCCTTTTCTCCATGTCCTCACCAACACTTGTTATCTCTTGGCTTTTTGATAACAGCCATTCTAATGGGTAAGAGATATTTCACGGTTTCCGTTTCCATGATAATTATCTGATGTTGAGCACTTTTTTCATTTGATTATCTTCCTTGGAAAAATGTCTATTCAGATCCTTTGCCATTTTTAAATCGAATTATTTGTGGGGTTTTTTGTTATTGATTTGTATGAGTTCTTTATATATTTGGATATAAATCCCTTATCAGATATGTGGTTTGCAAATATTTTTTCCCATGCTGTAGCTTGCCTTTTCATTTTGTTGATCGGTTTCTTTTTTTTTTTTTAACATTTTTTTATTGATTTATAATCATTTTACGTTGTTTCAAATTCCAGTGTAGAGCACAATTTTTCAGTTATACATGAACATACATATATTCATTGTCATATTTTTTTCTCTGTGAGCTACCATAAGATCTTGTATATATTTCCCTGTGCTACACAGTATAATCCTGTTTATCTATTCTACATTTTGAAATCCCAGTCTATCCCTTCCCACCCCCACCCCCTTGGCAACCACAAGTCTGTATTCTATGTCTATGAGTCTATTTCTGTTTTGTATTTATGCTTTGTTTGTTTGTTTTAGATTCCACATATGAGCAATCTCATATGGTATTTTCCTTTCTCTTTCTGGCTTACTTCACTTAGAATGACAGTCTCCAGGAGCATCCATGCTGCTGCAAATGGCGTCACGTTGTCAGTTTTTATGGCCGTGTTGATCAGTTTCTTTGCTGTGCGTAGGCTTTTTGGTTTGATGTGGTCTTACCTGTTCTATTTTGCTTCTGCTGCTTGTGCTCTGGATGTCATATCCATAAAATCATCGCCAAGATTGATGTCAAAGAGCTTTTTCCGTGTTTCCTTCTAGGAATTTTATGGTTTCAGGTCTTACGTTTGAGTCTTTAATCCACTCTGAGTTACTTTCGAGTGTTGTAAGATAGGGGTCCAGTTCCATTCTTTTGTGTGTGAACATCCAGTTTTCCCAGCCCCATTTATTGAAGACACTATCATTTTTCTGCTGAGGATTCTTGACTCTGTTTCCAAATACTGGTTGACCATTATATGTATGCACAAGCTTCTTAATGTTCATATACAAGTTTTTTTTTTTTAAAAAAGAATAGTTATATAAATAAATCTGGATCATAAATCCGGGTCTATAATAGCTTTCCCGTTACAATGTCAAAGTTGAGTAGTTGCTGCAACAAAGGAGCAGCTATATGACCCACGAGCTTGAAACACTTAATATCTGACCCTTTACAAAGAAAAGTTTGCTGTCCCCAACAATAGAGCATTTAGTTAAATAAATCCTTGTTCATCCATTTGATGGAAAATTGAATCCATTAATGTGTCATTGTAAAAGAATGTTTAATTAAATGAAAATAGATTCACAACACATATGAACCAAGCAATTTAAAACAATACACAGGCTGAAGTCAGTTTTTGTTCATACACATCTGCATCTGTATCTGTGTCTATACACACACACAGTACTATGTGGGGTGCTTAGAATTGAAGTTGCCCATCGGTCAGAGTCTGATAGGCCCAAGATCCATTTCTGAGCCTACCAATTATGAATTGTGTGGAAACGGGTTAAGTTACCTTGCCTTATTGTTCCATTTCCTTTTTTATAACACTGGAGATGTGCTATCTGTGCAACACAGATAGCTCTCATCCCCTTCCAAAAACTGCTCTGAGGTGAATTAACATAGCATTACCTGTCCCTTACGGTGGTTTAATTATGAAATGAAATGGAAGTTTGAATGTGATGTCTAGCGCAGAGCAAAGCATACTACATTATAAATTCTCCTTCTCCCTCTGCTTCCAACAGACAATAGGAGAGACAAGAAACTCCTATCTTATTATTTCTTTTTCAATAAGCAGATGGAATAGAAAAAGAAGAAAAGAAAACCCCTTTCAAAGCCTGGGACATTCTTCACCACAGTGATAGACAAGGACCACAAAGCCCCAGAGAAAAAAAGGCACAACTGACAGCAACATGAGAAAAGGGTATTAATGTATTTCTATGCCATGACATCTGGTTTCTTCTCTGAATTATGTCAATTAAGGCCATAACTGCAGAGGATGAAAGAGCAACTATGCCTCTTATTTGTTCTCTTCCCCATGCATTGACTTAGAATTATCATTTACATCGAGAAGCAGTAAAATATGTCTTAAGTTATTAGCTTTATTTGCCATTATTTTGTGTATTTATATCATACATATATAGAGATATGCGTATATGTGTACCTATGTGTATACATACATACATAGGGGTAATTTTCCTTACATTAAAGGTTAAATTATTCATTTTATATTTAAACCATTAGAAATAAGAATGTGATTAACAAATGTAATTCCTAAAACATCCTTGTTACTTAATGTGGAGTCACAGAAACTCAAAATCTGAAAGCAATTGTCCAGGTCAGAATTTTCCAGACTCTCCTCCAAGGAATACTGAGTAGGAAGGGTTCTGCAGTCAGTCTGCTTTGGGAAACACTGCTTCTGCTACTGCCTCTTCACATTCACAATGAGGGCAGCAAACACATTAAAGTGTCTGCAGTAATAGAACTCTTCGGTCTAACTGAGCCTGTCTTATCTTAAATAATTTGGCAATGAAAGTTCTTTACTCATAAACTCCTATTTCACATCTCCTAGAAGTATTGTTCCCAGAACATCTGTAAGCCTTCATCTAGTTTAATTCACTCTTTCTATAGATAAGGAAACATAATCATGTATAACAAAAAAGTGCACTCTGCAACTCATAGCCTCAGTTCATTTCTGTTTGCCAGCCATTGAGCTAAATGTTATCCAGATCCTGAAATAATGCTGAATACCTATTTATCTTCCCTCCAGCCCCAAACTCAAAAAATGGCAATGAAAGAATTAAAAAGGTATTAACCCACAGAGACAAGGGTAAGAAAAAGGAGCAACAGATATGTTGGCGTTAGCAAGCAGATGCATGTGTGCTGACTGCCTTAGCAGGGTGGCGGAAACCGCTAAGTCTCCACATGGGGGACACAGAGGAGGACGGCGGATTCACTAGAGACACACAGGACTGCTTAAATATCGTGTGGGTATGAAGCTGACATACAAGGACCGAGTGAACATCGCTATGTACATTCCTCCTCTCCTACCCAAAGTTTAGGAAATGCCTATTTCTGAGTGACTCAGGTGGGTAGTGAAGCACAGGAAGGCTAAAAGAAGAGCAATAAAACAATCTAGATTCTTATGATTATTCATTTTTTTTCATAGGAAATGCATCAGTTTCAAGTAACCGTCACTGACCACTGACTATATAAAAGTGATGGACTAGATTCTGGGGATACAAAGATTATCTCACAGTAAAATTCACATGAAAGCCATGATTCCTGGTCTTAAGAAGTTTACCACTGCAGGGGTTGGGGGATTCATAAAGTTTTGCTGCCTTTTTCAGACATTTATTCAACAGGTATTTAGTGGGCACCTGCAAATTTTGTGAGGTCCCAAGTTTGAATTTCAGAACTATATTAGTTCAAATAAATTCCATAACCACGCTAATCCCTTGTTTCCCCTTTCATATAAAAGGGATAATAATCATGTCATAAGCTGCATGCCTGAAAACACTTTGATAGATATTTCTGATAAATATATAAAAAATCAGAAAACACAGAAGTTCCTGGAATTAAGTTTTGTTCAACCAAATTTATTGGGAGCCTACTAAGCGAGAGGACTTACAACGGAACCCAAAAGTTTAATCTTACCAGAAGTGAACGGGGTACGGGGAAGGGATTACAGATGGGCAGGAGGCCACGTTAGAGGTGACGGATCTATTCACTGTCTTGACTGCAGTGATGGCTTCATGACTAATATTCATGGGTCAAATATATCAAATTATGTACTTTAATTAGGTCCAGTTTATGAATTAAACTTCAATAAAGCTGCTTTAAAAAAAGGAACACAAATATAAAACTAGGCTTAAACCTCAACCCCTTAAAGGGGACACCATCATCTTTATATTGAACACCTCCCCCTCCTACTTTTAACTCCCTCAGTGTGGGGTACATTGTAAGCACTGGTTCTTCTATTTTACATTTTGAAGATGCTGACTTGTTTAAAGATGCTTACATGCATATATGGTATACTTTTGATAATATTTTCAGATCAATATTCTTGCAACTTCAACTTATACAAATGTTGAAAAGTTGGACAGTGAGAAAAATAAGATTATGATTACTTAGATTCTTAATAGTAAAACCAAGGTTTTTAAGCTTTTTAAAAATCAATACAATCCAAAATATCATTATCTGTACATAAATTGGCATGAATGTACTCTACAAAGCAACTGAAGAAAGACAATTTTCTGAGAAATTATTCCTAATGTGGGATCGAGTTAGTAATGTTTACACCTAATTTTTGGATCGTGTCTCATACAGCATGCAGGTAGCCGCTCAACAGACGTGCTGCTGTATTGAAGGGAGTGATTATTTTATAATCAACTATCTACTTAATGAAAGCATTTCTAAGAATGTTTGGCTCCCAACCCTTCGTTTTGACTTTTGTACTAGCTAAGCTTTTACTGCAATAACAGACTACCATAAATCACTCCAATCTGCAGTATCTTAAACCAACGTTTATTCTCTAATTGGGAAAATTTCATTCAAAACATTTTATCATGTATTCATTATGCTAATAACTCTTTCCTTAGGGAAAGTTTTCCTGTGGACCCTGGGTGGCATCACGGCCTTCCTTCTGCCTCCCCTGAGCAATCAATCTGTTCATAGTTCCTGGTCTAGTAAACGCTCTTCTCATTTTTGAGCATGGCTAGATATTAACTAATTACTTTTCATATCTTTATTTTAATTAATTATTTTAATTTTAATTAATATTTCATATTAATTCTGTTATTTTAGTGATGGGGTATTTAACTGCGTATTGATTGAAAACTGGAAGCTTTTAAAGTTATGTATGTGTGTGTGTACACATGATAGTAATTTTACATTTTTGATTGTAGATTGGAAAGAATAAATTGGTTTCATTTGTTCAGTAAAGAACTGAGTGATCAGTCATAATACATATTTTTAAAACAAATTCACTAGTATACTGGCTTTGTTTGAATAGGCTGACGTGTGGTGTCTTTGTTGACGACTGTCAGGAATTTCCAATGTTCCTCACTATCTAGTTCTTCTCTACTTCAGTGTCTGTGAAGATGGACACTTTCCTGCCCTCTGATGTTTGCCTGGGCTATGGGATTGGTTTCAGCCAATGAAATATGGACAGGGTGATGGGTGCTATTCCAGGAGGAAACATTTCAGAGCCAGTGCACACTCTGCCTCGGTGATCACAGAAGCACGGATGGGATCGGAGATGCCAAAAGACCACAGCAGCTGGGAGCGCTGGGCCAGCACGCGGAGGACAGGGACAGCTGCCCCGAATGGGGCGCCCAGACCACACGTGAATAAGAAATAAAACTGCTCAGATACAGGGACTGTTTGTTAACACAGCACGGCTGAACTCATCCAGATGAGTACAAAGAACGTACAGTACCTTAGGAAGTAATCAACGAACAGATTTTAAATACTCATAATGGCATACATAATATGTAACCGACTTTGTTCTTACAGGATACCTTACTTTTATTATGATGGAAACTGGCTTTTGACTAGTTTTTAATCAATGTTTAACACGTAATTAGTGCAAAATTAACTCCTATTTTGAAAGATACAAACAGACTGGGAACAAGAAAAGACCTAAAAGACCAAGCCTTAGCGCCATGCACATCTATGTTCAGAGATAGATGATATCCCTGGAGATGATGAAATGATAAGACGAATGCTAAGGTCTCATTTATTTTCTGAACTGTTTCTTCCCTGTAGTTCAGACATGGTGGTTTTTGCAGTCTGCGTGCTGCCAGCACGGAGCTATCCCATTTCCAGAACTCATCTGTGAGCACAAGTGTCGATGGAGGGCGTGGCAAACTTGGTCGGTTCCCCACTGAGCGCTCAAGAACAAAACTATTACAGCGTCGCCAACAAGACGTTACAGGTGGTGCTTAAATCCCACAAAGGTATCATTACTGATACTCATCCACCAGGAATAAGACGAGCTTGTTTCCACGGCTGGCTGTCAAATGATATGCGTGTTGACAAAGGAAATTTGCTGGTTTTGTCAAAGGCTGGGGGTTAGTGGTGTGAGTCAAGTTATTGTGGTCACCCCTGTAAAGCCCCAAGTTCCTGGGGAGGTTATGTTGTTAGGGCAGAAAGGTGAGGACTTATAAAAGCCTCCTCAACTCTTCTGTGTGTTGCCCATTCCTACGTGAAAAGTTTAACCCTCAAAATAAGGCTTATCCTCAAAGTCAGCACCCATCAACGTGTGGCTTTTCTTTTCTGAATACTGATACTTCACGTGAGGGTGATATCTCAGAGCAGGACAAGAAGAGTTGAATGAAAATGAAATGCCAGTTGATGTAACTAAACCTCAAAAAGTCATTCAGCATTTCAGAATAAGCTTACCATCTTCTATGCAGTGCAATTTGCTCAAACCTACTCACGTTTACTTGTAAGAGATTTAGAATGTTTATTTCTGATTTTGAGCAGGTCGACAGTATTGCTGTGATTAATTTTTTGAATGTTATTTTTGCTAGTTGTTAACAGTTTACACATGGTGTTAAAGACTCATGTTTCTGACCCACTTGACCATCCCAGCTTGATCACAACTAACAAAACATCCTGAAAGCTAATCTATGCTGTTACACATTTGAAAGATGTTTACAAAAATTGCATGTATATAGATCTCAGACATGTATTTACATTCTACATATGTTATCTTCTTTCATAGATTTGAAAATTTCAAAGCCTTTGATTAATATATTGACATTAAATTTTTAACAGTTCTTCCTTCTATTCATTCCTGTGAACATTCATTGTCATTTTCAACCCATATTTATCTTTAAATAAGGCTTTTGTATTGTTTAAGAGTATAATGTAGAGACAGTAAGATTCACCATTTTTGGTGTATAATTTTGTATAAGTTTTGGTAAATGTATTTGGCAAATGTCATTCAGTCACCACTGTCAGATACAGAAAACTTTCATCATCTCAAAAAATTCCTCCATGCTCTCTGACCCCAGCCTTCCAGCAATTACTGATCTGTTTTTTATCCCTTTATTTTTGCCTTTTGAAGAATGTCAAATAAATGGAATCATATGGTAGATAACCTTTCTAGTATGATTTCTTTCACTCAGCTTAATGTGAAAGAGTGGGTTTGGTTTTTTTTTTTTTAATCATACACTGTCATTTCTCAAAATTTGGTTTCTTAATTCATATAACATTAAATATACATTTCTGCCGCACTTTTGTAATCTGATGTTTCTTATCTAGCCATTTCTAATGTAAATTAGAGAGATCAATTTCCTCAAAGTCTGTGGGAACAAATCCCTTTCCACTTCAGTGTCTTTGTTCAGGTTGCTTTCCCCTCCTGAAATACCAAACCCAGCACCTTGACACGTTCAAATCCTTCATGTGTCCCTACAGGATCAGATCAAGTCCTGCCTTCTCAAATAGTTCTCTCTGAAAAATACAGCCTAAAACAAATCCTGTGCTGAATTGATTGGTCATGTAATGCCTGAATTGTTTCAGTTTATTTATGTTTTCTCCCCAGCCAGACTGTAAGGTCTCTGAGAGCAAGGTAAGCTTCTAGCACGAGAAGGATGCATGCTGAGACCTATGACAAAGATCCGCAAAGGAGTCCCTTGAGAATCCCTGCGAAGGCGTGTTGAGGAAGAGCAGGGGGCTGGTACGCCTTCATAAACCAGCCTGCCGGGAGTTCAGGCAGAGCGAGATGCTATCCCAGGTCCCCAGCGAGTGTGCAAAATGAGGAGGATATTTTCTTTTGTGGACGGTATGTTTAGCTGGTACGGCTTTGAGGATCTCATGAAGATTGGTGTTACCACTGCTCACTGACTCACTGGCTGCAGGAACAGTGCTGCTGACTTCTAGTTGTCTTCAGAATTAACAGCTGGAGGGGGAAAGGCAAGTTCCTAACTGAGGAGCAGATGACTGCAAAAGAGTTGTTAAGTGAATACTATTTCTTGATGTCAAGACTGCAGAAAGGAACTTGAAATCTTCTATGAGAGCCATGAGATACAACACCTGGAACTCATTAACCCAAGAAGAGGTCACAGGTCAGTGTTAGTCGTCAATGGCTCCCTCAGAGTCCAGGGAAACTCATATTTCCTTCATGGTGGCGAAGAGCAAGGGATTCAAAACGAAGCCCATAGACACGGCTATGTGACAGTCACATGCTTTCCACTGTAAGAATTTCCAAACTGCAGATACTCTGCACTAGGATCAGCAGTCACATGAATCAGTGATTAAAGAGCCACCGATTCTTAAATGATATGCCTAATGCCTTTATTTCAGTAGAAAATGTATTTCCTACAAATAGGGACAACCAGTGGCTCTCAATACTATTTTATTAAGTAAGCAATTTTACAAACATTTAGGTGAACAAAGCTTAAATATTTTTCAAAATACACAGACTGAGCAGAGACTGTGATAAAACCATGCCCCACCCACCACTGCTTCAGTCCTTGGTCATTTCTCCTGTCTTTGAAAGATGTCTTAGAAATGTGTTCATTTCTCTGCAGATCCATGCAGGTAAATGCACCCTTTTCCCTAACACATTCTCCATGTGTAAGTCACCTTGCAAGTGACTGATGAAAAGAGCATGCCTTTTTAACACCTAACTGACCTAACAGAAAAAGAGACTGAACTAGAGAATCAATATGATGATAATTTTCATTGTGACATAATTCCTAACTTTTGAATTCAGTATAAATTTGATCTCTTAAAAATATGAATGAGAAAGAAGGAGCAGTGCCCCAGAGCATTAGGCAGACTGAGTTTTTTTCATTTGTTATTTGGATACTCCACGCTTGTACACACTTGGAATCAAAGCGACTAGCAAAGCAAGGAGATGAAAGAAGAGATGGCCCCTGGAATCAGTCCTCTCCGCCCCCCGCAAGGTAACACACAATACACTCCGTGTCATAGCAGGCTTCATCTCTCTAGGTAGACGCGGCTTCTGAGCCAAGCAGATGATTCAGATACCAGCACAATCCCCAGTCCTTGACCTAAGGCTGAGCACACTGCTTATCTGTACGGGTTGTCAACATATCTCAAAAACTGTGACTCTCCACCAAGCACAAGATGTGGGCATCGGAAACCAACAAGGAGGCAGCAGCAAAGTGCTCCGTATCTCTGAAGGAAATCCCACAGCTTGCAAGCAAATCAAGTGAACTGAATACATCGTTCAGTTTTATCACAGTGGGTCGTGAGGAAGCATCTAAAGCCGATGCTCTACAACAGAGCAACAAGAGCAACTGAGCACGGAATTTCACGTGTAAGGGGTCTGCCTCAACTTACGAGTAAGAAAGGCATGATTTTGATTTTTACTTATTCAATCCATGCATTTGGGGACCTAAATTAAATTTTCCGATACAGTGAGAAAAAAAAAAATCAGTGCTTTCAGAAGCATTTTTATTACTCAACATGGAATCCAATCTCTTGAACCTTGGTCTTCAATTTAGAAACTTAGTTTCGAACAACTAAAGGTACCTGTTTAGTGAATGTTGAGTCAACCTCGAGATTACATTCAACTCTGTTCATATTTTCTAAGAATGATCTGCCCTTCGTTTTCAGGGCATGTTAGCACCCGATCTCTAAACTCACAATCCCATGCTAGGATTTTCAAGTCAACACTATGGACTGGAGTCTTTTCAGAAAGGGAAGTCTTCAGCCACACTGGGATAAAGTCAAACTACTCACAGATTCTCCAAATGTATAGAGCAAATCATTACCATTTAAGATTGAGAAAATTGCTCTGTGCTTTGGCTAAACCTAGGACAATTAAAGTAGAAAGACATAAATCCATGCAACTGGAGAAAAAGGCAAATGTAAAATTTTACCATTATACAGACACTGATGGGGGAAAAAATGAACCAGAAGGGAAAAGGGTCTGGAACTATAAATGTTTCTATGGTGTTTTCTTGTAGAGCCTTTTGTGGGAATGAATGCCATCGTGACCCCCTCGTCTGCCTAAGTTTTTCCCCTTGCTACCTCTCTGACACTTGTTGAGAATCCTCCTTCCCTGCCCGAAACACCACTTAGAATAAATGCAAGAAGCCAGCACGGTGCCTCATGCACTTGGTAAGGCTTTGTTGCCCACTAGCTGAGATTTTGAGGGAGTCCTTGAATTGAACTGAGACCTCCAGAAAGCCCTCCCTCTCAGCTCTGCCACATCTGCCTCAACACTGCACGCAAACAGCCCATAGCGGTCAAAATCTAAAACAAAACAAAACAAGGAACAAAACCTTCAGATATATGCGAAACAGGTGTCTACATAGTAAGAAGCTCCCATCTGTCCTTCACCCAGAGACCCCACTCAAGTTGGACCTGCTGTCCCAAGAACATCTTTTAGAGCAATAGCATCCAGCGTCGACCGGAACCACGTGTTTCACTCAACTATCACAAATCTTCGATTTTTTTTAATCTAGGATAGCTCCTCAGCCTCTTCGCATCTTCATGAGCCTGACATGCTTGAAGGCGACAAACCAGCTATTCTAGGGAGTGTCTCTCAGTTTGGATTTGTCTGATGTTTCCTCCTTCCCTAACAGTCAAACTTTCATGTAACAGGAGTCTCACAGGGATCCTGTTAAAATGCAGATTCTGATTAATAAGATTATGGTGAGAGTCTTGGTTCTGCATTTCTAACAGACTCCCAGGCCACTGATGGTGCTGACTGCACTCTGATCAAAAAGAGCCCCTAAGACACCCGTGGAGAAGTGGAGGCTATAATCAGGGCTGATTACCCACCACCCCCTTCCTCAGGACGAATCCCACCACCCTTGATGCTTGTTTAATGCTGTCACATCCAGAAGTTCAAGTCTTCCAAAATGATTGACTTCACCACCAGGAATCCCAACCTTCTAGAACTACTGACTTGCCCTATTCCCAAATGAACACCCAGACTTGACCTGACCATCATCTTATGAAAAGTTCCATCATCCTCCCAGTTGTTTAACTCTAAAATCAAGAAGTCATTCTTAATTCTTCTCTCTGGCTCTGCTCCCACAGCCAATCTGGCGACAGGATCTAATTCCAGAACATCCCAAATCTGTTTACTTCTATTTGTCTCTGCTGCTCTTAATGCACTCCATATCACCCTTACCTCCTGCACGACTGAAGTTACTTTCCATCTGGTCTCCCTGCTTCCACTCGTTCCCCTCCCACAGCCACCAGAGAGATCTTTTCAAAATAACATGCCGGGTTCTTCTGCTTAAACACCTCTAGTGCCTACTTACTACATTTAAGAGTGCGCACACACACGCACACAGACACACACACACACACACACACAAACCCAGCTCCTTTCTTTTCTGCAAGGACTTGTGTAACTTCTCTCATCTCACCCTGGTCTACTTGTTTTTGCTCTGACCAGCCATGCTTCATGCTCCTTCTGCCTTGGATAAGCTTCCTCCTGAACACAGTTTGCTACTTCTTACTACTCAGACCTCTGTTCAAAAGCCATCCCCTCTGAGGACCTCCTGACAGACTCATCTGAAACTGCCCCCTTCCCCAATTTCTGTACTTCTGCACCCACTACTTTTATTTTCATCATAAGCATCATCACTGTGTGAAACTATGTTATTTGTAGAAGGAACACTGTGTTATTTTTTGTCTTTGATGTACTTAAGTTCTGATGCCAGATACAACATAAGCTCTCGATAAATATTAGCTGGAAAAAAAGTGAGCGAAAAGAGAATAAACAAATGTTATCCTAAATCAAAATATTTTGGTAAGCAAAGGACTGCCAATGAGAAATTCGTAAGGTATCACTTCTCACACGACTGCTCACCGCCAGGGTAACCTTTCCATATCTGCACATGCTCCATCAACACCGATTTCAGACGGGGAACACCACTGATGTGAGGCCCTTGGACCACTCCAATTACTTAAAGGTTTGTGAAATGACACCAGTCCAATTAGACCCTCTCTTCTTCAGAGTACTGTCCCCGATTCCTGTCACAGATTCTCTTCTGACTTCTCCTGGTTTCAAGAAGGCAAACTGAACCTACAGGCTTCCACTCCCTTTGCCCCATATTTCACTGAAATAACTAAAGAATTTAAACATAAGAAAATATCTACAGCAGTTTAGGAAAAATCCCTCAGCAAGAAACTTGGAGAATGGCAAAAGATAATGGATTTGTCCTGAGAGAATATCTGATCCATGCTGAGCAGTCTATACATCCAGTCAAGAAAAGAAAGGACCCGCTTTGGACATACATGAAGAGGCCCGCTCAACCAGTTCCAGGAGAAAGTCCAGTCTTGGTCACCACATACCAAATGCCAAGGCTGGCACTGAGCCAGTGGGGGAGGGCCGACGGAAAGCCTACGGGAACAATGACTGTGCCCCACACCACTCACTCAGTTCTTCCCAAGCAAAGAAACAGAGGAGGAAACTTGGCTCAGCCCAGGAGTAAAATCCCAGGGTTCTCTCTCTGGAAATGTCTTTCCTAACTCCCACTAATAATTACCACAATCTCCAGTGATACTGTCCGAAGCATCGGAGCAGAGAAAAGGACCCTGTGATCTCTGCTAGGGCCGAGCTTCATTGCATCTTTGATAACCTGGACTCCTGCTTCACTCTTGTGGTCAGCCAGCCAACAGAAATGGAAGCTTTGCTGTTTAGAGAATCCACAATCAATCTTACTTAATGGGAAGGGAGAGGGGCCAGGGCACCCTGATCACTCTTGACCTGTGTATATTCTGAAGGGAAGCCCATCAGCTGTTTCATCTCCATCTCCATCTCCATCCTGGCCCCAAATTCGGGCTCACTCCCAGCCCTTCTCCACACTAAAAACACAGGAGGGGCAGCTTCCTTAGGGACTAGCGCAAAGCTACTGACATAAATGCTGGCTAAGCTCAAATCTTCTACAGGTTTTAACCAATCTTGATCAGAGGTACCAAACTCTAAGGCTGTTTCTCACAGGGGGGCTATTTTTGAGTTCCCTCCTCCCAGAGGAAGTCCGCAACAGTAAAACATTTCCGGTTATCACAACTGGGTGGTAGAGGGCGCACTGCTGGCATCTGTGGGTAAAAGTCAGAGACACAGTGAACCAACCTAACGTTCACTGGACAGCCTTCCAGTTCCCTACAAAGAGTCATCCGATTCAATAGGTCAGTAGTTCAGAGGTTTAGAAATCCTGCTCAAAGGTCAGTGGGTACAGACAGGGAATAGTAAATGTGGAGCTGGCCGTGGACTGCCAGGGCATCACGGGGATGGGAGTGAGTTGGCACACAGCAATATGGGCCCAGTGATGGCAATTTATGAAGAGAGGAAAAGAATCTAGGTTTTTTAATGGGTGATTTATATTGTTGCAAACCAGTTTTACAAGGGGTTTTAGAAATGTTTGAAATCAATGTTATCATGTTGAAAATCAGTCCAAAGTAAAATGCAGGAACAAAACAAATAAAAGAATAAAGCCACTCCATGAGCTGAAATAAAAAAAGCCAGTGGTGAAGATCTGGTCATGGACTGCTGGCTTGTCATCGCAGATTTAGGAATTCATTTATTATACAGGAGCTGACGACAATAACTCAGTTAGGTCTGAGCACCTAGGAGGGCAGACAGCAATTTAAAACTGGGCTTTGGTTTGAGCAATAACTAGAGAAAACGCCCACCAGTGAAAAATATTCATGTAAACAAGAGCTAAATTTAAATAAAATCATATACTTGATAAGATTACAGGTGAAGCTGAAGCAGTATGCAGGGGCCAGATTTTTAACATCTGTAACATGTAACTGTTTCAAATAGATGATGCAAAGAATATGCAGAAGAGTGGAAAAATGCAAACAGGTAAATCTCAAAAGAACTGTAAAAAGTTGCAAAAGATACTCGGTTGCCATGATAATCAAATATATGCAAATAAAAATGAGACAGTTTTCAACATTGGAATTAAAAAGGAAGCACTGTCCCATGCGGCCAGGCAATGGGGAGGGAGAGAGGTACGTGAGTGCACTCTTGGCAGATATAAACTCTTTTTGCAATCTAGAATTTGTATCAAATTTAAAATGTCCACGTTCTTTCATGCACAAGTCCACATCTAAGAAATTACCTGAAGGCAACAATCAAACAGGTGGATACAGATCTACATAGAATTCTGTTCATTGCAACATGGTTTATAATAGCAACTAGCTGGAAATAACCCAAATGTCCACTCATAAAATAAATGATATTAACAATCATCCAGTGGAGTATTATACAGCAGGCAAAAAGAATGAGATGTCCACATGCACGGGGGAGATAGTTTATGATCTTTTTTAAGTAAACAAAAAACTCAAAATAGAATAAATGCATTAAGCACATGGGAGAGCATGAGAGAAATTGAATGGAAGGAGGCTTTGAGAGAAATGTTCTCAATAGTTCATGTTTCTGTTGATTGATTTCTCACTGCTTTGTTTCTGGGTGGTGAGACAGTAGTCATTTATTCTGATTATAAGAAATTGCTGTCTGTATTATCTGTTTTTTCTTATATATATTGCAAATATCTTGCCCTTTTAATAAAAGGGATAAAAGTTGCTATTAAAGCATAACATACTATTACTTTCATGCATAAATTAATCTGAAACGTATATTTAAAGGCAGAATACCCACATATTATACCCTAGGGAGAAACTCAGTGTAGTATTTCTTTATATAAAGTTGTATTTCATGATCTCAAAAACCACTAACGCCAGACTTTACTTATTCTGTTAGCAATCAAGAAAATTCCAGTTGATTTATCTGTCTCTATAAGTCTGAGAAAGGCACCGTTAATTAGCTAAAAAGTGCCATTAAGTTAGAAGAGGAGACATTTTTGGTCCTTGATTATAAATTAGGTGACCGAAACAAAATAAAGGAAAACATATAACTTTACTATATTTTCCCAAAAATTGTAGCATCATCAACTAACATCAATTTGGAAGTAAGTCACAATATTAATTTTTAAAAAAATATGTCTGGCATTATAGAAAGTTTAACTTTTATAACTAGAGCTAAACATAACCTAAAATAAGAAGTCATTTGCAAGCAGAAACCAACTGGCAATAGCAATTTTATTTTTAAATGAAAACTGCCCAGAGAAATTGAACAAAAGATGTTTCCTTATGCAACTAATCCTAGAGTGAGTAAACGTAACTTTGAAAAAAATGTACGTTTTGATCTTCATCTTCCTAACCACTTCTCTTCATCATTTCAATGTTTCTGTAATCTCTTGAATGTCTATAATACATTCCAGAAAATAATATTTTAAAAAATTTTTTCTTGAAATTTGTAAGACTTGGGGGATACACTACATCTAATACCATGAGTGAAAACAACAGAGTCATAAATAAATAATATTATTTAATATTCAAACAACTAGGAAATCTTTGATATTAAAGTCTGAATCATAGACTATAATCTAACATATAACTGAATGTTGGCAACTGAGAAATTCCAAAATACAAGATCCATCAATTCATGGTGAGTAGTACTTTGTAATGTTGTCACTGCTGACAATATTTTTCCTACTTTCTTTGAAGGCTTAACAATGGAAAAACCTCACAGGTGCAGGTTGACATAGAGAGACTTTTCTCTGCCTCGACACTTATCCGAAAGGATTCATCTACTCTGCCACAGCAGGGGTGGTATCAGGATGGAGTCAGAGTAAGCCTGGCTGCCCCACCACCCTGGCTCTCACCTGGGCTCTGCCATTATTAGTTCTTTAATCCTTGCATCTTCATGCTTCTGTTCCATCATCTGCAAAATGAAAGAGTCCTGCAAGCTGACAGCTAAGGTCCCTCCAAGCCCTAAACCTCTGTGGTTCTATGACCAGATCCGGAAATGTGCTTTAACCCTGGGTTCCCTGTAGCCCTCTTTTAGCATCTCTCAGCCTTTGAGGACAACTGCCTGAATGTTCAGCTTGCTCTGAGAGGGACAGTTGTCTCCTGGGCTTCTAATGTTCTTAGGAACTAGGAAATGAATTGCTAAATAACAGAGAGAGGAAATAAGCTCTCAATATGAAACATTAATGGGAAAGATAAGCAGAGAGAACAGAGAAATGGGAAGAGAATTCAGTTGTCAGATTACAGAACAGACCAGTGATCCACACATTAGAGCCAGCAAAGGGAGTTTTAAACAAAATACTCAGCTTTATCTTCATCGATTAAATCAGAATCTTCCAGGATAGGGCTGACATTGAAATTTAAACAGGAATGAAAATAATACGACTGCCAGGTATTTCTCTTGCTCAGCCAGCGCTGAGAATCACAAGATGATGGTGAGAGCGCCATTTGAGAAAGAGAGAAAATAAATCAATGCAGAAATGCTCTTATGCAAACAGATACTTTTAATCTACAAAACCCTCAACTCTTCTCATTTACAAAGAAACCACAAGTCACTCCTTTAATGCATCTACTGGGCACCCAGGGTTGAGAATCTCTAAAGCATAAGGAAGTAAGCAACATTGTAAAATTTGCTTCCTATTAGATTCCAGACCTCAGTCATTGGAAAACAAAGACAGACAGTTGTTTATTTAGCCTGTTACCATACATGAGAAAAGTAAGTTAGACTCAAGTATTTTGAATAAAGAAGGAACGAATTAATGTTTTCACATTTTAAAAAAGCTGTAGATCCCAGTAAACGATTCCAAATTCTTAAAAGCTTGTACACACACTTGCACACTCAAATGCCTGCACATGTTTACATAATTACTTTGCACATATTTTTATGTGGCTGCAAACGTATTTTCTCGATGTCCACAGAGTTGATATTAGTCACATCAGAAATGAGCCAGATGGCTAAAACTCTATATCCCTGGTTCTGAAATGGAGCAAAGACTGCAATGATTCGTTTTAGACTCTGGTGCATTAGAAAAGCCTGTCCCTTCACCCTGCTCAGGACCAAGCACCAAGCAACACAGCTGTTAACACAACCATCACATGGCTACTGTCTTAATTTCAGAGCCATTCGAATGACTGTTTCCTGATGACAGTTTTTTAAACTCAAGGCATAAATTGGGAGAGTCTGAGGACATATTTACACATAGCACTAGTCTCTGGTTGTTTAAAATATCTGGGAAAGAAGATCAGATTTCAAACTTACTATGTTTCACCTATCAATTATTTTCTCAGTCAATCTCCCTATTTTTCCCACTAGAAGCTGGTATGACTGGGTCTGGATGGGGATGCTAAGAACAGTAATAAAGGTGATAATTTAATTAAGAATGTTGAACAGAAGACCAGATTTTGAGGTGTGAATCGCAGAACGGGGGGGTCTCCAGGCTATACATCAACATTATCTACTCAGGCATGTGACAAGCGAGTGACATTACGGCAGCATTACCAATTCTGTAACACTGACCTGAAGTGGAAAACAAAAAGTTTAAAAATCACTCTGAAGCTCAACTTCCTCTGTGAGACAAGGGTGGGAAATCTGGAAAGCTGGTGGCAGGAGGCAGATCAGCATGCCCTGCTGCAGGGAGGAACAGAGGGCTCACTTTGAAAAATAATGCTCATGGTCTCTGCAATAAATACGGACTAGCCAAGAAAGCAGTGAACATCGATGGTAGCAGCCGTGTAATTCAAAGGAAATCGTCATTTGTGCATCGCGAGACAGGACTGCTGGTTGTTTGTTTCTATGTACATTTTGCATTATTTCACACTGAAAGAAGGAACCACAGACACAAACATATCTGGGGGACAGTCCAGACACTGGGTAAAGGACAAAAGGCAATGGACACATTCTGGACACTGCTCCTCTACTTCAAAGGGGGCCACCTCTGCTCATCTCAGCTGATCACTGTCAGGGGACACACTGCCTGGTTTACTCTTCTTTCAAAAGAAGTGGGAAATCAAGATATTTATGTAAACTCTCATTAAAAAAATAGTAAGTTACGCCAATAATTTTTTCAACACTGTATGGATCAAACACATCAATTTGTGACCTTTGCTATAAAACTAGTTTCGTATTTCCAGACTGAGAATTATCCTACGGGTAAGGCTCAAATCTTATTTCTTATCAAAGTGTGACGCTTTTTTTTTTACTCCATCAGAGCTCACACTGGAGCTGGATGCCATTTCCCCATTCCAGCTTAACTAAGTGGAAAAGGTAGTATGCCTTTTGAAACTGCTACTGGAGCACATTTTGATTATCCTCAACTTTTTATTTAATGAAAATTCAGTCCTACTTAAATGTCACTGATAAGGTCACTTGGAAAAATAAGCCAACATTTTCACCCAGCACTCAGAATTGATAGAGCCTTCTAAGAGGGCTAGCGTGTACAATGATGACGAACCTTATATAGTGTTTCTGGGTTCCAGGCTCTACGCTAAGTATTTTGTGTGTATCAATTCATTTAATTCTCATAACAACTACCTCATGTAGGTATTATTTTTATCGTCTCCCTACAGGGAGAGAAACTGAAGCGCTGAGATTTAAGTATCTCATCTAACTTTTCAGACAGCTAGTTAAGTGGCAGAATCAGGGTTTACATCCAAGCAGTTTGGCCCCAGAGTCTAACATCAGTCTCTCTTCCAGGTTTTCATATTAAAAAGTTAACATATATCCAAATGATTGTCCATCTCTATGCGAATCATGAAAACTACAGCAGAATCTCAGACTGTGTGCATTCCTGTAACGCAGTATGTAGGACGTAACTATTCTGTAACTGAACGGACCGCTACAGTGTGCCATTTTCTGAATCTAATACGAATCACTGCGGGTGTTTTCAGTCCAATATGCAACACAAAGAAGACTTTATTACTTTATGGCAACATTTGATTTGCTCACGTGCTGTTGTCATTTCAAATATTTCACAGAATCCTAAGGAATAAAAATTAGAAGGGACACACCATAAAGATAATCTGGTCCAAATTACCCTTAATTGAGAACGTGGGAAAACTAAATGAGAATTAGGACACCTAACTCTCCATTGACCACCAGAACTGAATCAAGATATATGGGATTCCTCTTCCTTGATCACTGATCTAGGTTCCTTTCTTTTTATGTTGCAAACCACATGAAAGAGGGTGTCATTTCCTGACAGAGGAGAATTCTCAGGGGAGGAAGATGAAGAAGAATCAGGTCAAATGGCTTTCCCCAAAGTCTGTTAAACAGTGGAGTTAAAATATTTTAAATCCAAAGGACTCTCTTATTTTTTCTGCTGCATTTTTGTTCAGAGACCCTAGGATATTTCAAATGTCTATTAATTTACCAACTATTTACATTAGGAATTGAGATAGTCTCAATTTTCACATATTAATATCAGAGTTCACTGTTATGTTACTATTTAAAAAGACAACTACTATGTTCTTGACACTGCTGGCATTTTTCAAACCCCTTATGTCCAAATAGTTTACCTTTTATGCTTACTATCAGAACCTTAGAATACCTTCATTTTGTTAGAAATTTATAGAGCAAATTTTAATCTGGTAGTAATCTAGCAGAGGGCGTCACACGTTCCTTGTTATTAGAGAGTATTATCCACTGGAGCATGGAAGACAAATTAATTCTTGCTTTGAATATAAATGATATAGTAATATCAATTACTGTAACAACCAGAGGAAACAAACAAAAGGATTATTTAGAAAACTAGGGTGTAGTGTATACAATTTATCCACTCTTTTACAAACATAAATACATTTCGTTTCTGCTCACTAACACTAGTGTTCATCTAAGTTCCTCTCTCTTAACCTTTGCTCTGTTTGCACAACTGAATAAAGGGGTTTAGACCATTATTCATTTGTCCTCACTTTTGCATCAGTGATGACATAAACAGCCATGTATAGAAATCTATTTGCAGGGAGCAGGAGCAAAGTGAGTGGGTCCTGGTCCACAAAGAGTTGAGGTTTCTTTTTTTTATTTATTGGATGATTTAGATCTCCGTTTATTATGAAATAAAGCTAAAAAATAATGAGAGGGATTTTTAAAAACTTATATGACACAAAAACATCTCCAAGAAAAGCTGAAATTTTTCTTGAAAATTACACCTGCTAAGAATATATGCGAATTGCCTGGCTCTTTGAAAACATCCAGATGTTTATTGAATTTTTATTTTTCCTTCTATATTTTTAATACGCAAGACAGCCTTAATGTGCTTGTCTTCTAGTATCATGCATGATTAAATCGGTGATGGGTTTATGTGGTCAACATCCAAAATAAACTGCAGGACTTTTGCTTTTGTGAGAAACACTAAACATTCAAAGCAATATTTTGATGCCATCTAAAGAAGGCAACCCTTGTTCTCATTTTTAGGGTGTGAAACTGAAGGGAAGATCTTTCTGAACTGGACTAACACAGGAGACAGGCTAGAGAAAAGCTTTAATTCTCTTCTGCTCACTCTTTCTTCTATTGAATATTTATTTTGCATAGCTCGTATTCCATCTTCAATATTGGGACTGAGTTCTTGAGCTACACTGTTCAGCATATTTACTGTACCCTGAAATATTAAAATTGCTCTGGGCATGGTGAATTAAGCAAAGCAAATAAGCCTGAGTCAATTTCTAGTTAATCAATGCACATGAGCACAACAGAACTTTATTAATCTCCGCTGATGCTGAGAGATGTGCTAAAACACTGTTATTCAGTATACAAACACCTTGCAATAAATCTTAAGACCACTTTATCATAGCTGAAGTGCTTTAATTTAATTTAGTTATGAACACACTTACTCCAGTTGTAGCTGTCAAACCTCAAATGTTTCATTTCTAGATAAATATATTTCAGGAATGTTAAAAAATAATTAGTTGAAAAATTAGGTTTCATGGTGATTTTAAATCTCTCAGACTTTTACTATATTAACATTTCAACTGGCGTCAGTCTGTCGAATAACTTAAAGGCTATTCTCTTACATTTCTACCGCAAGTGTTACAGACGCGATATGTGTCTGGATGTGTGTCTAAATGTTACTTAATCAAGTATAAAAAGATGTTATCTAATCTAACCTGGCATTTCAATGGTACTTCAGATGGTACATTCTTCAGACAGCTGTATCGTCTTGCTGATTTGTACATGAAACAGAGTAATGAGTGAGAGTGTCACCAGGGAATCAGGTGCTTTCAGTGAACACCCACTCCAGCCAGACCGAGATCCGCACACAGAGAGGCGAGTGAGAACAGGTCAGGGAGGCAGGAAATGTCAAAAGCAGTTGCTCTTGATGTTGCTTTTTTCCAACTTTGACTTGCTCCAAGTAACTCTGGAAAGACTCAAGGAAAGGAATGTTGGCTTTTTCATAAAGTTGAAGCAAAAATCACATTGTCTGAGGGAGGAGGAACTATTTTGCAGAAGACAAAAATGATGGAAAAGTGGAGGAAGAAGAGTAGAAAACACAAAGGAAGAAGAGAAAGTGGACGAAGAGGAAAAGGAAGAGGCAGATTAGATACAGGAAGTATGGAAAGAGAATGAGTCTTTGGAAAATGTCAATCAAACTGGCATAGGTTTACACCCCATTTCTGATACCTCACTCAGTCAAGCTACTTCATTTGGGGGGCCTCTATAGTCACAACCGTAAGATGGGAAAAAAAATCTATTATTCGTTGATTTGATCTTAGATTTATCATAAATAAGGCACTGGAAGCATGTGCTATAGTAGTGGCCCACAGTGGTTCAAAAACACGCCTTCCATGTTTTCCTTATTATTAGGCAGTATCTACAAAATATGCATTAACGCATTTGAACAACAAATATTTATTGATGACTTCCCACATTCCTGCAACTGAGCAGACAGCAGGGAAGAAAACAAAACCCAAAACCCTCATGAAGCTTATATTCTGATGGGAGAAGATAGCCATAAACAAAATAAATAAATTGACTATACAAATCATTTCCTAAGATGGTATTACCAAGGGAAATACAGGAGAGGAGATAGTCAGTATGGGGAATCAAATTTTTGAAAGAGTGGTCAGGCAAGGTCTCAATGATACAGTGGCATTTTAAGAAGAGATCTGAGAAAGTTGAGAGTAAAGAACATTCCAGTCAAATGGAAAAGCAAGTGCAAAGGTCCTGAGGCAAGGATGTGTCTGTTGATAGACTGAAAAGTCCTTGGTGGAAATTTGGAATTTGGAAATGGCTGGCGGGATGAACAAAGAGGGTAGGAGTAAGGGGTATGGTTAGAAAGGTGGTTGTGGGTAAGAGGGTTTCACCCTGAGTGAGAGAAGCCATCAGAAGGTTTTAAGTGGAGGAGTGGCATAATTTGACATACATTTTAAGAGAATCAATCACTCTGGCTGCTGCACTGAAAATGGGATGGAAAAAACGTAAAGGCCAATGATGCTAGAAATTGGAACTCTGGGGATTATTTGATTCCTTGGCTGCAGCACAAAACCAGATGAGGCATCTCTCCCTTAATCCTCATCACTCCAACTTCTGCCTTGTTGCCTCAGTTAATCACATAACTCCTCAGTCACAGCTTAGCAATTATTTTCTGGAACGTGACCAAATGAGTAAACCATGGCTGACTCCTTACAGATAACTCTCTCAGTCCTCTTGTTCCTGGGAACTGCCCCCCACCCTCCGCTTTTCTTTCTCACGTTTTCACGCGAGCAAACATGTCTGGATAACGTGACTCTGCCTTTGTCACAACTGATTGGTACAGGGTCAGGCACAAGACTCACACTGGTGCAAGGGGCTGCTTCCCAGGGGTATTCGTAATTCTGAGAGCCCAGAGTCTGGCTGTTCTCTTGAGGAGTTGGGCTGCAAGCTTGGAACCTGTTGTGGGCATCCACTTTCCGCTGTGGAGACTGAAGAGGGAGAATCTGGTTTAGAGGGAAATGGAAGAGGAAAGCGCAGACTCAAAGGGCAGCAAGGAGACAGGAGAGCGAGAAAGCAGCTTCCAGGACCTGTGTGTGGTCCACCTTCCTTACTTTCCATTAGACACCCTTGTATCTTCACAGTAAATTGCCTTTTCGATTACTGTGAGCTAGAGGTAGTTACAACTATACGTAATCAGAAAACTTTAACATTAGAACATGGTGTGACAACCAGAGATCTACAGGTACAAGGGTTACTGTGTGCACGTGTATATACATAAATACATAAACATAAAAATGTATCTCCACAGGCTCTGGGAGTAACATTTTAAAGCTGAAAGCAAAATATTTACTGATTCAGCTACCACATTCGAAATACTTTTTAGAAATGGGTACGAGTTGCAAAATCACAGTAGGGGAGGTGATAAAACGCTTTCTTCAAACTCTGAAGGAATGGTGATAATGATAATCATCAGCTTGGTTTGTTTCCAAAAGCAGTTTAAAAATATTATCGTAAGACTCTTATTGCTCTCCTAAGGAACCCCTAACGACCCTGTCACTGCATCAGCTGGTTTTAGTTCTGGTTTTCATATGGGATTCTGAGACAGTATATTCATCTCATCAGTGGAACCGAGGTAAGCACTTCATGGCGTAATTCCAGTTTTTAAAAATACGCTGCCTTAGCTGTCAGTGACCGTTTCCTGAAGTTACAGAAGAGCCAGCATCATTACTACACTGAAAATGGAGCACGTATGAACAGTCTGTTTTACAATCAAATTTAGAGACTCACTGGTGTTTTAACAACAATTTTGAAAATCACTGTAGAGGTTTTCTTGGAATTTATATGACAATCAATGACAAGAAAATGTCAGAATAGCCATAAAGTTGTATCTTAGTGTTGTGTTACACAAGAAGAGAAGTAGGAAGGAGAAGGGTAGGAAGAAGAGTTTCCTGGAGTATTTAAAACACACTAAATTGTTGTTTAAAAAAAGCATCTTCTTACATCTCTTAGCATGGAGGGCAAGGAAAAGACGTACGCTGTTGCTTGAGAATCTGTATGTTTAGACCAAATTTGTATTTGCCCTGAAATAGCAAATAAGCACAAAAATGTTAATACCCTATTGGATTTTTTTTTTTTTTGGATTCAGCTTGTACCAGGGTTAAAAATCTCCATTTATGTTCATGACAGTGGAGATTTTAAAACCGCCTACATTCTTTCTAATGCACTGTTGGAAGACTTCAAAAAGAGAAAAGAAAAGCAGCACAGGGAGATGGTGACCATCTGCAAGCTAAGGAGAGAGAACTCAGAAGAAACCAAGCCTGCTGACACCCGGATCTGGACTTCCCGCACTGTTAGCAAATAAACCCCTGTTATTCAAGCCACCCAGTCTGCGGCATGTCCTATGACAGCCCTAGCAAACTAATGTCGCAGGTCTGAGACAGGACTCAATTACTGCATTTCTAACAAATTCCCAGCGATGCTGAGGCTGCTGGCCCGAAGAACCACACCTTGTGAGCCACGATCCAGTCTTTTCAGCAGCTGGAATGGCTTCCCACTCCCGGACCCTTGCACTTGGCTGTGTGTACATCTCTCTGGCTGTGCTGAACTTGATTTTCACTGTATCCTCATAACAAGAGGCCTCCAACTTGGGATTCTGTCTGTACTGTGCCCCACTGAGCGGTCCTGGTTGCTATGACCAGCTCCCCTCAAGGCTCAGGACCTGAAATTTTCAACGGGAAAATAGAAAAAAATGTTTCATCATGGGTGTTACTTTGTATGTTTCTAAAGCCTACACTTTTGATTTCAATACTATGCAGGGCGGAGTATAACTGAGTGTGTGAGAACTGCGCTGTCAGTAAGATCTTCGGGTGACTTTTATCTTACTCAATGGTGAGAACCAATGCTGAACAATTTTAGAAAAGGATGGAAGAACTGCTATCTAAAACAACCCAGAACGACTTCAGAGCAGCCAGCTAATCCTTGAAGTGTGAAGAGGGTTTACACGTACAGGGAGGAATGAGAAAGAACTTACAGGTTAGCAGAGGCCAACAAAGCAGAGAGGCAAGAACGCACAAGCTTTATCCAGGGACCGTACGCAGACCATCTTCACTGGAAGGAGAATGGAGAGAGGAGAAATAAAGGCAGAAAGCTGGGTTAAACCAGAATGCGACGGCCTGGAATGTAAGATAATGATCATTCTTGCTATAGCTTCTACTTCTTGAGCATTTACTGGAAGCTGTACTGTAAACTCCAGGAGGACAGATTTTCACTCCTAGAACCAAGCACACTGCAAAGCAGGTGCTTAATAAAAGCAGGCGGGATGAAGGAATAAAAAGCCCTATGCCACTTAGTTGGTCTACACTGATAATGTATGCAGGCGGTTTATCTCCTTTTATAGGTTCAGAGAGGTTAATTATTTTGTCCCCGTGTCACAGGTAGGTTTGTATCCAGAGCTGTGTGACTCAAAGACCATTTTCCTTCATCCGTGCTGTGCTCTCTGAGTGAAGGAGTTAAATTCTGATGCTGCAGGAAACAGGGAGACAGGGGAGGATTTTGGTCATACTGAGCAGCCGTTTTGTAGGAAAAAAGTGATGAGTATGGCTTCAAGCGTGTGCAGTTGGCACTGATGGCAGGTTGCTCAAATGCAAATTCTGGAAGCAACTGGAGAAAGGAATCGCAATTACGGCATTAGGAGAAAGAGCATATGGCTTATCGGCCAGAGGTAACCTGCCAGGCCTTCCAACATGAGGCAGAAAATTTTTGAGAGAAAAACTACACATACATTTATCATTCTGAAAAGTCATAAATTGTTATAGCAAATTGGCTTCTTGTACTCTGACTTCTGTAGTAAGTTTTCCTTGTCTTGCCATTTTATATTTTTACCAGAATCAGTAAGCGAAAGTGAGAGCTAGACTGAGAGCAGAAGATGGAAAAGGACAGAGAGGGAGAGAGAGAAAGAGAGGGAGAGGGAGAGAGAGAGAGAAAGAGAGAGAGAGAGAGCCACTCATTATACACAAAGAAGTACTTAAAAACCAAACAGTCAATCCTTAACTATATTTGTGAGGAAACTGGTTTTGATTACATCATGAAGGAAATAAGGAAATACAGTTTGCAATTTAAATCTATCTTTAAGGAGGTAAAAGGGAAAATCAACACAAATAGCGAACAGACTAAAGTTAAAACATAACATTAAAGACAGTTGCACTAAACACAGACAACAGGTTTCTTGGGTACACACACTAATTGTTTAAACAAAAGGTAAGTTATGTCCATGGTCCTTACTAAATTTCTCCAAAATCCTTCCAGTTTTTAGTGGAGAACTTTCCAGCGAACAGAAGCGCAGTTGGAGCACAGACTCGGCAGGCAAGCTGGGCTGCAGAAACACTGCCCTCGTCTCTCACTCTGCAACATGTTTTCACATCCAGGCATTTCTAGTAACGTCTTCCCATCACCACCTGCCCACATCCCCATCACCAACTGATCCATGAGGTCTGCAGTTCTGTGTTTTGAATGATTTCTCTCCTCTCCTTTCTCACCGCTCACCACTGATCGTTTCTGACTACTTTAATAGGTCAGAGCTCATAGCCTTCAACGCCGTAACAATTATTCCACCTTATAAAAGTTACTGTATATTTAAGAATTTCTCTCACTTCTCCCAAAACATATATGAATAAAGAGTACTTCTAAGCACCCTATTTTTATATACGATCTACATTATTGTGATCAGATTTAGTTATTCACCAAATACTCCTTGTGTGACTGATGGGGAGCCAGAATTATTCTAGGCTCTGTGGACACAAAGATAAAAAGACACCAGAGATTTTCACACTCCAAGAGACAGGTGCATAAACGGACAATTGCAGGACAACAGTGAAGACGGCCACATGGCCCCACCCTCTCCGATCCATCCTCCAGGCAGATAAGCAAGTCATCTGTTTTGCTCAAAGGCAGTCACGGCACCTCTCTTCCGGCCTGTCTTTGCTGTGAGTCATTTAACCACAAGAGGTGGAGGTTTCAGGAAACCAAGGGACAGAGACCAGACACTTGAGCTTTACTGGCCCCTGCTGCCTGCAAAGAGCAGGGCCCCGCATTACCCACACACAGCTGGCTGCTCCTGCTCTCTAAAGGGATGGGGCCTGATTTCAGGAATGACTGAGGCCTCAGAGAGGGCTCGGTTCACCTGGTTTTGGGGCGGGATACAGACGCGTGGGAAGAGTAGTGAGTGCGGGGTTCTGCCTGCAGCCGGGCCTTGCCTGTCTGAGCAGGAACTATCCCTAGAAGGGGTGATGCTCTAGCTCGTAGCTGAGACGTCGGGCAACTTTCTTTCCTCACCGGAAACACGGAATGGCCAGTTTCTCTCCATTTTCTAAAAACATTGCAGTCAAGCAAACTCAATTTGTAAATAAATGAGATTTATACCAAGGGATTTGCAAATACTCCACGTTCTGCTCCTTATGCCACAATATGACCTGTTTTCTGATTAAGCAGCACATCAATCTTGGAGTCACATGCTTAAAAGTTATGATCACAGTGTAGTAACTCTGTATCTTTCCCATGAGAAATCATTTGCAGAAATGCCAAAGGGTGTCAGCATCTTCCTACGGCTGCTTCACAGCATCACTATGCCTCTCAGAATCTGGCCCACTGAAAGGCCAGACACTCACCAGGTACATGATGGTGAATGACGGCACCAAGGCTGACCATGCAGTTACGGGTGGTGGGGACATCAGGGAGACATCTGGGGAAGACTAGAAATTGGCTAGGTCACAAGGAGCAGGGGTGATACTCAGGCATTCAGGAAGAGGAGACGGCTGAGCAAAAGCTGTGAGTGAAGGCAGCCTGGATGACATGGGGGCCATTACAAGTAGTTCTTCCAGAGGGTGGTGAGAGAGGAAGATGAAACAGACAAGGGCTAGACTTCAGGGGACACTACAAGTCAGATTCAACTCACCAGAACAGTTATTCTGGGGTGAGACTCTACGTGGTCCACATACAGTAGTGCCATCCTGAAGGCTAGGAAACAGAGCTTGGCAGCTGAAAAAGATGGGAAGAGTTTCTGGATGCTGAAAGGACCACATTATTGCCTGAGGCGGCAGGTCTAGGGGGACAAATCCTTAGAAATTTTTCCTTGGCAATATCATGCCAATGGGATAAAAATTAGGCCAAGAAACTCAGCCTGTTCTCTGGAAGTGTAATGGATGAAATATTGTCAAATTGGCATCAATTCCAGCCTCAAGAAAAAGGTCTGAAGTGCAACTGCTACGTTCCATCAGTTAGCTAATGGGAGCTGGGGGATGTGCCAGACATTGCTTCTGGGCTCTACACAATTTTTGAGACGCTTCATGCTGCCAATCTGATCATGGCCTCCTCAAGGTGGGGGCCGTGCAAAAGGAAAATAGCAGATGCATTTCCAAGCCGAGCCTGCGTGAGAAGCTTTTCTGCCCACTCTAGGGCCAGACCCTTTGAGGAAGCAAAGGACAGAGGCCAGGGTCCTCCCAGGATGCAAGAGCCGTGACTGGCAGCCCCCAGAAGCACACAGGCCTCTTTTGTGTTTATTCATCCGACCTCTGAGCAGACGTTGGCTGTGCATATAGCGTTTCTAAGACACAGAGCTAGGCTCTGGGGATGCAGCAATGAACAAAACACAGGAAGCCTTTGATGATGGGATTTACAAATGAATACAAACCTGTCAGACGGAAGTAAGTTCTAGGGGGGAAAAAAGCAGCACATGAGGGTAAAGAATGGCATGAAGAACACGCTATTTTAGGATCTTGAGCACTTATGAGATAGTGTTTCTTCACTGTAAAATGGAAATGAGAATAGAAATGAACAGTCTCAACTCTTCCAAGTCGTAACGAGAAAGGAGTGCAATGGACTGATGCGAAGCTTTGCAAGCTCTCTGGAATAAGCAAGGAGTTGGGGATCGGCAGCTCACGTTATTACCAAGGGTGAGCCCACGGGACTAGTGCGGTTCTGTCAGATCTCAGAAGTCTGTCAAACGTCCTGTATTCAGTTTTGGTTCCATGCCCCAAAATCCACCTAGCCTTAGTCAGCCGACCCAGTTCATCTCACTGGGTCTCTGCTTTCTCATCCGTTAAAGGAAATAAAATGGCACCTCCCTTGTGGAGTTGTTGGGAGGATTAATGAGATAATACGTTAAGAGTGCTTAGCTCTGAGCGAGTCACGGGTTATAGATGCTCAGCAGAAGTTCTCTACCAACTTAGCAACTTCTTTAGGGAAAATTCCCAGCATGAGAATTAGCCTTTCAGGATTATAATTATTTCTGAATGATAACCTACGATTTTCTTCTGATAGCACTCACTTTTGGGGGGCAGTGGGGAGCAGAGTGTTGGCTCAGAGTAAAGCTAGCAGAGATACCATGCGTGTTCTTCACACACGGCTTCTTGAAAGACATCTCTTTACCATTTGAAGGCGATAATATGTGAGGGAAAAAATAGAAGGTCTGTTTCCTACTACTCAAAAGTTAAATTAATTGACACTTCCTGGCCTTAGGAAGTAGCATATATCCTGCTACTTTATGTATCTTTATCCTTTATGTATCTGTATATCTTCCGCTAGAGTGTGCATTCTCATGTAAGAAATTGTCCTTACTCACGTGTATGTGCAATACCTGAGACAGTGCCTGACAGAGCTAAGTGCTTAGAAGACAAGGTCAATTTGACCAGAGTAGCCTGCTGGAAAGGAATAATTAAACAATAGCCACAGCAACAGAGCAGACGCCTCCATACTGAGCCCCATTTGTACAGAACAGCACTGGGGCTCACCGCCATGGCGATACCCCCTTCCTTTTCCACTGTGGAGCCTCCACATTCTTGGGTAGAATCAGGCCCAAGTCGTATCCACCCTCCATGTAGTCACCGCCTCTGCTCCTTCAGACACGTCCCTAAGGCAGCCTGCATGGATGTGGAGCTTCTGCGTAGGAGGTCCACCCAGGAGCAGCCTTAAAGAGGATGAACATTACTATGCTGAATCCTGGCCCTAGGAACAGGAAAATATTTACCCCTTTAACTGTCTGAATGAAGAAAAACATTCATTTTCTTTTGTGTTTTAGAAAATTATATTTCAAAGCCAATAACTGCTCAATGAAATTCACGACAAAATATGAGATGATCTTTGCCAAGTGAACCAGAAATGACTGGTGAAGAAAGAAGGAAATACAGGCATGACAACTGGTCCACCTGCCTTTTTTTAAGTTCTGCAAATACACTGGATTGGAAATGGAATATAAAAAATCAAGCACAAAATACATGAAAAGAACATGGAATTAAATTATGAAAAAAACTGGTTAAATTCTTCCTGAGAACAAAAGAAGACTGTACAAAGAAATGAGTGAACAAAAGAAAGTAGCAAGAATCGAATGTAGTAAAGCATGTTAGGATGGGACAACATCCCGCTTGGTGCCTATACACAGTCTAAGTATAATAAGTGTATTATACATCCCCAATACACCTTGTCAAGTAAGTGGATGCATACGAAGCATGGCTTACTGAACATGCAACTAATTGAGTATAAAATACATCAAGTATTACTTTACAGTAATTAATAAAAGAGAACTAGGTTTAGGGTAAGGATTTTAACTGTCCTAATTCAGTGTAACTAGTTCAACACAGAACATCTCTTTTTCTCATACTTGATGCCGACTTGAAGTTTGGGTGCATACAACTTTTAAAACGAAAGATCTCGCACATTTTGAATCAAACTGCTGCAGGGAAATAAGGAGAAGCCTAGAGGCCAGTGCAGAATTAAGGATGAGCCACCAAAACATTCTCCCTCCTCCAGCAAAGGAAGGAGAGCTATAATTCCCAGGCTTCACTTGCACACGCTGTTATTCACAGATGAACAAAGCGTGCCACTTTGTTACTCACCCCCTGGGTCCAGAGCACGTAAGCACAGAGAGGAAATGGTCCAAGAACCATTGGCATCCAACCCATAATACATTATGTTACTAAGTATCTGGCATGGCAATTGGCTAGACCTCATCAGCCAGCTGCCAAATGTCATTTAACAAAGTAGTCCCCATCCAGGACCTCTATGTGACTATACTGATAATATTATCACTGGAAGTGAAGAGACACATTCTCTAAAGAAATTCATCATTAGAAATAAATGTGGCAGCTCATCAAAAAGCAAAAGCAAAACAAAGAAATTGAAGAGGAGATTTTAAGTAATCCAGTGCATTTGTGTGGGTTTGCACGTGTGTTAAAGGCTCATAAAGTGAGCCTTTATGGATGATATATTTTTTCTCTTTATTGACCAAATTAGTGACTGGACTTTCCCAACACCACAAATACAACAAATATTTATTCTTGCCAGCAGTCTTCAGGTCACAGTGTCCAAAGTTGCTTGGGTTTTTGTCCATCCTTCTAACTATTTTGGGGAAACTGAGTGAAGATTTTTCCTCAGCCTGGCTTCTTTACAAGTAGAAACATCCTTTGTCAGTTTGCCAAACATGAATCAAATGTGATGTTTTACAGAGAGAGTGGGAGAGTTCCTTCAATGAACTTCTATCTTATTTTGTACGGTCCTCTCGGGCAATCTCACCCTCTACACACACACGCGCGCTCACACTCCTCAGCTGTGAACTTCACCCTGTGATACTCCCTTTCTACTTCTAACCCAGATCTCTCACTTCAACTCCAAATTCACAGGTACTATTGGGCACGTTGAAAATGAAATATGGCCAATATCAAGCTCAGAGTCTCTCTACTCTTGGAAATGTTTACCTCACTCTGACTTCTCTTTATGAGTGGCACACACATGAATACAGTCCCGAGCCAGCCAAGATTCTACGTCATTAAGTACTCCGATGTTCCCTTCCATTTCTAAATTGGTTCCATTTAAAATTAATGTTGATCTTGTACAAAACAACTTGTACAAAACAACTCTCTTTTCAGTCCCCTGTTGGCCCCCCTGGACTGTCACCGCCTTAGCCTGGACTCCTCTGGATGCTCTTCTGCATCCAGTCTCACTGTGCTCATCCACCCTCCATTCTGATTCTGTGCCGATCCTTTAAAACACGTATCTGATGATGTCTAGACACTACTGAAGATTCCTCAGTTTAACAAGAGACAGAACCTAAATGAGGAAAATTAGTGTCTTTGCTCCCAAAATTAATATATAAATTTAATTTAATTTTAATTAGAAACCCAGTAAGATTTTCTGAATAGGATCAAATGATGCTAACATTTATATGGAATGATAAGTGCTCGAGAAAATTTTGAAAAAGAAAATTAAAGAAGGGATAAGTCTTGCCCTTTCTACAGATAGCAGAAAGTACTATAAGGCTGCTATTAAAACACATGGTACTGCATAGGAACAGAGAGATCAACCAATGAAACAGAACCGAGATTCCAGAAACAGATCCCAGAATATAGAAGAATTTAGTATATAATAAAGGCTATATTTTAACACAATGGGGGGGGTAGTTTAAATAGTGTGGCCCAATGGGTTATTTAACTATAAGGAATAGAAACTGGACCCCTGACACACATTATATACAAAAATAGATGCCGCATGAATTAAAAACTTAATTATAATAAATAAAACCATAAAATTATGAAAGAATATCTCAGTAAATACATGTACAACATAGGAGGGAGGAAGACCCTCTTAAGCACAACCAGAAACCCCAATGTTACAAACAAAAAGATACCATATAGAAGGTAAATTTTTTGTATGGCAAAATATACTATTACTAAAACTCATTAGATGAACAATAGATTTGGAGTAAATATTACTATTGCAGAGGACAGAGAAAGAGTTCTCAAAAAATTAATAAGAAAAAAAAAAGTTTAATGGGCAAAGAATAGGAAAAAAGCTATCCCCAAAAGCTCAAATTCAAATTGTGAAGAAATACGAGAAAAGATGCTCTAGCGTCATCATGAGATGGCATCTGACGCCCAATGGACTGTCCGAAACAGAAAAGAACAATATACCACTCAGTACTGGAAAAGTTGTGGAATAAAAGGTGTTCGCATATGTTGCTGGCAGAAATGTGTATTGTTACAGCCTCCTGAGAAAATAATCCAGCAATTTATGAAAATTAAGTCTTTACCCTAGAAATATAAACACAAGTTTTTAAAAATATGTATTTACATGTATGCGTGTGTGTATATATGTATGCATATATATATAAACTGGAGGCAAAGAAAAAACATATAAATAGATGAATAGTGAATTATTAAATAAAAATGGAAAATATGACACATTCACATTTTATGAAGCCTTAAAAATGTAAGTTGATTTGGAGGAATTTCCAAAAGACATTAAGTGAGAAAAGCAAGATGCAGAAACATGAGTCCCTTCTTTTTAAACAATGACGACGCCATCTATGTGTGTCTGTGTGTTGCTACCTAATTGTACGCGATTACATGAACTGTTGAGGAAAGTGTGAAGGCTAGACTAGACCGTTAAATGCTGACGACCCTGAACGGGTAGTCTGGTGATGAGAAACCAGGAGACAAGAGGAAAAGGTGAAACCACACACAGGAAGCCTGCATATGTTCACTTTTAGTATATATGACATTAGTGTAGACTCTGAGTGTAGGAAAGAGAATTTAAAAGTTCTCAGTGGTTCTTTATTGGCTTCAGGCAATAATTTATTTCAATTTAAAAACTGTTTGTCATTCAAGGCTCTTCCTTACATGATCCTCACCTTTTATTCCAGCCTCATAGCCCTACGTTTCCACAAACACCTTCACGCTTTGGCCTCAGGGAATATTCCTCCATTCCTGTAACATACGCCGTTCTCTCACCCTGTCTTTTCTTTGGACTTGCTGCTATAAAGAGTTCCTGTTTAACTACTGATGAATTTCTACTCATCCCTCAACGTGAGCGCAAGTTTCACCTCGTCCAGGGTGTCCGTCCAGTCCCTATGCACCTGCCTTGTCTTTACTCTGCTCTGGCTCCTACTGGGCAACACTGGGATTGTGACTCGCCTGTCTTCCTTCTCCATGTCTCTATTGGCCTGGAATTCTTGGAAGGAAGGACTGTCTCTTATCTATCATTATACCCCTGATCATCATTTACTCTTCCCACCGGCTCCCTCAAAACAGGAACTCCCTGAAATGACTCTAGGTTACTATTACGGGGTTAAACATTTCCTTACAATCTGATTACCTCACTGGAGATAAGGCTGAGCTTGCTGCGTTCCACACAATAGGCAAAGCTCAATCAAACAGTAAGAGCAACATTCTGCCTGCAGAGGGTGGCGCTTGTGGTTATTTTGTGTGCTCTCTGGTGAATTGTAGGAAACAGGAGAAAGAACCCACGTCTGACTTCAGCTGGTTGAGGACTGACCGAATGGAATGAAACGAGCGTACATTAAATAAGATAAAAATGGAAGATAAACAACACTCACTGGGTTCATAGTATTCAGGGTCATTATCTAAAACACAAAAGTACAATGATTGCCTAATTGTGTTTGTGAACATCTTGATACAAACAGTTTCTACCTATGCTATTTTTAGTTGTATCTTGTTTTAAAGACCATTAATCAGTCACCCACACTGGTGGTTCTCTCCAAAATACGGGGAGTCAAATAGCTGCTATAACCAAACGTCCTCACAGCCATTATCTTCCCAGAGAACTATCACGTGACCTCTAATCATGTAGTTAGAACAGCGGGGCGACTCCTGAAAAGTCAACACTGCTTACTGCACATCAGCGTGAGCCACTGGGTAAGCCTCGGTTGTGTGTGCGGCCATTTGCCCTTCCAGATTATTTACCCACGTGGGAACCTGCCTGGGGAGTATTCGAGCAAACATCGCAGAGAGGAAACGGAGGAAGTGGTTTAGTGTTTCATTTCCTTTAAGCAATATGTTAAAAGTGCAGGATAAAAGAAAAAAGAATCTTTGGCTTCCAGGATGGGAAAAATCTTTGTGCTAGACTAAAGTTTTCCCACCTTCTCTGTTTGAGTCTAGAGTCCAAATTTGTATTCATTCACAAACTACGCAAATTGGACAGTCTTCAAAAGTTCCTTGTCAGCTGTGGCCAAATGCCTACGTTCTTGGCATTTGGCACAATTAAAAGAAGTGCCAAAAATGAACCAGTAGCAACCTTCTAAAGAAGCCATTAAGGAAGTCACATTACGATGCATTCGTGATGATTTAGCTCTGTGATTCACATTAAAAATTCCCTCGGCAGGCATTGCTTCTTTACTTCAGAACGAGTAGTAACTGAAATGCCATTTCAAAACTAACAAGCTGAGTTTATCATCTCTGGGGAACCAGCGATCTACCAGAGGGGATATGAAATGTAAATATGCCAGTCACCTGCACATCCCTCATTAGAGCTTTCTAGCATTCCATGTCCTGTGTCAATGTCTTGACACACATTTCAAGGATTTGTACGCAGAGGCAAGACACAACTAAAATGTAAAAAAACCTCACTACAAAAACATAAACACTTAGACCAGAGATATATTTTAGCACTAATTCAATCTAATCCCTTCATTTTATAAACGGAAAAATACAAAGTAGACACATTAAATTACCTGCTCAAATCGTAGGGCAGTTGTGGGTAAAGCCAAGAATGGAATCCAGTTCTCCCAAATCTAAATCTGGTGCTCTTTGTCCATACCTGACGGCATTCACTCAATCAGCTAAACAACCTGCATGTGGTAAATCTACAAGGTCATCGTTGCCCTTTCACTCTCCAATAATATCCCCATTTGTAATGTTCCAATGTTGCTTCGCTTTGCATTTGTTTTTTATTATTATTTGCTGCTTTTGATAATTTCTGAAGGGTTTACCATGAAGATGATAAAGTAATGAAATGGAATAAAGACATGTGTTCCTTCATGCAGCTATTACAAGTCTGCAACTGAACTCCAGACATTTGTAGGTTTGCTGAGTCTTAAATTGGCAATTCCAGAGGTGTGACTATCGAGCACTAATTATAAAAATGTGCCACAACAAAAATATTGGTGCTTTGTATTTAAACAAATTATAGTTCCTGCTAGAAGAACTTAGTCTTCTAGCATATTAAAGGATTTGAGAAGCCTTGCTGTAAATAAACTAGCCTAATTTCATTTAACCCATTATCTCTCAAAGATATTTGAATATGGAAGCTCGTGTGTGTGTGTGTGTGTGTGTGCGCCTAAACATCATTTTTTAACAGAACTAATCTTTTATAGAACAAACCTTAGTAAGTTGCCTTGTCACAATGAGCAATGGAATGTGGGCTAGCATCTCATCCTTCAATTCTTCATCTTATCGAAAAATATCTGCAAAGTGTTTCCTGTAGGCAGCTCATTATACAGAGGAGGTAGGTGTAGGGAGACGAGAGGGAGAAAGAGATGTAGGAAGTTAATAAGACTAGAACTTTTGAGTTTATAATTTCATGATGTACAGGCAAGACACACACACACAAGTAAGCAAAATCATAAGGCAGCGAATAATTCAGCGTCCAGCATCCCCATCAGGCACAGATGAAGCCATTAGGATTTTCAGCTTGAGTTCAACTGGGACAAAGCACATTTAAATTAGACCCTGAAGTATATGCAGGAAGGATTTTGTCTTGCACACACACAAAAAAGTGCCTTGATCAATACATGTTTGCTTAACAAACCAAGGACATTCTGGGCTGAGAAGCAGCATAAACAGTATCTTGAAATCAAACTGAATGTAATGTTTTAGTCATGGAAAAGTGAAGAATCTAGGTTGCTTGGAGTGGGGGTGGGTGGGCATTGTGCTGGCGGGGAAAGGAAATTAAGATTAAAGGGGCAGGATAGGTGCTGAATTTTAAAATCTTTATTCTGATGAAAATTCAAGAGTCTTCCTGAAGTTGCAGGTCTTTTCTTATTCACCCTTAGCATCTTGCACGTAGCCTGGGTATGAAAGAGGCATTTAAAAGACATTAGTTAGCAGGGAGGGTATAGCTCAGTTGGTAGAGTGCTTGCTTTGCATGCATAAGGTCCTGGGTTCAATCCCCTGTATCTCCATTAAAATAATAAGTAAATAAATAAGAACCTAATTACCTCTCCCCAAAATTAAAAAGTAAATAATTAATAAAAGATTTTAGTTAGTGAAAAGAAGAGATGAATGGATAAAAAGTACAATGGAGAACAGCTGGAGGGTTTCTGCTTGGAAAGTAAGATGACCCAGCAGTCTTCTGAAAACAAATCTGGTTGGTGATGTTTGAAGTGCTCTGGGGTAGTGGCATGTCACAAATCGTAGACATCCATTAGAAGACAAAGGTAGACGTTTAGGACAAGTGTCTAGCCTGGAGTGGACATACCTGAAATGCATTTTGAAGAAAGAATCAATAAGCCCAAAGAGCAACTAAATAAAAAGAAAAGAAAACAAAAGGGATGGTTTAAAAAAAAAACAGCCAATTTTAACTTTAAGGGGGTGTCATTAACAGACAAAGGAAAACTCCAAAGAAGAGCGGACTTTGAAGAGGGACTGAATGCTGAGGTATGACGGCTAATACCCAAGGGGAGACGGTCAGGCACCTCAATGGTGACCTTGGAAAGCACAACTACTCCAAAACACACCCAGCCCTCTCGGCTCATTTTCCAGGTGAGGTATGGATGTGATTACTATCACCTCTTCTTTTCAGGTGAGAAAAGTGTGTGGCAGGAATACCAGGTTTTGCTCTAAACACACATACTCAGCAGGGAGCGTAGCCAAAACATTAACCCCTGTCTCCTGATTTTATATCCAACATCTTTTACAGCATTCCGTATCAGGAGACTTAGATTGAGAGACACTGTCTGGTCAGAGATAGAGATTTGAAATCTCCCCACACACACATGATGGAATAGTGAAAGCAGTACTGGTTCCCTGAGGGCTGAGTTCAGTTTGATGAGCTTTAATGAGGTGCCTGGTATGTGCCCGGTCCTCCATCAGGGGAACGGGAAGACAATACGCGCAGGGTGAAGGGCTTACACGAGAGAAAGCTAAGAGGAATCAATAAACAAGGCGAGTTAAATATAAACCAAATTAACTACTGTTTCATGAGTGCCCACTACGTGCAAATCAGGGCATGGCTGAGGGACCAAGGAGAATGCGCTAATGAGAAGGTGCAACGTTTCGTAAGTTAAGGCTGCGGAAGAGGGATGGCTTCATTAGAGGTGACCAACGCCACAACCAGGGGGTGAGGACTTGGGAGCTTTATCCCTTCTCAATAGTATTTCCTTCCAGGCAAAACAAGAGTGAAAAACAGTCTCAATCAATCTTTCTCATTCATCCAGTTTGCCAGTTTCTACTAGGACCAGACTCGTGCTGCAGTCCTGGACTGAGTATGGAGGTTTAGTACTTAATGGGTGGGGCCAAGGGAAAGGAAGCAAATGATGCATAAGGATTTAAGGGCAAAAGCCTGAGTCAAAGGTTTTCAAATATACTTGAATAACGGAGACTCCTCGTACCCATTTCTCTCTCCATCAAACAGATTTAGAGAAATCAAATAGCATAGAGGATATTTCAGTCTGCCGCCTACTTTTCCAGGCTTCTTTCCCACTGAAGCTGGAGGGACTGCACATTTGCCAAATCAGTGCATTAATATGCAGCAAGGTATAGTATCATTTGCTGTCCGTGCGGTACATTCTGATCATCTCCACCAACCAAAATCCCGCATACCTTCATAGCTTGGCTCAGATTCCGTCTCCCCAGGATGCCTTTCCTGAATGCCTTTGCCTGAAATGACTTCTCCCTTCCTGGCCTCTTTAGCACTTTGTTTTTGGACGGGCACTTTGTGTTTTGTGTCACTCACTGATCCGTATTGTGCCTGTTCAAAAAGCATCATCCATAAGACTATCAAGTCACTGAAATATTTTAAATGCCTAAAATAACATCACACACAGTATATGAACCACGGTACTTTCACTTCAGAGACTTCCCATTACCCTCACTTACATTTTTGTATGTATTATTTACCCTTTTAAGTTTTACGTTCCCTGAGGGCAAGGACCAAGTTTTATGGATCAAAATATTCATCAAAGCACTGAGCTTAGAGACTCCATAAATACTTGATGGATGGATGAGTTAATTAAGTAGGAAAAAAATGTGAAGGAAAGTAACTTTCTTTAGTGTAAGTATTTATTCCTCCCTGCCTGGGTATGCTGTGACACATGTTGCAGGGCACACGGTGTGGGCACGTGCGTGTGCAGAAACAGTTCAGATCCCCACCCACATAGTCTACAGACTAGAGGAAGGAGCCATATAATATAGGAATAAAATACTTGTCAAAGAGTGACACATACTAGAAAGACTAATAAAGCAGGGAAGAAGGACACGGAGTGGGCAAGGGGAGGAGGGAGACAGGCAATTTTAAATAAGATGATCAGGGAAGACCTCGGGAAGGAAGTAACCTCTGAGTAGAGCATCCAAGGAGATGACTGGGCGAGCCATGCACGTCTCTGACAGAAGACTGTGCCCAAGTGGGAAGTCTCAGGAGGGAGTATGCCTTTGGTTGTTTAAGCAGTAGCAAAGAGGCTACTGTGACTGAAGCAGAGTAAGCAGAGAGGAGAAGGAAGTAAGGTTAGACTGTAAGGGAATGTAATGGTTTCCCTGGGCAGCCACAACCAATTATCGCTAACTGTGTGGCCTTAACAACAGAACTTCAACAGAAGTCCAAAATCCAGGTGTGGGCAGGATTGGCTCCTTCTGGAGACTCTGAGCAAGAGACCATCCCACTGCCTCTCTCTTAGCCTCTGGTGGTTGTTGGCAATCCTTGGCAGCCCTTGCAGATGCACTGGCTTATAGATGCTTTGCTCCAATGTCTACCTCCATCTTCACACTTCCTTCTTCTCTGTGTTTCTGTGGCTTCTTTTTTATCTCTTACATGAACACTTTCACTGGATTTAGGACCCACCCTAATCCAATATGGTCTCATCTTGATCATTACCTTAATTACATCTGCAAAGACCTTATTCCAAATCAGGCCACGTTCCGAGGCTCCGGGTGGCCACGAATCTGGGCCATGTTCTAAAGCTCTGGGTAGGCATCTGTGGGATCATGTCTCTTGAGCTGGTTACAGTGGATGTGGTGAGAAGTGGTCCCATTAGATCTATTTTTAATTGGGCCAGTGGGATGTTGTGACACATAGGAGTTTTGACTTACAGGTTTTTCTTCTTCACTGCTTTAAAAATAAGAGAAGCATTGGTTTTGGAAAAGAAGAAGTTATGTTGCACCCCAGTAGTTGTTACTGCCTACTTGGGTCTGCTGTGAATACGGAATAAACCCAAATGATGGTTTACAAACAGCTGAATGTAGGCAGACGAAGTAGGGTTCTTTTCCAGTTTTAATATTTGGTGTTTCTTATTAAGTATATCTATGATTGTATTTTGTTGCAATTCAAATAGAGCAAAACTCTAAAGATAAATTGTTCTAAGGACAGGAAATATATTCACATGGCAATAATGGAGAAATGTATCACATTTATTATGCAAACCTCAGAACCAAAACAACTCTATATTCTGATTCACTGAATCTATTTGAATGGAGATATTTCTCTTTGGGAAAGGAAACTGATCTCACTCATCTGAGAAGAAAGCAAAGACTTGCATGTTAAAGAGTCTTAGGAGTTAAGCTCAGCTGGAAAAATAATAATGAGAATCAACAGGAACTTCTGAGTGCCTTGGTAACAGTTTCAGCCGAAATCCTGATTTAGTTTCCAAGTTATGACCTCAGGGAGACAGGACATGCAGGGAGAAAAAGGAAATGAAATACCATAAATTGCCCTCATTGTGATGTCAGGTTCTCAAGCAAATTCCTTGATATTCAGTACAAAATAAAGACCAAGCATGCCCCTTAGTTAACAAATGCCTCTCCATGGACCTTTCCCGCTGACTCAACAGTGGTCTCCTGTTACTTGTTATCTAAGGAGTAGTCTCCCACTTTCTAAAACTGGCATTCAGTCGAACTCTCGTACTTTCTCCTCCATCTGTAAGAGAACCAGGACTCCAGTTTAAGCCACTCAGTGTCTCTCTAAACGCGGTGTCCTCTTGACTGTCTTCAGGCTCTGCCCGCCTACCTGAGGAGGGCACCATCCCGCTCAAAGTTCTTCAGGGTTTTGTTCTTTTTTTTCTTAGTTAGAAATATCTTTATTAATAATAAAGTATTATTTTGTACACCAGAAATTAACACAACATTGTAAATGGACTGGAGGCCAATAAAAAAAAGCACTGTTAAACATTTCACCACATTCATTATAGTATGGCTTCCTTCCACTGAAAAAATACTGAGCTGAAGTCAGCTGCTGGTATTTGCAAGCAGCCCTGTGTCATTCGGTGATTACATCAGCGTGGTGTACACAACTTTTATCTCACTGGTTTTCGAGTATCTTGCTGTTTTTCCCTATTTCCTATTTACAAGTATTTAAAAGTACTAATACTTGTAAACAAGTACCTATTTACATGTATTTACAAGTCCTAATACAGAGGTAATTACTTGCAAAAAAAACTTAAGAGGATCATGTCTTTGTTAACTAGAAATTACAACTTTTTGTGCATTACTTGTTGCCATGCAGATTATGTTGTAAATGACTGGGTCATATTTCATACTTGCATAAGCAGACAATTATATGTGCAAATGTTAAGGGTCATCCGTAAGAAGATTTGCCACAAAGCCAAAGAGGCATAAATTTCAGGCCTCTCTACTTGTGTGGGATAATCAAAAGGTCATATATTTTTGCTAAATTTACAAAAACAGGATATTTTAACTGCATTGGTTAATTTAAGAACACTATTCATTTCCATTCTGACTTTTCTTCTGTCATATTTCCTCTCATCTCAAACATCAGTCTCTCAGTGGCCATGAGAATTTCAGGTACCTGGCCGGCTAAGGGAATGTTGAGCTGAAAATCACCATTCTAACCATAATTTTGACAGTCTGAATATTTACAAACTCCTGACTTAGTATACATGAAAAGTAGCTTCATTTATCTCTTTAACAGCATGTATTAAAGATCTGAGAGAAAATTCAGATTAAAAAATTAACTGAAGATTAAACAAAAGTGATAATGATCAGTGATGAAACCAATCCAGTGTCAACAAGAGGTTGCAACAGAAACATCTTATGAAAATTATCTGTCAAAAGCAGTAATTTATTAGAAGAAGGAAATATGTTCTAAAGAGAAGTAACGAATCAATCGTCTTTCAGAGTTTGATATTTTAACTAATGAGGAGTGAATCTATGCACACTGGAAAAAAGTTAAATTTCTTGATTTCCCACAAAATATGATGACAACAAGTCTAGCACAAAACTTAAATACGTCATTATAACAAGGACATTGATGACAAACTAGTAAACGAACGTCATCAACAAACAGGACTTAAGATCAGACCCTGCGCAAGGAAACCTGGAATGTTTTAAAGACCTGTAGCACATATATAAGAGAAGCTGGATAAAGGGTTACCAAATTTGACTATGATTCTATAAATGTGTATTATGCTACCAAAAATGGTGTGAGACTGAAAAAAATCTATTCTACGTAATCAATAAGTTAAACACACATATATACACATGCAACCTGCACACACAGATTCTGATCAATTACGCTAACAGAGAGACTGAATTAACTTTCTATCCTATCTATAAAAAAATGATCCTACAAATCTTTATCATATGAAGAACACATAGCCAAAACACCCGTAGAAAAATAAGGTATTGCAGAAGTATATCAAACAATTAGTTAATAAAAATATTTCTAGATGTTTCCCATATTTTTCAGTTCTTAGACAAATTTTTAATTTTTCTTGTTTTTGTCATTTCAAACAATTATTTGCTTCCCATACATAATTTTATTCATAATTAATTTATTTGCAATCAAGTCAAAGAGGATCCCCTCAAATATTACAAACTCAGGCCCCATAAAACCCCATTATTTTCCACTTTTACCAAGATAATTTCAACCATAACTATGTTGTTCTTAAATATTTACCAAAACAAACAAACAAATAAATAAATAAATAATGCTTTTCAGTCTCCATTCTGTCAGAATACTCTTCCTTAGAGATAAATTATATTGTCTCTGCTCCAATTTATACTAATTATTCATATTTAGCTTTTGGTGAACACACACAGGGATTCACTGTACACATAACAAAATACATTGTGAATGATAAATTTAGATAATCCACAACTTTCTCAGGAAAAAGTAGACTGAATTTCATACTATCTTTTGACTACTATGCCACCCATCATTGTCTCTCAAGTTAAGATGAAAAATTAAAGTCAAAAGGTATGACTAATTGCAAATGTTATAAGAAATAGTTTTTTTAATGATATCCAACAGATATGTAATAGTGGTTAGAACCCACTCAGATGCTGCTAGAGCACTGGCTCCTTTCCTGTCCCCCTCAGAAGGTCTAATTTTATCTCCAAATTTTGATTCTGACTTTACTTGATAATGGCTCGGGTATCTACGAGGATCCCTGTTCTGTTCTGACACTGGTGTCCTTTTAATATTTGTGATCTGTCTGCTTCCTGTTCTGCTCATACTTCCCGTGTGTATACCTGTGTAAGGTTCCCAACTGAGACTCGGCTCACTCCTGCTCTGGAATTTGGACTACTGGCTGGGCCAGGTCTCCCCTGCAGGTTTGCTGCTGTGCACACAACCGCCCTCCACCCACCTGGTTCCTGGCTCTATCCTGACCTCTAGCGACCACAGCAGGGACCACCCTGTCTGAAGCCCTTACCACTCGCGCGTCACATGGGATAGATCTGGTCAACTGTCTCAGTGAGGATTACCCTAAAAACTGTTTACTCATATTTAAGCATGAAAGTTTATTGACAAATAACGAAAGAACTTGCTAAAGTTTAAAATGATAGGCACAGGAAATTCATCTTCTTTTAAGCAAAAAAATAGTTTCTGTACTTAGTAATTTATTTCTTTATCCATCACCCTCATCCTTCATCCACTCATCTATCCATGAGTTCACTCATTCATCCATTCATTTGACATGAATATCTGGCAAAGTCCTAAAGTAAACTAGACAAAGGTACATCACAGTTTGGCGTGGGGCTCGCCTTATCGAGATGCATAAATAAGCCCAGCCCAGAATGGAGGAGAGTAGGTTTCCTCCGAACAACACCAGATCTAGATTGCTTCTATCTCTCGTCACATTTCGGTAATTCTTGCAATGTTTCAAACTTTTTCATGATTGTATTTGTTGTGGTGATCTGTGATCTTTGATGTTACTACTGTGACTCAGATGATGGTTAGCATTTTTTAGCAAGGAAAAAATTTTAATTAAGGTATCACACTGTTTTTCAGACATAATACTGTTGCACACTTACTAGACTACAGTATAAACATAACCTTTATATGCACTGGGAAACAAAAAACATGTGGCTCATTTTATTGTGACAGTCACTTTACTGCAGTGGTCTGAAACCAAACTCACAACATCTCCGAGGTATGCCTGTAGCAGAAGTGACGTTTAATAGAATTATCTAGCTGACAGATCAATGATTATTTCATACTTTTTTCCATAGACATTATTCAGTTATCATTCTTTATAACTCAGTGATAGATGTTTTCATTTTTGTATAGAAACACAAATAAACTGCAAATGGATAATACTACCCAGATCTCTATTGAAATGGCCAATCAAAGCAGAGTCATTATTAATGGACAAAGGTCTCCGTGGGTTTGTTTTTTTTTTTTTATTTCATGCAGGATTCTGGACAAGGAACAGATTGTGATAACAATGTAATCTGTTCTCTGTGTAATATTCAGCATCCTCTTGTGCAATGTTCCAAACATGATCACTGCCTACTGATGTCTAGTTTACTTCCTTACAGATTCATTTGGCTGATGGAACTCTGATGGCCGTGACAGAACAGGGAGCACTTGCTATTATCGACTTTTCCTACCAAGAAATCAAACTGAATGTTAATAACGATGGGGATCCGGGGTCAGACCAGGCGTCTGAGCAATAAAAGTACAGCCGAGAGACGCTCCCACGCAATCCACGCTGCTGGCCTGTGTTCGGGGCTCTCCTTAGCTCTGAGGAGGGTTAAAAGCCAAAGTGCCTTGAAAAGGTAGCTCCCCACTTGTCATTTAATGGGACCTGCAGGTGTGAGAATTACATTGTCACACAGAGGAGGAATCTTAGAAACTCTCTCAGGAACCATAGTGTGATGCCATGGAGAAACTATTTCTGGATTCAAAAACTCTCTTTTAGGTGAAAGTTTTAAGTGCTATTTTTAATGTATGTAAAGACTTCCAAAAGAGCAATATGCCCTGTAAAGGAAATGTCCCAGTTCCAACATTCTTCTTTCACAGGAAAGTCAATACTTTATAACAATCAGAGAAGTAACAATAACCTATATTCATATAGCTAATGCAATTTACAAAGCAGTTTTGTAACAAAGGCACACATCTAAAGAGAGTAGTTTCATTCAGCTGTCATTCTGTAAACAGGCACCATTTCCTTGCTCCAATCTAAGTAGCAGTAGGATCTGCTGGTATAAATATTTCTTCTAAACACCATTTATGTGAGTGTATATGACATTGAGGGTCTGGGAATTAACCTAGTAATTCATAAAATAGCAAAATGATTGGATGTGAGTAAGTGAAATAAACTATGCAACAAAATAAACTATGTACAAATTACCAAAAAATTAACTTACACAGGTATACGACTTTTCTAATTCTTGTGTCACTCACTACATCAAATGCATCTATGAACAATTATAGAAATATTTTTGTTGTGGGGGAAAATCTGGGTGGTGGAGAGGATAAATAAGTAAACAATAAAATAAATTACAAATAATGTATAATAGCACTGCAGTGCCCTGTGGTTTACCGACTTTCAGGAGCTTACAAGGCATCTAGCATTGTGCTAAGTTCTTTAGATGTATTGACTGATTTAACTTTCACAACAAACTTGAGTATAGAGGAAGAAATGGACGCTAGAGCAATTCAAATAACTTGCCCAAGGTCAAACAGCTATTAAGTAGCCAAGCCTGCAACACAGAATACAAGTCTTGGAATGCGCTGCCTGGAGACATATACAGAAAGTAGAGAGGCAAGTGGATAGTTCAGAAAACAGGAAAAAGGCACAGAAACCCCACGGTAAGCAATGATAAACATGCAGCTAGCACAGCTATTCCGCTGGAGTGGGTGGGGGCCGTGTAAAAGGCCTGCTCAGACAGGAAGGCTGCCATGGACCTCCTGGCTGCTGGGAAGAGCACAGAAACTTCTAGTGTGTCTGCTGCCCGAGTCAAATGCTCATCCTGGCACACGTACCTTTTAAGGTTAAAAGCGACAAAAAAACAAAGCAAAATCAAATATCTTTTCGTGGTGCTTTCTTAGGACTTTGCTATTTCATTCCTCAGCATCCTCTTACAATAACATTATTGGATTTCTTCCTACTACTCTGATTTGGCAAAGCAGATGCTTCCCTACTTGACAGCGGTGATTCTCAAGCTTGCCTGCACATCAGAATCACCTAGGGTACTTTTAAAACACACGAATGCCTGGGCCCCACCCCACAGCAATTAAGTCATAATCTCTGGAGGAGTGGGTCAACGCATCCTGTTTAATAAAAGCTCCCTCGATGATTCCAATGGGAAGTCCGGGCTGAGAGCTGCTATTAAGCCTGAATGAATCAAGGCTCATGGCTTAAGGTTACAGTTAGTTACTCAATCATAAAAAAGAATGAAATAATGCCATTTGCAGCAACACGGATAGACTCAGCTATTATCATATTAAGTGAAGTAAGTCAAAGAAAGACAAGTATCATGTGATACCACTTATATTTAAAATCCAAAAATAATTACACAAATGAACTTATTTACAAACCAGAAATAGACTCATAGACATAGAAAACAAACTATGGTTACCAAAGGGAGAAGGGGTAGGTGGGATGAATAAATTAGTAAGAGTTTGGGATTAACATACACACACTGCTGTATATAAAAGAGATAAACAACACGGACCTACTGTATGACACAGGGAACTATATTTAATACCTTATAATAACCTATAGTGAAAAAGAATCAGAAAAAGAAGATATATAGCTATATATATACACACACATACACATATATATACATACAAGTGAATCACTTTGCTGTACCCCTGAAACTAACACAACATTGTAAATCAACTATATTTCAATAAAAAAAACTTAACAAAAAAGAAGTGGACTACCCTCTGTGTTCCCCTGCCTCAATTTACACATGAATTGAGTACAGAAAAATATACAATGGTGCTAAACTAAAAGGTTGCAAGTAATAACAACTTCTTTGATGGGAAGAATCATGTCCTCATCCTAATCTCACAATTTGGGTCCTAGAATGTGAGCCAGATGAATTACAAAACCCCTCTAGTTACACGGCAGTCCCACCAAAGGGACAACCAGAGAAATTATGATTCCGGGAACTATTTTCCCAGCTCAGCATTTCGCTAATGACTGTGTCACTTTGCCAATTACTTTTCTCACAACCTAATAGACGTGATTCTCAGTTTTCACGGATCTTTTTTTTTTCTGTGCTTTGTTCATTTCCCTTCATCTTTCACACCTTCCTTCCAGCACCTGGGTAGATGTAACCATCTCATTAATCATATTTTGTGTGATCTGAAAGAAATACAGTTAACATATATGCTACTAGTTTCAAAACACATCTCCCTCAACCTCACTTCTGAGCTCTAGACTGGCATGGCCACATTCCAATGGCTCCTGGAATTCACTGTGCCCAAAACTGAACTCAGATTTTTCCAACTACCCCTATAGTCTGGGGAGCTCCAAATCTATACCGCCAGCTCAGACTCCCTTTCATGTTCAAATGTTTACCTGTGGCTGCTTCCCCAAGAATGACACAGGCCCCTCAAACTCAACATGCCCAAAACGAAACTGATCATCTTCCTCTTCATGAGTATTTCTCCCCCTAGATTCTCAATCAGTGGCATCACCATCCATATACTCATCCAAACTAGAACCCTGGGTGTCATTCTTCATTTTTTTCCTTCATAATTACTTCTCATATCAATCAACCACTGTTTCCAATTTGACTTCCTCTACAGTTCTCTGCTCGCATCCTCTACAACACTGCGCTGCCCTAGTTAAGTTAGCATGTCTCACAAGTACCACCAATTCAAAGCCCAGGCTTCTAGTATTGTCATTCCTTAAACCCATCAGCTATGCAACTGCCCAAGTATAAAATTAAACCTGATTGTTTTATTGTCCTCTTAACTTTTAGTGTCTCCCCAGGACTGGATAAAGTCCTACCTCTTCAGCCAGCCAAGGGTCCCTATGTGGAGTAGCCCATGTCTTTCTCTCCACTCACAACTCCCGTCAGCCTGTGTCTAGGACTCAGTTCTCTAGAAATAATAAATGTTTGCACTGTCCCTCCAACCTGCTTCGTAACCTGTGCCTTTGGCTCTCCGCCTTTTGTTTGGCTAACTCCTGCCCATCACTTAAGACTTATTTCTGTTATATCTCTTCCAGCAAACTGTACCTTGTCCCCTGCTGCCTCCCAGGTTCTACTCTGCTTTCATAATATTCTGTGCAATTCTCTATCATTCAAATTAATCACTATCCTCCTCTCTAATGTGAATTTCTTGAATTCAGTGACTGTACTCTGCATCCTCAACAAATAGAGTCTGGTACTCAACCACTGTGAATCATGAATATCTCCACGGTACTCAGTACAGCCTTCTTCCATGAGAGTTATCTTCCATCGTGAATACTGTGTCCCTCCTATCTCTTTTCAACTAGACTGTTAACGCCAGGACTGCTATCAAAGACTGTATTGTATTTACCTTTGATTCTTCAGTGGTAACTATACTGTCTTCCCATAAATAGGTGCTCTATCAATGACAAGCGAAAAAAAGGAAAGGAAGGTCCAATTTCTATATAATGGTTCAGCACAATTTGAAAACTGTAAATATTAAAAATTCAAGTAAAATGTGTAATATTATCCTTCACTTCTCTATACAAACAAATGAAACAGTTGAAGATTCCTGGAGATTTAAGAGACAGTTACCACCTACACATATCTGATTATAAATAGAATAGTTGTCTTATTATATTCCAGAATTGAATCATCATAAGATTCTGAAAGAGATCATCAATTTCACTGATAGAGAGCTGAAAGAAACAGTTTCCTTACAGGTGTGAATGGACAGAGACATACTAGGAAGAAAGGCTAGTAAGGAGAGATGGACCTTCCACTGTATACAAATGAAGCATCAGTCACCTACCTTTTCAGCTCCAGGCACCATGTTGTTGACAGCATGATACTAACTGATGCAAAAAGTCTCAAACAGCAACAATTAGGGAATCCAGAGTAGTCGGTATTTTAAAAAGCTTGTCAGCAGGTATTTTAAGACAGTAGATATTTTTAAAAGCCCAAAGCAAAGAGCATAATTAATAAGTATTAATTTGTAGCAAAAAAAATAACTAATATTGTTATAGCTTGCAGACAAAAAAACAAAAATAACATGGTTTGTAGCACTGCTGGGGAATGCTATGAATACTTAGAAAAGTTTTGCTTTTTTTCCTTCCCTATCATCTCTCTTTAAACTAGATAATTCGCTCATAATTTCAGCCTTTTTGGACCCTCTTATCCCATCCATTTAGTAGTACTTTTTTCATATGAAAAAAGAAGTGAAAATATTTTTTTCAATTTTCTATGCTGTTATTTGTAGTGGCAGTGACATATAATTTAGAGAAGTTATCTACAATCTCTGTTAGTGCAACTGAGGAGGAGGGTGGCTCACCTTAGGAACTGGCAGCTGTCAGCACCTGTCATAAGACATCAGGGTCTGTGAACCAAATCGCTTGTGACTGAGAATATACCAGCAAGTCTTAGACTGGAAGTCAGGACAAGGCGCTGAGACTGGAAGAAAGTCATGAGCTCTGTTTGAGATCGCCTGCCTCTTGTGAAGTCCAGCGGCTCCTTGTAAACATGTGATCTCCACCCACCTGTGTCAGAATCACCCGGGATATTTGTTAAAGATGCAGAATTGTACCTCAACTCAGACCTATTACGTCACATTTCTTGGAGGTAGGGCCCAGGAATCTGAATGTTTCCAGTCTCCCCAGAGGATTCAGGGCCATGCTAGAGTTTGGGGACATCTGTTTTAAGCCACATATAAAATGTCTGTGACTACAGCTCCTTTCCTTCCCAACCAAGAGAACCACATTATTTTAGGGAAAGCCTTCGATCCACTTACATTTAGGAATTTCATTTAGAAACTTTAACGTACAAGAAATTACTTGTAACATGCTGCACAGCGAATCCCGACATGTGTTAAGGCGCAGAGTGGGAAATGCTGTGAGGTCCTGGGAGAATCGAGTTCACTGAACTCCCACACCGGTCACTGCAGCCTCTCTCTAGAAAAGGCTTACTAAAGGCTTACCCTTCAGAGCGGTCCTCTCAGAAAATATGTTAATCTTTATGAGAACTCAGACAATTCCGTGGATGTGATATAACATTATAACTGTAAATAGGACAGGATCAACCACTGAGGAAGTCTTAATAAAGACAATATAAAATACTCGAGCTGGAAATTCTAATTTCACAATCTAATGACTAACATTGCCTCGGAAATCCATGCCTATTTTGGAACGTCATAATTATATGGTGGGCAAGGTATGGGAAACAAAAAGAGAATTTAAATGTGTGCGCACACGTGCACCCACACATGCGCATACACTGAAATGCCAAGAACTACCATTCAGATTTTTAAAATCGTCCCACATTCTTCAGACTGAATCATCCACTTCAGACTGTGGTCATTTGTCCACCACTGGCTATCATTCTTACTTTGTAATTCACATCTATGACAAATTGGTTTAGATCTTATCCAGGTTTTATCTTGTTTAAATCCATATTTAAGTTCAAAACAAAAGTCTACGTATTAAAAGGTTTTTGTTAGTTTTAACCTTGTCACCTGGAAGGAATGACCCATAGATATTAACAACCACTATTATATTAATATGTATTTGTTTAGAAGGTAATATGAAGAAGGTGAGACATTGGGCTGGCAAATTCTGATCATCAGGAGGGAAGAGAACAAAATTCTACAGGAAGTAGTCCCTTGTTATAAGTGAAAACAGAGACAATTCAGAAGTAGCTTAAGGCTGGAGAGGATTTAAGATTGTGGGGAGGGAGGTACTATGAAATGGAGAGCAGGTTAGGAAAAGCCAAAGGCAAATATGTAAATTCTGCCCTGGCCCGGCCCAGGGGAATGGTGCAAGACGCTCCGAGGCCAATGCGCCCTTCTCAGCTAACAGGTAAACAGAAAATCTCTGTACTGTCTCTCTTCGCTGTTAGGAAGTTTTTCTTATCATGTCCTCCAAGCCAGGATTCTCTGATAAAGCTTGGTTTAGCAAGTTACTTGAAGCAAAAGTATCGTGGAAATGCTAGTGTACAAAAAGTGAATCGTGAATTGAGTATAATAATAACTATGATGCATTAAGCGCTTCATATACGCCATCCATTCTGCCAAGTATTTCACTTATACTAATTTCACTTTCACCTTTGATGAAAGGCACTGTTATTGTCCCACTTTCTCAAATGACAAAACAAAGACTAATTAAAGTAAACAAGGATGGCAGGTAGAAGATAAAGCCAAGGTTTACACTCAAGTTTGATTTATTCCAGTCTTCCCTGTCTTAATTGCAAGCCTGAATGCCTTCAAAAATTAATTATACAAGAAGCATTAAATTTAAGACTCCTGTACCTACCATCTCCTTTGATGTGTATAAAAGAAGTTCAAATTTATTTTAAAGCTCCTTGCAAAAATTCAGGAATATTTTCACAGGTTAAAGTTACGGCCTATGCGAAAACATCAAAACAGGTCTTCAAAAATTAGTAATGTCCCTGAGGAATCAGGTCTCACCACAGAGCGTCCCAATAGCAGTTGTATCTAATAATAATCTGGCATCCAGAAGCCAAGTCAGCCTCCCAGTTTTCATCCCATCTAACTGGCAAATAAGAGTCTTACGTCATACCCGGGACCTAAGCAACATACTCTTGCCATCTGATAACACTGGCATAATCTTTATTCAAGTTTTTCCTCACTTGAGGACTATTTCTTTTTTTAGAATGAGCACCTACTAATTTCACTCTTCTCAGACAAGAACAAACTAGTCAACGGACTTCCCTGTCCACCTAGCAACTTTCTTCCAAGCTTCGTCTCATACATCAGCATCTCCTGACACTCCTCTCCCACCTGCGATGAAAAACCTCCTTCTCTACCCTCCCACAGTATCCTGCACATATGTCTCCTGGGACTTGAGCATCACGCTTCTATATAGCTGAAGACTATGTGCTGTTTCACCAACCAGACTGTAACACCTATCTTGGCCAAGCATGGTGGCCAACTCACTGCCACAGCTCAATAAATGTTTGTAAAGTGACCAAATGCTTCCAATAACTGTTTTGAAGTATTATTCTTCCTCAGGTAGTCCTGGTCCTGATACCTCTCTCAGTCCTCCAATAAAAAGAAACAAGTTAATAGGCTGGGATCATGAGTGATAAGATGCAAGGTCACCTATGGTCCGGGCCTCACAATTCTAGTGTTATCAACTTTGTCCAAATCTTAAAGGAAAAAAAAATGTTTCATTGTTTCTTTATCACATTTTGGAATAGAAATAAACAACTAAAAGCCTCGTCCTGAAACAAGGTAGGGAAAGTAAAAGGAATATTAAAAATCCATAAGTGGTAATCTTCCCATCGGGGGTCCAATAAGAGCTGCTAAGAGATGTGGCCATGGCTCAGAAACCTTCAGGTGAATGAAGTCAATCCACTTTAACACTCAGTCGCTGTTTCACTTTAAGAGCAGCAGTACGTGGTTAAGAGCACAGACTCAGGCACGCTGCCTGCATGGCCCACATTCCCTTGAGAGATACTCACTGGACATCATCTATGTCAGCACTGCTCCTCTGACCACTGGTTTCAGCCACCAGTGTCTCTTGTCTGGAGGACTGTGACAGCCCCGGGAATGGTCTCCCTGCTTCCACCTCTGCTCCTTTGCCCTCAGAGAGGGAGGTCACTGGACAGCTCCTGTCTCTCCTTTGCTCTGCCTCCCCCAACGGCTTCCTTCTCACTTGCCTTAAAGGCCACAGTTCAGCAAGATTTTTCACACAATCCCCTCAGCCTCTCTCTTGTGCACCTGATCTCATCTCCTGTTATTCTCCTCTTTTCGCTTTTTTCTATCCACATCTACCTCCTCGCTCTTCCTTGAACATGGAAAACACGTTCCCATGCAAAGCCTGGGACACTGGGCATCTGCCTTCCCCTCTGTCCGAGGTGCTCTTTCCTGCATTTGTTATCTGTGTGGCTCGTGCACTCACTGAACTCAGGTCTCTGCCTGCGGATCATGTGGTCAGCTTCCTTCCTCACCATTCAACCTAAATCAGCCACGCTCCCTCAGCACTTGCTCCTCTTTAACTATTCCCATCTAACGTATCACAGATGCATCTGTATCTTTCTGGTGTGCTATCCAGAGCTCCAGGATAACAGGGATTCTATCACTGGCTCCTAGAAGAGGATCTGGTACCCAGCAGGCACTCGATATTTACTGAATGAATAGTGGAATACCTCTGCTAAAAAAACCCTCATAATTCGGTTTTGTTAAGAGTATGTAAAATATTGAAAACTACAGCATATAAAAGTTAAATAGGATGATATTTGCATGCTATTCCAAATGCAGAATGAAGGGCCAGACAAGGAGTCTGCTGTCCTTGCATGCTTGAGATGATGTTATACAGGACCAGGAAACAAAATTATTCTCTCAGTTTCTGTCTAGTTGCTAAAAAATCCTGTCCCAAAATGAAAGACACATTTTTGCAGACAGCCAGCTCCTGCAGGCTTCCAAAAGTAATACAGGGTCAGATAATTGTCAAAAGGTGTCTCCACATCATGAACTGACATGAATGCAAAATTTACAAGGTTTTTCTCTGCACACTCTTGAGGAGACGAGACCCTACCATCAACGTCCTGGCATATGGCCACCATCTGCAGAGGAAACCAGAATACTATACAACTGACAGCCTTTGGTCTTGTTACTTAAGTCAGCTTGGCTGTGCTCGCTCTCAATCTAGAAACCCAGGGACTGTGGACACCAGACTGGCTTACACCTACCACTCAGCTGTCTTCAGGGCACCTGTTCTTATAATGACTTGCTTTGCCCTCAGAAAATGCAAATAAACGTGATTATTGGCAGAAGCAAAACACAGAAATGAAGGTAAATCCACTGTGGAAAGAGCAAATGAATTCTTAGTAAATAGAGTAATTTAAGCAACTTCATACTTTACAATATCTGTATATTTGACTCTAACTTCTTCCTACTTTCCATCATTACAAGTTAAATTAATGGCATATATGTCCTTTTAGGTTTTTAAAAACAAGGTAGGACTGCTTATAAACTCAGAAAGATGAAACTGGATCCAGAAATTTTAGCTACAAAATAAACTGCAGTTATGACAGTGTCTCCACCACCGTGCTGCACCCACCATCATGACTCAGATAAAGGCCTCTCATGTACGTTCTCGGGAGATCGTGTTCCAACAGGCTTAAAGCTTCCTCCAGGGTGACAATTAAGGCACCTCTACAAGCAATTGCCTTAGAAGGATTTCCTCCCAGTCATTTGCTCTAATCGGGAGATAAGACTACATTAGACTCCTTTTCCTTTCAAGCTTTACACATGAAAACATTCACTCTTGGATGAAAAGCCGCATTAACTTTTATGCTGAAACATACTTTTATTTGTAGCACAAGCCTTCAGGCTAAAACCAACTCCTCAAGATGGATTTTGCCAGAAGGAAGGATGTCAGAATTCCCAGAGCTTTTCTCATGAGTAGTTAAACTTTAGAAAATGTCTTCCAAAATTACAAGGGTCTTGAGTGCTTACCTACTGCCACCTTCTGCCTCTAGGCAAGAGGAGAACCAACCCACCAAGGCTGACAGGTAGCTCACTTTTTATTTAGCAAAGGACTTGCAGGGGCTTTGCTTCAGCAGCACGCGCTCTATTTTAACTGAAGTACAGTCAGTTTACAATGTTGTGTTAATTTCTGGTGAACAGCATAGTGATTCAGTTATACATATAAATATATTCATATTTTCATATTCTTTTTCATTATAGGTTATAACAAGGTATTGAATATAGTTCCCCGTGCTATACAGTGGGGCCTTGCTGTTTATCTGTTTTACATATAGTAGTTAGTACCTATAAATCCCGAACTCCCAATTTAATCCCTCCACCCCTACTTTACCCCTGGTAAACATAAGTTTGTTTTCTATGTCTGTGAGTCCAGCAGCACATTCAATAAGGTTGGAATGTTACACAGACGCTCAGCCACTCTGTAGGGGTGACACGCTAATTTCCATTACATACATTTTTTAAAAATTAGATGCACAACAGTGTATGTAGTATACTAACTTTTGTGTTACAAAAAAGAAGGAAAGACTATATATTCATATTTATCTGTATGGGCATAAAAGAACACAGAGTGGATAATACAACTGAGTAGCCTGGGGGTCAGGAGTATGGGGACCTGATGGGCGGGGGGCAACAGCACAGGTGCGTCTACTCGGTGCAGCCTTATTGTCTGGGTTCTGAATCAGAGAAACTGGTTCCTTGTTTAAAAATTGTAAGTCCCATAGGAAGATATGGTCTCCCTTAATGATCCTTAATGTTGTCTTAGATTTGAAAATAATCATGATACCACTTGGTTCTTTGGTTTTGTATGCCAAGGCTATCATTCCATATCCATCACTTCTAAGACATGCTTATTGTAAAAGAAGACCACAATTAGATTGTCATCATGACTAAAAAACTAGGAAGGATTTTTGAAAGTTGAGACCAAGTTTTTAATCTTAACATTTTTGTCCTGCTGAATGTCTCAGCACTGTCTCTTCTAATAATAAAAACGCAGCAGAAATAAAATTTCTATTTCATTATTTGTATCACCAATAAGTAAAAAACAAAAAATACCATTTAGTGAAAGCCTACTATATTTTGGTGTATACATCCTAAGCTTGACATTTGATAGATGAGGGAAACTGCGGCTCAGGACATTGTAGTGACTTGCTCACTTTGCCAGTCCAGGTACCTGCCTCACTCTGTCTGATAAGAAAGTTCTCACTCTGCCCGTAGGGCCACTGCAGCCACACCCCAGGCATGATTCTACTTGAAAGCAAGTGATACATTGGCTGGAAGTGTTCCACTGTTAAGATGTGGAAACTCAGGCAGGCATTTTATAAATGAAAAATTGGAGAGACACTTCTTATTTCTTTTCCTGCTCTAACATCCAGATGAGTTATGCTACGTTGCTGCCTATAATAAAAACAGGTTCTGAAAGTGTGCATTAGAAAAATAATCTGACAGCCAAAATGTTTATCAACAGATGGAAAGGATGCCTTATCATTTCCTTCTTAACCCTGAGGCTCTGTAACTGTTTCTATTTAGACATCCAAGGAGTTGGGAGGACAGTGCCTATGAATCATTTCATTATCCAGAGGACTGGTTAATAAATGTACAAGATAAAATCACTCTTATATGAAGATCCTCAATATTACTGCCTTACATAGAGTCTATCAAGTAACTGAACTTTAATAATATTAACCATGGGATGAATTCTTCCTCTAGTCATGTGAAATTGTCACCAGGTCATGCACAAACCATAAAAGACAAAAAAAAAGGTAAATGGGACTATATAAAAATCAAAACTCACTGCTCTTAGTAAAAAAGACACTTATGAAAATAAAAAGACAAACAAAACTAAACATACTCTCACCATACAATACAGCACTCATGCTCCTTGGTATTGACTCAAATAAACTGAAAACTTCTGTCCACACCAAATCTACGCATGGGTGTCTACAGCAGCTTGAGTCCTAACTGCCAAAACCTGGAAGCAAACAAGATGTCCTTCAGTAGGTGAATGGATAGATAAACTGTGGCTCATCTTGAGAGTGGAATATTATTCAGCACTAAAAAGAAATAAGCTGCCAAGCCATAAAGACATGGAGGAGTCAAAGGCATATAACTATGTGAAAGAAGCCAATCTGGAAAGGCTACATACTGTATGATTCCAACTACATGCCATTCTGGAAAAGGCAGAACTATGGAGACAATAAACAGATCAGTGGTTGTCAGGGGTTGGGAGGGTATGGGGGTATATGGGAACTCTCTGTACCCTCCTCTCAATTTTGATGTGAACTAAAACTGTTCTAAAAAATAAAGTCTTTTTAAAAAGCCATAGAATGAGAGGACATATTTGCAATACATATATCTTACAAAGGATTTGCAGCCAGAACATATAGAGAACTCTTACAACTCTATTATAAGTAACTCAAGACAAAAGTCGGCAAAAGATTTGAACAGATACGTCTCAAAAGAAGATAAACAAATGTCTAATGAGCCCAAGTAAAGATGCTCAGCACCACTGGTCTATCAGAGACTAATTTAATTTGAAATGCAAATTACAATGAGATACCACTATACACCCACTAGGAGGGCTAACTTAAAAACATGAGCAGTATCAGTGAAGATATGGAGAAATTAGAACTCTCAGACATTTCTGCTGGGAAAGTAAAATGCAGCAAACACACAGCTAAATGTCTACTTATCACACAGTGCAGCAACTCCACTCTTAGGTGCTAACCAGGAGAAATAAAAATGCATTTCTGCACAAAGCCTTGAAAATCAAGGTTCATAGCAATTTTATTCATAGCAGTCAAAAAATGAAAACTACCTAAATGTCCATCAGTAGGAAAATGGATAAATAAATTGTAGTGTATTCATAAGGTGGAATTCTACCCAGAAATATTTTTTTTAAAAATCTTGAACTACTTATACATGCAAGGAACACGGGAGAATTTCAAAAACATTACGTATGACAGGAGGCATACACAAAGAGTACGTACCATATGATTTCACTTATATGTAATTCCTGATAAGGCAAATCAATTTATAGTGATAAATAGCATATCAAAGGCAGCCTAAGGCCAAAACGGATTGCAAAGTGACATCAAGGAATGCTGGACGTGATCACAATCTTCTCTACCTTGACTGTATATACAGGAGGACACATGTTCCCAGATGCATTAAGTTATAAACTTAAAATAGGTGTCTATTTTATATAAGTACACCACCATGGAGTTGTTTTATGAAAAAAAAAATGTTCTGGTCCAGATCAGGTTCTGTCATCACACCTAGCAAAAGATGCAGATTAAGTTTTTTAAAATATTATGAATGTGTTTATGTTCTAAAACAGGGTTTAAAACAGAGATACATTATGACCCAGGAATCCTGGTCCTGGGCATATATCCAGAAGGAACCCCATTTCAAAATGACACCTGCACCCCAATGTTCATAGCAGCACTATTTCCAATAGCCAAGACATGGAAACAGCCTAAATGTCCATCAACAGATGACTGGATAAAGAAGATGTGGTATATTTATACAATGGAATTCTATTCAGCCATAAAAAATTACAACATAACGCCATTTGCAGCAACATGGATGCTCCTGGAGAATGTCATTCTAAGTGACGTAAGCCAGAAAGAGAAAGAAAAATACCATATGAGATTGCTCATATGAGGAATCTAAAAAAAAAAACAAACATAAATACAAAACAGAAACAGACTCATAGACATAGAATACAAACTTGTGGTTGCCAAGGGGCCGGGGGGTGGGGTGTGGGAAGGGATAGACTGGGATTTCAAAATGTAGAATAGATAAACAAGATTATACTGTATAGCACAGGGAAATATATACAAGATCTTGTGGTAGCTCACAGAGAAAAAAAATGTGACAATTAATATATATATGTTCATGTATAACTGAAAAATTGGGCTCTACACTAGAATTTGACACAACATTGTAAAATGATTATAAATCAATAGAAAGTGTTAAAAAAAGTAGAAATACATTATGTAAAATTCTGATTACAATGTCTGGGCTCTAATAGGTGATCAACAAACATTAATTTCATTCTTTTATTCAGTTGTTTTTATGTGGAGAATATATGTAATGTCTTCGAAGGCCGTCAACTATAAAACACTGAGAAATATAAGCAAAAGGACAAGATTATGAGTCAATGATGAGTCATCTAAGAACAATTAAAGGAGGCTAGTACTATATGAAAGCTCCTCCCTCTTTTGTGATTTTTAATTACGACCTAGGTTTTAGAATGTCCTTGCTGTTTGCCTTCCTACCTCTGCTATCTCTCACTCTTTATTCTATTCATTTGGAACTTAGCACACAATCCCTACATTAGATGTTACATTCTTAAGCACACATTCCTGTTTTTCAATTTTGTCAAGAACTCCTAGAAGGCAAGAACCTTGTCTGATACCTTTTATTTTTTATGGCTGGTTTGAACAGAGGAGACATTCAATAAAAGTTGAATATTGTTGATGATATTGATAGCCTCATCTTTGAAAATCTCTTGCCTCATCAATATTAATCAAATAAATTAGATATTATTACATTACTTTCATTTAAAATGAAAAACTTTACTTAAGAGATTCGATACTTTAAGGTCTTTTTCTTTCTCTTAATATATTCATAAATCTAGAATCCTTCATTTATGCACTTGATTAGTCTCTCAGTAAATACATGCTGAACATCTCTTTTTGCCAAGCATTATGCTAAGTGCTGAATATACAAAGATTATCATGTGCTCGCATTCTAGGGAAAAAAATGTCAAATACAGCAACAAATTTATAATGGTGGGCTAAACACATCATAAGAAGTGTATGGAAAAGGACAAAGACAGTACCAAGATAATGTTCAGATAATGTTCACAATTAAAATTTTGATCCATCTATTCATTACCTAATCCAAAATTTTGCAATCAAAGGTAGTATCACTCAGATATCTGAATGAAGATGATCTATAATTGATACTATAAATAAAGACTGAGCTGTTTGGGCATTAAGATTGTGGTGATTTTCCAAGGCAAGGAGAGTAACCCTTCTTCTCTGATTTCTTAAACACCTGCAGTTATGTCTAAAGTCAACAAGCGCGTCCAAGGTTTCGCTTTTATTTATGAGAAAGAAACTCTGTTTGCATAAGACAGCCCAGAGAGTCAACAGTGAACCAGTAAATTACAGTATGATTAGAAGCTGACCTCTTCCGTTTTGGACCTTAGTGCAAGGTCAAGGTGACCCCTCTATGGGCAGCTTTCTTCCACAAGGGGAAACATTTTTGGCAATTTTGAATGAGAAATAGGTCATAAGGACTTTGACTGCTTATGTATTTCCTTGATTGCAATTTGATATAAGAAAGTAACCTGTACCAACCTGTTCTCTCTCTTTTGGCCAAAAAGGGGAAATAACATTAGAAAAACAGTTCAAGTCATTAAATCTTTGTCCAATTGAAAACTCAAATGCTCACGCTAACTCCTTGGTCAGGGACCTTCTATATGTTGAAATTTGCCACCCTCCACAATTCTCCTTTACCTAGAAAACCCCCACTTATCCTCCACGTCCTAATTTACACGTCACTTTCTTAAAGATGGCCTTCTTGGCTGCATCCCCTCAAACACACACCCAGCTCCTACCCCAACACACTAGGAAAGAGTTTCCCTCATATGCTCTCATAATACTCCCTCATAAAACTTAAATATTTGTAATTAATTAGCTATTTCTTTTCTGTCTTTCTTGCTGGTCTACTTTCTCTGAATGGGCAGACACTTTCTATCTTGTTTGTATAATAGGCACCTAACAGCTATTTGTTTAATGAATAATGAAACTTACAAACAATAATGAAGTTCAGGGAAATATTTCATTTTTCAGTGAAAAATCCAAGGTTCCCTATTATAAAAGTAATTCTGCACTAATGAGTGTTACAATAAAACCTAGGTTTTATTTAACATAAAAGTTACTTTTACGGCAATATGGATAATTCCATTTTATCACAATTGAGCACAGAAAAATAAAATCTATGTGATAAAAAAGACAAAAATTTCCTTAAATACTATGGTTGTTCTGACTCACATCTTTTCTGTTTTAACCATACTCTTATTTACAGAACCATTCACAACATCCCAACTTTCCTGGTTTCATAAGAGGGTTGATTGCATCGCCTTGAGTAATTCAAACGATACATATTTTGGTAGTACTGTGTTTTTTTTGAAGTATGTATTGGTCTAAAATCATCTTTATTACTGCTACCAAAATAAATCATGTATCATATAGTTATCCTGTTTTGGCATAATCACAATACATGTAAAGCCTCTTCAGGTAACAGTTACTTACTATTAAATTCCATCACAATTAAAACTGTCAGAAAATTTCTCTGAAATCTGGAAATAAGACAAAAAGATGGGGAACATATGCTTTTAGTATCATACTGGGTCAATGGCCACCTAATGATTGTCTAGGTAGGCAAAGTGCTGGCCCAAAGAAATTTCTGTGAAAGCAGAAATGCTACCCAGTATGGTAGCCTCTAAGCCAGGACAGCCACTGAGCAAATGAAAAGTGGACAGTGCAACTGAGGATCTAAAAGTCTGATTACGTTTAATTTTAATTAAACTGAGTTCAAATTTTAACAGCTGTATTTAAGAAGTCAGCGGCTACCTTACTGCACAGCACAGGTCTAGAGGAATGTGCTCTTTATTTGCCTCATTTTTTTATTATTAGGTAAAGCTCCAAGACTTGGTAAAATTAGTTCTTAATGTGTAGAATTTCATCCATTAAGTATGCAAATAATTTTTGCCCAGGGAGCAAATAACTCCAAAGATTTATAGCCTGTTGGATATTAGCCAATTTTAGAATCTGACTCAGTAATTTTAGTCCAACATACCTGTGTTAAATTGCCTGTATCCACATAATGTGTCCCATTTTCTCCAAAGCAATCATAACATCTGGTTTTCTTATTAATCAATAAGTTATGTGAAATGGTTTACATTTGTTCACTTTGTATTTTTCAGAGAGGCATGATTTGAAAATTAGACTTTAGCAGTTTTGGAGGTCACCCCCAAAAGCCCCTGAAATTCACTTACAAAATTATTTTTGAGATTTCTCAGATAACAAATCGCAAAGATTTGGTATTTTATTTTATAAAAGTGATAATATTGCTAGAAATAGTTGGGCTTGGCAGTTTCACAGTTATGATTAGTTCAATACTACTATAAGAGCTGCATAGGGAAAGCTGTACAATCAGAAGACAGGCTCTGACTTCCTTAGGCTAATCTGCATAGGTGAAATATTAATATAAATATTTCAGAAATTAGATGCTTTCCTGGGAAGGCCCTGGAGATTTCTTCAGTGCCTTCCATAGTATGTTCTCACCCTCAGAGAAAACACTGGTCAAACCATCATGAGAGCCTATTAAAGATTTTTACTCCCCTCTCTTCTAACGTCATGGGTTATGGTCATAAATTCACTATAGCCAATCAGCCTCATCATCAAAGAGCTCTGTTTCCTGATGCCTGCACGGAGGCTCTGCTATAAACTTTAGGCTAGAAATGGTGTCTTCCACAAAGAAGGTCAGTCCCAGGTCTCATGTAAAGGACAGGACCAAGAAGTCTTCAAAGAACAGACTTTGGGGATAGACTTCTAAACTCACAAAGCTTCAGACAACTTTCAGGCTGTACCAGTGGAATGAGGCAGGATTTGCTGGACTCTGCAGCCCAGAAGCAGACTTACTGCACGAAAGCACTAATCACCAGGAATAAAAGAGCTCATGAGGAAAATGCAACTGTGATTATTTGTCTGGAATGTGGTTGGCATTATTTTAACATTCTACTTTTAAATAAATAAATAAGGAAACCCCTTCTTAAACTCTCTGTAATCCTAACATTAGAAAAGTATGCTTTTGTAAACTGAAATTAAATGTTCTAAATGGTATCTGAGTCTCACTGACCCACTTGAAATTTAGAAGTAAATATTTTTACTGAGTCTCCTTATTCCCATGGCAATTTAAAAAATTTAAAACACAGTAATGAAATAATTAAAAATGTAATGTTTAAAGTGCTAGAATAACAAAATACTGTACAAATTACATAGCATCAATGGGAATCTATCCCCATATTTATCAGGATGTAACTACACAAATCAACGTTGCAGCCAAGTCTATGCTTGGAGCATCACATTTCAGATGGTTTCTTACTTAATCGAGTCTGGTAGCTTATCATTACAGAACATATGTGGAGTGGATGCCCACAAAGCCTTTCCTGGAAGATGGTCTGTTCTCTGCTTCTAAAATCCCAGCCTCCCAGGTAGTAAAAAGGTTACTTCCAGTAGGCAAGGGACCTTAGCAAATTTGAGGCAGCTCTAGAGGATAAGATTTCACCTAAATGTGTAGGCATTGCAGGTGAAATCTAGTGGAAAGAGTGTTTTAGGGTTGGTTTCCTAGCCGTAAGACAGAAGTGGTACTAAACGAGAATTTTGAAAGTCCAACTCGAGATTCCTTATGAAAATTTAGAGACAGTGGTAAATTTCGTGGCATTAGTGGTTGCTCAATACCATAAAGCCCTAGATTTGCAAAGCAAACTGTAGAAGGCCTATCCAGTGGGCACGGGCCTCCTGACACATCTTTGGAAGTAATCAAGGCGGAGCTATGCTCCAAGAAGCTGTCACTTACAAAAAGATGGTGAGCTCATCTTGGCACACGGGCTTGGCTGGTCCACCCCTGATCTAAACCTTAGCAGTGAGGCAAAAAGATGGGCAGAAAGTATTTTCAGTAACATTTGGGGACAAAGGCCACCCAAAGGTTGTCTAAAGAAAGGAACTTCACCTCATTGTTTCCTATTGATTAAAAGTCCCAGATTTAGAGAAGTTACTTGTTAACTCTCAGGCTTTTTGTCCTGTAGAAATGCAAATAATTTGTCTCATGAAACAGATAATGCCAAAGATTAATCTTTTTTTTCAAACTTCACAGCCTTATCCTAACACCTCTTTTGTAAACCGCCAGTACATCTCTTGTTTCTTAAATGCTTTTCAGACTGGTTATTACATCTTAGAGATATGCTTCATTAGTTAATGAATTAAAGACAATCTTATACACACGTCCATTTTATATTTGCCTGAAAGTTACAATTCTACATTCTCAAATTGTACTTTAACACACTACATGCTGATACAGTAAGTTGAAAATTGTAAGACGTGGCTTCTCATGAACTGACCTCTTGGAATTTTATGATCATCTCCTCTATCCTGGAGGTGGCACACCAAGATTTCTAAAGTCCCTGCTAAACTTCATCTTAAATCCTCTAAAACTGAAAAGTCTGAATGCATTAATGGCGGCAGAACACTAGTGAAAGAAAGAAACTGTAACATTCTGAAGAGACCTTGAACAGGCTGATTTGGAATTCACTAAGTCTTTTTACTGCAGTAATGATGAAAGGAATCCATTCAAAATGAAAAAGCACCATTTAGATGATCACTTTGCCAGGAGCAATTGCTCTTTAACTGAGTCATTTGTTCTTCAGAAAGATAACTTTTGACATACCCATAGAATGATACAAGATTTATATCTTTCCCAGGGTTTTTTTTCTTGTCAAGGCATAAAATAAGGTCATTCTTTATTAGAATATATGTGATGTTCAGACATAAAGCCTCCCTGGCCTTTTCAGATTGAGAGCAAAGTTGCTATAGATCTGAATTGGAATTGTCACCTAGTTTGAATTTAGGCAAATGAAAAACTGTAAATAATTAGAGCTTTTCTATCGCAGAGCATCAGAATGGTCTGCTAAGGGTCATAAAATGTTTCATATTCTAAGCTTTTAAAAAAATAGTTTACAAAAGAAGTGAAAGGCAAGATAATAATTAAAACAACATAAATAAGAGGATAACACCTACAAATATTCATGATGCAAATTAATCATTTTGGGATTCTATCAATAATGGATTTGATCAATATTTATTATACATAGTTATTGATCAGTATTTATTTACATAGTTACATAGTTATTTTACATAGTTATTATAGTTATTGAAATATTTTCTGTATTAAGAAATATAGGATATTGCAATACAGATCATCTTAAATCCAACTGTGAGTTAATCCTAACCTTGAAAATAAAGTTTTAACCACAGGGCATGATAACTATCAGAAAACACAATATAAATTTGGCCTCAGAATCAGAATCATGTATTTGTTATAAACCAATCATCTATTTGGTTATCATGCAGATGTTCTTGAATGGGAAAATTTCAAAGGTGTTTAGTTCAGAAATCTGGTTATTTTATCTAAACCCATAGAGAGTGCTCTGGTATTAAAAAGTGAAAATTGTGCCTGGTTAGAAATAATCTTGTGCCTCGTTAGAAATAATCTCAACAAGATGCATGGATAAAAGTGAAATTTTTCAATGGGATCAAATGAGATTTAATAAATATTTTTAAGTCTAAACATTTTTCTAGAATTTCAAGTCTGAATTACGTTACCTTTTGTATTGCATATAGCTAATCTGAACTGCATAAATTTCTGATACAAAGAATTTATATATATTATGACCATATGATGTTAACTGTATGATATTTGATCTTTGTGATTTGTGGAGACTTGATTTTTTGTGTTAGTAAATTTTTATACATAAAAGAAAATGTAGGCTTGAAAGAATAAGTTTATTGGTTGCAGGTTTCATATATGTCTAACAGGTTGAGATTGTAAATTGCATTGTTCAAATATTCTGTCCTTAACTTCTGCCCAGTTCTAAAAGAGTTTTGGTAAAATCTCTCACTATGATTATAGATATTTCTATTTTTCCTCACTTTATATATTTATACTAATTTAGGCTGTGTTATTGGGTGCTTACAGGTTCAGGATGAGTATATCTTACTGGTGAACTACACACTAAATCATTATTTTACAACACTTTTAAATTCAAATTATGCTTTCTGCTTTAGAATGTATTTTCCTACTATGATCATTGTTATTCCAACTTTCATTTAGTAATTACCTGCCTGTTAGATATTTGTCCCTCATTTAATAATATTAAAGTATTACTAAAATTCAATATATTGCAATAAAGAAACTAAGACCTAAATAGATCAAGTTACATTTCCAAAGACACATACGTAGATAGTGACAGAGCAGCAGACGACTGAAATACTAGCAGCACAAGGTCTCATGAACTTGAATTTTACTTCCTGACCTGACCCTCTTCACTACTTTCTTACCCTTAGCAACAACCTTTGCTCTATCCTAGTCCTGCAAAAGGACAGATTTTAGTCTCAAGTTTGCCAATCTGTCTGACTGCCATTCAGTAATATCCCATCTTCTTCCACAAGACTGGGACCTGGGCCATACTGAATCTAGACCAATCAGGGATCTTTTTCCCCTAGTGATGCCTCTTTTCAATGCCAACCTCTTTCAGGCTTTTGGTTTAGCTCTTCATTTTGGATTCTGTCTGATAAAGCAGCTTCAACTACATCTAGATGATAACATCCAGGATTAATGTTTTCCTTTGAAATGACTAGAGAAAAACATTGTTGAACAATTTTGCCACTATATCTAGTGGTATCGTCAAAAGCAACAGGGGGTGGGGGGAATACATAAAAGTCACCCATAGCAATTTTCCACTTAAAAATTATATATGCATGTATAATACATGTGGTGGTCTATGTGCAGGTGTATACTTCATAGCTGCACACTAATGAGATGACAAAACTCCAAACTCTTCAGGTATGAATCACTCCAAGGATCAATGAACCACCTTCTTCACGAATGAACTCACTTCTTCAACTTGAGCTTGAACCCTATGCTGTGCCACGTTCATCTCACTGAACTTCTCTGGAGGTTGCGTTTGACAGGCCAAGCCCAGTAAGCACAGTCTTGCCAGAGGCCATGTGTCTAACCTCCTTGGAAGTGGTCATCTGAGTCTGGCATTCCCTGGGAGGAACAGCACCTTAATTAATCTCCATCAAGCGCCATGTTAGTGGTTTCTGAGGAGACGATCAAAAATCTACCATAATTGCATCTAACAAAGCTCTTCACTGAGATTTGCTCTTTAGGAAATTCAGGAGCAGCGCTCTTCCTTCCTGCTGTCAATGGAAATGGCTATCTTTTCTCCCTCAACTGTGTGACATAGAATCACCAAAAGAATTTACAGAAAGGGGCACAGGAGTGATGAAAAAAATAGTCCAATACTTGTTTATTTGACTAGGTATTCAAAGGAGTGAATCCATAAAGTTACAATGATACTTTATAAGTTATAATGGAAGTTAAATTTGCCCCAGGTATTGTCATGGATACTCAACGTGTTATCTCATTCTTCTCCAAACTCTGTAAAGTTTTATCAAGGGGGTGAAATGCTCAAGCTTTCAAGATTCAGAATGATGCAGAATGAGTTTAAACTGCAGTAGGTTTGTACGAAGTCTGCACTTTCTATTGCAGCACATGCTGCTCATTACTTGGCTGCCTCTTCCACTGGGATCCCTGATGACATATCCCTCTTCCGGGGACCCTTCCACACAACCACATCTGAAATATGCACCACATCATTCTTTATCATAGCACTCTCTTCTAATTTTCAAGTTAGTATCTATCAGATATATTCTGGGGTTTTTTTAGTTATAATAATAATTTTTAAAGAATTTTAATAATCATGTGTTTGGTTCATAAAATTGCTTGCTGCCTATTTGCTTCACAAAATGATGAAATGATGGAGACCACGAATGGTGGGAAATCTTGCATACAGTCGAAATTCCATAGCTGGCATATGTTAAGAAATCAATAAATATCTATTTTAAAAAGATGATCCAAAAATGTTAAACACTGTGTCCATAAAATTTTACACTGATTCCAAAGTGCAAACTACAAGTATTACATTACATCTGCAGGAACAACAAAGCTCATTTACAACTTAAAAACCCATGGAATCATGATTAATATTTGTCAACTGTTTCCTTAGAGTCTTTAACTTCTTCCCTCTTAAATAAGAGACATGGGGGAAGGGACTGATTGTGTATCAGTGGCGTCCCAGGTTTACGTCAGTTACAGTTGTGAGAACCAGGAGGGACAATTAATGTTTTGGATGAAATCAGCTTCTCAACAATGCATGGCACACATTTCATATTGTTAATGGGTCTTTTACACCCAAAGGCTGTGCCTCATATATTTTAAAGTCTTTGGCTGTACTTGCAAACTTACTTATTTATACATAAAGTCAGCTTCTGGAAACAAGATCTTTGCTTCTGAGAAAAGCTTCCTCTCAAAAACTACATGGATAAGAGCTTACTCCCTATTGCCAAACTCCAGCAAAATACACAACTCACCCTTCTGGTTCACACAACTGTAACCGCTGTGGACAAGGCCTGCCAGTAGCATGCTCTCATTTTCTTCCCTTTAAGTCTTTTATTTAATAAGGGAAACTCATGACTAGATTTCAAAGAAATTCTCAAGCTACATATAACTCCTGTTTATTGTGGCTTGTATATGTGGCCAACAGATTCTTAAAAACTCATGTTAGCACTGTAATCGCCTCTCAGGACAAGCTAAGAAGGACTATACGTCATTCCTTTAAGGTTGCTTCTTTAGCCCTTGAACACAGCACTCCTCACCTCTTACCATCAGAAGCCAGCCCGCAGCTGACTTGCTGCATTTTCCCCAGCTTCTACTAGGAGGCCCCTTTTCTTACTCAAAATGCAGGTGCTCAGAAAAACAAAATAAAAGTTTGTTTTGAAACCCCTGAACACCTGAACATGTTTTCCTGAAGCGTCTTTCCTGCCTTTACACTAGCTTCTTTTAGGTAGTTTCATCATGCAAAAGCTATTTTTCCCCCTCTCTTTCTTAACTGTCTTACTAAGCATTGTTTTCATACGGAATAAGTTATGGTCTTAAGAAAAAAGCCCACATTGCTGCAGGCAAAATTGGTGTAACCACATTTGCTCTCTGCTGAATCTCTTTAAACAAAAATATGTATTTAAAAATAATCTTTTAGAAATATCTATCTTACTTAGCCAGCACATCTAGATGATATATTCACCTGGATCTCCTGGGCAGCGGGACTTTTCAAGGCCTAAGAGGATTATCCCCAGGAATAAAATCACCAGATAATCACGACTTTCACACTTCAGCAAATTAGCATTCGTGTTCGCATTTTATTCTTCATCTTAAGCTCCACTTGTTTGCCAGCAATTCTAGGCTTCTGCTTAGACTGTTTCCACTGCCTTCAATTAGGTCTAGCCAGTGGACTTAATTTTAGGATTTAAACTCAGGAAGAAAGTTCATGTTCTAAGAAAAGTACCAAGTTCTGAATAAGAACTATGTTCTCAAGATTTTTTTCCCTGTCATCATTGGAATCAATGCATCTTTAGACTCGAAATATAATGAAGTTACTTAAAAATTATTTATGATAAGACATGTATAAGAATATGACAAACTGAAGTTTAAGGCTGCAAATCATATGTTGGGCAAGAACTTTTGAACTAAGTATTAATTTGAAGAATTGAGTCATCTTTCTAGACTTGGAATACAGAAAATGTTTTTAAAAGAGATAAGAAGATACTTCATTAAACACAAAGTTCGTGGAGCTGTATTGCTACACTAACTAAAAATGAATTTTAAGAATTACTTTTGCATCACAAAATATTAAAAGTCTATTACTAATCCCACTCTGATTTCACTAAGTTCTGCCAGAGGCAAGATATTATCTTCAAAAAGATTTTACCTGCTTAAGAAATATTATATAGCAATATTAACATATTATTTTTACATACTTATATTCATTTGCACTTAAGGGTGTTGCAAATTAAGTAATATAACCACTTATAATTATTTACAGTTTGAAAAATACAGGTAGCATATTTATATAGTAAATAGTCAATCAGAATGTTTAAATTATAAAGAGTATGGAATCATAAACTAAGACTCAATTTCTCCCTCCCTCATATCCTCTGTTCCTCTTTCTTCTCCAAAAGAGAGTTATAGAACTATAGGTATATTTTGAAAAGTTTGATACTTAAGCAATTTGAAATTTTATTTAGGGTATTCCAATATAGCAAGCATAATGTACTTAAAGTATATAATTTTTGAACCATTAAAAATATTTTAAAACTTATTTAAAAAACTATTTTCATTGAAGTCATATTTTCAATATTGATGAACTGCATTATGTCTAAGATTATTTGCTTTCCCGAAATAAATTTAATGGTACTATTTATCTTACAATTTTCTATGAACTGACCATTAATATGACTCAACATTTTATTGATTTATAAACATGTTTACCTATTACATTTTGGTATAAGATACCTAAATTTGATCTAATTTCTAAGGTAATAGTCTAACCTGACAATCTGACAAGGCTTTAAAGTTTTCAAAGAGGTTTTAATTCATGAAATTGGTACCAAGGCCCTAAAAAAGCAACTTTAATTGATTTGTGAAATACTTAGAGAGAATGTCCAATTCCCTCCATAGAGTCCAGTTCATTTGGGTTTTCTAACAGCAAACTACTCCCTTATTGCACATTATCCAGATTTATTGTTGGACATGAAAGGGAATCAGATTATTATTTTTTTTTAATGTTTCTGGGTATAATCTACTACTTGAAGTATCGAGCCCAGCATGGTCAAGAGAAAGCAAACTAGATTTTTCTTCAGCAGCTTTACCCTGAGAGGGACAGAATGGTTTAGCAGCTCTCTGACAGCCTACATTTATGGTAAGAGTATCTGAAATCAGAAATAAACGAAGCATAAAAAGACTCCTCCACTGCACCACAGCAATGATTAGAAAGGACCATCTCTGAGATTTGAAAACAGAAAGCAGAGAGCAAGCAAGCCGCCTGCAGCCCTGAGCAAATGCTCTTTCCCATCAGAACTCTGTCGCCAATCCAGCTGCTCCTCTTGCAAACCCGCAGGCTAGAAGAGGGAACCACAGCCACTCCGAAGTGGAGTTTCAGGCCCATCATTAGTGGTTTCTGTCACCACCCCGGTGCTTTGCCTTCATGAATGAAATATGCAGATGGATCTTACACTGGCTCCTTCAATGAGGAACAAGAAGGTCAGCAGACACAGCCAACACAGCCGGCACATTAGAAATCTGTGACCCATGTACTTACACCTCCAAATGCCTCCAGGTTTCAGCCTCTGGAAATATCTAGCCCATTTCTCTACCGCACTGTTGCTTCCATCAGCTGTGGAAATTAACATAAAATAACATAGTAACCCAACAAGTGCTGGACAGCGTTCCAGAGAATCAGATTAAGTGAACACTAAAGGCACAGTGATGGTGTACAAAATCTGCATGATAAATAGCGAGTAAATACCTTCCGATCCACCAGAGGGGGAAGGATGCTGAGCTGCTACGGCTGCTGCCTGCTCTCTTGTGTAACAGCGAAGGCGGCTCAGTCCCTCTGACAGGCGGTGAAGCGTGGCTGCCTGTTGGCGTCTGGGCGGTCCTAGTGCCTACCCCAGGTCAGCGCGCGAGGTAGCTCTGAGCAGCCTCCCCATTTCCTGTGAGTCTTCCAGTGAGCAGCACCGAGGGTTTTCAGGGACGTCAGCGTGTTAAGTGTCAGGGCAGTCGGATCTGGGTTTGGGAAAAGGCATTAGTAAACAGGGTCTCTAACACTTCTAAACACTGCTGTTGAAACCCCCCCCCAAAAAAAAAAAAGAAAAGAAAAAAGAAAAAGGAAAGAAAACCCCCAAAAGTTACAGATGATCTCGTCTGTTAAATAAAGTGTGCTATTGATAATGTTTGAGCCAGAGGGCTCTTAGAGAGAAAACAAATTCACCCATATACCATACTGACTGCAATCCGTGTTTTTTGCCCCCTCCCCATTTAAAGCGTAAAGGAAAAAACAAGTGGGGGAGTTTTAAAAGCCTGATAAATCTTTTCTTCCCATCTGCAAAGAGTATTTGTTAAAGGTCTAAAAACTTCATGTTTTGCATAATCTGTTTACAAATCTCAAATAAAATAAATGCAGAGCAAAGAAAATACAGACCTCTGGGAGCTTGTTCTCTAAGAGAGGGAAAGTGTACCAAACTCCAGACAAACACCACCCTTCATCTTTATTCATTTGCTCCACCTTTTTTCCCTTTGTAGCCCCTTTTCCCAAATAACATTCATGTTTTTTAATTTAGTTTTTGTCTAACTCCTCTACTGCAACGTAAGCTCTATGAGGGAATCTGTTCTGTTTACTTTGATAGAGTAATATTTCAACACCCTGGAAGATTACTCGGCACATAGTAGGCCCTCAGTAAATAAATACTTGTGGAAAGAAGGAACTAGACACTCAGCTGAGAAATTACACTAAAGAAAACAAGTACAGAAGTTAATCTCTTAACTGATTAAATTCAATTAGCAGGTCTCTCTGGGCAGCTGTTTTATTTAAGGGATTGTGTTAAGTTTACATTTGCCTTTAAGAAGCTTATAGTTTAAATGTAAAGAAGACATAATAATAAATGTGTGCAATCAAACAACTCTGTGTGCATATAATATTTGCCATAAGAGAGTAAACGATGTAAGTCAGGATGTGCTACACTTGCTGGGGCTTCTGTTTTGACATTATGAACGTGGTACTCAGCTAGGGGACTGGGTTTAAGAATTCAACACTGATTTCTCCCCGCAAGGGCCCAGTTAGTTTGGCTGTCAGTAAGCAGACTGGTTCGGAAGGGATCGGAATCTGGACAGTTAATTCCAGCAAGATTTGTTAAAAGAGTAAATATAGGTACGATCACAGGTGAAGAGAGGGAAGGCAGGTAGGTGGGTGCTACAGGCCCTGAATCAAAGCCTCAGGGAGTCAGCAAGAGGGTCCGGCAGCCACCAAGTGGTTGCCTTCTGGAGCAGGGAGAAGCCGCTCCTAGCTAGTGGTCCCGGAGGTCAGACCGCGTAGGTGAGACATGACAGCCAGCAGCAAGAGTTCTGGCCCATAACATGGCAAACTGGTAAGTCCGAGTCTCAGAGCCTCAGAGGCCACGAGGGGAGAGAGAGAAGGCTGAAGATCAAAGTAAGACTCTCCCCATAGAGCACTCAAGGCAGGGTTTTCTTACAGGAAAAGGAAACGCCCAAAAGGCACAGGGTCAGACTAAGCCCAGCCGTAAGGGGCGCTCATGCGTTTCAGGAGCTGAGGATTGGGAAGCCAATCAGCTGGACTGGTACCAAGTCACACGCAGGTCAAACAGCGGTGACTGCGGTTGGGGAAGAGCCACGGGAAGACAGAGCCATGCTAATCACTAGACAGTCAAGTTAAGCCAGGGTAATGTTGTCTCAATAAAGAAAGATTGCTTTGTTGAGCCCACAGATTATGATTCACTTATCCACTGCATCTTTCTGTTTTTCTCAAGTCAGCATATTTTCTGAAATGAGATTCTGTTTTAAAGAAAAATTTGACCAGCAGCAAAAGGTGCTATCGTTCCCTCCAGAGATGCTGGTAAGCACGCCAGGTGTGTGGGCCAGACCACAGCAGCGGAACGGCTGCGGCTGGCACGAGAGGGAGGCCATGCCCCTCCACCAAGCATCTCTGTAGCCACGGCTTTTTATGAGTCAGACAGCATCCCGGGGAACGATGCACTGTGTCCACAGCTGGGCCTCAGAGAAACACTGACGTGTCACCTGTGCAACAATACCAAGTGGAGGGAAGAAGAGCAGGGATGCTGAGAGATGCTTCACTACACACACAGAAATCTACAAAGAGCAAAAAGACGCCATCAACATAAAACAAAAGAATCTTGACCTAGCAGGTAGAGAGAAAAACAGAGACTGTACCTTCTTTTCACACAAATATGGAACATGTATCAAAATTGATCACACACAGGTCATAAAACAAGTTACAAAGACTTCTAAAGAATCAGTATCACACAGGCCACGTTCCCTGACCAGAGAGCAACTACATGTGTCAGTGACAAGATGATGAAACACTCGTATACAGCTGGCCAATACAACCACACACCTAAATAATTTGAGTTAAAGGACAAAATGAATCCAGAAATTTAAAAACACAGAAATGTATGATCCTAGAAATATTATCTATGGGGGCTATAAAAGCATACTTAAAATAAACTTGTAGTCTTCAGTCCTTACATTAGCAAATAAAAAGGCAGAAAATTAAGGAAGGAGATTAAAATCTTAGAGAAAAAAATCAATGAAATGGAAAACAACTCTATACTATAGAAATATAGCATATAAAGAAACAACAAAGCCAACGGTATTTTTCTAAGTTAATGAAAGAGGTAAATATTTGGCTAGAGTGGTTAACTATAAAAGAAAGAAGGTACAAAAACCATTTAAGAACACCTTAAAAATAGTTTTTCAGTTTCTTTGAAAAGTTTCTTTATATGATGTCTCAAAATATTTTGCTCTTTGCTTTATACTAAATGACTACATGTTCTGTGCCTTCTTTTTCTTCGCATCCTCATTGTGCTGGGGCTATTACTGAGTGAATGGCTGAATGAATAAGCTGATCGTTGACTAGATCAGCTGCGTTGAAGTTAGTTCAAAACCTTGTGATTCATCCAACATTGGAATAAAAACTGGAGCATTATATATAGTTTCAGGCTTTCTGATAGCACGATGGAACCTATTATATCAACGTTACTACTATTTACTCACCTGAAAAAAACAAACAAACAGTACTTAGGCACAATGCATATACCTCATCAATTTACAATATTAATACATCAAGCCAACCAGGGACGAATCTGTTTCTTTCTGATTGAATTTCACAAGCAAGGGTGTTACTGCTGATCCGCTGCACTAAATAGGTGGTGTGCAGTGCGGTCCTTATCAGCTCGAGAGGCAGAAGAGGCAGTACTTAAGCCTGAGGACACTTCCCAGATTGAGAAGCAGTAAGGACTTCTCACTCTGTGCTGGCTCATTCCATCAGGCACAAGCTGGATGGTGGGTATCTCCCTATAAGTTTGAAGATCTGTTTACCCACAAAATTCCAGATGACAGAGGGACAGGAACGGTACATTATTCATAATTAACATGATCTACCGGATATAAATGTAAATGTAAATGATGACAAAGAAGCATTTATAACTGCAGGAAAAAACTCCCCCATACGGTACATTAGTATGTTTGTGCATTTTCTGCTGAACATTAGCTTTATCTAGATTCTTTAGTAAGATGCAGAGAATAAAAGATTTTTGCTGCAAGACAATTTTTGTCTAGGGGCCTTCACTGTCCAGTCGCATAAACTTGGGTAAGTTATTTTACTTCTCCAGACTTCTGGTTCCCTACCAATAAAGCGGCTCAACTAGGTGACACCTAACACCCTTTTCACTTCTGCATGTCTGGATTCTATGTCACCAGGTGTAGAGAATCAGAGGACCATCTTAAGTAGACATACTGCAACTGCCACTGAAAGGCCTACGCTGGATAGTGTGGCTGCCACTGGGAGTTTTCATGTTGGAAGACCTCCCTGGACATCTCTCTCCCTGCCCAAAACGGAATTCACATCACCCCGGTGGTGGGGGTTGGGGAGTGCTTAAAAACAGATAATGTGTGCTGGGAAGGACCAGGATCAGAATCTCCAGAATCAAATCTTCTCAGAAGCCACTGATCAGTAAAGGAATTCTTTAATATGAAAAATATGCTATTTTCTCTTTAAAAACGGCCAGGAGTTCTGGTCTTCAACAGTGAAGTAGATACGATGCCCTGATCAAGGGCAGGATTTAATGGATTTATGAAGCTCTCCTTGTTTCAATGACTCTGTCAGCAGAAGTTACATATTTTGCTTGAGAGTTTATGTAATCTTTCCTTTTACATTTATGTTTACAACAGTGCAATTTCAGCACCTTTTCTGAGATTCATGACTAAATCATCTTTTCTTTAGTAGCTACCAGACCAGGACAGCAAGTTGTATAAATATCTGTTCTCCACAGGTTGCTTTTTATTTTCCTTGTACTTCCAAAAATCCTGGCTGTGCTACCAGGATCAGCTTTCTCCCATACTTCCTTGCTCAAATATTCAAGCGATTAGATTATAATAATGCTATATTAGAGCTTAAAAGAATCATAGAAATAATTCAGTTCAATTTCCTCATTTTACAGTTATTAAAATGAAAGACCATGGAGACTTAATAGTTCAAACTCACTGTATTAGCCTGTGTTTCCTGGAAAACAGAGACTGAAGCAAGGCTTAAATATTAATGCTTTACTGGAAGGGAAAACCCAGCCTGGTGAAAGTAAGGGAAAAGGAAAGTGAGGTAGGGAAGGATGGAAAGCAAATGGACAATGATGTATTAACATGCTGACCTCTGATTCCCAAGCTCAGAGACGAAGCCAGTTACTCTGCAGGTGGATGTGCACGAACACCAGTGGAAACGTGCTTGGTCTAGCAGGATGGCTCCAGACATCGGTACCATACCCAAAACAGTCTGTCAGAGACAGAAGAGGGGGAGAGATTACCTGCCGGATCCATCTTGTTTCTCTATTACTATCAAATGTTTGCACATGAGGACTTAACTCCCCCTCACTTCCAGGCTGTGTTACCTGGCCCCTTTGGTATCTTCTGGGAAAGTCAAATTCCATGCCCTGTGGTGTTACATGGAAGTGCTGGATGGAGCCAGAGATCTGGGTGAGGAACTGGTAAGCTCAGGGCACAGAAACATGAGAACCCAAATGAACCTGACTGCCGTCGTAACTGCCAAGCAGAGTAAGTGACTGAGTGTTTTGAAGACAAGTAACCCAAGAAAAACTGAAGATGGGGCCAACACTGCCCCATAGCTTCCTAGTAGCAAATCAGGCCTATAAGCGAATATCCTTACACTAAATTGAACACTCAGAAAATAGCCCAATTTCTTAACTTGTCTTTCAAGACTCTCCATTGTCTAAATTTACCTTATTTATTCAGCTTACTGCCAACTGAAGGACTCCTTGAGAATTAATATCATCTGCTTCTAAACAACTCAACTATTGTGTCAACATGATTTAACTGTTTATTCCAAGAAATTCTTGCCCAGATAGATAAGAACGTAAACCAACAAAATTAAAAGCCAGTGTTTGCTTTAGAAAATTCTTGCAAAATCATTTGTCCAGGAAAACAGTTTGCTCATCTGGGCAAACAGCTTTCTTTCAAACAACAGTTTCTTATCGATATGAACTTCAAGATCCTCCCTTGTTGAGCCTACCCATCTTCAACTATTATTCACAAACTTTGTCCAATTTCAAAATCATCTGCCTTGAAGAACCTGCTTCAAATTCCTGAGCCTAGATCTCACCCTTCTGAGACAAGTGTTTGACTGACTTGATTACTTCCCCACCGCAGACACACAAAATCCCAGGAGATGGGCAAGTCACTTATTTAACTGCAGTTTAGGTACAAATGAGCACTTAACTCACACAAATAACGTAACCATTGCCTGAATCCCCAAAATAAAGGCAGAAGAGACCTCACAGAGAAAGAACAAGGTCGATTATCTATTCAATTCTAAAAATTCAAAACTGCACAATAAATGAAAATTAAGAGATAACATGTCTATTTAGAATTATAGGAAAATGATCCAATTTCATTGTGCATAGTCCCCATTTTATTGTATAAATTCGTATATTTTACACTACACTTCCATCTGTTTGTAAAATAGGGTGAAACTGTCCCTCAAAAGTGGGTTAAACTGGACTCCAGACAATTCAACGAAAGCTACTGGCTAGGAATTATCCTATCCTATCTGCAGGTTAATTTCGCACAGGGTGAATTAGTAACTGCAGAGGTAGAAGAAGCAACATCTCGGGCAGGTCTTCAGCTATGCCTCTTAAAGTTTAAGAAACACCTCTTTTCAATGCCACTGAAGGGCACATGCATTGATATGACATCAAAACATCCTTAAAGAACATAGTTTTAAAATAGCTAACCAAGGTGAGGATACTGGTGGGCGAGCTAAGGAGAAGGACTCCTAAGTGCACCAGGAGGCAGTCTGGTTCCTTAGACACTTCTTTTTTTAGGTCCCATTCCCTGTTATTCTGAGAAAAACTCAGAATAAGTTTGCAGCAACAACAATATCAACAGAAGATTTAGTAAAGCTGTTTTTTCCTTATTTATATTTTTTAAATCTTCCAATGTAGTAACATGCTAAATCTAAAATAAGTGACTCTGACTGATATAAGTGCAAATTTGACTTGGACATGGAAGAGAACGCAGGCTGAAGTGGTCTCAGAGGGATGTATGAGACAGGTGGAGCTGAGGTGGAACGTGGGTTGACAATGGCTAGTCAGGTACATGGTAAAAGGTGAGAAGGTCCCCAGTCAGAGTCATGTGAAATGGGCAAATAAAGGGAGGAACACAGGCCTGACTTCTCTGCATTCAGAAGCTACCTAAGTGAGCCTTCTATCACCAATAAATCTTCCATCACCAATGAGATAAAAATGTTACTTAAGGTGGATATTCATAACAGCAACAATACCATATAAAATTCTATAAACCCAACTGGAAATGAGCAAAAACTATAGAACTGCATAAAGAAAGCTTCAGATCTTTAGTAAAGGTCATAAAGAAAACCTGGTTTCTTTTGTAAGAGACTGCATAAGCTCTGGTATTGAAAGAATTTAATTTTATACAGATAATGTGTCACTCAATCTACAAATGTAATGCCAAAAAAAATCACCAAAAAATTTTGTAAGAATTAACAAATTGATTTGCAAAATACTTAGCTTTCTCTTGCACACCATATGATCTCTCAAACCACACCATAAAACTAGAATAACTCTGAATATTGTGGCATTGACGTAGAAATGTAAAAAATTTATCAAGCGTGAAATGGAGACACGTATATATCAGTGTAATTTGTGACAAAAGTAGAATTTTAAATCAGTAAGGTAATGACAGACTATTTAACACACAATTGGCACAACTGGCCATCCATTTGGGGAAAGGATGTCAGATACCTACATTATTCCATACACAAAAATAAATTCAAATGGATTAAATACTTTAAAAATCTGAAAAAGATTTTAAAATAAACTACAACAGAATATTTTTATAATCTAAAGAGTGCTTCTAAGCAATTCACTAAACCTAGACACCATAAAGTGATACATAAATTTTTTCAGAATATAAAAATTTCAGTATAACTTAAATATCAGAGTAAAGATTACATCTATAATTAATAGAGAACAATATCAAATTAGAGAAAATAAAAATAAACCAGCTGATAGAAAAAGGGCTAAATTAGATGAGTGGCAAATTTCCTAAAGAAAATATACAAATAAGATCAATGAAAAGATGCTCAACCTCATTACAAATCTCATTTTAACTGAAAGGAACTCTCACGTTTTGTCCATCACATTGTCAAAAAGCAAAAACGCTGATTCAATACATAAGTGACAAGAGGGTAGGGAAAGTCCCTTACTGTCATACTTGTGGCATTATCCATTGCTAAATCTTTTTAAACAGCAACTTGATGTTACTGATAAAGGAATAATACATAAAATATAATTAAATATACATTTTCAAACTATTACTTGTAATACATACGTGTGTGTGTGTGTGTAAATGCCATGGGTAGGAATGGAAGGATGCCTGACTATGTGATCACTTCTGGAGAGACAATAAAACTGAGAGAGGACTGGAGAAGGAGAAATGATATGTTTCATTTTATTTCCCTATTCTGTGAGTCTTCTGCTGGAATTTAGTCACATCCCACTTATCTAGATATTTTTCACTTTTTAACCAAGCATAATGTGTGTTTTATGCCCACGCACACTTAGGTACACAGAATGGAATACACCTAAGTATATACAGCTTGATGAATTTCCACGAGATGAGCAAGGAATAGTCAGATCACGAAATAGAACGTTCCCCACACCTCAGAGGCTGTCTCATGTTTCCTTCCAAACAGAAACGCCCTCTCCCCACCAAAAGGTAACCATTATCCTGACATCTGACAAGTAACATTATTTTTACCTATTTCGTTATTTTATATAAAAGGAATTTTATACTCGGTAATTTTTTTTATCATCCTCCTTTGCTCAACATTTTGATTCTGAGTCATCTTTACTGTAGTTTCAGATTTTTCATTCTCAGTACTGTCCACTGACTGAACATTCCAGAATGTATTTATCCAATCTACTGCTGATGGTCTTTTGGGTAATGATCCAGTTTAGAAGTAATACAAACAGAACTGCACTGAACATTCTTCTACATGCCTTTTAGAGAACTGACACATGCACACGTTCCTACTAGGTCTACACCCAGAAGCAGAGCTGCTAGCTATAGGTTTCATGTACGTTATTCTTGAAAAGATGTTGCCCAATGGTTTTTAGAAGTGGTTTTATCCAGACAGACGTAGAAAATAAACTTATAGTTACTATGGGGGAAAGGGGGTGGGAGGGGTAAACTGGGAGTTAGAGAGATTTGCAGATACTACTATAAAAAACAGATAAGCAACAAGGTCCTACTGTATAGCACAGGGAACCATATTCAATACCGTGTAATAGCCTATAATGAAAAAGAATATGAAAAGGAATATATAAGTGAATCACTATGCTGTACACCAGAAATCAGCACACCATTGTAAATCGACTATACTTCAATGTCTAAAAGTAGTTCTATCAATTTCCACTCCCACTTGTGGTGTCTGACAGTTCAGTTTACATCACTGGCAATACTTGGTAATGTCAGCCTTTCACACTTGGCCTTTCTGGTGGTTATTTAGTGACATATAGTTGTAATTTAATTTGCATTTTAAAAAATAACTAATGCAGTTGAGCACATTTTCATAGATTTAATAGTCATTTAAATGTCCTCTTGTGAAGTGTCTGTTCAAGTCACCTGCCCATTTTTCCATTGGGTTTTTTTGTTTATTTATTATTTATATTTATACAAATACATACATACATATATATAGTATCTGTTCTCATTTGGTAGGTTGCTTTTTAACTTTTAAAGATATCTTTTGAAGAATATTTCTTTTTATTTTAATATAATCCAATTTATAATCTATTTTAGAGTTAATCCTTTCGGTGTCCTAATTAAGAATTAATTTATTAACCAAGAAATCTGCCTACTCTAAGTTGACAAAGACGTTCTTTGATAGGTTATCTAATTTTTCTGATTTCTGAAAAGCAATATAAGTATAAAAGATTAGTAAAATCTTTTTTAGTAATAACACCTAAAAAATTGAGCACTAACCATCAATAGAATTTCACAGTGAAAGTCAGTACTTTAACTGGCATGATCCTGTTATGAGGGGATATACCCATCCAATAGAGCACTATAAAGTTTAATTCCACTTTAACATTTGTAAATAAAATGTACTGCCACTTGACTACAAAACTGATGACTATACCCTGTTTGGAGAAAGCATCTTAGGAGCTGTTTTGAAAAACCGGGGATTTTTGAAGAATACACCAACTATTCTGTCTCTGGACTGTGTTCTAATCTCCAGATCCTGGACTTGAGCTGTAGCATTTCCTGCCTCCAGGCAGCCCTGCTCACTTCAGACTGGCCCCATAAGCCCAACTGATACCTATCCTGTTGCTTCTTTTCTGAATTCAGTGATTGCTGTAAACTGACAGACTGGTACATCTCAAGTCTGACGTCAAGGGGAGATTCTGTCCACCACCAGGGACCTCTGCCCCGAATGAGTTTTTCCTCACATCACAGGGATTGGCCCTATACTTGTGCTACTGAATGTATAAAGGTATATATATAATTATGCCACCCCTAGAGTTTTTTCTAATTGTTGAATATATTGTACAATGTTTAATACATTGAACCCTTAAAGCTGTCCATTTATCTTTATTTCAAAAATCTGAACATGGGGACAGTGCATACTTGAGCTCTGTTTGATGGTGAAATTTAAATAAGAATAAGTCACCCATGAAAAAAATAAATAAATAAACTGATGACTGTAGTGCATAGGCATAAGTAGAAATCATAGGTAAATTAACTAAATTTTAGATCAAAGATCTCAGGGTATCTTTAGATTAATATTATTTATCCTGGTAGCTCAGGAGACAGACTCTTCTCTATGTAGAACACCAAAAGAGACTTAAAAGACACAATGTGCTTTCAGTGTTAAACTGAAAATGGCTATCGGATTTAACCAACAAAACCTGAAAATCTCATTCTCTGTCTTATTGTAAGCACTCCTTCTTTATACTTCTTTTTATACATTTCCTCTTTCTCATTTCCTTGGATTAGCAAAAGGAATCTGCTTAAAGACAAACTTTACTGAAAGAAATCAAAATTTTATTTTGTTCTTCTGTTCCTTTTCTTCCTAATTCTTGGAGATATTTCCAGTTAGAGTTCCACATATTCATAGAGCTAAACGATATTTTAAAGTATTATACCATCCAACCCTCAAAAACATCCAAGCAATATAAGAACCAACCCTGATCGTGCGACAACTTGCCAAGCCTTCAGCTATAGGGGATATAATCATCTGGTTCTGTTTTTTATTTTGACTAAATAAAATATGAAGACTGTAAACAATACTTTAAAAGCATGGAAATAAACTGGAAATTTTATTTTATTCAATGTCAATTTTCAAAAATAATTCCTTTTACTACTCCAAATTATTAAATAATGATTGCAAAGTGTTACACGATTAAATATGTTAAGCGTCTTAATGAAGAAGATGGGTTCCATTACTCTCCTAAGGATTTGGAAAGAAGTGATACTGGTTTGCTCGATTTCCCATGTAGACCATTTCTTGTATATATCCTCCTTTTTTAAAAAAATCCCCTTTTCATCATTTAAATCTGCAACTTACCACTTGAGTATTCATCACTGAAACAGCTCCTAACTGGTCTTCATCTCATTAGTCTTCTCCATCTCCAATCTACTCTAATTATTTTCAACCTCATATTCTTAACTGACTCATTTTTATGTTGTTTCCCTTTACTCATTAACCTTCAGTGGCTCCCCATTATTAAGGGGATAAAACTCAAAATGTTTCAATCGAGCATCAGAAGTCTTTTAAAAACTGGCCTGAACCTACCTTTCCAACCACTACTCATAACATTCCTTTACGCCAACCCTGGCAGCTACTTCTAGTCTTCAAGAATCACATATACGTGTATCCTCACTTTGCATCCACCATCAAACTATTTGCTCTTTCTGGAATGCTCTCCTATCCCTTTTCCCTGACTGTCTACTTTCAAAGCTAATATTATGTCCTCTGCCTTCTATGATATTTCACTAGTCAACTTTCTCCATGGATAAGAACTTCCATAGAATACATTGGTTTTGTCCTGCACTTGAGGACTACCAAATACTGCCTGTCCATCCATCCATCCTTCTGTCCATTCATGCATCTCTTTATTTAATGAATACATGTTTAAAACCTACTATTACTAAACAATAATAAGCAACAAATAAGCAAAGTCCCTGCTCTCATGAAGTTTATTTCTGTTAGAGACAGAAATTAACAAATATGTGTATGTATACACACACGCACACACACATTTCAGATGACAGTAAGCACTATGAATAACAAAGCAGAGTAAGGGCACAAGCAGAAGTGATGATGCAGGCATGTGAGCTACTTATAAATGACGATCAGATAAGACTTCTCCATTGAGGAAATATTTGAGAAATGAATATATTCCAGGCAAAGTAGCTTTGACTTGCAATAAAAAGTATCTACATATGTTCACTGAGGAAGAATATCACCCTCAAATCAAGATATTCTGTTGACCAGAAATTCTACAGAATTATTTCTTTAACACAGGTTATCTATCAGATTTCTAAAGTGGAGACTTGCCCCTTTTTCTCCAAATAAAGTAACAGACCCGTGGAAATTTCATCTGAGTGGAAGGCATGGCCCTGGGATGCTGCAACACTGGACCAGAGGGCTCCTGGGACCGCTGGAAAGGCAGTCTGAACCCACAGGGATTTAGCTGCAGGAAAATGGGCAAACTCTCGGTCTTCTTCCAAATCCCTGTTATGAGAAGTCTGTATCAGTTCGGGAGCCTAAAATGATCCAAATGAATGAAATCTCCCACCTTCAGATAAACACCAGATAACAATGAGCAAACAAATATGCTTCGGCCACTCATCTTAAGAGACAATAAGGGGAGGGTGACACACTTGGAAGATTATTTGTCTCCTGTTGTCTGAAATTTCCTTCTCCGTGTGATGAAAAGAACCAAGGTGCTCTCTGGCCGGAGAATGGAAGAATCCCTAATTTCGGCAGATACTAAAATCCTAATAAATTAATATATAACTGTTGAGTGAATAAGTGTGATATTCCATGATCCTCACAGTGATTCAGTATTGGAAAGGAATTAATATTGTGTCAAAATGTTCAACTAAGTTTGTAGTTAAAAAAATAAGCAAGGAGACTAAGACATGGAGTTAATCAAGCTAGGTTTTTAACTCAGTTTCTTAGTTTGTGTTTATTCTAAATTCAGTTCTCTTAATCTGGCTATAGTAGAAATGTGCTGAAATAGAAATTATTTATTTTTAAATTTAAAATCAATCTTTTTCTAGTATAAAATGTTTTGCTATTGGCAGATCTATATTTCAAGTAAATCTAAAATAACTCAATTTAACTCTCAAAAGTAAATCTCTACATGATAGTTTACAAAACTTGAGACTACTTTCTATTGGATCAAGATGTTTGAAAGCTAACAGTTTCCGAAATTGTATCATTAGAAGTCATTGAAATGAGAGTCTGAAGCAATTTGAGAGAAATTTCAAAAATCAGAGGCATTTTTTTGTGTGTGTCTCTATATTTCTTCTTATTTCTTTCATTTTAATATTGAGTCACCAGGCTTGCTCACATCCTGAATTAATTTCTTTTCATCTCTCTTCCATGTAGAAGTTATCTGTATAATCGTTGGTACGTCATTACTCCATCTTCATTTTTCAGATGATTAACCTGAGGGTGAGTAACTCGGCTGGGGACCAAGCTGCTAGCCTGGGTATACTCTGAGTTCTCAGCTGGGAAAGCACTAACCGATGTAAGGTGTTGTAATTACAATTTATAGCCCCTGATGCTGCAGCATGTTGCTTAGCTAATATCTCACCTCCTTGCACTCTGATCAATACTTTCCCTTTGGGGCTATTTCTCTTCTTACAAAAGCCATCATCTGGATACACCTCACCGTTACTCTTGTCTTCTCTATATATGAAAATGAATAATTTTGATCACAACTTTATTTCTGAAGGAGGTGAAAAGAATCCATGGAGAAAAGTGTCAAATCATTTTTTAGAATTCTATTTTCAAAACTCCACCTCTACTACATCTTTAATATTTGTGCAGCACCATAAAATGTTCCCCATAAAATGATGCATGTACAGGTTTGGGCTCATTCTCAGGAGTAAAGCTTGAGATTAAATGATTATAAATGCTTTTATATACCCATAATGCATTGACCATCTGTCTTGCAGATTGCATTTTTCACTAACTGACTCATAAAAAGAAATTCCTTCAAATTCAGCATTATGTATAAATAACATTTGATAACATTTTTATTCCTAAAAATGTTAAACACTAAAATATGTTATGGTCTTTTCTGTTTCCCTTATAGTCTGACTGATTAATGTAAAAAGTAAGAGAATTTTATGTAATATATTTTGTGTTGAATAGGAAACAGACTACCCCTGTCACTGAGAAGACTCAAATCAAAATTGGGAAGTAAGATTCAAAGAAATTATATTGAAATACATGCCACTGTATTACTAAGTGAATAACAGAATGAGTCAGATCCTCAATGGTGTGAAGCAACCAAGATTAGGAATAAGTTCCATGAGGTCAGGCTACTCTGGGAAGGCTTCAGAGAATAGGAAAACATAAAACTTGACATGCATGAAACGTAAGTTGAGGAATGCCAGAAAAGTGATGGCAATTGCAGAAAGGAGATTTTTACATGGTAGAGCAATGCAGAAATAAATCAAGAGTGATAAAGAGATGAGCTATGTGAATCGAGAGTTGTGTGCCAGGATAATAAGTGAGATGAGGTCAACGCGTGGAGAAGTTCAGCTACCAGGCAGATTATTAAGGAATCTGGATTTAATCAATTAAGAAGGTAAAGTTCCAAGTAAACTGCTAGGGAAAATGTATGTTTTTTTGACACTGCAAAAGTGAACGTTATTTTTGCGTGGGCATTTTGACTGACATCTCATACTGAGTAATGGAGAGTGTTTTCTATTCATTTCAGTGAGCTGTAGATATGGACGGTTTCTATGATAGCATGACACTAGCCAAATCCGGCCTGCCACCTGCTTTTGTATACCTTAAAGGCTAGTAATTATTTTTTTTTGTATTTTTAAATGGTTGGGGTGGGGGAAAGGGCAAAAGAAGCATAATATATTGTGATTTGTGAAATTACATAAAATTCAACTTTAGTATCCATAAAGTTTCACTGGAACAGAGATGCTCTCATCTGTTTATGATCAGGCATGGTTGCTTCTGTGTTATAACAAAAGTTGAGTATTCATGACAGAGACCATCTGACCCACAAACCCTAAAATGTCTACTGTTCGGCCCTTTATGGAAACCTTTTGGCATCAATCTCTCCCACACCATGAGATGCATGACTGACATCGTGCTGTTACTAGCTGATGTCTGACTCTCCCCCAGTGATCACTGATTAGATGAGAGGCAAAAACCGACTCAAACTCAACAAGTGAAATGACCTCTGTCAGGATACTGGAGTAAAATTTGGAAATCAAGAGATCAGGAAAGATATGTGCCAGGTGTTTCTAACTGTCAAAAGTGAGAATAAGATAACTTGGGAGCTGACTTTGTTCATCATGCAAGATGTGCTCAGAAAAGCAGACAGGAGAGCCAGCGAATCCCAAGGAGAGGGAAAGGGAAGCATCCTTGGTCCCTGGCTACCTCTCCTGTTCTTGGTTCCAGGTGTTCCACACGTCTTGTTCTCATATTCCAGGTAACACTCCTTTGTCTTTATTTTGAAAGCTCTTTAATAAATTGATTCATTTATCTGCTTGAGCTTGTGTGAATAAACTTATTTTGCTTGAGAATGGAAAAAACATCCAGACATTGACCTCAGAAAAACTTTCATTAAATTTACCAGAAAGAGTTCATCAATATGTAATAGGGAAGAGCTCCAGCGAACAGAGGTAATATGTCACAGAGATGGCAACAACATCTTAGAGTCCTTTTGCAAAGTTTCTATCCATTTTTGTAAGGTTTAATGTAATTTTATAAGTTTCTCGTTTTTCCTTTTATAGTTTAACTAGAGATACTTCCTATATGTAATGAAGAAGGTGTTTGATCCCCAAATGCATTATTGGCTTGCTGTATGACCTTGCAGAGTCACTTAAGCATGTAGACTTCTAAGGGTCAGTTTTATTCTTAAATGAGGAGCAATGCTGCATAAGTCTAATAACAGAATTTCTTAATTTGAAGTCCACAGGTGAAATCCAGCAGTCCAAAAATCTCCTGAATACTGTAAGCAAAATGTTATGCGAGTATTTCTCAATTTTTCTGTAGAGGGCTCATAGCTTTCATCAGATCCTTGAGGGGATCCATGATGCCAAAAAAAAAAAAAAGCTAAGAAACATTAACTTAAAGAATCATCATCAAAATTAGGAGTTGGGGATTAACAGATACACAGTACTATATACAAAACAGATAAACAACAAGGCCCTACTGTACAGCACAGGAAATTATGTTCAATATCTTGTAATAACCAATAGTGGAAAAAATCTAAAAATATATATATCTGAATCACTTTGCTGTACACTTGAAACTAACACAACATTGTAAATTAACTACACTTCAATAAAAACAAATCATCAAGATTAATGAAAAATGTATGATGTTATTAACACACCAGGGTATGGTATTTGTTGTAACAGTCTGAATGGACTAAGATGGAAACTATTATTTACTGATTAGTTTGCATAAAAAGTGTTCCTGGATGTGTGTGAGCGTGCGTGTGTGAGAGAGTGTGTGAAGGATCATTTTCCTTTTTTTTTAAATTTTTTAAATTTTTAACTTGAAGTACAGTCAATTACAATGGGTCAATTTCCGGTGTACAGCACAGTGTTCCAGTCATGCATATACATACATATATTCATTTTCATTAAAAGTTATTACAAGATACTGAATATAGTTCCCTGCACTATACAGAAGAAATCTGCTTTTTGTCTATTTTTATATATAGCGGCTAACATCTGCAAATCCCAAACGGTTCAAATAGTTCTTTTCCTTTTTGTGTTTTTCTCTTACAGCTTTTTAAACACTGAATAAAAGGCTCACTTAAGATTGAAACCAAAAATCCTTCTCTGGCTCCTTTCAGCCTTCATTTGTACTTGTAATACTTCAAAAATAACTAGCACTCTAGGCGTGATAAGAATATCTTTACCCAAATAATCCCATAACCTACTTTTCCCCAAAACTATAAAACTTCTCTGGCAATGTGGAGAGACAAGTTTCAGCAGCTAGTTCTCTTGTGATTTATATCTATGATTGTATTTCCCCTTTTAAACTCCAGATATCTTCCTGTTGGGTTATTTCCCTCAGAAATGCTGCTGCTACCTGCTGCCATGGAAATTCCCTCACCACCCCACTGCCACTGACCTGCTTCCTTCCCAGCTTAGACTTTTCCAGTGACCACATCCCTGTTGGGTTGCTAGGCAACCAGTCCTGGAAGACGAATTCTACTGTGCATGTGCTTTTCCTCAGATGGATGATTCGTTTTCCATGTCTTTATTTGGCCATAATTTGAATCTAATTCTTCCCAGTACTCTCAATTGTGGCTGTAAGCTTCGGTTTTGACAAACTATTACAAGGCACAAACCTGAGTTTTTACTTTTTATTTATATCTAGTTTCTTTTCTAGGAAGCTTTCTTTTTCAGTATCTTTCATGATTTTCCCTCCTTATTAAATGTCAGCATGAGTCTCACTGTCAACCAAGTCAAGACTTCACAAATATATTTCCTATCACTATGGAATGTCCATTATTCACTGAGCTATTTTACCATGATTGCATTATAAACACGAATGCACCTTACGACCTTTGAAACATGTCCAGGGTTCAAAATGAATGTGCTCTTAATTAGAAAATGCAGAATAAGTGTAGACAAAAAAGAAAAGAAAAGACAAAAACAGACCTCAGGAAGACATTACAGAAATCTGCTAAAGTCACTGTGAAACACATGGGGAAGTGATCTGATCCTTGTTGCAGCTGTGTGGTAGGTACACGAGGGTTCAAAACCTGCTGACTTTTGAATATATTTGAATTTTTTCTTAATGAAAAGATAAAGGAAGTTCCTTGCTATTATTTTACTTTTTAAAGTTGGAGTAAATCTGTGGGCACAGAATTTGGGAGCGTCTGACTAAGAAAAATTCTTTCTTAAGAGGATAGAGCCTCACCTCTACTCAGGGATTCAGTCCTTGGAATTAGGCCAGAGGCTCTGAAAATCTAGTCGACAATCCTAGTCAAGCCAAGATCCAGCAAGCCTGGAATATTTTGGCTATAAAATTCAAGTTGAATCCTACAACACAGTTTCTAAATCAGCGCATAACTGGCATTTGGCTAAATAGGTAGGGTACGTAGGCTCCATCCCTGCCATCATCACTGCCACTTCTTTCATGACTCCAGTGAGCAAGCTCTGCTGAGGCAAAAGAAGGATGTCCACTGCCTGTAACTCGGACCATCTTTCCTGCCTATTTTTAAGATCCTCTTTTGCGCTGGGAGCCCTCTGGGAGTATTCTCACGGGACACAAATACTCTCAAGGCTCTGAGTCCATTCTGAGAATTCTATCCACACCTCAGTTCTCCAAATTTCCTGTGTCACTTTCAGATTTGGTACGACTTTGAAGAAGAGTTGAATGTTTTTAAAGCCTTATGTAGGATGGGACCATTAGTTAGGCTGAGGCAGCAATGGTGGGCAAGGAGTAAGTGTGGAGTAAAATTAAGAGGATGGAAACACAGGCTACAGACTGGGAGAAAATACTTACCAGCCACACATCCAACAAAGGACTGATATCTACAAAATATAAGGAATTTTTAAAACTCACAGTTAAAAAACTCACTGAAGTCTGAGAACTTAATTAAGACAATAAAATGTTGTTTGCTGAAAAAAATCAATTAGAAAATGGACAAAAGTCACCAACAGACATTTCATCAAAGAGGCTATAGAGATGGCAAATAAGCATATGAAAGGATGTTCAAACATTAGCTGTTAGGGGAATGCAACTAAAAATACAATGAGATATCAGTATATACCTAGCAGAGTAGCTAAAATTAAAAAGTGACAAAACCAAATGCTGGCAAGGATGCAGAGAAACTACATCAATCACATACTGTAGGAAGCAACTTAAAATGGTCCAGTCACACTTAAAAATAGTTTAGAAAGTTGCATAAAAGTTAAATATATCAAGTAAACAAGCATTTTACTCCTAAGCATTAATCCCAGAGAAATGAAAACTTATGTTCATACAAAAACCTGTATGTATTCATGGAGTTTTATTTGTAATAGCAAAATATTAGCATCTGATCAGATATTCTTCTTCAGCAAGTGAGTAGTTAAACTATGGTACACATATGTCCCAGAAAGCTTACTTAGCAGTAAAAGGAAATACACTGTTGCTAAACTGAAAACATTCAAGTCTCTCTAAGGAATCATGCTGAGTAGGAAAAAAAAAGTCAGTCCCAAAAGGTTACACACTGATTTTGCTTATGTAACATTTGAGAAATCAAAAAATGTAGAAAGGGGGGATAGATTAAGGATTGCCTGGGCGAAGTGGGAGCTGAGAAAGGGGCTGGAGGGAGGTGGATGTAATTATAAAAGGGCAATAGGAGAGATGCTGTGGTCTTGAAACTGCTCAGTCTCTCAGTCCTTGGGGACACACAAACTAATACACATGGTAAAACTGTATAGGACGGAACACACACACACACAGATGAGTGTAAGTAAAATTGAGGAACTCTGAATGAGATTGGTGAATTGTGTCAATATCAGTATCTCACTTGTGATATTACAGTATAGTTTTACAAATTGGTCATTTGTTGAAAACTGAGCAAAGTGTATGTGGAATCTCCCTGTATTATTCTTATGACAGCATGTGAATCTATAATCATTCCAGTGAATATCTCCATTTAAAAATTCACACTTACAGAAAAGACGTATTAGAGGTTGTTACTTGCTTGACCTCACAAAAGGATTGTCATGGGAATCCTTTAAATTTATATATTTATATCATATATATACATATAAATTTATATATTTTCTATAATAAACTCACAAAGAGAAAAAAATTAGATTCTGTATTTTGTAGACGTATACCTGTTTTTTAATGCGAGTTTCACATCTTTTTATTTAGCTTTCATTATTAGTGGGCAGCCAAGCTCCGCTCTATAATGACTGGTCTCCAAATATTCCATTTACAAAATGGATTCAGGATGATTGCTTTAGTGTTATGGAAATCTCTAAATTCTTGTTCCTGAAGCACTAAACACAGCCTCTTGTGATTTTCCCCAGTGGCAGGTCTCCAGCCCTGCGGAAAGGCTCCATGCTCCAACCCAGGGGACCAGCACTGAAGCCTGGAGGAGAATGATGGACAGGTCAAACAGTCAGGAAGCAGGGACTCAGAGGTCCCTGGAATCTCTGAATTGTCATCTGTACTGTCATTGGACTCCTTTCATGATCTCCTATTTCCTAACAATGAGTGCCATTTTCTGATAGTCAGAGATTGGAACTCTTGAGTAGGCAACAAAATACATTTTTCTCAGGGCAGACATCTTTCAACTGGATACTCAATTCCAATATTATTAATGTAATCATTCTGCAAAAAATTTGTTCAATGTTTCTTAACTACCCATCTTTGTAAGTGAAATACACTTTTTTAAAAGATGAGATCAGAAGTGCAGATGTTAACGGCCAGGCTTCGGTCTGTTTCTAGGGCACTCCCCCACCTGCCCAAAATAAATGGATGCAAATCTTCCCTCCTATCACTGCATTTCTGAACCCACAGACATCTGTGGCTAATCACACAAGAACAAGACGGAACTGAAGCACCATAGAGACATCTACTGGTTGGTTTCTTTTCTTCTGGTCTGGCTTTTAAAAGGTTATTTTCTGTGTCATAAGGAATTACAACCAGCCAGCACTAACCAGCTTTGCTTCCAGGGATGGTACAGACAGCTCCACAGACAATCATACTGCTGAATCACCTGGACAATCAATTGGAAGTCTAGAGGGACAGATGCGCTCACAGTCCAATCTTCCCATCACACACACTCCACTGGGTCCACAGGGCTTCTGACAGCCAGGATGGCAAAGAGCCAACCCTGTTAAATCCAGTGTGCGCGGTGGAGGATGGGCACGAACAGGGCAGTTCACAAATACGGTCCAGCTGGAAAAATCAATACATGCCATCCTAGACTTTTCACGGAGTATTTCCGATAGCTCAGTACACAGGCAATAATTCTGAAAAGAGAAGAGTTAGAAATACTTGTCTGGAACATTTTCTTAGAATCGTATCTGAAGCGGAGAACCTAAGGTTTATTTTTAAGAAAAAAGACCCAAAGTAAGTCTCCAAGGCGCCACCCTGGAAGGGCTGAGCACTTGGACAGAAAAGGAAGGTGGCTTTGATGGCTACATTAAAATTTGGTAAACCTACTTCTGTTTTTCCTGACTATTTCAACTGCTGTCCTGTACCTGTAGACTTTACAGACATCTTTGGACACAACTGTGGAGAACAATGATGGCACAAGCTGAGCTGTGGAATATTTGATTGAATCCTGATTCAATTATAGAATGGATTTGGAACATACAAGTTGATTCATGGATCTTAAGTCATCCTAGACCTGGATGTTTGATACAAAGAGACACGATTTATCCCTGTGGCTGTTCCCTCTCTTTCCTGCATGAGGAAAAAGCATAAGTTTGTGCCAGACCCAAAGGCAAAACCAGTATCTGTTTAGCAGAGTTCATGTAAAATATATGTCCAACTGTATTGATTAAGATTTGCAAAAGAGATTAAAGGCGCGCACAAAAGAAAAGGCACATTTCCTTTGGCTTACTAAAAATCCATTTCAGAATTGATCGTATTGCCATAAGCACCAGCTCTGAGGTAGGATTCCTATTGTTTTTGCTTGATGACGAAAGCAGCACAAACCCCTTGTTACCCCATCATTTTCCACAGAAAATCCCTGCCAAGAGTTGCGATATATTTTTTGGTGTTTACATCCATATATACCTAGAAGCATGAATATGAAAACATACCCAAGTACTTTTTTGTCACCTGTTTCCTGCTTTAAAAAAAAAAAACTAATTGTTTTTAGGGTCTATTTCTCTTATAATAGACGTATCTACTTCATTCTTTTTAAATGTGTGTCTGTATTTACCCAGCTATTAGCTGTCCCCTAATGCCCGCTTTGAGAGGACAGTGCTCTGTGACGCACAGCGGTTATCAGAGGCTTCACTCTTCCTGTTGGGAATCCCTCCCCATTTCTCCTAGCTTTGCTACAGACATCCTTCTCTTACAACCTCTTGCTTTCTGCACATTTTCCTCTCAATCCAGCAAGCAAATGGGCAATCCTCTCTTCTCACAACGCCGCGATTCCCTCTCCCTCTCGTCTCACCATCATTCAACCAGCAGTCCATGGAGGGCTGACTGTGTTTCAAGCACTCCTTAGACATGAGTCAGCAAGATGGATTTGAGCCCTGCCCTCTTGAAGCTTATAACCCTGTATCCATTTCTTGATTAAAAAAATATATGAAGAAATCAGGAAAATGAAGTTTAAAGTGCCAGAGAGCTCAGCTAGTAAGAGGCAGAACTGTCACTGGATCCATTCTCATAACCACCCCACCCACTGATTTAAACACACCGGTTTAACAGATCCGCTCATCTCCTTTGGGAAAAACTCAAAGAGACACAGGTTTCTTCCTCACTTTCCTGAATACCCCAAATCTGAATTTGCCTTCAAGAACTCCTGAGGGCTTTGGCCATATGTTCAAAGAGACTGATGGCCACCCAAGTCTCTCAGGAGAGCTGGAAGGAGGGGAAACGTGGCAGGAAAAGGAGAGATCTCACGTCTCCCCACCCAGTGCACAAGGAGAGCAGCAGGGTCTTCTAATGTTTATATAAACACATATAATAAATACATATTTTGAATTTGTTACGATTGCAGGTTCCTTTTCACTTATATCAAGCACATGCAACTCTCCTAAAAAACGTTAATTTTCAGAAACAATTTCCTAAACCTGATGACAAAAATATTTCGCTTTTATTGTAGTTTCTACGTGCTTAATTATTAGTGAGGTCAGGTGCCTCTCTTTTTATACTCACTACTTGTATTTTTCTTCTGTGGTAAGCACTTTCACAAAAATTCTTTGTTCATCTCTCTTTCTGTGCGTCTGTAAGTACCTTACGAATTTGTCAGTGCTCAGTGTATGTAAAGAATTTTTTTTAATTTTCTATATGTTAAAACATTTTTCCCACCTCGTTGACTTCGACTTATTGTGTCTTTTCCGTTCATAAATGTATGGACTTTCATGCAGAGCTATTCAGCAACATTCACCTGGGTAAGTTCTGGTCTTTGCTATGGGATACACAGCATCTCTAAATAAACACAAATTCAATGTTCTCATGTTTAATGACGAACGATGACAGAACACAGCATTTTCTTTTCACATCCTAGCTATTAAAGGACTTCGAAATTGCTCGGCAAATTCACCTCAGTTCTTGCCTAAGTTCCCAGAGGTGAATCCTGACGGGGGGAACTGAGCTCAGAGCTCAAGGACATTCAAAACTCCTGCAGAAGCTGGGAACACAGGGCAGGGATGACGGTGACGACGCCGAACCGCAGTCCGGCGCAGGGGGCGCCGCAGCCCCGCGCTTTCCTCACCTCCGTCCGCCGGGGCCGCTGCGCCGGCCGCGCCGGGACGCCGCTTCCCTCCGGCCGGGGCTCGGGCCCCGCGTCCCGGGAGGGGACGGACCGGCCGCCGGCGGCCAAGACGCCCCGAGCCCGGGCGTCTGGCGGCCAGGCGGTCGCGGCGGGTCCGCACGCGCAAGAAGCAGGCGGGCGACAGGCTCCACCTCACCCGACGCCGGATCTCGAAGGCGCTCGGCCCGCCGCCCGCCCCTCGGGAGCCGCCGGGGGCGGGGGCGACGGGGGCGCCGCGGGGGGCGGGGCGCCGGGGGGCGGGGACGGCGGGGGCGGGGCCCGGGGCGGGGGCGGGGGAGCCGGGGCGCCTGGGCTTCGGCCCCAGGGGCCCCGAGGCCCGCGGCCGGCCCCCCGAGGTGGCTTTCTTAGGCCTGAAAAGAAATGGCAAAACGCACGGAGAGATCGGAGCGGGCAGGGAGGTAGCAGCCCGAGGGGCAGAGGTGCATGGCCACGAGGAAGAGCCACCTGTCTTCTGGCCTCCTCCCAACTTCAACCCTGATTTTCTGCTAATAGCCTCTCATTCTGAGAGTCAAAGAAGAAAAATAAATAGAATGAATACTCTGATTTTGCTTTTCTCAAAACACAGACCCAGAAATTTGACTTCGGAAAGATACTAAAAAAAAAAGAAGAAAGAAGAAAGAAAAGGAAGGGAGGGGAGGGGAGAAAGAATGTCAAGTTACCTCAAAGCATGTGAAATAAAACTTCCAGGAAAGCATTTATAGAGGGAGGGAGGGTGGAAGGAAGGAAGGAAGGAAGGAAGGAAGGGAGGGAGGGAGGGAGGGTGGGAGGAAGGAAGGAAGGGAGGGAGGAAAAAAACTGTCGTTACCTAAAATCCAGTGAGATAAAACCTCCAGGAAAGCATTCGTGGCATCAACTGGGTATTGATACGGTTCACCCACTCTGTACCTTACTTGTCGCTGATGCTTGGAGAGTCTAAGCAATGTAAACAGTGAACAGGGCCAGGCAGTGCAGACTAACTGTGTTGTTTGTTTGTTAGCACTCAGTTAACAAGTACAGGAGAGAAAAGCCTCCAAGAAAACAGCACCAGAAGAGCCCCGAGATGAGGGGACGGCTCCATTGAGCGTACGCGTGTATGTTGCTCCTGTGGTCCTCGGATAGGCTTAGTGTGGTCACGTGACATGCCTCCAGCTGAAACTACTATGGTCTTTGTTCAATAGAGACCACATAGGTTTTTAGTGTTTGTATAAACGTTGATGCTGTGTCTTTAAAAAGGGCCTTGAATTTCTGATTCTGGTAGATTCACAGCCATGCATTTTCGTTTTTTCTTTCCCTTTACAAAATTTTGATAAATATTCATTGCTGGCTCATTTTCTTTGTGACAGGTCTAAAATGTTTCTTAGTAATTCTATTTGGTAGCATTAAAATATTTCAAAGCTATTTTTGTGTTTTCTCATTTCCCTTTGCATTAACAACTAGAAAAAGGATATGCTGTCTTTAGAATATTATATAACTTCTTGATCTATTGTATTTAATTTGGATTCTGTATATTATTTTTGAAGTGTATATAGCAGTTTGTAGCAACTCATATTTTTAAAATTGCTTCTTGTGACTCTTCTGATATTAGCATTAAATTTTATAGTCATGGTCCATATTATATATTTTAGCTTCCATATTATAGTGTGTTTTGGGGTGGGTCAGTTTTAACAAAAGGCATTTTAAAACGGGGCCCCCCCCATATTTTAACAGTGTTAAATTTCTTAATAGCTGATGATTCAGATTATGCAAAAATTTTTTAACAGTTTCTTTTAATTTTTATATATTTCCATTCCTTTTTTCTGTCCCTTGTAAACATTTTACAGATTATCTTATTATATATTCCTCTAACATTAAATAATCTTCAAAAATATGTTTTTTAGTCTCTGCATAGTGCTCTGTCTTATAGATAGATAGACTGTAATTTGTATAACTATTTCTCTGTGGTTAGAGGACTGAGATATTTCCAGGGTTTTTCGGTTTTAGGTAACAGTAGATATTCTACTACAGAAATGTTCTGTGTGCCTCAATTTGTTATCCTAAGACAAATACTTTGCAGAGGGTTGGATTATGTTTAAATGAATGAATGAATGAATGAATGAATGAATAAATAAATAAATAAATAACTGAATGGTGTAGTTGATTTTCCTAGGCGAGTAGACCTTAAGTGTTTCCACCACATGCACATACATACACACACACACACAAAATTACAACTATGATAAGTGATGTATATTAATTAGCTTGACTGATAATCATTTCACAATGTAAACATGTATCAAGTCAGCACGTTGTACACCTTAAATATTCACAACTTTTCTTTGTCAGTTATACCTCAGTAAAGCTGGGAAAAGAAGAAACAAGAATTCCCTATGTCTGAAGAGAAAATTAACAGAAGCTAAAAGGAAAAGGGAAGGTAGAAATAAATAGAGAACATAAAAGGTGTTATTCTCTCCTTCTCTCTCAGATGGTCTTGTTTGTGTGACCAGTGAATCCCCAAGGCGTTCTGGGGTCTGTGCTGTGAGCCATTTTAATTGTCAATTAGCACACAATTGATTGGATTAAGCATGCAGTCTTCCAAATTAGATTTTAAGTAATCCAACGGACCCTGTTAGACCCTGCATGACATAGACTCCCTCGGGCTGATGCTAAGGACTCGGAAAGGTGAGAAAGGAGGCCGTGCAGTAGCAGCACTGTCTTTCCTGGGATGAAACAAAACATCAAACATGGAGGGCAAAGGCTACGGGGAACGGAGAGGGTCATGGAACAAGGATTTGCTGGAAGCCCCACTCCACCCCTTGCCACCTATGTGGCTTTAAGCAAGTTATTTAAATCCTTAAGCCTTAGTTTCCTCTTCAGAGGAAGTGGACAAATTGATATCTCTCTTTCAGGGTTGTTTTGGTTAAATCAAGTGATGATGTCTATAGCACATCAAGGTTATGACCAAATTTGAAGCAAATACTTTATGAGCTTCTTTTTCTATCTCTTCATGTTTCATAATCTCAAAGCCTCATCATTCTCTTGACCCTTCAAAAATTGAGTGCCTGTTTTATGTATGACCCTAGGTCATGGGCTCCTGGACTAGTACATTATTGAATAAAAGATGAGTTTCGCTCTTTCAAAAAAAAGCTTATAGATTCATTAGACAGATAATGCTAATAAAAGGCAGTCTTTAGTGGGAGATTATTCTGCACTAAATGCATAATTCTCACCTAATTGTCACAACTATTCTAAAGATTACATGCTATCTTTGTCCCATTTTACAGGTGAATAAACAGAATTAGGAAACATGTCTAAAGTCACATAACCTGTAAGTATATGAGCAAATATAGTACAAAATCAAACCCAGATGTCTATAAATTCAGAGCCCAAGTTTTAAATCAGGTTCAAGCCCTATGTTAGGCTAAAAAGTACTAATGAGGTGGTATAATATAACTAGAATGTGGTGAGCAACATGAGAAATACAGACAGATTTGCAGAGAAATTTAGAGGAAGAGTGACCACATTCATCTGCAAGAATCAAGGAAGAATCCATGTAGGCGATATTAGAACTCTGTATTAAAAAGCAATATTGCTCTCTGCCAATGTTATATTTTCCTTCTCTGCAGAAATGATTTCAAGGGATACTGGGGGCCTATCCAATCACAAACCAACACTAGTAAAACACAGTCTTAAAAGTTAAGTGCCCACTGCTGTGAAATAAATGTTCTTGTCTTAGGCCTCCAAATGCCAAGCCTGGGAAGTAGAAATTTTCCACAGAGAAGCAAACATTATTTTGTCCTTGACTAACCTGGGTGGGGACCGATCTGTGATCTTGCTCATCATTTTAGCTAGGAAGACGGACTGTGCATGTGCTGGCAGTGATGTGACAGCCCAGCAACTGTGTGAACAAACACGAGCGTTGCTCTTGGAGCCATACAAAATCATCGTTTTGATTCCCTATTGAGCATAGAATCACATTATCTATTCCAGGAAAAAGAGGAAAACAAAGATTTCTCTACCCAGTTATGGGCTAATATTTTTGTGTGTGAAAAATATGTATCAAGATTTTTCATGAGCACCATTAAAAACAACATACTATGCTGCCACTTTTTTTTTTTAACGTAATGCATTTCAGAAACTAGATCCTAGCAGGCAACTGGTAATGGATATGAAAAGAAATTCATTCCGGTCCTAGTCCAGCCCCATCATGTGCTGTAGATTTCTAGGGCCAGCCAGGGACCATGCCAGGGCTTTTATTGCCCTTAATTTTCCTGTGTCCACCCTGGTCATGTCCTGTGGCTATCCCGGCTAGACTTGCTAAGGACTGACTCTCAAAAGGATCCAACGTGAAAAATAGGTAAAATGCTAATTGCCTGCCCTCCTGTTCCTGAGGCCCTTCATCTTGCTGACTCCAACCAGACGTTTGTGTGTGACCCTCTCCCTCTTGCACTAACCTCTGACTTCCAGGAAGACCACACATACATGCCTGGCCCAGTCCTGCATTGTTATTTTCTTTGGTTTGTTGAATCCTTCATATTGTCTTAGGCTCCCATGGTACCATGGCTCTTATTTTTAGGAGCACAGATTTCCTGCCCCTGCTTGTGTGTGCCCTCAGCCTCCACAAGTGGAGGGTCTAGCTTTGAAGCGAAATCAAAGTTGACTTCAGTGCAAATATATACTATTTTTAACTTAAATGTTTATGACTTCTATGTTTTGGCATACAGCTCCCATGGAATAAACATCATTTTGCAAATATACACTCAAATAAGCAAGACATGTCTTATTATTTCATTTAATTTTCTAATATAAAATTTTATCCTAACTCGTTTTTAGCACTTGGCTGGTGAGGAATTTAATCACATCACTACTAGGCCTTTCCGCCTTTCTTTCTGCAATTAAAAGTCTGAAGGAAATTAGTGAGAAGGCTATAGCTTGTGATTTAGATAAAATAAATGAACATAGGCCATGCTCAATAATATGCTCAAAAACATTTTACAAGACAATATTTTTAACAAGCTCTCAATCCAGCTACAAAAGCTTTTAGCTAGATTGAGAATAGTGAACACTAAGACAGGCTTATTAGAACGGAGAAGACAGAGGAAAGGTAAGAGGGTCTTACGTGTCAAGCTTGTTTATTCAAATTACATCCTGGAGGTCTTGCAAGGAAGACCTAGGATGCTTTTTAGAAAGCAGATTCCTGAGCCCAGTATCCAGAGATTCGGATTCTGTAGGTCTGAGGCTCCACCCAAGAAGCAGCATTATTTATAAGCATTCCAGGGGATTCATCCGTGGGCCACTCAGTGAGATGTGCTGAGAGTGGTAATTTTAGAGCAGGGCACAACATAAGAAATCTGTAGCCTAGAAGATCAATCAAAAAGTGTGTTACACAAAGGATCAGAGCTAGAGATAGAAGAGACCAATTAAACACATCAAAACGAATTTAGACTAAAAGCAAGGGGGGCTGGATAAGGCTGGCCACAGAAGTTTGTTGTAAAATATTGTCTTAGTCTAACACGACTTCTACCCGTCACTATTCTGCTACTGCTGTGTTGCCGAATACATGGTAAGCCCATCAGTGTTTACGAGTGGACAAGTTTCAGAGTTTGTATCCTAAAATTTTATGTGTAAAAATATCCTTTTACATAATTTTGTTCCAAGTCATCACTGTTATTCAGCATGTTTCTTTAGAGGGAAAAATAAAACATCACTTTTACTCTTCTAAACTTCTGTTTCTTTTTTGTCCTTAAAAGTGACTTTATTCTGGACTAATTTTAGACTCATAGAAAAGTTGCAAAAATAGTACAGAGGGTTTCCAAATATTCCTTATTCAGCTTGAAACAGAGGAAGGACATCAGCAGAGAAACTGGTGAAGTTCAAGTGAAGTCTGTAGTCAAGAATACCGTACTAATGTTAAATCCTGGTTTGACACTGGTGCACTTCTAGTATGCTAGTTAGTGTAAACAGAGGCTATTGAGAGGCTGTAGAGATAACTTTGTGAAGACTGATTCTTCCTGAACAGAAATAGATCATTATTTCTGTGCATTCGCTTTATATCTTTAAGTGTATGTATTCATGTTTTCTTTCTCTCTGGTGTTGATGAGAAATCATGAGAATTTGACTCCTTAAATTACTTAGACGTAAGATTATTAAAATAATCTGTGATTATTGCCATTTTTAGATTGGGGAAATAGAGGCACAGAGAATTCAAGTAACTTGTCAAAGATTACATACAGTAATTAGAGCAGAGATTCATTCTGTTGCAGAAAAAATGTGTTAGAGCTCAGCGTTATAGCTCAGTGTTACAGCTCAGTTGTGACAGCAACCTGGGTCTGGGTGAGAGACCAAGCAGCACTCGGAGAGTTGGAGAACTCAGGTTTATTAAGCTGGCGGGCCCAGAGGAGTTAACACTACAAGCTCTGGACCCCGTCTTTAGGTTTACACAGGCTTTTATAGGCTGCCAGTTTACACTTTGCAACATCATATGTAAATAAGGTATAACAAAATTTGACTAATCAGGAACAGGCTTTGTAGAAATGGACCAATCAGGAGTGAGCTCCACTTTCCCAGAAGTTAGCCCTTTCAGAGGCAAAAAGTGAGATAAAGCTGCTGGGCCAGGGAACCGGATGGTGCTGGCAGGAGAGTAGTGGCCCTGCCTGGGGGTCCTGAAGGTCCTTTTTATGGGGCTTCCCACCTCAATTCAAACCTGAGTTTAATTGTGCTCCAGAGCCCACAATCTATACTATAGTAACATCGTGTTATACGGCCTCTCACATCTATCAAAATCCAGAAAATGCAATAACAGAAATTGTTGCATTCTCCTAGTACCACAGTCTAGTATCACAGGAAGAAAAAGGACCTCTTGGTCTTTCATGTATATAATCTGTCTCACACTCTCCAATAGATTGAAAACAATAATAATCATTCTCTAAGTGAAGAAAATTTTAATATTTATTCTGAGATGTATATAAAAATGACAGTATAGTTATTCTGAAATATCAGGTCAGTAAATGTCTCCTGAAAATTCCTTCCATTACATTGGGAAGTCATAATCAATTACATTCATATGTTTAAGCATCATTTATTGGCGACAGTACTAAAACAATCTCTTTGATGTTGGCAGTTATCAGTATCTGTAGGGGTCCCTGTGTTAACGTCAGAAATAGGGCATCAGTCAAGGTTCTTAGCTGCAAGCAATGAAACTGACCAATTACTTAAGCAGAAATAGGACTTCTTGGAAGCATATTAGGGGTTCACAGGATTGAAGACAGGCTGCTCCGCCAGGCTGGTGAAATATAAGAGGGCCAAGGACAGAAAGGACATCAACTTTTAGTAGGACCAGTCTGCATGGGCCCCCTTCTCTGGCAGTCATCTCCAGGCATCACCACCATTGTGGACGGTAGTCAACACTTCCTCCTTCTGTCATTTTCCATGTCCACGACTCACAGTCCCAGCTGAGAGTGTCTGGACTCAGAGTCCAGGTGAGAGTGATTGACTGAGCATTAGTTATTCGCCAGTATCTGTTTGGGGAATGAAGCCTAGACTCACCTAAAGGGGGTCTCCAGGGTTAAGAAAGGAGTTCAGTTTCCTGGAAACCCGGATGATGGCAGTGTCAATTATACATATTATATTCATGTTTTATGCCAAATTTTATTCTCAACTGGAATTTTATGTTGATTTCTTAGAGATTAAAAACACAAGGTCTTAATATGTCTTTTGTCTTATATGAAAAAATCCTTTCACAGAAACAGAGAATTTTAGAATGTGAAGAGTATTCTGGAACCCTCTAATTCAACAGCACACATCACACCAGAAACTCACTTATTAAATGACATGAAATGAGTGAATGAAATGGAAACTCATTTATAATTGTAATTAGCAACAGAGCATAATTGACATTGTGGGTTCTGGATGTCAACAGACCTGGCTTCAAATCCTTCCAACACCGCTTCCTAGCTGTATGACCTCCAACAGATTGCTTAAGCACACTGTAGCTTTTTACGCTAGTCTGTAAAATGGAAAAACTGGTACCATCAACTCACCATGTTAGCTGAGAGGATCAACTGATGGAATTCATGAAAATCAATCAGCATTCACTGGTAGTTTCCTTAAGGGTTGAAGATATTGACGTTGTCACTGTGACCATCACCATCATCACCATCATCATCACCCATCTTCTATTTGAGCACATTTAGTGAAGAGCTATACCTCACACGGCGATGAATTTCATCTCATTGCTGCTTAGCTCTCGTTATTACCAAGCTCTTATCAGTTGAGGAGAGAGAAAACTTCAGATGTGTGATACGCATGAGCTCTAGTCGTCTGCATCTTTCCACATTTCCAACTGTGCTCAGGCACCAGTGTCCCTCACAAACGTGTGTTTTCCACCTATTTAGCACTTCACAGCACCGTCTATTCAATACATGATGTGGACCAGCAGGTATACACGTATATTCTATGCTGAGCTACAAAGAGTGATAATTTTAAAAGGTATTGTATTTAATGATGGCAGAATATACACTGGCATTTTGTTTATAAAACTAAGAAGAGCAAAATTTTATAGAATCAACACCATGAATGTTATGCTAAAATATGCTAGATTATTTCCCTAAAATATTTATTTTGCAGTAAATCATATGTTCTCCAAACTAAGTAATTTTGTAAGAAATTACATTCTTGTCATTAACACTTGTACATTTAATAGCACTATCAACTCACTTCTTCTGAATAGCATAATTTAAAGGTTTTGATTTATGAGAAACATGTGTTGTGGAGTTTTAAATTAGGTTTGAAAACTTTAATTTTTTTTTAATAAGAGAGCGTGATTGTAAGCTCTTTGGGCAATTTGAAGTGTATTTCTTAGCTAACCAAAAAGCTAGTTATTTAATGCAATAGTAAAAACTTAAAAATTTGATGGCTATATTATATCCTAATTTATAAATTTTGAAATTAAAATTATATACATTCAGTGGTATACAGTATAAAAAAATAATCAAATGTAACAAGCCTTTTTGTTAAACAAGATTTAGAATTTTTCTCCACAGCAAACTACCCACTAGATGGCACTAAACAACTGCCAAAATTTTTCTAACAATGCCCTATACCAGGTCAAGAAAATAAAACAAAAATCCTAAGGATTGATGGAACAGTTATATCAGACATACAGACCTAAGTCTCAAAGTACCTACATTGTATGTAAGGTGATATTTAAGTACAACTGAGATCTGTTTACTCAAGAAATGTTACTCAAGAAATGGCACAGTCATTTGATAGATACATGGCAAGAACCCATATTAACGATTCAACACAAGTGATAAAATGCAAATGATTCTTACGGTTAAATTACGTTAATTTGAATTCCACCAACTAAGATTCCACTACCTAGCCAAGGCCTGGATTTTTCTCAATGTTTATGAGGAAACAGAGTTCACAAAACAATAACAAAGCAATAATGAAAAGGAACTCCAGGAGAATAATTTATATATAATTTGAACTGATAACTATAATTTCTCCCAAACAAGGGTTGGTGGGTTAAGGTGACTATAAAAACATTTTCACTTTTTTAGGATATCCTGACATTTAGCCCAATCTTTGTCCAAGGTATTGAGCTTATGACTCAGTTCATAAAATTAGAAATATCATAACATATTTCCACAAAGCCAAAACTTCAGATGAAAGCTCAAAGTTTCAGGAAAATGCCAGGATATTTGTAAATTTGGAGCGATGTGTCGTCCTATAGAAATATTCCACTCTCTTTTGGAGGTTGATATGTATTAAGCTGCAAAATGGATTGTCAAACACTAGATGGCTTTGAAGGCAGAGCATTTTACTGCCTTGCTCCCATTTTGTAGAATCTACTTTTACACATCATGGGTAATTTGTATTTTTATAGTATCAACAACTTCAGTTCCTGTATCTTTTACCCTTTGATGTGGTTATTACTTACAACCCTTCCTGAAGATAGAGCATTTTGTTGAACAGACTCAGACATAAAATCACAAAACGCTACCAAAGAAACCCATAGTTGAATTTGGACTAAGATTCTGAGTGTTGTACGCTTGTGAAGGATGCTAATTATAATATAATATAACTGGGTCATTTGTCACAACAAGGCTTGTTCTTACCCTTTGCCATGAAAACTTGTTGGATGTGGTATTTGATGTTCCTCTGGGCTTCCAGAACCTCACCTATAAAAGAGAGGCACTATTCTCAATGTCGGGAAGGAGGGGAACAGGTGAGCTTTTAAGAGCTCAGCTTCGAAACAAAGCAGCACTTAGGCTATTCAGTTCCTTTCCAATTCCCTTTCCACTGCTTCTCTGTTCCAACTTAAGATTTGACTCTGAACAGGTTTAGAAAACATACACTAGGTAACTTCCTAGGCCAAGAAGTAGAATATTACCTGTCTTCTAAAGTCCCTTCTTGTGTCCTTTCCTAATCAGTGTGTCCTCTTTTCTCCCAAGATAACTGCTGTTTTAGCTCAGTTCCCTAGAAAATAGAATGTGAGCCAAAGATTAAGTGCGAATGTTTTTTTTTTTTTTTTGAGGTTCAATTCCCAGGTGATGAGAGTGAGGGAAACTGGAGCCGAAGGATGGAAGGAGGGAGCAAATGCAAGACGCATCATCAAGCTTGCCAGCAACCACTTGCCCCAGCCTATCTGGTTTCTCAGATGCATAGAATCTTTCCAGACAGGCTATACATCTTGTGTGACCAGGATGCATGAGCTGCTCAGTGGATACCATAGGAGGTAGCCAGGCATATCCTCTCGTGTGTGCCCCCCCCTCGATGTCCTGCTTCTGGGCAATGGGACTCCAGCAGCAAGAGGCTCCCGTAGTAAGACGCTGACGGTAAAAGTGATTGAGTCGGAATCAGAACTTCCATGCCGAGTGTTTGCCACATGTCCCCGGGCACATCACAAGATTATACTTCTTGTCCTCTTTGTGGCTGGATGAGGACATAAGTCTGTTCAGGCCCATATGTTGTGAGCAGAAGTTCCATATCTTACTTCTGTTCCAGGACATGAATCAGTGGTGTCAGACCCCACCAGAATGCTCTGTGATGGAAATCATGTTTGAGATCCCATCAGCGAGGTATCCATCTTCACCTACAGTGAAGAGTCTTCAGTAGAAGCTCCAGCCTCTGCATGGTATGTGTAATGGACATGTATAGCACGAGCAGAAAAAGAAAAAAAAACAACCTTTTTTCCTTTTAAGCTACTGATTTTACAGGGCTGTTTGTACCACAGCAAAAGCTAGCCTGTCCCAATGAGACGTCACAGAACATTTGATGTTCCCTGAAGTCATACCTGTGTCCCCTGAGAGAGCCAACATTTGGACCCTGGCCAAAGAGCAGATATTAATTAATGCTAACCAGACTAAAACAGCCACAAAGTACGTCATTTCAAACCCAGTTAAATAAATAAACATTTGTCACCTCCACCTGCTCCCCATTTCCCCTCCAGTACCTGGAAAATATAGAACAAGATGATGGAGAGAAATTCACATAAGAGAACCAACTATAGCTTCCTCTCTCTTCCAGGTTCCTGGAGCTATGGCTCCATCTGAACTGGGAGAAGAAAAAGTCAGGTGTTATTTTTTTTTAACTGAATTATTCTATTTTAGAAAGTAAACAAAAAGCTATTGAGTGAGCTGAAGGGATAGATAGAACAGAAAAGAGAGGTTCCAACAGACAGTCATTTTTATTCCTCCTAATACACATGTTCAATCAGTCAGTCCCATTGGCAAAAGCTAGCATCGTCCAAGAATATCCTGAGACTCAGAGACGATGAGAAGAGGGATTTCAACTTTACTCATTGCTGTTGAAGGGGAAGTATTTCCCACGCCTTATGCATTATCACTTGCCTGTCTCATTCATATTGTGATAGACACAGATAGAGAACCACGGTATCTGTGCTATGTCTTCAAATACCAGTTGATTAAATGTGGTGGATAGAAATCTTTCTAAGATAACTTTCCAAAAGCAGTAATAATTATCAAATAATTTTAGAATTGTCCTTGTGGCTGCAGGATAACAAAACCACCATCTTCTCCTTCCCCAGAAAGAATTACCACTATATACACACACACACACATAAAATTATATGTAAATATTATATTATGCTATATAATGATAGAATTTAATATATCAACATATTATAAAAATACATTATACATACATTAATTATATATAAAAGAGTTTTATATAATTTACACACCATTCAGCCGATCCATTTAAAACACACACTTCAGTGGCTTTTAGTATACTCACAAAGATGTGCAACCACCACCACAATCTATCTGAGAACATTTCATCACCCTAATAAGATGATTAGCAGTCACTACCCCTTTCTCTCTTAATGCTCCCAGCCCTAAGGAACAGTTATTGAACTTTCTGTCCTTATAGAATTGCTTCTTCTGGCTATTTAATATAAATGGAATAAAAAATACGACATTTTTCCATAAGTGGCTTTTTTCACTTGGCATAATGTTTTCATGGTTCTTCTGTGATGGTGCCTGAATTACATCCTTTATTTTGTTGCCAAATAACATTCCATCAGATGGCTATTTCTAATCTTATTTTGCCATTCATCAGTTGATAGACATTTGAGTTGTTTCCACTTTCGGTTACTATGAATATTGCTGCTTTGAACAACATACGCAGGTTTTTGTGTGGACATATATCTAGGGATGGAATCTCAGATCAGATTGATAACCCTTTGTTTAATCTTCATAGGAACTTTCAGACTGTTTTCCAGAGCATCTGCATCATTTTATATTCCCACCAGCAATGTAAGAGGGTCCCAGTTTCAACACTGTCTTTTAATGATCAAAAAGAATGAAGATGCTGCAGGTGTATTTATTAACTCCTATAAACGAAGCAAGCTTTTTCTACTTGCAACGAGAAAAGACATTGGATTTTTCTCAGTTCATCAAGAAAAAGATTGCAGCATCCTAAAGTTCCTAAATTGCTATCAGGGAGCAGTTTAGATCCTGAAACAATCTGGCTCAGATGCAGGAAAAGCAAACACTGTCACCTGTTTTCATTGTAACAATGTTAACTTCTACTCATCAGCTTTGGTTAAATAAGGACATGTGAACTAGTTTTATGTGAATTAACATTATCATTTGAGTTTGCATAAGGGTGAAGATATCAAGCTATTCATCAGAAAACATGACTTTCCTCTGAAGTTAAAACTGGTAGAAAAATTAGAGTCTTAATTCACAAAGTATCACTATCCACAGGATCTAATTCCTGGCGGATCCCTGTGCCACTTGGAAATGAGCTTAATCAAGCATCAGTAATGATTTTACATCCTTTAAAAGGGGAAATCAAACATAGAATCCTATGTGCCAAGACATTAGAAATCAATATAAAAGACGATATCTGTGAATTGCATAAATGGATGTGAAAATGATAAGTTCATTTATCAAAAAAGATTACCTGTTCACGAGTCCTAATGACAGATCCCATTTGGTGAGCATTTGGCTAATAACTCGGCAGCTGTGGAGCATTAGAACTTAATCTAATTATTTCCAACGAGATGTGATCTAGCGACTACGAACAAAAATGCACTCAGAGGAAAGAAATAGGTCTCAGTATTTCTAACTATCCCAAATTAACCACAGAATGTAGAAAAACAATATTTACCTATGGGCCACCTGTATTCCCAATGTCACGCTCAGTCCGCATCATCAAGTGACAAAGCATCTTGGAGAGTGAACGCAATTAGGCAGATAATTAAAGGGAAAGCAGTCATTTGCCCCCTCCTTTCCACTTTACCCCTCCAATTATCAGGAAATTAACATGAAATATTTTTTTCTTTTAAAAAGTGAACTACGTGAGTAATTGTTTTAATATTCTGGTTTATATTTCTAGGAAGTCTTATCAAATGAGAGTTCAGTTATGAGAATTTTTCTACTACCTAAAATAGTTAATTGAAGGGTTGATGAAGTGTCCACCCTTTCATGGGTGGAAAATGATACAAGAACCATGGAATTCACCTGGGGCCGGAGAGCACCTTGATAACAACCAAATGCTTGTTTGTTGACTATTTCCTGGATCAAAAATGAAACCTGTAAAAGAACAGTTTTGTGACAATTGGGAAAACCTGAAGACACATTGCGTTCTAGACAATATTATGGCAGTATGCAGTATTCTTTCATATTCTTGCATAAAATAATGATACTGTGACTAGCTCTTTGGGGATGCCTGCTGAAATACGAGGGTGAAGTGTCAGGATACCTACAACTTGTTTTCAAGTGGTTTAGCCAAAAAAAAGTGATGATAGAGCCCACACGATAAAATGACAATTGTGCGGGAATCTAGGTCAAGAATACATAGGTGTTTCTTCTTTCCATTTTTTTTTTTTTGCAGGCTTGCAGTTTTCCAAAATAAGATATAAATTGGGAAAAGGATGAGAAGGAGAGCCCCTTGATGCCCATGGAAAATCTAAATATCCCTGAAATCCTGGCTTAAATGCTACTGTGTGTGTGTGTGTGTGTGTGTGTGTGTGTGTGTGTGTGTAATCTTACTGCTTACTGCACTGTGAACCTAAGTTACTGGAACACTCTCTGGCTATTCACAGAATTAGCAATTAGTCATGTTATGCTCTCATTAAACATCTGTTGATTTTTTTTGTAAATATATTTTTATTGAAGTATAGTCAGCTTACCATGTTGTGTCAATTCCTGATGTACCTCTGTTATTTTGATTGATAGATGTAGGTGAAAAGTTCAAGCAATCAGTCTCTAAGAAAGATACCATGAGAGCTGATGTTGGTGCTGACAACAGTAGCCACCAATGTCACATGCTCGTCGTGTGCCTGGCACGGGGCTAAGTATTTCACATACAGCACGTCATGTGATCTCATTCACACTGGACGTGGAATCCTGGCTTTCCTGACCATTCATGAAACAAAACCCTGATTTGCTTTAATAAAGCACTTCTCAGCATGCTGTGCTATTGAAAATGAACGAAGCCCTGAAAGTCTCTTTTCCCATGGTGTCACACAACGGGGAGATGTTTGAAAACCCAAAGATCAAGCCACTGCCGGAGCAAAACTACTGAAAAACAATTTGAAGAGGCCGAAGTAATGGCTGTCTTCATCCCTGGTGATTTCATTTTCAGGGAAAGCTGCCGCGGAATAAGCCTGAGGGAGTCGACACACCAATTCATCAGTCAGGGTGCTGGACCAGAAGCTCTGTAGATCCTGAATTTGCCCCATAACCTGCTGAATGCATTTCCAAACTGTGCCTGTCAATGGGTAAGATAAATTAATAGAAAAAAGCCCGAGGTCTGTTTCCAAGACGGAAGGTTGTCTCTCGCATCTCCATAAAGCCGTTTGCATGTTATCCCATAGCTTTTATATTTGGTGTCCTTGACTCACAACATTCAGTGAAGAATCCTTTAGGCAGCATATTGTGCATGGAACTGTGAGAAGTCTATGGAGATAATTACACATGTAGCTACTGGCAAGACAATTTGTCACAGCAGCACTGAGTCTTACCTGAGGTTGGACGTGGTTGTTAAGAAAATCATCTAAATGGATGCTGTAAAATGGGAAGTCATTGGCACGTTTAAGAAAAGGATAAAGTCTCAGTGTCTTAGATGTGTGATGTTATCTGTGGGTAATCAAATAATAGTAACAGTAAAGTAATTAAAATGAGTGATAGTGTTTTATCTGTAAATTATAATGATGTATTGTGGAAAGATCTAACTCATGGAAGAGACCACGTGTTTATTCATATTTCCAAATGATTAACTTTAGTCAGTAAACTTTGTGTGTGGGACTATGTATAAAGCAAAGTAAAAAAATATTTTCACAGAATCCATAGAATTTCCTCTTTTCTTTTATAAAATTAATTTAGTAACTCAGAGGGCCCTTAATTAAAAAAAAACAGAATCAAGTACATTGGGCCACTTTGGCTTTTGGCCCTGTGTTTTCCCCCTCGGTGACATCTGTCTACGTAGGACTGGGTGAAGCAAACAGAAGACGTGAGTGTCCTTATCGTCAGCTAGTCCAACAGCAGATTTATGAAGAGGGAGCCAGCATGCCGGCATGTTTACCTGGCTGCAAACTGCTCAGGACTTTACCTTTGTTCAATCCAACATCTTCTCTCAGCCCGTGTGCCAGGTTGGCCTTTTTTAGTGCTTCGAACATGCCAAGTTGTTTCTCATGCTACAACCTTTGCATGCAACTCCCTCTGCCCGAAATGATTTTAACTCCAGTCTTCATATAGGTGGGTCCTTCTCATCCTTTGGGTCTTGGTTTTAATGTCACCTTCTCAGGAAGATCTTTCCTGAACCTCCTCCACGTGCTTGCTTTTGATTTTCTATCTTCACATGCTGTTTGATTCCTTCATAACTTTAATTACAACTTTAAAGTATTTTGTTTGCATTTATGTCTTGCTTACTTGTCTATTTTCTGTCTTTCCCACTATTTTTATGGCCCATGAAGACAGGATGGGTGCCTTCCCTATTCACTGTTGCGGATTCCGCACACAGCAAAGAATGTGGCAAATGGTGGGTACTCAGCTGATACTGGCTAAATGAATGAATGGATGGATCCCTAGACATTCATCTCTAATTTGGCTTGAATTAGGAAAGAAGACTAAATCATTTAGACTTGGTCAATTCCCTCTTTGACCACTGTATTAGGGTTTTCTAGGCCACAGTTAAAAAAAAAAATAGATAGAAGCATATTTTGGCTTAGCACAATGCAAGTTTACTGCTCATTTCTGACACAGCAGAGATGGTTCTGTGTCACTGGGGATGGGGACAGAGTGGCTGCCCTTGGCTGGCTGCAGCTCTGCCGTCACATGTAGTTTCCAAGCTCACAGTGTAGGTTGACAGCCCCATCAACCAGAAGAGAAGAGCGCCACGGTGGGCACAAGGGAGGTTTCCAGGGGTTCCATCATCATTTCTGCACGCTGCGGCTCAGTCACGTGTCTGCCCCAGCTTCAAAGGATGCTGGGAGATATAGGTTAGTTGTCTTTTCTCAAGGATTTTGGATCAGCATAAGAAAAAATGTTTATTCTCTTTTCCATTCACCCAACAAGTGCCTGTCAGATGTCTGGACTTATAAAGCCCAGAAAAGCTTACAGATAGCAGAAAGAGTAACTAACAGCAGTGCACTATGAGCCATGCTACGATAAATATATCTGAGTGCCAAGTAAGGACATAAAGCGAATAGGGGAAGACTTCAAAAAGGAGTTGAAATTTGAGTCAGCCCTTGAAACATACCCGTAGTTTGCCAGGTGGAATAAGAATTAAGAGTGAGAGCAATGTTAGATGTAATAGTGTAGACTTCTAAACAGCAATGTTATTGGAGTGAATAATATTATCATGGTATTTCAAATAAATACAATTAATACAAAGTAAGCATTAAGTTTTTGGATATTTATCACTGTAAACATTATTTTCCATGAATTTATTTTAATAGGCTGCACATTACAGAGTATGACGTCTGGAAAGCCAAAACAATTGAAAAGTGTTTCCAAAAAACTGAACCCTCTGGACAAAGCCTATAATCTGGGTGATTAAAATTAAAAATTGTTAGATAATATTTATTTACATAATAGGTACTCTTATTTGCATCATTGCCTATGAAATTGCACCACTGTGATTGGACACATTCATTTCATTTTCAAATATTTATTACATCAATACTAATTTCTAAGTTCTGGGAAAAATAATAGGGAACCAGATGAAAATGGTCCTTGCTAATGGAAACAAAGTTAAATTTGTGTTGCTTTTTAGAAACGGGTTTGTAGTAGTCAGAGGTCTAATTGCTAATGGGCCTATTGGGTAAAAGCCAAGATAAAATGCCATGGTATTTTCTGAATAATAAGGACTAATAAGTGAACTCAAACCATTTATATGCTAGAAAAGCTAAAGAATCAACAAGGTCCTACCGTATAGCACAGGGAACTATATTCAGTATCTTGTAATAAACTATAACAGAAAAGGATCTGAAAAAGAATATATGTAAATACATAAAACTGTATCACTTTGCTGTACACTAGAAACTAACACAACATTGTAAATCAACTATACTTTAATAAAAAAACATTTTCTTAAAAGATACACACTCTCTCACACCACACACAAAAATAAACTCAAAATGGCTTAAAAGCTTAAACATAAGACAAGACATTATGAACCTCTTAGAAGAAAACATAGGCAAAACGTTTTCTAACATAAATCTTAGCAATGTTCTCCTAGGGCCGTCTATCCAGGCAATAGAAATAAAAGCAAAAATAAACAAATGGGACCTAATTAAAGTTATCAGCTTTTGCACAGCAAAGGAAACCATAGCAAAACAAAATGAGAACCTATGGAATGGGAAAAAATATTTGCAAATAATGCAACTGACAAGGGCTTAATTTCCAGAATATATAAATAGCTCATACAACTTAATAACAAAAAAAAACCCCAATCCAAGAATGGGCAGAAGACCTAAACAAGCAATTCTCCAATGAAGACATACAAATGGCCAATAGGCACACGAAAAAATGCTCAATGTTGCTAATTATCAGAGAAACGCAAATCAAAACTACAATAAGGTATCACCTCACACCAGGCAGAATGGCCATCATTAAAAAGTCCACAAACGATCAGTGCTGGAGGGGTGTGGAGGAAAGGGAACCCTCCTCCATTGGTGGGAATGTAGTTTGGGTGGGAGGCCAAGCTGGAGAGGAAGTGAGGTGCTGGAGGGAACCATAAACCATGGGAAAGGTGTGGAATTCCTTGTGCTCAGCAGTGCGTGTTGACACGCACGCACCTCACTCAACACTTGGACTTGGATTACGCAGCCCACCCCTCCCTTGTTTTCTTCCCCGTCCTGCTGACAGGCAACTTTTCATGGGCAGGTGGTTCAATAAATGGCAGGAAAGAGCAAAATGGCTTAAACTTATGCTTCTTAAAACCAAAATGATGTTGTCAATCTGTGAGTCTGGGAAACAGGAGAGGCAGTACTGTCCTTTCTTTAGTTCATATGCCATTTATTCTGAAAAAAGCAAAGGCAGAAAATGCTCTTCCATCACAGAAGACCTCTACTGCTCAGGAAGACCCTGCTCATGCCTCTGTGTACCATAGCTAAACTCTGGTTATTTGGATTTTTATGTTCTGTAGAGTAAATAATGAAAGAAAATTTCTCTAGTAGAAAGAGCATAAAAATGATGCACAGTACCTTGTCTATTTCAGGAGAGAATTTGCAGAGGACAATAAACATTAGTTTCTACATCGAGCAGGTCCTAAACCATATTGTCAAAAGGTGACCACCCCACATATACTAACTAATTAACAATCCTTACTTTAGACTCATTTTCTCTGACTGTTGAAATTTCGGTATTTTTTTCTTAGGCTTTCTGGAATCCTGACCCTCCTTTAAAGAAAACAAATTAATTGAAAAAATAATCTGCACCAAAGGGTTAAATGGATTCTGGAAGTTAAAGGTCCTCACTCTCTATAAACTTGCCCTCTGACATTTGAATAGGCATCATGTAATGGTTCCTAGCCAGAGGCACTTATCAGAATTTCCCGGGGAAAGCTAACACGGCTACAGAACAGCCTCTGATTATGTTCCCGTACCTACTGGCTGCCAGTGAGGTTCTGCCAGCCAGAACAACGTAGAAAATGAAATCCCCCAGTCCCAGTCTTACTTCTGACACACTGGACGTGGAACCACAAAGACAGGGAGACTCTCTCCAACTTCTTGGAGATCAACTACTTACGAGAAACCCTGGCATGATAAGAACACGTTCCCCGAGTGATGAGAGACCTGTAGAAGGATTTGAATGTACCCTTCTGCTCTGACTCGCTCCCAGGACCAGCCTAATCTAGCCCGTCTGTCAGGAGCCAGCGGTTCACATGCATACGTTCTGCTAAGATATCCTTGGGGAAGAGGGTCTGTGAGAAGCTGACGTGACATACTGTATAAACTGAAATATGCAAACACGCATTTCATTCCCGAAAATGGTTTTTAAATCTTAATATTCTGTATTAGGATGGTCCTCGTGGGTTCCCACAGATAATTTAAAAAATAGCCAATTTTGTTTTTAAAACTCCTTTTCACTTGGAGATGTGCGGAGTGTAATTCTCTTAATGTCACTTAGCCAGCTGATCGCACACTCACCCTGTTGCTCTGCAGGAGTGAAGGTGAATCCTTTCATCCCTAGACTCTCACCTCCAACTGTCGCAGGCTTTTTCTACATGCACTTTAATTTTCATTCTACTCAACTCTTAATCTCTATCCAGCTTTGATGTAACCATGTCATAATACTTCCTCAGAAGCTTCAACCACCTTGTGACATTTTTCTTCTATTGATGTCAATACTAGACGTAATTTTTGGAATAAATTTCTTATTAAAGGGGGAGAGGTAGCCAAAACTATGCTAGATGGCAAGGGATTACCATCTTTAATTTAAGAATTCACCATCATTGCCAGATAACATTTATCAAACACTGCCAGGTTGTTTTACAAATCTTAATCTATTCACTCTTTATAATAGACCTATGCAGGATGTGGTCCTTTTTTATTTTAACCTCCATTTTTCAGATGAAAACACTGTGGCACAGAGAGGTAGGCAATTTACCGAAGGTCACTGGGTAAATGAGTTAGGTTTCAAGTCCTGGCTGCCTGGTTTTAGATCTTATACACTTTAATACTATAGTAAGAGACAAACATAAAATCTTTTGTGAGCTGGAATGAAGAAAACCTGGTTCTTGGGGAATATGAAAACTAAAACTGAAGGTAAGATGGAGAAAATATAAAGAGCAAAATGGCATTGGACAACATGATTTTCTTCCAACTGGAAATAAAATACATAAAAATAAGGTAGCTATTAATAAAATGTGAGTTAAGCACATTAATGCATGCGGGAAGAAAGTAGAAATGGAAGTCAGAGAATGTAAAGTGAAAAGGTTTTAAGTTAGTGCAGAGCCAGAGTTCTGAGTTCATGCAATTTTAGCTTTAACACTGAAGCCCTGAGGGCAGGATAACACGGTTAAAGTCCCCCACAGTTAACCCACACACAACAGCGCTGGCCAAGCTTTATTCGAGCTTCAGATCCTTCAGCTCAAAATGAAGACTTTGGGCTGGATAATCTCCATGGCCCCTTTCAGCTCGATGTTTTGTGGGCTGCAATCAGTGATTCAGTTCATCAAATGCTTCCTTTGCAGTTCCTCTGTCAGACAGGGCCGTGTTCTGTGCAGAAACATAAAAGCATCAGGCATGATTCCCCTCCTTCCAGGAAGGGCTCTTGGTGCTCACCTCTGTCCAGTGAAACCCTTGGAGACTTGAGTCCTCAGCCGGTGTGGCCAGCACCCGTGGCCAGCTCACTTTGACACTGTAACTGACCACATCTGATTCACAATTATTAGACACTGTTAGAATTTTGCAATCGTCAGAATGTTTGCAAAAGTGTTGCAAAGAGTACCTGGAGCTCATAAAGGGATTAGGAATTTGGAGTGAAATGCTTACTTCACCTAAAAATGTTTGGCTTTAATTGTTGGGCCGACTCTGGGTTGTACCCCAATATCCATTCTCTTTGTTTCCCTTCTAAATAGAACATCAGTGTCAGCTAGTTCCACAAACACCCAGAATAATCGTGATGTTCCTGTCTTCCTCACAGCTAGGTGTGGCTACATGCCTAATTTCTGGCAATGGGCTATAAGGAAATTGTCATATGCAATTTCTAAGAAATAGTCTTAGAGGGGAAGATCAAGTCCTTCATCTCTCTTCCTTCCTGTTGACTGGAATATAGACATCATGACTGGAGCTTAAGCAGTCATTTCAAACCGTCAAATTGAAGCCAGATACTGAGAATGTGAAACAATGAGATAAAGGAGCAGAGTAAATGGTAATCACCTGGGGCTACTTGTTCCGTTTGTAGGGTAAGTCCTTGTCTTCCACTTAGGACAGCTGCAAACATGGAAACAAATGCAACTGTTGCAGAGGCATCTCTGCTCACAGTATTTCTTAAAATCAAACTACACTCCGGAGCAAACACGTCCACTCTGCTGCCGGAAAAGATGACATTATTTGTTGTGCACAATTATTTTATTTTTTACTTCTTTTTTCCAGCCTTATTAAGATGTAATTGACATAAACTTTGTGTATGTTTAAGATGGACAACATGTTGATTTGAGAACTTATATATTATAAAATGATTACCACCATAGCTTAGCAAACACATCTATCATGTCACATAATTGCCATTTAAGATCTACTCTCGTAGTAACTTTCAAGTATATAATATGGTATTATTACCTATAACCACCATGCTGGACATTAGACCCCTAGACCTTATTCATCTTATAACCAGAAGTTTGTACTCTTGACCAGCATCTCTCCATTTTCCCCACCCCTCCTACTCTGCAGCCCCTGGTAACCACCATTCTACTCTCTGTTTCTATGATTTAAGCTTTTTTTTTATATTCCACATATAAGTGATATCATATAATAATTGTCCCTGTGTGGCTTATTTCACTTACCGTAATGCCTTAAGTTCCAAATATGTTGTTGCAAATGGCAGGATTTTCTTCTTTCTCATGGCTGAATAATATTCCATTGTATGTATGTACATCTTCTTTATCATTCTTCTGTTGACAGACACTTAGGTTGATTTCATATTTTAGCTGTTGTGAATTTTGTTTGCAACCCTGTTTTCATTTCCTTTGGCTATACACCCAGAAGTGGAATTGCTGAATCATATAGTAGCTCTACTTTTAATTTTTTGAGGAAACTCCATACTGTTTTCCATAGTGGTGGCACTAATCTACATTCCTACCAACAGTGGGCAAGGGTTCCCTTTTCTCTAGTTGTCAACAATGCTTACTACCTTCTGTCTTCTTGATGATTGCCATTCTGACAGTTATGAGATGATGTCTCATTGTAGTTTTGATTTGCATTTTGCTGTTGATTGGTGGTGTTGAGTACCTTTTGATGTACCTGTTGGTCATTTGTACATCTTCCTTAGGAATGTGTCTATTCAGATCCTTTGCCCATTTTAAAACTGGATTGTTTGTTTTTTGCTGTTGAGTTGTATGAATTTTTTTTTTTTATATTTTGGGTATTAACCATTTGTCATATATATAATTTGAAAATGTTTTCTTTCCTTCTGCAGGTTCCCTTTTCATTTTGTTGACAACTTTCTTCACTGTACAGAAGCTTTTTAGTCTACATGATGTATGATCTTTTTAATGTGCTGTTAAATGAGATTTGTTATTATTTTGTTGAGAATTTTTGCATCTGTATTCAGCAGGGATATTGGCCTGCAGTTTTCTTTTCCTATAGTATCCTTACCTGGCTTTGGTATCAGGGTAACATTGGCCTTATAAATGGAAAACAAGATTTTTCTGTCCTCTTCAATTTTTTGGAAGAGTTTAAGAAGGGTTGGCATTAATTCTTATTTAAATATTTGGTGGAATTCACCAATGAAACCATGTGGTCCTGGACTTTTCTGTGTTGGTCTATTTTCTGTTACTGTAGATTAGTGTAAAATTTCTAAAATTTTATATTAATGGACTCAGACAGTATGTACTGGTTTTTGTTTGACTACTTTCTCTCAGCATGATTACTCTGATATTCACTGTGTAGGGGTATGTATCAATGGTTCATTTAATTTCATTGTTGAAGAGTGTTTCTGCTTTTATCTTTGTTGTTTCCTTCCTTCTGCTAACTTTGGGCTTATTTTCTTCTTTATTTTCTGAGATGTAAAGTTAACTTGTTTATTTGAGATCTTTCTTTTTCTAAATGCATTTATTCCTATGAACTTCACTCTTAGAACTTCTGCAGAATCCCTTAGGTTTTAATACATTGGCTTTCCATTTTATTTGTTATATTTTTTATTTCCCTTTTGATCTCTTCTTTGACCCGTTAGTTGTTCAGCAGTGCATTGTTTAGTTTCCCCATACTTATAAGTTTTCCAGCTTTCCTCCAATTAATGATTTCTGGCTTTATACCATTGTGGTCAGAAAAGATACTTGGTATAGTTTCAATCTTCTTAAAATTGTTAAGACTTGTTTGTGACCTATCTATCACATGATCTATCCTGAAGAATATTCTGTGTGCACTTGAAACATGTGCAATCTGCTACTGTCGGATGGAATGTCCAGCATATGCCTACTAGGTCCATTTTGTCTCAAGTATGGTTCAAGTCCAATGTGTCCTTGTTGACTTTCTTGTTGAAAGTGGGGCATTATTGTTATTACTACTTTTATTGTATTGTCGTCTAGCTGAGGAGTTCCCTCTTGGCACTGAACAATGCCTACCTGAAGGATGGAATGATGCGAGCAAAGCAAAACTGTCGTCTTTCCCTTTATTTGCGATTAGTCTCAGGTTTTCTTATTCTGATGTGTTGCTGAAGTGGACTCCACAGTTCTCCCAGGACTGTTTTTGTTCCTGGAGAGCTAACTGTTGAAGGGCAGAGGCGGTGGTCTCTTATGTTGCCATCTTGCTGATATCCTCCCTCTGTGCACAGTTATTTTAGTTTCTGCTTTCTGTTGTTAATCTACCATTACATTTGGGGAGGGTTGTGCTTTACCCTGAGGTACATTGTGGACATTTTAAAATTTACCCTGTCTGATAAATGCAAAAGGAATATGAGAAGGAAGCTTCATATACAATCAATGGAAATGGAAAAAGTAATTTAAAAAATTCAAACTGTTGCATTCAAACACATGTGTTTTTAGGGAGAAATTGTTTGATGATAAGGACCATTTTGAATGACAGAGAGACACTTGCAAAATTTGGAAAAGGCTCTCAAGATGCCCTGGCAAAAGTTAGCAAGAGATGTGGCAAACTAGGGACATGTTTGACTTGATCATAACACTCATATTAGACGCCTGTCACGTTAATGGCAATTAATGAGAAGCTTAGAAGATGCTGAAGAACTTAAAGACCAAGCAGGTGAAAGTTCACAAATAATAATTTGTTTCAAAGTAGAGATGATTCCAAAGTTCAAAAAGCTTTGGAAACTTTACAATATCAAAAGAAGTGGCTTAAATAGTACAGCTTATGAAAGGTTTCCCTAAAATAATTGTGGGCACCATCATGGAGCAGGGTGAATTTTACCTCTTACGGTAGAGTTTCAGTATAAGTAAACAGGCGTGTTTTGGAAACAAAATGCCCAATAGAACATTTTTTAGTAAAGCATCCAATGAAGTTAATTACACTCATTTGGGGAAGTGTATTTGAAAACTTAACATTTTAATCCCACAAGAATTACTGGTGGACTCGAAAAAATTGCTTGTAAAAGATGTTTTAAATAGAGAACTTCCTGATTGATTTAAAATACATTACAGACATTAGGTGATTATTTGTTGAATATGCACTCTTTACTTAGTAGTTTCATAGTACTTTGCAAACTTTTTGTTGAAGTTTTGTATTTTAACTGGTGAAAGTATTTTCCACAATGCTGCTTAATACTTTAAGATTGTATCAATCTGTGAAAGTCTAAAGCAAAAAAGGAATCCAAGAGCTCATTCACGTCCCTGTTTTACAAAGCACGGAAACCTGATGACCTGAGATAACCCTAATCAGAATATCCTCCAATATTTAACGTAGGAAATTCATTGCTAAGGGCAGAGTCTCCTTAAACACAATGAAATTCTTCTCCCTGTACTACCACAGCACAGTCTGTATTATCATGAAGAGCAAAGGGAGAAAACAGTGGCTTTTATCACAACATCAGATTATTTAGAATGGCTTCCAGTATACAAATTTTTAAAAATTCTTTATTAGCAGTAAACTTATTTTAGGTCTCTGTATTAAAAGGTTTTTTTTTTCTTTTGTATTACAAAGCAAAGTTTTAATCCATACTGTAAGGCAGCACATTTGATCCTAGTGAATTTAATCTTTCTTCTTCACAAGCATTTAAATCAAAGGCACAATAGAAGTGAATTGATTTAAAACTGCTGGAGAGAAATGCATTCACACTTTCTCCTTTTTGCTCATTAATTGTATTTAGAGCTTTATGAAATATTTAAAAATTTATATAATGCCTTCCATTATTCTTAAATTCTATCATTAAATAATGGTGATGGTATAAAATATTGTTTTTCTAAGGCTCAAAATTTTACATTTTCTAGTGTCTGAGAAATAAATGACAATTATCTAAAGAAGATGACTTTTCTAATCTTTATTTTGCAGAGTCTAATTACTTAGTAAGGCCTCAAGCTCTGTGCTAATTTACACGGCCCATGATTGAATACAGCAAATCAGCCTAGAATGACATATAACACAAAATCTTTTGCTTTAGGAAATCTTAAAACAAAACAAAACAAAACACTTTTAGAACCTATGCAGAACCTCTAATGGTGAGCAAACAAGAATCAGAAGTTGGAAACTAGAGATCCAGCCTCCAGCATCCACTCACAGGGTCTGAGTCTTTGAGTAGAAGCCCCCTTCTCTGGGACAGTCTTCCTCTTTCGTAGAGTTTATGAGTTGGGGGTGGAGCGGGCAGGCTGATTGAACTCTAAAGTCTTTTCCAGAATAAAAAGTGTATGCGTCTACTGAGTCTTAAACACTCAGAATATAAGTAACATTGAGTTACTTGTGTTTCCTAGCAAATTATGACCAGTGTGCCCCCAAAGTTACAGTACAAAGCATAAAGCAATTTAAAAGTTCAAATTTCATAAGTAGTAGTGTATAGCAGTTTACAGATCACGCAAAATATCAAGTATAGAAAATGATACTGATAATAACAGTAAAAAAGTTCAGGTATATAAAATGTATCACTTGTTACATTTGAAGTGTTTCTAAGTGTGCTTTGATTTTAAATGTGTTAAACCCATTAGCCCTCTCATTTTTGTTTTCTCTCTACTTAAATTTAAACTTTCACCCTTGTTCAACTTTCAGCCTTTATATGAAATCTTCCTTGATTATTCCTAACCTCACTGATCTGCCTTCTTTTCTGAATCCCCAGAAGGAGGAACACTTTTTGTAAGGATGGATAGTTATATAATAATTAATGTTCATTAACCACCTTAATTGAACATTTCCTTCTTTCCCAACTGGAATACAAATGCTTAAAATAGTCAAGTGTATGAAATTGGGAAATAATCAACAACTGGATGGTAAACACTGGCTTGAGAACCAGCATACTAGAAGCAGGCGACTCTTCAGCAGTCGAAACCTTCACTAGCGAAATTGAGATTGTTTGTACAGGAGGGATGAAAAGAAAACTCTGAGGCCCCGCCTGAATGGATCAGCCAGGCTCAGCTGAAATTTTCTTTTCCAGGCATTTGGACGTTGGCCGGCCCAAGACAGAGTCATTCTCACATGGGAATACAGCAAATGATTGAGCAAGAGGGGCAAAGTCTCATGAAACCAAACAAATGCTTCAGAAGCTCTTGACAGGAGAAAAGAATACATTGGAAATGCTAATCTGGCCTGAGGAGGGCTAAAGGCTCCAAAAATGTCATACTCCATCTTCAATGACAACTTCATGGCCCCACGCTGTGGTCTTTGTCGTCTGCACAGGAGATGGAGGCACCTTGGTAGAGGGGCTTTGGTTGGTCACAGGGCTAAGAGACAAGGTGCTCTGAGATCCAGGCAGGGATGATAAGGCAGGAGATGGGGTAACACCAGGCATGCAGATGACCCGATTGGACTTGCCGTCTGCATGAATGATGATGGTGGTACCGTTGGCGGGCTTGCCAAAGTGGACGAAGTATAACAGCAGAACAACAAGGGTCGTGGCAATTAGACAGGCCAACAGACACACCAGGAATGTTTTCCAGAGTGACCATGGCTTTGCTGTCACCTGCAAAGGATTATAAAAAGTGAATATTTATTTCAGCAAATCACAAAGTGGTAACTTCAGTCAATGATTTCAATTAGAATACGGCTAACATTTTTCATTACTCCAAATGCTGTAATTTAAATGCATAAATTTATCAGCTCTCTCTCTCTCTCACACACACCCCCTCCTTGTCCACAAGTTCATAAGGACATAGTGTCCCCTCCTCGTGAACCCTTTGTACTAAAACAATAAGGCTACATCTCAAATGCAAATAGGTTGGCTCAGAAATATATCACGTTAAGTTATTATCTTGTATCAGCTACTAAAGTTGCAGTATAAATTAAATTATCTAATTAGCCCTTGGGGGTAGAAAAATAGAGAAAAGGGATATCAAAACATTTAGATGGGTTACCTTTGAGTGATGGATAATTACAGGTATTCTTTGGTTCAGTCATCTCCCATTTCCTTCACATTACATACTGAGACTTTATAACTAGAAAATGATTTACTAAATATCATTTTATCTCTTAAACATAAATAAAAGGAATTTCACTGAGCATAGAAAGACATCAACACAGAAAAATAATCAGCTCTGGTACGGAGCAATTTCTTACAGGAACAGACTACAACCCTGACACGTTGCTGGGGCCACAGGCCCTGGTGTTGCTGGGAGATCTTGGAGTTGTGGGGGTGTGGGGGGCTCGGGAGGAGCACAGAGCCTCCAAAGGGCTAGTGGCCAGGGAGGGGTTAAAAGAGAGGCGGACCCTGCCCATTTTACCATTACTTTGAAGTAATGAAGACTAGTGAAGACTCCCCACTGCCCCCTCCCAGGCCCCAAATCTTACGCACTGTGGCTGTAAGGTCACAGGCAATCTACAACCGCAGTGCGTTCCTTCATTCGAACAGTATGGATTTCTGGGTAACTGCAGAGAAAGAATGTTAAAATAAATAATCAATCAATCCTATTTTTGAGGATGAGGAAAATTTATTTCGTCCAAGAACATGAACACATAAAACATGTGAAAAAAAAATGTACGAGAGTCCAACATATATTACGTGAAGAGCCAACCAAGTTCTAGGAATATCTGAAACTCTAACAGCGGTTTAATGATATGAATTAGACAGATTTTTCATATTAAATGACCAAAGAAGGAAAATAAAAGAATCATCTCGATGCCCATGGTTCATTTAACAAATTTCAGCATTCAAAATTGACAAAAGCAGACAAGCAATACCAATCTCAAAGAACTAACAGGAAAAGAATAATTCCCAAATATGACAGAGAAAGTTTACTTCAAAGCAATGACCAGCATCATATGTTACAGTGAAACATCGGGGACATTCCTTTAAAGTCCGGAGAAGAGAAGAGCGTTTCCTGCCACCAATATTAGGCAATGTTTTTCTAGAAGTTCTCATTAGTATGTATAAGTAATGGAAATGGGAAGATAAAATTAACATTATTTGCAGATGACTGATTGCTTACAAACAGAATGCCAAAAATTAGCCATGTAATCTACCAGAAGTACTAAGAACTCATCAAATCGGCTGATCATAAAAATATAAAAAAAAAAAAATACGCGCAACAGCGCTCATTTTATGTTGTAATAGCAACTGCTCTTCACAGTAGTAATGAAGCGTTTTAAGTGGCTAAGTGTAAAAACTGTCATAGGACTTAAAAGAAAACCATAAAATTTTACTGAGGAACAAAGAGGCAACTTGAACAAATGTCTTTTTATAAAAGTTTTCTGTATTATAAGCTCTCAATTCTCTGAATTTTAATAAAGATCTTTACAGAAGTTTTGGAGGAAAAAACTGAGGTAAATGGACAAAAATTTCATGTGGCAATATAAAGCAATTAAAGGAATAAAATGAGATAGAATGCGGGGGACAATAAGCAAAATATTAGCAGTGATTTTTCTCTGGGAAGGATCACGGGTGATTCTGTTAATATTTTATTTGTAATTTTCTGTATTTCCAGATGTTCTAAAATGTTCTAAAATAACAAAAACCCATATAGTAATTATTAAATCCCCTTGTTTTAGGAGATCTAAGAGGTTATAGGTTGCCTGTTAGATTACTAAAAAATGGAAATTCAAAGCATTCCATTTCACAGTCTCAAAAGTTGGTTTTACTGTGGGCTTGGGGGGCAAAATTAATGAATTATTTGACTTAATGGAATAAATTTCATTAATGTTTTTGGCATGTGGGGAAATACCATAACTCAAATTTAATATATTATGAAAAAGAGCCAAGGAAATAAAATGATATATATATGATATTAAAGCAATGACATATCACAGTATCCATAAAATATGAGACATCCAATGAAGTTTGTGGTAGTCTAGGTACTGAATCCCCAAACTGAACACAAACACAACTTGCAAATTGCAGAACAATTCTTATCCCAAATCCTATCTTCGTGTTTACTTTGTCTGACTTGACTCTTGGTTCCAAAACCTCAAGTTAATTATAAAATTCATTTTTCTTTGTTTGAAACATAATAGTCAAGTTTTTTGAAAAGGAGTTCCATATCATGAAAAGATTATATGTGGGCAGCCTGAGTTCCATTTCTGAGTCTGCCACTAGTCATTTGTAAAATAAAAGAATTTGTTTCAGTGATGCATGGGACCCTTTCTAAGGGACGTTCTAAGAAACATGGATTTTTTTATATTATGAGAGAAACATATTTTAGGTATAGTCTTCCCATCATGAGACATTTTCCATAAATTACTTTGGAAACAGGCAGGCCAAAGAGAATAAATATTTTCATTGAATCAAAATATACATAAATATAAATAATATTATTGATATTTGCTATAAACATAACATTTCAAATCATCTACTAAAATTTTGTCTACTGGTACCTTATTACAAATTTCTAATATAAATAGAAAAATTAAGGCAAAAAGTCCAATGTACAATTCCCAAATGGTGAGGAAACACTACTGTGTATAGTAAATAACTTCCTCAATATTTGTGATTCTCGCTAAAAACATCCAGATTCCATTTATCCTCTAATAGCAAACATCAGGGGGAAAAAAAAAAAGCAACTTACTTTTTTCAAAGGGTTAAATGTTAAATGTTGAAAACAAGAATAGACATGAAAGCAATGACAAGCTACGTACAATACTCACCAACTCAGCTGCGTTTTGTTCAACATCCACAGCGTGCTGCCGCTGTTTTCCATCCATGGTCCGAGGGGACTGGCGTCTCCAAAGATATCTGCGTTCACTTCGTGGATGAGAAGTTAGGAAATACTGAATTTATGTTAAATTAATAGTCACATATTTACTCAATCTGGAATTTGCAAGCTAATAGTCATCTGTTTTCTGGGAAAATTTCCAAATTCAACCCCAAAGTAAACAATTTATGTTAGTTGGGAAAACGTAGATAGAAAAATGTGCTCCCTTCCCTAAATGACCTACAGAAAATGATCTCAACTTTAAGACTCTAGAATCCTGAGCAAATGTAAATCTTTGCCCTCCTTATTTCAGAAAACTTATTTAAAGTCGCTGAAACTTGATTTCTCACAGGTTAGGAATTTAGCTTTTGCCTCTAAAAAAGCCCACAAAGCCACTCCTTAATTAGGGATATTGCCAAACTCTGTGCCTAAACAAGCAGAGGGATTATGGTGATGACTAATTTTAAAATTGTCCAAAAATAAGACAATATTGAGATTACTGGATCATGATAAATGGAGGTGATCGGTTAATAAAGTCTTCTGCACTGAAGTCAGTGGCTCAACTGAGATGGACAAGGGGGAAAAATACATTAAAACAGCTTTAACAAGAATTAAAGATAAAAACAGGAAATAAGTACACTTCAGTAGCTCTTAAGTACATAAATCGAGGATTATCCTTGGTAAATCTTGTCTGCTTCTTAGCACATGATATCTTGCTTTGGGCTATGAAATGATTTTGTCACTGTTTCTGATGATAATCTTTTAGATAAACGGGAACTAGAAAAGAAAGACTGTCTTTGGTACTTTTCTGTTTCTCACAAAAATAGTGTCCATGATACAGCCTGCAAAACTGAGGTGGTGTTCCACCACAGTCTGAGAGCTGATCTGCTCTGATCCTTTGGCAAAGTGACTTGCAGAATAGATCTTCAGGTTTCAAAGCCAATAGATGCTGTGGAGCAGAAATTCAATCCCTAATCTAAGTCAAAACCCCACGTAGAACCAGAAAATTGATTCTTCATACACGAACCTAAAGACGAATCACTTAGTAATCAGGTACTCGCATGCAAATATGAGGTACTATATGCGATTGGAGTCACCTATGATCTTCCGGATTTCTTTTGTAGTTCAGCTTTAAAACAATGTTCTATGACCATTATTTGAAAATTAAAAATAAAACAAGCATCTACACAGGATGCTTCATTATTCCACTTTAAATCCATCAACTTTAGTTTCTGTTACTCAGTGCCTCCAATTTACTGTCTTGCTTATCATTTTTTCATTAGGTTATGAAACATCTGACTTCGTATACCTTTTTCCAGTTAGAAAAGTGATATAAGCCTACTTTGAAGATAAATCAGAAAATTTAAAGAAAATAATCACCTATCCACTGTTGAAATTGTCTGGGTTCCTCCCAGACTTTATCCAATGCATATGCAAGGGTAGTTACTGTTTTCCATTTGTTTTAATGGTTTCAGAACAGCCTGTAAGGTTAAAAAGTAAGATGGTTTACTTAACCATGCTTCCATTCTTCAGTATTTAGATTGTTTCTATTTTGCAGATATAATATTCATTAAAATAATTTTTTTTAATCTGCTTTTCAAAATTTTGGATGGTTTCCTTAGTGGAGTTAAGTAGATCAAAAACTCTTGATTAAAAAAAAAATGGCTAAGTCAATGGAAAAAATTGTACCAGATCACACTGTCCCTGGCCCTGTTACAACACAGCCTTACTCACTGTGTTCTCTGCGCTCGAACAATTTGACCATTTCCTTATCTTTGTTATCGGGTCACGGGAAAAATGGATGTGTGTGGATGTGTGTGTATTTATTTCCTTTGTTTTATAACTCTGAAAATAAACATATTTATAACCATTTAAACATCATTCAGTAGTCATTTGTAAAATATCATATATGTGTACATTCATATTAATGTTTATTCATATTTCTGTTTTATGGCAGTTTAACCATTATGGGTCATTGGGTTTTTTTCTAGTGAACATTTTATGTACCAAAGACATTTTACCCTCTATGTTGCAAATATTTTTTCCAGCATTTTTTCTGTTTGATTTTTTTTTTAAGAAAGATTTTCTGGCTTACCAAGTTTTTTGAAACTTAGGAGGTTAAACTATTCATCTCTGATTTTTGCCTTTTGATTTTCAACTATTAACTCTTCAGTGCATTTGAAATCAATTCTGTTTTCCCCCAAGTGTTTAACCAATTTTCCTAGAACAGTTTTTGTATAATTTCTTCTTCCCTCTCAATATATGATAAATGAGTTTTTTCGCTGTAGATGATTTTAGTCAAGTTCTTATGAACAATGTAACCTAATTACAAACAAATTAAATTATTACTATATAAAATAGATAAACAAGTTTCTACTGTACAGCACAGGGAACTATATTCAATATCTTGTACCAACCTATAATGGAAAAGAATATGAAAAGGAATATACGTCTGTATATGTATGACTGAAACATTATGCTGTACACCAGAAATTGACACAACATTGTAAAGTGAATATATTTCAACTAAAAAAAAAAAAGAGCCAAGGACAACTAAGGTTGTTTGTAGGCATTCTGGCTATCATATTCAGGGCACAGATATCTTGACAAATGTGACTTGAACATCCAAATTTGTCTGCTCTTTTTGAGCATTAGGAGATTGGTCTACACATATAATATGACATTTATTAATAACTCATCACACACATAGGTGACATCCTGCTGTCTATTCTGCACTATCATGTCCCCGGGTCTCATCAACTAACATGGACATGTATTATAGTGTCCGTTTTTCAAGGGGGTGACCAGGCCTATTTTTTGAAATGAATCTCCTGAGTGGTCAGTAGCCAACTGCACAATTTACAAGAACTTAATCAATACTTGGTGACTAACTGATAAACTACTGGTTCAAGGTTAAGAAAGTTCCATAAAAATAGCTAAAATAGTTTATCCTATCACATTTTCCTTTGAATTCTCAACGCAGCACAATGCTGAGTACATAGGAAATATCTCACAAGTATTTGTAGAATGAAATGGGTATCATTGGAAATATTTCCTATTAAAAGACAATGCTTAGCACAATGCATTCAGTTAATGCTTGCTAATTAATCTGGTGAATCAGAAAGATTGAGCTTCCCTTTAAGTTTTTCTTTGAATTGGAAACCTTGCTCAAGACCCCCATTTTCTACTAAACCTTGCCTGGTGAGCTGATGAGGAATCTGTAATCATGACCTCATTTTCTGATGATTTCACCTTCTAGCTCATATTTATAAAATTTGAACAAATGAAGAGCTCTGTTTTAACTTGACAGCTCTGGCATTTTACATTTATTTTGTGACTACAACACAGTGCGGCTTATACTTTGATAAAGGTACTCACCTCTTTGAGCACTCAAAGAAGGGTGCCAAACCCCACAACCCAGTTGGTGATATTAGGGAAGGCATTCATAGGGTTCCGAGCTAAACTGAGTTTCAAATGATGGGTAAGAAATTAGCCAGGGTGAGGAAAGAAGAGTGAAAGCTCTGGGAAGAGTCAGCAGCCTATAAAGAAACTGGTGGAACGTTAAGAAGTTCATTAGGAGTAGGCTGGAAAGAAAAGAAGGAGCAGATCTCATGCAGGGAACTAGATTTTATTCTGAAGGCTATTTGAAGCCACAGTATTCCTTTAAGCAAGAGAATGACAAAACAGAAACTATATTTTTGACAGCTTCCTCTAGTGAAGCAGGGAGAATGGGTTGAAAGGGCAAAAAAAGAGAGAGGGAGCCCAGGCTGGAAGTTGAGAAAAAGAACCAATTTTAAGAAATAGTAATGAAGATGTGGTATGTTTATACAATGGAATACTATTCAGCCATGAAAAAACAACAGCATAATACCATTTGCAGCAACATGGATGTTCCTGGAGAATGTCATTCTAAGTGAAGTAAGCCAGAAAGAGAAAGAAAAACACCATATGAGATCGCTCATATGTGGAATCTGAAAAAAAGAAAAAGAAAAAGAACATAAATACAAAGCAGAAACATACTCATAGACATAGAATACAAACTTGTGGTTGCCAAGGGGGCGGTAGGTAGGAAGGGACAGACTGGGATTTCAAAATTTATAGGTACTGACAGGCATATGTAGAATAGATAAACAAGATTATACTGTATAGCACAGGGAAATATATACAAGATCTTGTGGTAGCTCACAGCAAAAAAAAAAGTGACAATGAATATATGTATGTTCACGTATAACTGAAAAATTATGCTCTACTCTGGAATTTGACACAACATTGTAAAATGACTATAACTCAATAGAAATGCAAAAAAAGAGAAATAGTAAAGAGGTGAAATCAATGTCCTTTATAAATTTATGGCTCAATCTGACATCCAAAATTAAATTTTCAGCTGACAGGATTTTCAACGTACACGGTTTTGTGAGTGACCTAGCTTATATTAATGGCTGAAAATGTCCACTAGTGTGTCTAACGAACTTATTGGGAATTCTAAGTTCATATAAACATGAAATAAGTGTATATTTTACAAAATCTGTTTTCAGCTGTGCTACGTGGAATCCCTCTTTGCCAATGGACAGCAGAGTGGTTGTCATCTTTCCTGAAGCAGTAGTTTTTCCCTTTCTCCATGCCTACATCACCGAGGCAGTTTCTCCAGTCTCCTGCACTGTTCTCAGTCTTTCTCATGAGCACCCAGTGTCAATCCATGAAGAAGATCCTGTGAGTGGGTACAAACTCCCCTTGTGTCTGTGGCTCCCAGTGCTTTTGTGTTCTCACACTAGCTCAAATTCAGCATTGAGAAATTTCATAAAAATTTTTGGTTGAAATTCTACCTGCTTGTATGGTAACCCCAGCACCTGGGTCCCATCTGTCCTCGGAGGCACCTGTCTTTATTTGAATTTCAGGCTAGTAGGTTGCCCTGTGCTTTCAGTTCTCTGATGGTTTCAAAATGTAATGACTTTGTGGATTATCCATCTTTTTGTTGTTGTTGGAGTGGAAGTGATGTTCTTTTCAACTTTCTACATCTTGGTACATTGATGTTTTAGGCAACTTACCTAACTGCTCTGAATTGCAACTTTCTCCTTCATAAAATAAGGACATTAACACTTACCTCATTGAATTGTCATGAGGATTTTCTGAGATGTAAAGGACATAGACCACAATAGGAGCTTATTAAATGTAAGTCCACTTTAAAATTGCCCACCCGTGTTTATTAGGAGCTCACTAAATCTCCGTTGCATCAATCATGTTTCTTCTACACACTTTAATGACTGGGTGGTAATTTTGGTATCCCTTTCATACAACCCATTTCAACACAAGTTTTCACTCCTTCCAAAACCAAAATAATTGATTGGGGTGACGGGGATGACAAGACTTTAACCAGTGCACCTGAGCAAAGCAGGTCTAGTGTTATATGGGAGCGCGTGAGATTTCTTTTGCCTTTTATTCATCTAATTGGTTCATTTAGTCAACATTGGGTATAAGACTCCTACTATGTGCAAGGCTAGATAGCGTTCCAGCCTGGCCTTTAGGGTCCTATTCAGCTTAGAGGAGAACACGACAAGGTGGGAAAGGTTCAATGCAATTGGAAATTATACTCAGAAGCAGACCCCAGTGTAGGGTAAGAAAGAGAGAATGTGTTGAAATCGGAATGAAGTGATGACTTCAGTTCCCACTCTACCTCAGAGCAAGGAAAGGAGGCACCATCGAAGAACTTCATGAAGCAGGGCTGTTGTGAGCCTTGCCCTCCTCACATACCCCGCCCCTCTGCCATCTGCTCCCACGTTCACTTCACTGCGTGGACAACCTGAGTGGCCCAAACCTCTCCACTCAAGACCACCTTTCCTAATTGTCCCACCCTAGTCCCAGCTCTCTGCTTAAAATGTTCCAGGGGGTGTCATTGTCACAAAACTCATGAAACTATTTCGAAAGAAAAAAATGTGCTAGGTAGGTGGTCTGCATTTGCTGAGAAGAGAATCCAATTTTCTTTAACGCCATTTTTTTCCAAAAATATTTTTCTGAGAAGAAATTAATAGTAGAAAATTTAGAAAATACTGAAAGGTCTAATCAAGCAAAAAAAAAATATGCCTAGAATCTCACTATTTGGTAAAATGATCTTTCAGTATATTTCTGTCTTTTTATCTTGAAATTTCACTATATATTTTATAATCTGCTTTTTCACCATGTTTTCAAGATACTGGAACATAATATGACTCTACTGTATTTCACCATGTAATCCTTCTGCTTCTATTTGGGGAACTTGTTTTCTAATATTTTGTATTTGTAAGTAAATCTATTAAAAATTATTTGTACCAAAAATTACTTCTCTATGTTTTACGCATTTCCTTAGCGTAGCATTCCAATAATTGACATCCCCTAACAAATGTCATAACATTTTAAAGCTTTCGGTACCTGTTGCCAAGTTCCTTTCTTCAGTGTATTTGGACTGATTAATAATACCATCAACCGAATGTAGGTTTGTCCATTTCGCTTCCTGCTCAGCACTGTTCAGTGTGTTTTATTTCCAAAGTCATTAAGGAAAAAAGGCATTTGTCATTTCATTAAAAATTATTTATGTTGAAAACTTTTTATTACTGAATTATTATTCTGCTTTTTCATATTTTCTATTAATACCCTTTGTACATGTAATTAAAGAGACCTCAGTGATTTTCTGAGTGTAATTATCTTTAAGCTTTTAGAATAACATTCTCTTCAGGGGAAAGAATGTACCTCTACCTACTCCAGACATTATGGTTTGTTCCTCCGATTCCAAGGAATTACAGCTATAGGAGAAAAACACTCATTCCTTGGAGGACTTTTTTGTGTATCTTGAAGAAAATGAAGGTGGCAAAAGAGGAACTTTTCTAAAAGGCATAAGGCTTTAAGTTGCAGAAGCTCAGAGTCGAGCCCCCATGCTGCTACTTATTGCTGGAACGGGTGAATTATTCAAAAAAATCTAGTTTAACCAAAATGCAAATCAGAGTTAGAAAGGCCTTCCTTTGTCCTCTTAAAGTGACTTAATCATGACACAATGTTGAATTGATGAAAACACATCAAAAAATGTGTTAATAGTTGTTCCCTTTTTTACTGGGGTGAAATCTCTGCCTTTTGAGAAGAATCTCTTGGCTCCATTGAGCTGTTTCAAAATATCTGAACTTCAGCCAGTATTGGCGATGGCCCAGCAAAGGACTATTCTCATCTTCACTTGAAACATCAACATCAGCTTTCTGGAAGCAGGCTTTTGATATTAGCTTTGAGAAAGAAATTTATAGCACCTGCTTAGTTACCTTTTGTCCTGATACAGTTGCAGTTGCTATGACTCAAGCAATGACAATCCTAGATGAATTATGTTAAATCTTTACCTTCACAGCTGGCAGCCCCACCCTTTCCCCTAGAGCGGGAACAGATGTGCTGATCAAAACAGAATCATAAATTGTCACGTTCTGGACTTGGTGGCCAAGATGGTAGCGTAGATAGAGCCTGATCTCGCCTCCTCCCATGCACACAGCGAACTTACACCTAGATTGCCAAGTTCTGGTGGCATTCTACCTCTTTCAGTCAGATGGCTGAGAAGTCATCTTAAATTAGTAAACAGGAAAGAGATTGAATTGTGAGCCAATATTAAGCAAATCTGAAAAGGAAATAAACGAAGGATAATTCAAGAAAATCGAAGATTATTGGCATAAACATTAACCCAAGTGAGAAAACCAGAAAAACCATGCCAAGGCAACTGAAGCAAACAAGAGATAACAGCAGCATCCAGGAGAACTGAAGCTAAAAACAAAGACCAGAGTCCACCAGGTGCGGCCTTGAAACGAAGTCAAGTAGAGAAGATTTGGCCACACTCTCTCTTATGTTAGAAAACTGTGTTCCATTTAGCTGGAAAGCAGGGCTTCATCCGTCTTAGAACGGTTGTAATCAGAAGTACAGTCTGGCAGCTAGCTAAAATCATTATAGATGTTGTCTGTGATGCACCCACAAACAATGTTTTAAATTTCTTGTAATTTTGCTAGGAAGGGAAAATAGACTACAAACTTTCAAAGTAGCATATGATGAGATCTGGATATAAGTGACAAGGAAATGAGAAATATAGAAAAGGTACATAAAGGTTCAGTAGGTAACTAGTGGGAGAATCCAGAAAGGTGCTTAGGCCAGAACTAGGCCTGCCTTCTAGGGAAGGACCTGCTGAGAGTTGTGAACGAGAGCACAATCTCAGCTACCCCTGGGAAGGGGCAAGGTTCAGTCCCCAGGCAGCTCCTGGCATCCCTGGGCAGGACTCAGGCAAATTATCCGTCCTAAAGGGACCAGACCAGAAGAGCAGTGCCTCCTAGCAGGTGTCCAGAGCACGCGCTCAGGACTGCAGCACGTGGCAGGGGCTGCCCAAGGAAAGCAGGGCCATAGGCTAGGAGGCTGCGATTCAGAAGTGGGGATTCCATCCCCAGAGATGGGAACAAAACAGGATGGAAGCAAAACTAGGGCAAGGTTCCAGGCCCAGTAAGAGGATGGTGGGGAAAGTAGGATATGAAAACAGAAAATCAGAATGGAGGACGAAAAGAGTCATGAGCCTAGCGCTGTCCTGCCGTGGGGAACTGGAGGAGGAAACTCCAGTGCGTGGGTGGGCAAACGTGCCCCAGTGCACTGCCACGTGGGGCCAGCTCTGGCTCTGGGACCCCAGTAGAAACCAACGGTCAACAGTAGAAACATCATACCCCTCTCAGGGCTGCAGCCAAGACGGCTCAGAGCCCAGAGTAGGGCCTTGGTTTGAATATTTGGAGCTCTTCTCACCCAAATGCCATCTTCATAACTACAGCATCTTAAGCGAATAGATGGATAATTTTGTCTCCGTCCCACAGGCAACATTTGGCGATGCCTGAACACATCTTGAGTTGTCACGTCAGGGGGTAGATGCTACTGGCATCTAGTGGCGAGAGGGCAGAGATGCTGCTAAATATGCTACGATGTACAGGACAAGAATGATATGACCCCAAATGTGGACAGTGTTGAGGCTGAAAAAACTTGATATAAAGTATTCCCAGCCTTCACTCCTGGCACTTGCTATTTTCAACAACCTTCTGGCACTTGTTACTACTGGAAACTATTCTTTGTTTATGCATCTGCACATTTATTGCCTATTTCTCCTATTATAACGTGAACTCCTGTAGCTGAAAACTTGTTCTTCTTGTTCGCTGCTGTATTCCCAGAGCCTGACATGTAGTAGGTACGGAATAAATGTTTGCTGCATGAATACGTTGAAATGAATGAATGATAGAATCAATGCATGAAAAAGGGCAAAAATGCAAACCAAAGAAACTTTGACTTCAAACTCCGTTGGTATGAAGGAGGTTCAGATGAGTTCCTAATTCGGTTCAAAGGCATGTTCAGTCACGCAGTAATTCTATTATATGTATGTGTGTTAAGGTTTCCACTGGAGTGTAAGTTCCTTGAGGTCAGTGTCCAGATCTTCCTCATCTCTAGCACAGAGCTGAAGCCAGTCATGGTGTCAGAGCACAGACTTTACAGCCAAGACACCTGTGAAACATTACTCATTTACAGTTTATTGGGGATGTCAGTAGAAGCACCAGATTCAGCCCTTTAGGTCATGAGAAGAATGTGCATTCCACAGGCAGTTAATGTAGAATCTGTATGTTTTTCTACCCTCCCCAAATTGCACCTGAGGTCACATCTCATCATTGCCAAATAAAAAGTTGTCACAGTTCGAAAAGTGAATACTCTGTCATTACATCATTTGACCTACACTTCATTTACCTGCATAAAGCCTGGTAAATGAGATTAAACAATCCAGTGGTTTATATTTGAATAAAAGTGATGTTCCTCCTGCTTGTGTAAGATGAGAGCTCCCTACTGCACCCTTCCCTTCAGACGGCTTTAGGAATGATGAAATGACAAGTGAAGATGATCATTTCCAAATAGTAAAAATTGAGAGAAAACTTCCAAATAATGTTCGGCAAATACATTAATGCTGAGAAGGGAAACAAGTAGAAATTTCTTCAGTTGTGGATATTTTTAGAACAGAGGAAAGACTAGAGTGTATGGTGGATTACAAACTGACCATGTGGTAAAAACAACATTATAGGAAACATAAATATGAGCCAATGTGTGAAAATTCCTTATAATCTTTGCCTGGTATATAGTAGTTTATTAATAATTATGATTTTTCTTCCCCATCCATCACCCCCACCTGGTTCCTCTTCCAAGGATCAACAGTGACATGGAGCCTTCTTTAGGTACTAATGAGAATTTATGACTCTCGATTTATGGGAACTGTGAACATTCAGAAAATAAAGTACATTATTAAAAGGTAAAAAGTAAGTCTTGTGAAAAAAATTAAAAGAATTGAAATGATTCATTCTAAACAAAAATGGGCTAAAGTGTCTTATTAATACTAATATTTAGGAGCTAAATATTCTTCTCTTGCAGAATCAGACCTTTAAAATTATCTTTCAAATATAAATATTTGAAATTTGAAATAAATATTTATTGGGGTCTACCATATGCCAGATGGAAACAACAATAAGTAATACAAAGGGTCTATTCTCACGTAGAATCTTAAGTAGCACAAGTCAGCTGGCATTTAGTTGTTTATTTAATGTGTATTTCTTAATGACCCATTATGTTACAGGTTAAGAAATCTTATCATTCCTTATAAAGTAAGCTGTATAGGTATTTATTTACAAATATGGGTAAGCTTCAGATTATTTATCATTCTGATAGCAGAGCTATGAAAGAATTAGAAGATGGTAATTCGAAATCAGAAATTAAATGGCCCAATCAGTGATGTTTTAAATAACTCATAAGACATTCTTAATCAAAACAGTGAAGGGGAAAGGAAACACCATTGTGCATTACTAGAAATCTAAATTAATGTGTTTACTAAAATGGAAATATATCTAAGCACATGTAAGTAAAATAACTCCGTTAGTAAAAATTGATAATGAGTATCTACTAAGGTCCAAGCTTGAGATTTGTCAAATGATTTAGAATTTTCACAGAAGCTTTAATTTAAAAGTCTTTCTTGAAAATATTTTTTCACTATTTGGTAAATGAAACATTCCTCTCTTGATCATATATATAATTGGTTAAGTAAGTTTTTTGTGTACATAGCTAGGTCTGTAAGTGTCGGGGGTTTTTTGATACCTAGAACATGATTCAATTTTTAATACTTTTAATCAGAATTTGCGTTGCGCTAGTGTCACTCTTAGATTATGACCTTTGAATCAGTGATTCTCAAACCTGCCTGGACATTAAAATCATCTGTAAAGATTTTTAAATTATTTTAAATTAAGTTAAAATATAGATGTTCCAATCTAAAGATCTTGATTTAGTAAATCTGGGGTATCATTAATTATAATTTAAATCTGCTAGAATTATGAAGATTTCAAAATTAACTGAGTCTAAATCAATGAATTTACTGCTTAATCTGCATTTTCTTCTTCTGTATCTTCTGTACTTAAGCACATAGTTGGGAATTAGACATGACTTTAATTAGTTGATTTACAAGATTGCAGAAAATTAATCATTTAATTTTAAAATAGAGATTCAAATACACTTTTGGTATTATTAATGCAAATAGAATATGGCTGCCTAAAAGGTAATTACAACCTAAAGAGAGACTGAAAAAACATAAGAAACTTTACCATAAAGGAAAAAATTATAAATTCTAAAATTTTCTCTACATAAGCTTATTTAAATCTCCCCCATATAAAATTTGTTTTTTATGTGTGTAATTTGTCTACAGAGGAATGCAATGCTCTGAACTGAAACCAAAACATACAAAAATCAAAATTGCTAATTTTACTTTAAGATTTTATATAACAATTTCTTAAAGACTTTCTAAATGAACAAATTGGGTACTTTTTCTGTATAAAACTATATTATTTTCAACTACAGAAACAAGAGAAGACTCTTATACCTTAGGTGTTCAGTTATTTAAAAATGAAAATAGTTTTAATAGTTTTAGAAGTCCTAAGTGTCAATGCACTGAAAATTAAGGTAACTATTCCATTATTCACTGTCTAAATTATTGTTCTTCAAATGGCATCATGGTAGCTGCTACAGGTATAATGTGGGAATGGCAGTGGACATGGACTCAAGCTATTGAAGAGTCAGCTACAATTTGGGGAAAGAGCCAGCGAGGGAAGATAGCTGTAGATTAATTGGCAGCGAAAATAGCTAAAGGATGACTTGCTATGGAAGAGAACATTTTGATGATTTCGGGTAGTTCTATTAGAGCAAAGTGATAACGGTGGCATTTGTAGTTATAGCTTCAGATGCACACATGGAGATTACAGGAGAGAGGGGGCCGCTGTTCCGCAGGCTGCGTAGAAGTCACAGTAGTTGTAGATGCAGTGGGAATAGTGGTTATAGCTCCAGTTGAAGTGAACGTAGTTGTGCAACAGCGGGAGAGGTGGAGGAAGTCGTGATTATTTTGGTTGCCAGCTGAGACTAATCTATAATCTGTAATCTACTAACTAATAATATCCTGTGGTAGCACTTGTGGGTTCTGGTGAAGTGGGGGCAGCTGTGGTTTCACTTGAAGTGGTGGTGGTGGCTGCTGTGGCTGTACGTTCACTAGAAGTGGTGGGTGCAGCTGAAGTGGTGGCTGTGGCTATATTTTCAGTGGATGCAGCAGAGGTAGTAGATTCTGTTGAGGTGGTTGTAGCTGTCAGTCCAGCTGAACTGGTGGTCACAGTAGGTTGAGAAGTAGTAGCGGTTGTTCCAGGAGTGGTAACTGCAGGCCCCCTACTCATGGTGGGTACCTGGATAATAATGCAAGGACTGCCATTCCCCCCCTTATTCACCAGGCATATTATGAGTACTCCAATTGCTGTTGTTATCACACAGGCTAAGAGACAAGCCAAAAAGACTTTCCACAGAGATCCGTTATTGCAGGAATTTTCTTTCACCTAAGAAGAGCGTAAATAAAAATATCAGTAATGACCAAAAATGTTTGTGATTTGTCACCTCTTTTGTGTTATTTATAACCTAGCGCATTAGCATAACTTGAATCCATTTATGTCTCTGAAGAAAGTCAGGCTTAAAGTCTAAGTTTTTATCCAGGTAGAAGTAATTGCATGGTCTCTCTAACGTTAGAAGAAATCAAAATCTGCCAAAATCTCATATTCTTTTATTTTATTTTCCAATGATGAGTATGGGGACTTTTGTCTTTTCACATAAGCGGAACAACACTTTCATGGTAAATTCTTTGTCATACACCTGACCCTCCAACAGATAGTGTTATCATTCCAACCTGCTCCACTTTCAAAATCACTTTCTCAAGAATCTATTTCACACATATATATATATACACACACACACACACACGTACGTGTATATACAATTATATATATTAGGTGCAGTATAGTGCAGGTTTTTAAGATCAAGAGCTTTGAAGTTCAGCATCTTTGGAGTTGAAGTCTCGTGCTGCCACTGATTAGATGTGTAGCATTTGGCAACTTTATCTTTCTAAACCTCAGTTTTTTCATAAGGATAACAATACCAATCTTATAAGAAAGATGAGAGGATGAAATAAGACAAAAAGTCCCTGGTACTTGGAAACCTATATACATTTTCATTTGTCCAACATGATTGATTATTTTGTTATCACTTGGATGAGAGCAAGACCCTCAAGGAATGGACACAACATTCGTGCCTTTCGGACAGACTAGAGCAGGTCCTAAATGTCACAAAATATGGGCCACTGTATTTGTTCAAAGGCCAGGGTTTCATGCAAAGGGTAGCAGCTCCAAGGCAGCAGGTGCAGAATGAGAACAGGGGTCGCCACGGCCAGGAAAATGAGGACCACTAGGACTAAGTTAGCCCCAGGGGAAAAAAATCATCTTCTTTACTTTGATCTTGGGTTCTACAAATGAGACTCAAGAAAAGAAGGTGGCGAAAATGTTTATGCACATCTGGGAGGAGTCTACAATACTGCTTTAAGAAAATATTATAAAAGAGCAGCTGAGTGAAATAAAGTGCACATAACCAGACAATAGGACACCTATGTTATCCTCCTGTCTCGGCCACTTCCAGCAAGCAATGGGAGTTTTGGCAAATCTCTTCAATTTCCTCGGTCACATTTTTCCTGATTATTAAACATTTTCCCTGATTATTCAGGGACAATCTAGTCCCTGAATAGGACTAGATTAGTCATTCTCATCACTAGTGGCACATTAGACTCACATGAAGCTTTTAAAAAACACTGATACATGGGCCCCACCCTCAGAATTTCTCATTTAATTGGTCTGTGGTGGGGCTCAGCCATCTGTATTTCTTAAACAATCCCTGGGTGATTTTAATATGCAGTTAGGGTTAAAAACTACCAGACTAGATCTTATCTAAGACCTCTTTCAATTCTATGATTGATATGAATTTCTTCCTACCTTTGCAAACAAGAAGAAACATTTTCTACCTCTATCCATTTTTAGTTCATTTATTTTTTTCACATTGACCTAGTAACAGTATCAACAGTTTATATTTTTTTTTATCCAAAATCAAGAAACAAGGCTCAGACTCTTTCTACTGAACCTCTAAAGCAAGGTTAAGCAATGGAAGGTAGAAATCCAGAGTCAGGGTAACCCAACCTGCTAAGCAGAATAAGTAATTTATAGTCAATGTCAAGTTTCTATACTAGGGCTGAAGATGTAGAGATGCAGTCCCGAGGTAGTTAATTCAGCCAGCAGAAAAGACCAAGAGCCAAGGAGAGCTGGATCCAGTCTTCAAAGCCAGTGGAGAAAATCTGGAGAACAGAGCCAGGGTTCTACGTCAAGGTCATATGCCCCAGAGGTCAGAATCAAGAAAGCTACAGAGTCACAGACAGGCTCAGAGGCTGGAACAGCTTAAGAAAACAAGGTGATCACAATAGATTAGGACCCTTGAAGTTTTAAATATGACCCAGTCTCTCATCAGAGTCTAATGTGTGAATTAATCTCCATATTGCTGACATATTTGTTCCCCTGACCCTTCCCAATCTTGCATTTGTGCTTTAACTTATTCCTTTTATTTTCATATATGTCCTCATATATGTGAATATCTGAGTCCTCAGCTAGAATATTAGCTCATTGAAAACAAAGGTTATCAAATATCCTCCCTCTTGTAAATTGCCTCACAGTGACATATAATTATACTGAGAATACAGCAAATGCTTAACATAAATGTAGGTGAATTAAATGATTACTTTCTGGGAAAAATTAGACCAAATACAGACCCATATAGAGCACATCCCAACCTGGGTAAAAGGTGCTATAGCAAACATTACCTGTGCATGGGACAAGTCTGTGTGTGGGTATCCTGACTGTGCAAGGACTCCCGGGTTCATGCAGACCCCAGTTAAGCTGGAAGGGACATCGCCAGTTACGCCATTTGAAGGTGGACGCCAGCACACGGAGCTCTGAGCTTGGTCATTTGAGCATGTGACTGGCTATAGAGATGAAGCATTAAGTGAATAGGAAGCCATGGTATTGAATTTCTAAAATCAAACTCATCAGTCATAAAAAAACAAGAGGGTGACTTTTTAGAAAGAAAGAATGACAAAACTTTTTAAAGGAATAGATGTTTTCTCAGCCTCTAAAGACAAAAAAGAATCTAGACAGATTATTCTATTCCATTTTAACTAATTTTTATAATATTTTAACCAATGTTTCAGATCAAGAATGTATATCGTCCCATCTTCTCTATCATATTACAAGCATGTATTTAATACCTTCACGTCCCAAGCTGCTGTAGGTGGAGCATATAATAGGAAGCCTCTATTCATAAAAGGAATAGAATGTTAGAGCTGAAAAAGTTCTTGCAGCTTATCAATGAGCTGTTATGCTCATTTTGGAAATGAATATTGAAGCAAAATATGTTGACGTTATTATTATTACTATTATTATCTCATAATGACATAATAGCAAGAACTAGAGCCCAGCCCTTCCAGGGTTAAGACCAGTGTAATTTCTACTCTACTATGCTATATATAGCATATTATCGTGCTAAACTATGGTGATACGTTAATGAAAAATTCTTATACAAAGAGAATCTTTTGCATAATCCACACTGTGCTCTATGCGATGGAACTTGTGAACCCAAGACAATGACACAGAAGACACATCTTTGGTGCAGTTTGTGACATGTCTTTACTGGGTTCCTCTTGGGCATAGAGCCATACGAAAACAGTTCTCAACAACAAAAAAGTTTCTAGGTGTAGGGAGTTCATATGCTAACATAAAAGGGAGGTAAAACAGCTTTGTCTGTAATTTAAAAATACAATAATTGCTAAATATTGTTGAGAAAAAGACGTAAGATTTGGAGGAAGAGGTGTATAAAAAGAGGAAAAAGAACAAGATAAGATGAAAATAGAAGAGGAGGAAGTTTAGGAATTTATGGATCTGGGACAAAAATTTTGTGACATCTCAAAGGTAACACAGCATTGGCTGGGGCGGGGTGGTCCTCACCTCGTAGGATAATAACACTGACTTACTAGCTGTGAGGCGAAGGCATCTCTGCCACTTCCTGTGCATCTCCACAAAAGGGGGTACTAAGACTGCTCACTCATAGATTTGCTGTGAGGATTAAAGATTAATGAAAGGGTTGGAGCAACGTCTGGCGTACAGCAAGCATTCAGTGAGTACTGGCTATCATCACTGTTCACATAGTGTCCGTGTTTGTATTCCTATGCTACAACTACTAGTTGTCTCTGATCATGTTGATTTGATTACCCATTAATAAACAGCTGTAAAAATGGCTGGCCCATCAACCAGTGAGTTCCATAAAACTATCAAACTAGAATTGTATAAAGTCATTGGTCCACTGGGAAATAGCATCAATAATACCAAACATAAATAATTCTTATTAAATATAGATAAGTTGGAATACTCTTGGCAGTAAAGAGCTTACTAAGTTAGGTTTTTCTATAAACGTTGTATCAAAGAAATAAAGAAAATGGCTCTATGTTTTATTGAATAAGATTAAACAAAGTCTGTGTTATCCACTGGGTAAATCTGAGCAAAACTGGACTTACCTTTAAGAACAACCTTGCTTAGTTCCATAAGGGCTGGTTCCATTGCTTTCGTTATTACCCAGTTCGCCTGTGGCTGATGGACTTAGGTGTCTTAATGTGCTTTGTAAACAAAGTAAAACTCACTCGCCAGGCCAGTTTTCCAGAATTTTCTGGCACTGTTGGAATCCCAACCCTTTCAAAGAAGGAAGATGATACGTGGCGTTTACGTGAAGGGTGGGGAACCTGCGAACTAAGCTCAACTTCAGAGAAACACTGAGTCAGGTGAGCTTTTTCCTGTGGTAGGGTTGCTCCGACTCTTGAACAGGTGAAGTCCCCACACAAAATTGCAATAATTGGAGAGCTGTGAATCATGTTCAATGAGATAGTCAGCCTTAGCTAATAACGGCCATGGGCAACTGAAGCATTAGCAATAGTTACCAAAGAAATTTCTATAGATTTCCCCCCTAACTTCATAAGGATTAACTTAAGTTCTCATATAATCCCAACAGAAAAACAAAACACTAAAGCGGATTTTCTTTTGTTTATGATTTTTAAGTTATTCTTAAATTCTATTATTGGATTTGGTCTTAAGAGAAAACTATTTTTACTACTATGCTTTAAATATCCATGGTAATTAAAATGGTGTCAGCTATCCAGACAGACACCGTAAAAAAAGTACTTAAGATAATATTTGTAGACATCTTCAAGTTTGTTGTTATCTAGAGACACTGACAAGATGATGAATACTTGGCTAAAGGGATTTTTTTTTGGTCTGAATATTCTAGCATCCTGAAGATCCAATTATAGAATGTCAAAGTCAGAAGTGACAAAGAGAACAGCGTCAGGAGGGTCCTGTGTATGGTGACACAAAAGGACAAGCTCCTTTTCTCTCAGCAAACCAGGAATCCTCCAAGAGATTCTCTTATTTAACTAACACTTGCTGAACAACAGGATTTGATCTTCTTTGGCTTATTTTGTAGGCGATGAATCCAGGCCAGTTGCCACAGCTCCAACTTGCAAAGGCAAACTATTTTGTCTATTCTTCAGTTCAGGCAAAGAATTTTAACTCACCATTTTAATTTTTAGCGCGTTTCTATTCTTTGTTCTGATATTAAAGAGGCCACTTCTAACTACATAGTAAAGGCTTGATTCTTGGTGTAAAATATTTCAAAATAGACAAAATGATCATATTTTCATACAAAGGAGGCATTTTTAGAGGATTTCTTTTGTAAGTCAAAAGGGAATATCCAGGATTAGTATCTGGATTTCCAACATACTTAGGAATCTGAGTTCTGACAGGTTTAGAAATTATATACGAAATACAAGAATGAAATTGTAAAAATACAACTTCAAAGCCAAACCAAAGACATCATTGGAGCTTTATGTTTACATGATGGTGAACACAGAAAGTTAAGTGAATTTATTTTATATCATGGGGTCATAGAAACATTTCTAATGCTGTATATAAGTAAGTATATGAAATAACTTCCAAAGTATAGCATAGCAGAATATAGCATGAAAAGTTGAAGCAAAAACATTCATACACAGCTACTTTTCTTTTTGAAGAAGAATGCAAAATTATGACATTGACTGCATTGTAGTAAAGAGATTAGATTGCTATTAAATGCTGAAAGTGAGATGGCAACATAGGCAAAATATTACAATAGAGCGACAATACTCACTGCCTGGTTTTCAGAGTGTTCAATATTCACCGCATATTTTCCAAGCTTTCTGTTCATTTTTGAGCTTGCAATACTACAAGCTGAACTCCAAAAATATTCTTCAGTTCATGCATTGTGCTTTATATATGCAACGCTGACAAATAATTGAAAGGACTGATGGAAAATCAACTCTGATACATCAGGGCAAGGTGGATTAAACTGAAGAGTAAATAATTATTCACTAAAACGAGATCCACCTTACAGAAGGAAATGAGATACTAAGTATAGAAAAACACAATAAAATTAATACTGCTTCTGAGAGTTACTGTGACTCCCCGCTCAGCAATCCTTCTGACAGAGGGAAACGCTGGAAATCTTGCTCAATTCTTCCTCTTCTTCCTTTTGGCAACACCTGCCTTCCATTTTAGGACCAACCCAAGGGAAACGTCTGCTGTAAAAGTTTGTCATTGTTTTCCCTCTATGCAAGCATGAATGCCCTGTCCGCCCTGTGAGCAATATTTCTTAGTCATCTATGATCTGAGGGTGGCTTCATCTTTTCAGCCTAGAAATTGGTGTCTGGAAGTCTCTTTGGTCAGTTGCTCAGTAATCCACACGCGCTTAAAAACCATTAGAATCCTCCCTACTGTTTTCCACAGTAGCTGCACCAGCTTCCATTCCCACCCACAGCGTATGAGGGTTCCCTTTCGTAAACGTCTTCGACAATATTTGCTACTTGTGTTCTTTTCGATGACAGCCATTCTGACAGATGTGAGGTGATATCTCACTATGGTTTTGATCTGCGTTTCCCTGATGGTTAGCAATTTTGAGCATCTGTTCATGTGTCTGTTGGTCCTCTACATGTCTTCCTTGGAAACTGTCTATGCAGTTCTTCTGCCATTTTTTAATTGGGATGTTTATTTTTTTGATGTTGAGTTGTATGAGCTGTTTATATATGTTGAATCTTAGCCCCTTATCAGTCACATCATTGCAAATATTTTCTCTCACTCCGTTGGTTGTCTTTTCGTTTTGTTCATGGTTTCCTCGGCTGTGCGAAAGCTTTTAGGTTTAATTAGGTCCCATTTGTTTCTGTTTGCTTTCATTTCAATTATTCCAGGAGATGGATCCGAAAAAAAAAAAAAAAACCATTGCTGTGATTTATGTCAAAGGCTGTTCTGCCTAAGGTTTCCTTTAGGAGTTTTATAGTATTGGTTCTTACATTTCAGTCTTTAATCCATTTTGAGTTTATTTTTGTATATGGTGTTAGGGAGTGTTCTAATTTCGTTCTTTTACTTGTAGCTGTCCAGTTTTCCCAGCACCACTTATTGAAAAGAGTGTCTTTTTTCCATTGTACACTCTTGCCTCTTTTGTCATAGATTAACTGACCATAAGTGCATGGGTTTATTTTTGGGCTCTGTATTCTGTTCCATTGATTTATGGGTCCCTGATGCACAATTCCAAAATCCAAAAGATTTCAAAAGCTGAAAATTATTTTGCACTTTTAGCACAAATTTACTTGACAGCAAAAGTTAATCCAAACTAAGAAGGGTAATTTTGAACATTTAATAAACTTAACATGATTATTCATACATTGAATTACAAAAATATGAATGTCTATTGCAGGTTACCACCACAGTCCTGCAGCAGGTGTTGTGTAATATACAGTATATGTATCATATAACTTTCATGAAATTTTTGAAATTATGAATTTTGAAATACATCTCAACCAAGCACTTCATATAAAAGACTATGGGCTTGTAGAAATTTTCAGTTTTTTAAAGACAACTAGCATGTCTGCCTTTATTCTTTTTTTTAAAGTAACTCCATAAATTATTGTGAGGATAAGGTGAAACACGCAAAGCCCATGATTCATTCTAGATCACCAAGAAGGATTCATTTCCTTTCTTCCAACATCATAGGACTTGGCCAATGGCACTCGCTAGAGATCTTACAGGAATAGGAGGAGGAATGAGACTAGGGATCCTTATATCAGGAAAGGGGTCAGCTTATCTCCCTGGTCCTGAAAGCACTGCCTGGGGGCCTGTTTGTCTTTATTCTTATTGCTCTGAAAAACTACTTCATAAAGACTTCAGCTAGTAAGCCGACTCATAACTGACATTTTTTAAACGTGTATGAGCAAAAAAAACTACAAGAGCTGGTAAACGAATCCAACAAGGTAGCAGGATACAAGATTAACATACAGAAATCTGTTGCATTTCTTTGCACTAACAATGAAATATCAGAAAAGGAAAGTTAAAAAAAATCCCTTTTAAAATCACATTAAAATCACAAAAAAAAATACTTGGGAATAAACATGACCTCGGAGGTGAAAGACTTATATGCTGAGAACTAGAAAAAGTTGATAAAGAAAATTAAAGATGAGTTAAAGAAATGGAAAGATATCCTATGCTTTTGGATTGGAAGAATTAATATTTTTAAATGGCCATACTATACAAAGCAATCTATAGATTTAATGTGATCCCTATCAAATTACTCAGGCCATTTTTCACAGCACTAGAATAAATAACTCTAAAATTTGGATGGACTCACAAAAGATTCAGAATTGCCAAAGCAATACTGAAGAGAAAGAATGAAGCTGGAGGCATAAACTTCCCAGACTTCAGACTCTTCAGAGCTACAATGATCAAAACGGTGTGGTGGTGGCATAAAACCAGACATGCGGATCAATGGAACAGAATAGACAGCCCAGAAATAAACCTCCAAACCTACTGTCAATTAATCTTCAACAAAAGAGGTTAAGAATATACAATGAAGAAAAAAGACAGCCCCTTCCAGTGGTGTCGGGAAAGCTGGACAGCAGCATATATATCAATGAAGTTAGAACACTCCCTCATACCATACACGAAAATAAACTCAAAATGGCTTAAAGACTTAAACATAAGACAGGACACCATAAATCTCCTAGAAGAGAACGTAGGCAAAAAATAAATACACACACACACACACACACACACACACACACATATAATGGAATACAATGGGATGGAAGAGATTATTATGCTAAGTGAAGTAAGCCAGAAAGAGAAAGATAAATACTATATGATATTTCTTATAGGTAGAATCTAAAAAAATTGACACAAATGAACTAATTCACAAAACAGAAACAGACTCAGAGACATAGAAAACAAACTTATGGTTACCGGGGGGGAAAGAGAAGAGGAGGGATAAATGGGAAGTTTGGGATTTGCAGATACAAACTACTATATATAAAAGAGATAAACAAGGTCCTACTGTACAGCCCAGGGAACTGTATTTAAGGTCTTGTAGTAACCTATAATATATATGTGTGTGTGTGTACAACTGAATCACTATACTGTACATCAGAGACTAACACAATGTTATAAATCAACTATACTTCAATAAAATAAAAAAAATTAATAAAATTAAATGTGAATGAGAAGACAAGTAAAAAGAACAGCTTCAACCATTGCTGGATCATAGCAAATGATGCTACCTTTGGGCGGCCTCTGACATAAGACCTGGTCAATGTAATATTATTAACATTACAGAGATGTCTGTGACAATGTTAGTGGGTATACGACGCTCCTCAGAACTAATCCTTAAAACACCTACAAGAATTAAATACTATTATCTGATTGATCACTCTCCTGATGAGACGCATATGTTTGAGTGACCTTTTATAAGCTCATGTTAAGGTTAGAGTGTGTGGCCCTCAGACTTCCCATTCATTCATTGTCTATAGCCATTTATTAATTGTCTAGTGCGTACCACACTGCACACTAAGAAGGATGGAGAGAAAAGAGAAAAACAATTCAGAGGTTAAATTTCTTGAAAAGACCATGTGACTGTTGAACCTTTAGAAACTCTGATGACATTCGTCAGGACACATCAAGGAAGTACAGATGTTTACTACAAACAAGGCCGGGGAGGTGCTGACACCTGGAATTAGACCTGATCACAAGGACAGAGATTGTTGGAGATCATGCTCCAAATAGCAGCAAGGACTTGGCAACTCCCAGGGCGGAGACATGGCTCAGCTTCCATGCTGACCCTGCACGTTCTGCCCAAACAATAGACAAATGGTCGGACTTGAGCATCTAAGAGGTTCGCAGAGCAAGAAGTCAGCAATCAGTCACGTGGACCATATCACTTGCCAGCAGGGCCCTGGATCTGGGAGCTGAGGTTCACTGAAGGGACTGCAGTCCACAGGGATGAGCGTGAAAGAACAGGACAGGCCTCATTAAGGAACGGTAGCAAACAGACCGGTTATTAGAATGGGAACTCAGAATGGAAATTTAATAGAACTTCAGGTCTACAGGGAGGGACAAAGAGAGAAACTGTGGCTTGCAAGGTCCAGAAACATAACTTGGTTATCAGAAATGAGGCCCTATAGGGGGCGTGGGGTAGATCTCAAACCTGGGATTAGAGTAAGATCCAAGTGCTAATCAATCGGTGGATCATCATAGCCCTGCCCAGGGTACAGTGGACAGTTCAGGACCCAGCAGTCCCAGAGTTGAAGGGTGGAGCATTGCTTATTTCATCCACTTCACATGGGTGGAGAGTGGAGTGTAAAAAATGAGAGCTACACGGGGCTGAATCAGTTCATAGAACTTCTATCTGAATCAGGTTTAAATCTGGAACAATGAAGGCAGTGAGACAGGACTGAAGGAGGCTGCAGTGAATTCAGCTTCGGGGAGCAGGTGAGGAGAGGGCAGCCCAACAAGGTAGCAAGGCGAGGCTGAGAGTAAACCCAATGGATGTGGCATTCAAAATGTCAGTAAGCCAAGGCAGCGATCTTCGAGGAATGAAGCTGGTCATTGTTTACAAGAGACAAGTTCTGATCCAGATCTTAAAGGTCCTCACATTCTTGGATGCAGAGAGAGGAGGAAAGATAAATTGTGGAAGAAGAAAGCAGCTAAGACACACAACGGAGAAGCAGAAGGAGGCAAGGCATTGAGGGAATCTGTGAAGTGTGATTTGGGTGTAGTGTGAGGCCATAGTGGAGAGACATTAGATCAAATAAACAAAGGGAATAGGTAATGTCGAGATGTGAACTTTAAAATGTGAATTGAAGGTGAACAAAACAGTAGTATTTTGGGTAAGAAAATAAATGAAAATTCTTTGAAATTGGTAATTTTGTAGCCACTAGTGTCACTAGAAAAAGGAAGATTTTGACTATACTTGAATTAATTCTAGTTGTAACACTGTTATTCATATTGTTGGCTGCCTTGTAAGTTCCCTGCTATGTATTGGGTCTGAAATGGGAATAATGAGCCCATCACTTCCCAGGAGGAGGGCCACACATAACTAACTGGTCTCCCAACCTCCACGCATGCCGTCCTCCAATCCTTTCTTCACAAAGCAGCCAAGATGCTCTTTGCAAATGTTGGCCTGCTTATATCACTGTCCTGCTCAAACCCCCTGAATAACTTCCCATTTTAATTAGGGTAAAATCCAAATCCTTTCCGTGACCAACAAGCCTCTGAGATTTCTGGCCTCTGTTCACCTCTGAATCCTCACCCTGTACTATTTCACAGGTCAGGTGCCCTAGCCACACTTTCTTTAAAAAAAAGTATGGAGAAATATGCAAAAAGGTATGAAGAATATGCGAAAAGGTATGAAGAATAATCTGGCAAACTGCCAAATCCCTATTATTACCCAGTTTAAAAATTCAGGATTGCTTTTATGCAGACACTTCTGAAACCAAATGCATGTGTGTTTTCTGTAACAACCAGTTCACCAGCTTTCCGCATACCATCTAGGTGTCCACAGTTTGACTGAATTCTGACACAATCCATCCAGAGGTAGCATCAGATCCCACAAGTTAGAGAGCTCCGTCCCACAAAAGTGCCCCCATTTCAGACACCAACCTCAAGTCTCGAACCACCTGTATTTCTGACCAACTGGCTATAAACCAAGGTTCCCCGTCTCAGGTTTGAGAATTTTCTAGAATAGCTTACAAAACTTAGGAACATGCTTTACTTACATTTACCAGCTTATTATAAAGGATTTCATAAAAGATACAAATGAGCTACCAGACGAAGAGGTACACAGAGAGAAGTCTAGAACTGTCCCAAGTGTAGGAGCCTTTGTCCCTGTGGAGCTGGGACGTGCAGCAATTCTCAGCATGTGGATATGGTCACCAATTCAAAAGCAATCTAAACTCTGTTGTTTAGACGGTTTCATGGAGATTTCATCACTTAGGCATAATGGGTGATTAACTCAATCTATAGCCCTTCTCTCCTCCCTGGAATTTGGGGAGTGGGGCTGAAAGTCCCAGGCTTCTAATCAAAGTTTGGTCTTTCTGCTGACCAGCCTCCATCCTGGAGTTATGTAGGGCCTGCCAAGAATCTCCTTATTGAAACAAAAGGCACTCGTATCACCTCTGTCACTCAGGAAACTATAAGGAATTTAGGGGCTCTGTGTCAGGAACCAGAGACAAAGACCCGGTATCTTTAGAAGATATCACAGAAATAAAAGTTTTTTACACATAATTACAGCCACCTCTGTCTTTATTCTTCATCATAGTCCCTCCCTTCCAACCTGCCAGAGGTAATCACTCTCTTCAATTTGATGTTTATATTTCCCATGTATTTTTTATTTTTAATACATTCCAAAAATATAAAATATCATTTGCATGTTTTAAAATTTGCATGAAACCAATTATACTTTTTCACAGTATGTGGGGTTTTTCTGACCAGATTACATTTGTAAAATTCAACTACACTGACAGCTGTAACTTTATTTTGTTTGTTTTTCCTATATTACAGTATTTCATTGATTGACTACATCACAATTATTATTCTCTTGTTAATAGAAACTGAGTTTGGTTACATTTTTACTGTTATGAACAATGATTCTATGAAAATTCTAGTATGTACCTCCTCGGGAACATTTATTAAAATGTTTCTCGATGTATATAGTTAAGAGTAAAATTCCTGGATCATTGGATGTGTGTGTTTTTTAATTACATTGTGTATTTCCAAAATTGTTTCCAAAGTTATGTGAATATTCACTCTTCTAACAGTATTCCCAGTTTTTTCATAAGTTCTAACAGTGTTGTCAAACTTGGAATTTTTCTATCATGTACAGTATTAAAAATATTCTACTGATTTCACCTTTTTTTCATCTTCGCTTAACGTGTAAGTTGGAGTTTGTAGGCGTCTTTGTTTCTGCGTTACACAATAGATAGTTGTGTGAACTTTTGTTTAGTTTACACTTTGTTTCGTTTTATATGAAATTTAGAAACAAATGTAGGAAGATGCATAATTAAGAAGCTGTTTTCATCTTACAGGAATTAGAAAGTCTCTGTCTTTTGTCATCCATTTGTTGACTTGTGATCGATCATACTACACATATACACACATGTTGTATCTTCTTTTTCATTGATCATTTAAGCATATGCAGTTGCCCCAGTAATTTTAAATTTTTTCTAAAACAACACCACATTTATCATCTGTGTTGGGTGTGACATTAAGTCATGTGTGAATTAGTTGAGCTAACCTGTTAGATTGTTGTGTATCTTCAACTGCGAGTAATGCTGGAAGGTGTTATTATCTATATTGCAAGCTATTTTCCAGTGACCAATCCTCAAAACGTGGGATTACACAGCTAAATAATATTGAAAGAAGGATAGGAAATACACGTAGGACTATAAACTGAGGGTTCTGGTCCAGACAGCAGGGACCCTAACATTGGACTGGACCAAATGTAAAGATGTGGGGGCATCTGCTCAAGGTTCTGGATTCAACATGTTAGACCGAGGGGCCTGAAGTAGCTCTAGTAGTTTGCTTGTTTGATTGCACAAACCTGGACAGTGGTGGATTATGTTTAATGGAGCTAAAATGACACAACATCTTTGATACAATATTTAAAAATAAATGAAAAATCCAAAGGCTTAGAAATAAGTATGTTGCACTGGATTTGTCACATGTGATTTTCTCATGCATCCCATGATCACTTCCCTTGGGAGGACCCAGGGGAACAGCCCTTCATCACACAGTGAAAAATATAGCCCATGAGGGAAACAGCATTATCCTGGGAAAGCTCTTTGGACGGTGTGCTCTGTAGGCTGGGGAAATGCACACAGAATAACACTGTTAAGTGAAAGGCGAGTTGCTTTACCTTTCACCACTCACCTCCATGTGCACTAAGTCAGTGGCATGTGCTTGGTGGTCCATTTTTGAATTTGGAGGCAACATGTTGTATTTTTTACGGTGTTGCTCTGACTCACTGAAGCAGTGCACAGTTTGAAGAGAAGGTATGCAGCTGTCTGAGATGGAAAATAGTTATTTGCAACATAGGACGTGGTTTATTCCAAAATTCCGGGTTCTCCGATTGGGGCATACCAAAGGTTAGAGTCCGCATCTCAGTCTGCCACAATCTCCCAGAGTGCCACTGGATCTGCTGGGCCATCAGGCCCTGATGGCATATTTACTTGCACTGAAGTCTTGGACGCTCCTCCTGAAGATGTGTACTGCTGCACAGACCCGACTTCATGACTCTGTGGATCAGTTCAGAACAGAGAGTTAAGGTCATACAGTTCCTTGGTGTCCCATCGTCGAGTACTTAGTCTGCCGGGGTCCAGAAACAACTGTGAAACCCTCCACAACTTCGAGACATAAGGCTGAGTTAAAGAAGTCAGATGCAAAATACACACTGTATGGTTCCGCTTACATGGAGCTCAAAAACAGGCAAACTGAATCTATGTGAAAGAAGTCAGAGCGCTGTGTAAGCTCCTCGGTGGAATGTTAACTTAGGGAAGACACAAGGGATCCTCTTTGTTGCTATGAATATTCTAGGTCTTGATCTGGTTGGTGCTGGTTGTGGTCTCAGCAGATTGCTGGTACCTGCTGTGGGTCGTACCTTCAGTTGAAATGGTGGTATCTGTGGAAACCGCAGGCTCAGCTGAAGCAGTAGATGTGGCTTTAATATGACATGATACTAGCAGACTCAGCAAACAGCACGATAGTTGCATTCTAGCTGAAGTAGTGGTAAGTACAACATTCATTTGAAGTACTATTAATAATGTGTTGAGCTGAAATGGTGGTAACTGTGTATTAGTAGGACCTGGAGAGGTGACAGTGGACGTGGATTTAGCTGAAGTGGTGTTTCCTAATGTGGTTGTGGGGACAGCTGAAGTGATGTTTACTCTTGTGACTGTAAACTTATTTGAAATGGTGATAACTGTTCTGGTAATATGTTTTTATAGAAATTGTAGCAATTGTCTATTGGTCTCGAGTTAAATGCCAGTGCCAGCTATCGTGATAGTAATTCAACTGAAGCAGTGGCAGGTATTGTCATTGTGCATTTACTTAAAGGGGTGGTGATTGTTAAGATTGTTTTAGATAATGTGATCATATATTCAGCAAATATTATGGTGATTTTTAGTCCAACTGAAGCCATGTTGAATGCTGTGGTCCTGCGTTTAGCTGAGAGAGTTGCCATGGATGTTACGGTTGGCAGTTCAGTAGAAGCTGATGTTTGTAGGTTCCATTGAAGGTTTCATGGACTTTATAGTTATCAGTCCAGCAGAAATTGTGCTAGTTGCAGTTTCAGGTAAAGCTGTGCCAGTCGCAGTTCCAGCTGAGCGAGTCGCAGTGGTTGTGGTGGTCCTTCGCGCAGCAGTTACAGCAGTGGTGGACGCGGTGGGAGAACAACCGTGGTCATGCCTGTTGCCTACAGATTCAGCTGTTGGTTGTCGTCCGGGTGTAAGTGGTGGCTCCTCTCGCTGCAGTTTCCACTGAGGCAGCAGTAGCTGTGGGTTTCAATAGAAGCGGCTTTTCTCTTGATGTAATGCTGCTACTAGGTTCAACTTAAGGATCAGTGCAAACAAAATGGTTTTGCAATGTATGAAGCTCTGTGCAAACGTGAGGCTGGAGTGAGATGATGGATGCTGGAACTAGACTGCTGTGTGAGCCTGGGCAACTTAATTAAAGTCTCTGAACTGGTGAGTCCTCAGTGTTATAATCAGGATGATGGGAGAACTTCCTCCACAGGATTTTAATGAAGCATATATAAGATAATATGTGCAAAATGGTTGGAGCACAGCTTGCCATGTAGTGTTATGTAAGAGTTTGCGAGATGATGAGGGTGGTGGTGGTGGTGACACTGAAAATATCGCTTATTCGTTTTATTGGACAGGCAAGAGGACAGATAAAGAATGCAAGCTCTGGAGATGAATTTGAGTTTAAACCCCAAAACTCTGAGATCTAAAGCAAACTTCTTAACTCCTCTGAGTCTTGAGGTATTTTTCAATCTCTAAAGTGGTGAATAATATAATAATAATAAAGTAGTCTTTAGGGAAATAATTAAAAAGAGGCTGCAATTTTATTTTTAAAATATTTTGTCTTTATCAGAAGCAGTGTAGCATAGTGATTAAGAGCTTTGGAGTCTAAAGATTCAGGGGTGAATTTTATCTCTGACTCATAAACATGCTAACATCTGACACTTCTTTTACTGTCCTAGCCTGTATTTCTTCATAAGAAAGCACATACCTGTATCCAAGGATAATTGTAAGGATTAAATAAGATAATAATGTATATAAGTACTTGGTGCAATTTCTGACAATTGCTCAGTTTTAAAATTTGTGACTACGGAGAAGCCCATTGTCACTCAGGCTCTCCTGACTGAGATCAGGGAAGGAGGATAGGAGAGCACCCATCTGATGTCTTGGAAAGAAATGGAATATGTCTTACTGCTAGAAAATGTGGGTCCCAGGCTTGGGAGGAAAGCCCAGCTTGGGAGTCTTGGGTGGCAGTTCCTGGAAACCCAAGAAGAACCAGACATCGAGCATCAAAACCAGGGAAACAAGGGGCACCAACGGCCATCCAACGTCACCTTGCACCACAGTGTCTAGGCTCTGGCTAAAGGAAGCGTGAAAGAGGAGCAGAATAAATGGCTGCCCTCCCAATTTGGAATAAGCATATTTTCTCTTGGGTTTGAGTCAAAACCAGAAGAGGATGAGATGCAGGCAGATTGGAATGTTGCAACAGAACTGAGCACACTGGCTGCGTCTACCACTAACTTAGCCACGTGAATTCTTGCAAAAATGTGGCCCTCCCAGAACAATATTTTCCCCATCTGTTAAATAATGTGTTAAGACCAGATGGTAACTACAATCTCCTTCTGTTCCATGGTAGACAAATTTGCAAGCAAGAAAAGTCACTTTAAGTAACTCCATCAGATCCAGGTCTTTCATTGTTCACTTTGCTCTCAGACCTACAAGGTAAGATTCTCTTTTTTTTTTCAGCAACAAGAGTTAAGCTCAGACCCTCTTTAATGAGCCTTTAAGCAGGATTAGGGATACAGTGTGGGGTGAATGCTGGAACCTAGAAGACCCAACCAAAGAGCCAAGCTTCAACAATAGTCAAAATCAGAATTCTCCCTGGGGGGTGAGAACTCAGAGATAAGGCCACAAGCAGAGGTGAGAGAGCTGAAAGAAGGGCCACAGTCAGTCTTAGAGGCAGGAGTGGGGGACAGAGATTTTTTTAAGAACAAAAAGTCAATGATTTTTTCTTTCAAATTAATAAAATATAGGCAGAAGTATTCTATTTTCTATATATATGCACACACACACACACACACACATATACACATGGACACACACATAGTAGTACAAAGAAGATATTTAATGGTATATTCCCAGGAAAATACTAAGATTTTAGGTTAATAATACATAGAAAAAAATTTAAACTATACTTACAGATAGTACAAAAAATATAAGATTTCTAATTTACAGCTAATTGTTGGAAAGTTAAAAAATTATCTTTCCCTTACTAATTGCATTCATTCTTTTTTGTAAGGAATACATAAACATTACTTCTATGGTATTATAAGAAAAGCACAAAACTTTCCTATTAAGACTAGAAATAAAATGCATGTAGGCAAGATATCAAATGGAACCACAAATACTCATGGGCTGCTTTCTCGGGAGCTCCAGATTTCCTCTGTATTTCCCACATTTCCTGTCCATTTCTGAGCTGTCCATCACAAGTCTTACTCCAGGACTATTTTTTATTTTGATCACTTATATTTGCAATTTTGAGTAATATTTAGTGGACTGATAGCAAGTTTACTACAATGCATCAGTGCAGGTTTGTTTAAATTGCGTATTAAATATCAGTCCTAACAAATGACCCACCTTAGAGTCAGAAGTAAAGCATTGATTAATGATGATGAGAATATGAGAACCAGCCCCCTCGGAGAGGTATTTATGGTTTCTCTCTCTGCAGCCCGACTAGCAGAAGCAAACTGCGATAACCTTTCATATTTCCTTCCCTCCCCTTTTGTCATCATACTTCAGATACCATTCCTCTGGAGTTCAAGGACAGTCTCTGATGGAATTCTGAAGTAAATAAAATTTCCAGTTGCTTCCTTCCAAACATACAATAACCATCTCTCCTCATGTTGGTACCACCTCCAAGGCATTATGCTTCCTGATCATCTGGCAAAATAACATAGCTTAAAGCATCTAAGAGTGAATTCTTCTCAAAAAAAGGGGGGGAGGCTTGCAGGGGCCCTTTGGCAACGTCGGGAGTCATTTTTGGTTGTTACAACGAAAGGGAAGAGCATCTAGTGGGGAAAGCCAGAGACTCTGCTAAATATCCCCTAATAACAAAAAACTGTTTAACCTAAAGTGTTAACACTGCCAAGATTGAGAAACTGCCCTAGAACATAACGAGCATGAAAAATCTGTGGATAGGAGGGAAAGGTAAGGAAAGGGTTTGTTCCAAGGAGGGTGAGAACATGATGTCCACTCTGCAGTAAAACTAGCCCGTCACGTCCCAGTGTGGCCTCTGGCAGGGGAAATGTAAGGGGTCCACATGATGTGAAAATTTCCATAGTAATGAACATGAGCATTGAACTTAATTAATTCCACTGCAAATCAGTAGGTTATCATTAGCCAACCAAATGTATGCACCTTAAATAAAATGAACATTAAACTGGGTTGTCTTAAAATCTGGCTACGTATTTCAGGAGTACAAATTATTCTAAATAATCCTTCTTCCCTTCATTGTCATTGTAAGAGGACCCCTGTATTTTAACTTGGCACATGGACCCCCAGAATAAAGACTGCATTTGCCGGTGCCCTTTGATGCCAGGTGCAACCGCAGAACTAAGTTCTGTAAAATGGGACATTAGCTGTTACATCAGCAACAACAAAGTTAGACACTTAAAAGAGAGGGCACACATACCTCCTTTCCTTCTTTCACCTCTTGACAGCTGGGAAGCAGATGTGGAGGTACCTCGTGTCAGGCCATGCGTTTTAAGGACAACACCCTAAGATCGTGGAGCAACAGGAGACAAGGCGAGATAAGTGAGAAGATCCTGGACTAATTCCATGTAGCAAAACTCGGGAGCAGCCTAAAACACTGCCTTACTGTGATACAGCGACACACATCTTAATTTGGCGTTGGAGCACCGTAACCACAGAGCAGTCAAGATCCCACAAGCATTTGCTTGTACCTCAGTGCTATTCAGTAGCCTGGAGAGTGGTACCTTATTCTATTACTTGTGCAGAAACTTTTAGTTCCTGCCCTCAAAATCCTAAATGACCCTATTACAAAGTTCCAAAGAAAATATCAAACTGAACATTTTAAAAAATCATGTTGTCATGTAAAATCATGTTTTGTGGTACACAGATTTTTGGCTTTTTTAAAAACCCACATATCTTGTGCATTTCTTATTTCTTAGATCAAACTAATTGGATTAGAAGATGTACAAAAAGTATATGGATATTTCCCTGTATTTATCACACTCTCCTATGAAACTTTTTAACTTAAGCAGACATTTTAGCCAAAAATATTAGTTGAATATTTTCTTGCATAACAGAATAACCGAGAACATTGATATTTGAGTTTTTATTTGCTAAGTTTGTGAGCGGTGGGTTATTTTGCTGTCATCTATTAATAGTGAGTGAACACCACTCTTGTCTTAATGCTGGGTCAACACTGACTTCTTTAAAAATTATTTTATCCATCATATACATTTGTGGATGAAATCTGACAATGAGTGTTACAATAATAATTAAAATATCTGTGTATTCTTCCTTTTCTCTATTGCTGACAATGAGAACCAGGATGACCACTCAAGCTCTCTGATCACTGGCAATCAGTTAAGCAAAGGATTATTATAGTCATCATGTTTTCTTATGTAGTGGATATAGTAATTAACTAGCCAGACACCAGATTTCAAAAACTTACCACAGTTGCTGTTTGAAGTTCCTAAACCATCTAAATAGTTCTAATGCATAAGAATCTTCACAAATAGTATTAGAATTATCAGTGTCTTTATTGCATTACATAAAATATAATTATTTTAAATTATAAATTTGTTTTGTGTATATGATTATCACAAAATAAATTTATTTTAATGTTACTTTTCCCAGTTCTGGCCCTAGTATCTAGAGGAAAGTGTTCTTTCACTAAAATAAAACCAAGTAAAAAGTATTTAAGGAACACTGTGGTACTACAATTAGTAGCACTAAACAAAATAGAAACTTAACCAACTTTTCAGGATTCGTTCAGTTGCAGTTCAGTGATTTTTCTAGTTCTAAATTATTCAAGAGCCCTAATCCATGTGGGCTTAAAATTTGTATGTAAATTTTTATTGAGGGAATATTGCCTTTCATTACACAACACATAATCATTTTACTCAACGAAGATTTATTGAGCAGCTAATTTGTGCCAGTCGCTCTTCTAAGAAGGCACAATGAGTAACATAGATAAGATCCCTGCTATCAGAGTTTACAATCTAGTCTTTGTTTATAAATTGAGTGCCAAATATTTTACCACCTTAACCGAAAGGGGAAGAAATTACTATTTATATTATCCTGGCACAATCCATGTAATCTGAGACTATCCTGGGAAAACTGAGATATATGGTCATCTCATTTATAGATAGCATATTGGAATTTAGATTACACATTTCAAAGTTTTTTAATTGTAGTATTTCTATATGGCAAGGGTAACATTGTTTTGTTATTTTTAAAGTTATGGTTATATGTATAAAATTTTAAGACCCCAGATATCTAATTCAGTCCTCCATTGAATGAAGGCCAACTGCATCACTCACTCTCCCATGACCAGTGCCAGTGGATTTTCTAAAATTTTGGCATTCTACATTCTGATGCTACTCGTTGTCAGAAAAATGTCCTTATGCCATACTGAAGTATTCTTCTTTGTAACTTTAACTTGTTCTCCCTACTTATTTATTCTAGAGACAAAATAAATAGCTTTTCTTCGATATAACAGCTTTTAAGCATTTGAGGACAAGTACGATAGTTTTTTTTTTTACTCTAAAAATACTATTTTTAAAGGCTAAAATCGGTCATTTGACTTTTACTTAAGTATAAAATATGTGGGTGGTCGGAAAAAGAATCACTCTATTATCAAATGTGACTGAATCACCCTTAGTGGACAGTATCCCTCGTAAGTGCTTGACTAAGAGGCAGTTTGCCATTATTAGTAATATTTACTGTGGAAAGGTGTTAACGCTTTTACCAATGAGTATTCCACATGATCCTAATCTAATTCTACAGCCCACCATGCTTCCACTTACCTGGTGGGATGTTAAAGCTTTAAGAAATACTTTTTGAATTCCGAGATATTTTTAGAATGCCACCTCCATTAATTAGGCATCACCATGTGCTAAGAAGGAAAATAACGCAGGAAGTGGGGGGAGCAGGCAGGGGAGGAAAGACATTTAATAGGTTAAATCTATCATGAAGACCAAACAACAGCAATGTCTATCTACAGGACTCTAGTGATGTACTTCCTGATTTATCATGATGGCATGATTAATATAAAACCTTTCTCAGTCCTAGTCAGGTCTGGAACTGAGGCAGGAACTAAGGCTACACGTGTTGGGCAAGGTTTATTGGACTGAGTGGGGAAGACCAGCGGCAGCTCAGTCAGGGACAGTGAGGCGGGGCTGACAATAAGTGGGTCTGAATTGATGTCATTAAAAAAATAAAGCAAAGAAATAGTTTGAATCTGGCCATGGCATGTAGGATTCAAGTTCTGATCCAGATATTAAAAGTCATGATGTGCAAGTCTAGTAGAGGAGAAAAAGGAAGGTTATGTATAAAAGTAGAAAAGGAGGGCATTAAAGGGAAGAATAGAGATTGGTAGAGAGAGTTCTGAGTGAACAGCAGGCTATTTGGAGAACAGAGAGAAATGATATCAAATAATTACATGAAAATAGAAGTTGAATGACAGTGTGAGACTTCTCATATTTTATGTAGAAATGGCAAGTCAAACACCAACATTTTAAACAGGAATATAACGTGAAAAATAAAATTTGGGTAACTAGAGCTAAACATATGCTTACCCACTGATACATGACATAGACATTTTGTTGAGTGAAAGAAACTATATTCAAAAGCATGCATACTATGCAATTACATTATGTGAAGATAAAGAACAGTCAAAATTAATCTGTGGTGGACAGTTCAGAATAGTGGTTACCTCTGGGGAAATGGGGCTCTGGTATTAGGAATTAGGAATTTCTGGGGTGATGAAAATGTTTTATATCTTAATCTAGATATATACATATATATATATAATTCATTGCACTATACACCCAAGATTTATATCTGCTAATCCCAAACTCCCAATTTATCCTCCTCTTTTTCTCCTTTGGTAACCATAAGTTTGTTTTCTGTGTCTCTGAGTCTGTTTCTGTTTTGTAAATAAATTCATTTGTATCATATTTTAGATTTCACATATAAGCAATATCATATGGTATATATCTTTCTGGCTTACTTCCACCTAGTATGATAATCTCTAGATCCACCCATGTTGCTGCAAATGGCATCATTTCATTCTTCTTTTATGGCTGAGCAGTATTCCATTATATATATACCACATCTTCTTTTACCCATTCATCTGTCAATGGACATTTGGGCTGCTTCCCTATCTTGGCTATTGTAAATAGTGCTGCTATGAACATTGGCGTACATGTATCTTTTCAAATTAGAGTTTTCTCTAGATATATGCTGAGGAGTTGGATTGCTGGATCATATGGCAATACTATTTTTAGATTTTAAGACACCTCCATACTGTTTTCCATAGTGGCTGCACCAGCAGTGTAAGAGGGTTCCCTTTCTCTATACCCTCTCTGGCATTTGTTATTTGTAGACTTTTTAATAATGGCCATTCTGACCAGTGTGAGGTGATAACCTCCTTGTAGTTCTGTTTTGCATTTCTCTAAGAATTAGTGATATTGAGCATCTTTTCATGTGTCTATATGTCTTCTTTGGAGAAATGTCTATTAAGGTCTTCTGTTCATTTTTTGATTGGTTTGCTTGGTTTTTTTTCCTTATTGAGTTGTACAAGCTGTTTGCATATTTTGGAAATTAATCCCTTGTCAGTCACATCGTTTGCAAATATGTTCTCCCAGTCCATAGACTGTCTTTTCATTTCGTTCATGGTTTCCTTTGCTATGCAAAAACTTGTAAGTTTGATTAGGTTGTAAGTTTAGTTTTGCTTTTTTTTCTGTTGCCCTGGTAAACTGACCTAGGAAAACAGTGCTATGACTTATGTCAAATAATGTTTTAGCACTTTATTTTTCACTATAAACATAATAATATAAATTTTCCTCCAAACTCATCTGGAGGAAATGTAATATTTCATTATCATAAAGATTCTTAGAATTTTCTAATTTCTGTTGTTTTTATTTGACTCATAGTTTATTTTGAATTTTTTAAAATATTCTCCAGTGTTAGGGCTCTTCTAGTTATCTTTTTAAAATTTGCTTCTAACTTAATTGTTTATGGCAAGAGAAAATGTATGAAATATAAATTCTGAAATTCATTGACTATTATCTAAGTATATGGTCAATTTTTGCATATGTTTCCTGTGAGCTGGAGAAAAATGGGTATTCACTTATTGTGGAGTGAGAAAGCTATAAATTGATTCACCTTTTCAGGACTTCTAAACTCTAAAACTATAATTCAATAAATTTCTGTTGCTTTAAGTCGCTACAGCAGCAATAGGAAACTAATACAGATATTGGGGCCTGGAAGTGGAAGTGGCTTTGGAATTAGGCAAAGAAAAGCGGTTGGAAAAATTCTGAGAAGCGTGATACAAAAAGCCAAGATTGCCTTGAACAGACCGTTAGTAGATACCTGGATGTTAATAACTCTACTGCAGTTTCAGAAGGAAGTGGGAAGCATGGTAGGAGAGACTTATATTGTCTTAGATAATATTTAATTCATCATAAACAGGCTTGTCAGTAGAAAACAAATGGATGTTAAAGGTCCTGCAGGTGAGGGTTCAGATGAATTTGAGAAATGTTACTGGAAAGTAGAGGAAATTGAATCCTTGTTATATAACGGCACAAACTTAGCTGAATGGTGTCCTTCACAATTTAGTTATGTGGAAAGCAGACTTGTAAGCAATGAACTTGGACATTTAGCTGAAGATATTTCCAAGCAAAATGTTGAAGGTGTGAACTGGTTTGTTCTTGCTATTTATAGTAAAACGCAAGAGGACACAGATAAATTTAGGGAAGAACTGTTAAGCATAAAAAAAAAATGAGGACTTGATGATTTGGGAAATTCTCAGCCTGTCCAGATTGCAAAAGATGCTAAAAATAGGAGAATCGCTGTCAGAAAATCGTGCTAGAGAGAGAGCCAGAAGTGTGGTTGGACAACCTTTTACTATTGCCTTGGAAGGATAAAAAGTCAGAGTATTCAATCACACAGACAGCTCTTTGAAGAGATTAAGCTTGTGATTCATGGATCCCCTCAGCCATCTCAGCAGAAGCCAGGAATAGAAATAGGATTTTTCTAGGAAAAATCTGTGGAGGAATCTCTTGTCTAATAAAGTGACATGTCAGACAGGGGACCCAGAAGGTCCTTGAGAATTTTATACCAGCAGAAACACTGCCAGCTTGGAATAAAAGGGACAGAGAGGGGATAAAATGAAAGAAGTCATCTGAACTCTCAAAATTCTTCAGGCAGAAAACAGGCTGACAACACTACTCAGCTGCAAACATACGCTACCTTTCAAGAAACAGGAAGAATGTTCAAGTAAAACGGTGAAACAGCAGACCCAGAAGACAGAGCTTCAATCCAGAGAGCTATTCCCGGGCCTTGAAACCTAACGTTGCTTTTCTGTCTGGATCTCTGAATTTCTTGGAACCAGTGGCTACTTTTATCTTTCATTTTCTCCCTGTTTGAATGGGACTGTCTATATATGTTCTCTTACGCCTGTCTCACCATTGTGCTTTGGAAGCAGATAACTTGTTTTCTAGTTTCACAGGTCCACAGATGAAAAGCTATTTTGTCCCAGAAAGGATTATATCCAGAGTTCCAACCATACCTAATTTTAAGATGATTTAAATGATGAAATTGGTGACTTTCAGGCTCATGAAGCTTAGATAATATTTTGGACTCGAGTTGATGCTGTAATGAGTTGAGACTGGGAGCTTGGGAAGGAGGGAATGCATTTTACATGTGGGATAGATATTTTGGAGGGGGACAGCAAATGGACAATGTTAGTCTGAATAATGCCGCCCCTTTAATACATACATCTTAATCCCTATGTTATCTTACATGGCAAAAGAGACTATACAAATGGGATTAAGTTAAAAATCCTGAGATGGGGATATCATCTTGAGTTATCAAGATGAACCAAATGTAAGTACAAGGTTACTTATAAGAGAGAGACAAGAGGATCAGTATGAGAGAGAGAGATGTGATGACAAAAGCAGAGGTTGAAGAGACTCAAAGAAAGGGCCATGAGCCAAGGGATGCAGGCATCCTCTAGATTCTCATTAAGATAATGAAGTAGACTCCCCTAGAGATAAATTTTATTGTCTGTATGTTATTTTAAAGATAGTAAAACTGCACTGTTTTAAGCCCTTAATTTTTTTGGTAATTTGGCAGCAATAGGAAACTAATATATGAGTCAATTAACATTTATCAGTTTATATATTTATGTAGGTAGTAGGTATTTATGCAACAGACATTTAGTGAGCATCTACTATATCTCAAGCTGGAAAAATTTTACTATCATTTTTAAAAGTAAGCGTGTATGTGTGTGTGTTTGTGTGTGTGTGTGTGTGTGTGTGTTTAACTGAAATAACTTGAAGAGAAGGAAATTTCAATTTGTCGAAGGATAATCCAAATTAAAGTATTCAAATACAATTATATAATTTTTAAGTATGTAGAATTTATGGTAACTGGGATACTATGGTAAAAATAATATTCCTATTGCAACAACTTAAATTTTTTTTCTAATTAATATGGTTAATATTGAAATATTTATTTAAAATTTTTTCCCTTAAACAAACATCCTTTTTTTCCTGTTTGGTAAGCAATATATTCCTTCTTCACCCCTGCCAGAATGTAAACATATAATAAATAGCAGTCCATTCTTTACAGGTCCGAATAGAGCTAACTTCTTTTGTAGTATGTTTGTGTGATAGACTGAATATTTGTGTCCCCCAGGTTTATATGTTAAATCCTAACCCTCAGTATCATAAAATTTAGAGGCAGGCCTTTGAGAGGCAACTAGGTTATGAGGATGAAGCCCTCCCGAATAGGGTTAGGGCCCTCATAAAAGAGTCCTCGGAGAGCTGCCTTGCCCCTACCATTGTGGGAAGCCACAGAGAAAAGGCAGCTGGAAACCCTCACTAGGTACTAAATCTGCTGGCACCCTGTTCTTGAACTTCCCAGCCTCCAAACTATGAGAAATAAGTTTCTGTTGTTTATAAGTCACTCAGTCTATGGTATTATGTTATAGAAGCCTGACTAGACTAAAGCAGTCTCAATTAGTTTTTTAAAATAATTTTTCCATGTCTATTGATTTGTAAAATACATACTCTGGCTCCCTCATTGATTCTGCTCCAGTAATTTCCAGTGGAGCCTGGTCGTTCTAAGCATCAATTTAAATCTTACCAACTAACAGAAATTGTAAACAAAGTCCAAATTAATAATTTATTAATTATCTTGCACATTTATTTTCTTCCTTGGAAGCTTCTTCAGTATTTAATTAACGCTTCCATTTGAAATAGCAAAAACTAATTTATGGTAATATTACAAGCAGCCAATATGCTAAAGATAAAACAGATGAGGGAAAATAACCACATTTTTGTATTGCATACATAAGAAACAAAATATAATAATTAAAATTATTCTATGTAAGTTTACTTATTGTACTTTTATATTTCACATCCATCCTTTAAACACATTGGTATTTATCAACAGATATTAATAGTAATTTTACTATGAGATTTAATCATGCATTTCATAGATAAGGCTTTTTCAATAACAAATTATGTTCACTTTTATGCAAATTACATGATCTGAAATTTTTAGGAAAAGTGATAAACTTTTTAAATTAAAAGTTCAGTTCTTGTAAAGTGATGATTTAATAAGTGTGGAAGACAATGTGGGCTTTATGTAATTATAGTGATGGATTGGTCATAGGCTAAATGGTTGGGTTTTGTCCTTAAGATGATGATAAACTTCCAATGAAGTATTGTTGTTGGTTAGAGAATCACCTACAATAATTACAGATATAAATTTAATATGAGAGATGGTAGTGGGGATTAGATAATGAGATAATTAGGGATAATAATAAAACTTTTTTGCTATGAGGAGATCATTCTGTTGCTGCAAAGTTATTTTGTTTCATTTGGTTTTTTAAGTGGTGCCAGAAACAGTTATGGTAGTCAATTAGTTGTGGTGATTTTAGCCTCAGCTGAAAAATATCGCATCATTTGATCCCACAATAATCACAGCTACTCCCACCACTTCAGACAAATCTACAGCATCGTTTCTTGTGGTAGCTATCGGTTCAGCTGTTGCATTGGTTTTGTGATGGCTGTAGGTTTAGTGGAAGTAATGGTGGTCATAGCTTCAGGTGAAATTATTATAGTGTCTTTGTGGTAGTAAATTGCATAGAACATATGGTGCTTTTAGATTAAGCTAAAATAGTAACGGTGGCCAAATGTGGTTGTTGGTTCATTAAAAGCGATGGTAGCCATGGTAGTTGTAGCTTCTGTTACCTGGATGTTAGTTATTGTCACCTGAATTAACTAGGGTTAGTGGAAATGTGGGGCAGAGTGAATGTGTGATATTGAGGTGGCTGTCTTGTGAGAGAGATGAGTTTCATTGAATAAGCAGCAGTGGCTGATGTGGTTGCAAATTCAAAGTTATACAAATTATAGGTTTACTTCAAGTACTGGCTGGAGAGCTGAGATAAAGTGGGGGTGGCAGTCCTGGTAGTAGGATAGCAGTGCTTGTAAAGTCATCCGAACTACTGGTTCCCCTTGAGGATGTAGCTTCAGTTTAAGTGCTTGAAGCCACAGGGTTAGAGAGTCATCTGAAGTGTTATAAATTCTGTTGAAGTGCCACTGTTATTTTAATAGCAGCCGCTGAAAAAATTCTGAGCGTTTATGAATGAAGTTTTAGTTCTTGCTTTCGTATCTGTACATTTAGTGGTATTTGGAAATTCAGTTTAATCGGGAGTGGCTTTTTTGGTTGTAGGCTCAATGCAATTGGTGGGAGGTTCAGGTTCAGTTCAAGGGTAGCTGGTACCGTGGTGGAGGGTTGAGTAGAAGTGGAAGTTTGAGGCTCGGCTGAAGTGGTCATTCTATCTCCAAGTATAGTAGGTTCAGTAGAAACTGTAGTGCTTTCGGCTTCAGTGAGTGGGGTGGTATCGACTGCATTTGTTATAATTTCAGCTGAAGAGGTTGTTACATTTGTCATAGTAGAAGGTTCAGTAGAAATTGTTGCATTTTCAGGTTCAGTAGAAGTGATCGCTTCTGTTGTGCTCGTAAGTTCGGTTGAAGGATCTGTAGTCAAATGGGTTCCAGGATCAATTGAAGAGGTAACAGTTACAGATTTATTAGAAGTCAGGATGGCTGTTGTGGCAGGTTCAATTGTGGGCACAGGAGCTGTCTGTTCTGTTGAAGTGGTTCTTGTTGTAAGGTCTGCTGGAGTCGTGCTAGGTGTAATTTCTGTTGACAAGGTTATAACCGTTGTGGTGGCGTTACCCTCAGCTGAAGTGGTCGATTCAGTCAGAGTGGTGGCAGCATCCATCAGAGTGGGTGGTTCAGCTGAAATGCCTGTGGTTGTTTGCATTATGATGGTGACTTCAGGTGAAGTGGAGGTTGTGGTGGTTGTGCTGGCAGGTTCAGGGGACATGGTGGTAGTGGGCTGCTTTATGGTAATAGGTTCAGCTGAAGTAGTGGAGCTGCCTGCTGTGGTGCTTGTAGGACCCTTGGCTGTGATTATAGTAGTTGTGCTGGTGACTGCAGGTTGAAAAGTAGGCAGTGAGGTTGTTCCAGGGGTGTTTATTATATGTCCCCCATCATCCAGAGGTACATGGATAATAATGGGGGTGGTGTTACTTCCCCCTTTACTGGCCAGGCACACACACTATGAGTACTCCAACCGCTGTTGTTATTACACAGGCTAAGAGACAAAAAAGGAAAATTCTCCACAGAGACCAGTCACTGGATATATTTTGTGTCACCTAAAAAGGATTTAAATAAAAATAGTAAGACTGAAACCAAACATTCCAAAAAAATAAAGATCATTGTCACTTCTTTGTAATCTGTATTTGTATTTTTGCAATTTGTCACTTATTTGTAATTTTTTTCATCAGAGAAATGTATAGATGTCATTCTTACTCATTATCTTTTCATAAAAAATATTAAGTTAAATTTCTACATTTTCGTCCTGGGAAAGGATTGGTTCTGTGCTTTCCTTATCACAGGAGGAAAGAAGCATGTACACAGTTATCACCCAAAATCCCCAAATAAAGATGAGTATGCAGGTAGGTTGCTGACTGCACAGTATAAATAAGGACCCCTCAAATTCTCCTGGTTAGAATTCCCTCCTTTCTGTTAATACCCAAAATTCTTCCCAATAACCAGGCTTCCTAGAAACCTTCCATCAACGTGCATTTTAATTATTGCTTCTATAATCTTCAGCTCAGACACTATTTGTCAGCATGAAATTTTTCAGGCAGACCAACTTCTGTAAGCTACCGCTATTTTCACTTGGAAAATGGCTTATCCTCTGTGAGCTCAAGTCCTCGTCTGTAGAACGCAAGTAATAGCAACACATGACTTAGAGTACCGGCATAAAGATTAATGGAGGTGAAGCTGCTCTGTAAACTATACAGTGCTGTCCAAGTGAGAGGCTGAGTACGTGGTGGTTGGATGGCACAGGGTCTGGAGCCAGAAACAACTTTGGTTTCAATCTGGTTCTGCCACTTACAGTGTGTGGCCGAGGATAAGTTACCTGCAACTCTGTTCCTCAGAGTCTTCATAAATAAAATAGGAATAATAATGGAACCTGTCTCATGGGGTGGTTGTGGGGCTTAAATGAGATAGTACAGGTAAAGTGCTTTATCACTTCTGGCGCTTAGTAAATGCTGTAAGATGCTTGTGATCGTGCCGACACTGATGATTATAATGGTGCTGCAACGAAACATTTTTGTTGCTGTTTAGTGGACAGGCAAGATGATAGTGGAGAAAGAACAGGCTTTTCTACCGAGCATTCTTGGGTGTAAGCCTCAAAATTTTGAGATCTAGTATAAGATTCTTAATTTGCCTAACATTAGTCCTATCTCTGCCAATTAGTAGTTGTATAAATTTTAGCAAGAGTTTCAACCTTCCTGAAGAATATTTTTTCAGTCAATAAATGAAGAGACTGGATGGGATTAAAATGGAATCTAAAATCACTCCCAGCTCTCAAGCTGAAATGCTTTATTTTACCTTTGCAAACAAGGAGAAAATCCTCTTACTGCTTCTCTTTAAGATCACCCCCTCCTCACACGTTGTCTCAGCTCTGCCAAAGTTGACACTTCACTATTTTGTTTTAAGGACCAGGGCTCAGATCCTCCAAAAGAGTACCTTCCCCAGTAGCAAGAAGCAGAGCAGAGGTAGACTCTGAGCCAGAATAACCCAGCCCAACTATTACGTGTGTCATCCATCAAGAACTGTCCATTTTCTGCCAGGGTTAAGGGCTTAGAAATTATGCTATGAGAGGAAGTAACTATAGTAACCATAACAAGAGATCAGAAATATAGGATATCTGGGTCTAGACAACAAATCAAGAGGGAAAGCACTGGGAAACCAAGTGAGGCTTCTAAGTAAAGGTTTAAAACACTAAGATCAGAACCAGGAGAGCCAAAGACATATTGTGGTTTCTAACATTCTTGACTAAAAGACACTGGCATCCATGGAGGAATAGCTAATTCTTTTTTTTTTTTTACATTTTTATTGATTCATAATCATTTTACAGTGTTGTGTCAAATTCCAGTGTTCAGTACAATTTTTCAGTCATACATGGACATATACACACTCATTGTCACATTTTTTTCTCTGTGATTTATCATAACATTTTAGGAATAGCTAATTCTAAGTCTTGTGTCAGGGAGAGTGGAAAAGCCATATTCCCAGACATCTTATTATGCTAAAAAACAAGGAATCTGTCAAAGCCTAACCAGGCTTTCTCAAGAAGACACAAGCGCCAACCTGAAAGGGCTCCCAAATAGCCTGAAAGGAAAATTCAAGCATCAAAAAACTAGTGACCAAACTGATTCTGAAGAAATACTCATTGATCACCACTGGAGGATGCTAGGGTACCAACTAGTTCATTTCTTTCAAAATTAATACACGAAATAAAAAGTAAAATATTTATGCTGTATTTTCTCTGAGAACTGGATTTCCTTCAATTCAATTGGTTCATCTTTGCCAAAGAACTTGAGCTATAACATAGAAGGAAATACAAAATTAGAAAAATCACCATTTACCATCCCAAAATGGGAAAAGTAGATCTCGGCAAAGATTATTAATAGATTTTAAAGCCATTAGGTGAAATAGTTGAAGAGAAATATGATAGAGGTATCGGCTTGGTACCACCTGAATCTATAAACAGTCTTAGCATCATAAAAAGTAGGAAAACCACACTTCATGTAATACATGATCTTACGCAGTGAGATGCACACGGCATCACCTCTAAATTGTTCTTGCCTCTCGTTTGCAGGACATACAGAGAATAAAGGAACAAGTCAAAAACTATCATGAAGAAGCAGCCAATCCAATCCTGAATATAGGACATTCTATATGGCAAATGACCTAGTTTCTTCAACAAATCAGTGACATCTGAGAAAGGAGTGGGGTGGGGGCAAACTGTTTTAGGCTAAAGAGATGTAGATACACAACAATCCAAGCAATATGTAGACTTTATTTGGATCCTTATTAAAACTAAATGATTATAATTTCGAAACATGGGCAATGTGAACATGGAGTAAATATTAAATGATATTAAGGAATTACTATTAATTTTATTGTGAAAACCAGAAGGTAGCTATGTTACTAAAAATGTCCTTATCAGGCAGAGAAGTATGCTGAGCCATTTGCAGGTGAAATGACTTAATGCATACTGATGAGGTGTGACTAGGAAAATGCTGATATTTGTTGAACCTGGGTGATTCAAGTATTGGTTATTTTTATACTCTTTAATTTTGTTTTGGTTTAAATTTTTCCTAAGAAGGCAGAGTTCAGAGAACTAAAGGAAGGGCATCCAGGCCGACTCAGACTCAGGCTGGAACAGGGTCAGAAAGGGAGGCACGTTCCCGCGGAGCAGAGCCCTTGAGTCCTGGAGCACTGAATATCCACCTCCATTGTGCCCCCTGAGCATAGTTCACACGCCCATTCCCTATCTATCTATTCCATGTGTATATATAAACCATTTATACCATTCTACTCCCCCCTTTATAGATCTAGATAGATAGATAGATAGACAGACAGACAGACAGACAGATAGGGCAATGGGGATAGATAGATAGATAGATATAGCCTGATATATATATATATATATATCAGTAAGTACTGAACCAGGAGTACTGCCATGGGGGTAACACTGAAGAAGCAAGCAGTGTTATTACAAACAATACCTCTCCATATGGGAACTGTCTTCCTGGACTGATGCAGGCAGCAGTGACACTGGTACAAGCCTCACCAGTGACATCCATTGATGGTGGAAACTGACATGCTGAACTGTGAACTTCATGGCCATCTGGATTCTGGAATGTCTACAGGAATAATACAACGAGACAAATTGAAAGAAAAGGAAGCCACCATGTTGAATTTTGAAGTTAAATTATTCTGAAAATTCTAAACCAGCTTCTGACATGTCATGAGACTGTTAGTAGAAGATCAGTATTTAAAACAAGACTTTCATACCGAATAAGTTAAATGTTTTATTTTATTTAGTGAATAAATACATTTTTCAAATAATAGTTTCTCCCAAAATAATTAACTGTGGTCAGGTCATTATCTTGAATTATTTTTAAATAATTTAATAATGTTTTGGGGTCAAGACTATACAGCATCAGTTATCATCATAATATGATACTTCTTATTAAATATCCCCATGTTTCAAGCATATATTGGTGCATCCTGTGAAGATACGCCACCACAGAGCTTCTATGCGATACCAAAATAAATGTTTACAGATCATCAGAACTAAAAGGGAAGTGACCACTTATCAAAAGCATCCTCTGCCAGTTTATTTTAGAAACAAGAATACCAAGAACAACAGTGGTGCAGATACATGCCCTGAATAACACAAGGTAGAAAGTGCTAGCAATTCAACTTTCTCCTTCTGAGCCTGAGTCCCCACAATTAAAACCACCACTTTAAAGCCTCCATGCAAAGACATGCCCTGTGTTAACAGTAACTCAACGCTCCATTTAGCAGAATGCAAGAGTCTGAGTCCAAGACAGAGCTAAGGAAGACCAAGTATTCTGTAGTCTTGTCAACGTGTATTTCTTGGTCTCCATCTCACCTCAAGGAGCTCTGCCTACAATACATAAGATTATGTAAATACAAAAACAATAAAGCATTGTTATGAGTAAAGTGATAACAAGGGAGGTGAAGAAATCTGAGTTTAGCCAAATTGAGGGTTGTGGCTAAAATCTGAGCAGAAAAGTGCTTAAGAGAATGGAAATGACATCTTTCATAATGCTTTATTTCTCAAGCTGGGTGTTTAATGCATGATATGATAATTTACTTGCTCTTTATACTTGAATGTCTGAAATAGTTCATAAATAATTTTTAAAATAATATAAAAGGGAGGGGTCAATGAAGGAAGTCTTCAGGGGATAGGCTTCTTCAAAACAGGTTAAAAAAAGGAGAAACCTGAGACACACTGTTAAAGTCGGGAAGTTTATAAGAAATTCAGGGGGAAAGTTTCTTTACATCTACTGCCTTGCTGATCACATAATAATCAGTTATATTAAAACTAGTTTTGTGTGTAAACACTAACCCAATGGATGATCATCACTAAGAATAAAGGCAAATATGACTGTAATTAAATAAAGAAAACATGGTATACAAATTATGGACAATTAGTCAATGTCAGTGTTCATATAGTATAATACAACTTGAAATAAATGAAGATAGCAGTTACATATTGTCACCGAATAAGGGCAGGGCTGATATATCATAGCATTTCCAACAAACTTCCATCTGTTAGTCATTCAAAAACTTTGAGGAAATCAGGATTCCCTTGTGTGCACGTCATTGCTTAGTCTTCAATTATTTCTTAGTTTGCCAGGGCTGATTCGCTTAGACTATGTGAATAAGCTTTATAAGCAGAATAAAACTGACTCATCAGGCCAGTTATCCAGGCTTCTTGCCTTGTTGGAAACCCAGCCCTTTCAAAGGAAGATGATGGTTGGTGTCTACTCCAAGATGGAGCATCTGTGACCCTGGGGTCAGACCTAGCTATCGGTTGTGGCTTTAATCATAAATGCTTAAAACATGAAAGTAATCTGTGTGTGTTATGTCGCCTTGGATCTAAATTTTTAAATTTCAGCTCTCGCAGCACTGGATATAACATAAATTAGCTCATCGGTGTTCACTAGTAATGGGCCACAAAATAAAACGAAGGTGCGATTAAGCCATGCCTAGTGAGTAAAGTTTTATGTTCTCTGTTTATATCTTTAAAAAGGTTAATATAAGATGTCATATTTCCCCTAAGAGGAAAAACAAAACCACCTAAACTGTCTTTATGTACTTTTTTTTGCCTATACTCTTCAGCTGATATTTGTTTCCATTGGCTAAGCATTCCCTCAAAGGAAAAACTATCTTCCCATAACTGTATTCAAGCATCTAGTCAAAAAGAGACAAAAATATATTCTAACTCTTATTTCACATAACATTTGAAAACATTTGTAACTTTCACATTTTCTAGAGAAAACATAACATTAGCTAATGGGTAGCTCCATAAAGGGAATTTTCTTCTAATTTTAGCTGGAGTATTTTGGCATCACAGTAAAGTAGAAAAATCACTGAAGATAGTATTTTTTGTGTGAGGTCAGGGGTCACATTTCCTACGACCAAAAGGAAAAAACTCTCTTGCTTTTGAGGCAGAAGTATCTTCCTCAAAAATTAGTCATTCAGCTAATTTTTATTAAGCAGCATGACTTTCTTCTTTGATCTGTCTCCCCAGTGCAGAAATGTCTTACTTCATGCTTTTTTCCCCTTTGTACTATTTATTTCAAACTGCACTTGTATTATTCCGTATAGTTTTATGTTTTTTTAATATCAAGGCGAATTTGATTAGATTTACTTGTTTACCAAAAACAAACAAACAAAATGCTATTATAACTATTACCTAGCAAATGGTTAACACTGTAAAAAAAAACTACACAAGTATCTTAACAAATTGCACATAAATAAAACAGAATTTTTTAGAGAGGATCCTTCTTAGATCTAGGGACTGTACCCAGCATTAGCTCCTGATTTTCAAGGATTTGGGAAATTTTTGAGTTCTGACAGGTGTAAAATTTGTGCCAGAAATAAAGTCTATTATACACTAAAATCTGGACTTCAAACTTTTAAAATCAGTTCAAGTTGAAGAGATTAAAGCCTAAATTACAAAATTATTTTGAATTATACCTATAGAACATTATTTAAATTTTTGATTAAATCATGTTGACAGAAAATTGCACCTGTTGGAGATTAATAAATATTTGAAATAGTTGTAAACTATGCATGGAGTCCATACTATATGAATAAAAATACAAGATTTGTGATTGACGATGAGTGGTTGAAAAGTTAGTAAGTTGAGATTTCCACAATAACTAGAAGTAGTCACTCCTTTCTTTGAAGATTATAAAACTTACTAGAATTTTCAATAAAGACTGAATATACGACTCACATAAGCAAGCTATCAAAATGGAAAAATAAATACTCACAGGCTGTTCTCCAGAGGATTCAATATTCACTGTATATTTTCCATGCTCTTTCTCCATCCTTGAACATTGACTACCACACACTTAACTCCAAGAACAATTTTCAGTTTAAACATTGCCCTTTATAAATGGAATCTTGAGAAATAATTGAGTTGATTGATGTAACCACTTTATCAACTATGATGCATCAGTGCAGGTATGAACTAAATTAAGCAATCAGCCATCAGTCCCCAATATGGGATCCACCTTAGAGGAAAAAGTAAGGTAGTAATTAATACAAGAAACAGAAAACCAATCTTGCCTCTGGGAGCTATTGTGAGTTCCCTCTTTGCTCCCCAAACAGAAAAAAAAATTCTCAAATTATAGGTCATGGTGCAGTCTCTTAACTTTCAGCAACATTCCTCATTTACCCTTCATTCTGACTTTGGGGCATCGCCATCATAAAATTCTGGAGCAGGTGATAATTGCCACTGCTTTCTTTCCAACGAAGCATGGCCATCTCTCTCATTGTTGGTATCTCCTCTTAAGGATGCACAGCTCTCCGCTCACTAGACCTCGGCATTTTCAGGCTCTCCTCCCGTCCTCTAAAACTTTCCAGTCCTCCTCCTTCAGCTTCCATAAAAATGTGTCTAACCTGAGTCCACTTACTCAGAGCCCCAACTCTAAGAGCTAGCAAATCTGAGATATAAGTAATTACTAATGTATTTTAAGTTTAATTTTAAATATTTTAAAAATATTTTAATAATTAAAGGAAATGATTAAACAAGGTTTTCCAACACCTTCCTATTTAACTGCTGAGGCAGTCTCTGCTTTACACAGGTAGAAAAATGTCCCTGTGACTCAGCAAAATCTAAATGGCAATAGGATGGAGTTCAGAAATAACTGCCAATTTAAAAGTTAACAATGAGTGTCCAACACATATATTTAGAGATACCTTCCCAAAAGTGGCCCAGAAAGTTCTCAGTGAAGAATGGTATCTGAGTAACGTAAGTTTTTTTTGACTCGTACAGTGGGTAATCAAAAACTAATTCAAAAATAATGTCCTGTTCTGATAGGTGTGTCAGCAGCACTAATTGACTAGCTAAAGAGCCATCCAATTTAATACACCTCAGTTTACCGATAACACATAGACCACCTATTCCCACCCTGCCAAACTGCAAACAGAAAAATCAAGGCCCCGAGAGGAGAAATGAGACAGCCAGTTTAATAATCGTGGTCAGAAACTCTGCTGTCTTTCAGGCTAGTAACCATCCATTGTCCCAGCCTAGGATGAAGAAAGGTAGATAGTCCATTAGAGAATCCATTAAATCTCCTTTTGAAATCAAAAAAAAAAAAGACAAACAAATCAAGTCCCAGAGTTGGAAAGAGACGGGAAGATTTCTTGGGAATGCTTATTCCTGAGCCTCATGTCTGGCTAATTCTGGTTGGGGGGTGGAGGTACTCTACTTAGATGACTCTTACGTACACCAAAGTCTGAGAACCACTGTCTTAGAAAAATTTAAAGAAAAGTGATGGAATCCCCTGAAATATTTAGGAAGAAATATTTTGTGTGTATGAAAAAAAAACCCTAAATTTTCAAACTATGTGGCTAATCTCTATTCATTCAACAGATGCCAGGCATTATGCTAGAAGCTAAGCAAACAATCTTTCTACCCTCTTGAAACTATACAAAGAGAGAGAAGGGTGTGTGTGTTTGTGTAGTTTAACCCTTTCAAAAGCCTTCTTATAAATGTATTCACCATTTTTAGCGTAAGAGTTCTAGTTGGAATTAACTAAAACAAAATGTCATCGCCTCAGCTTCTGAAATAAATAGGCAATTAAAAAGTTATGGAAGAGGGGAGAAGGTGGGGCAGAGATTTGTTTCAAAAAGCATTGTAACACAATGCCTGCCAAGAAATGACTCTCGGACCTGTAGGCTTGTTCACGTGAATGAAATGTTTCCATAGTATTGAACACAGATAATAGCACCAGCATCAGTTGCACTTGAAATGACTACAAACGGGGCTTGTTTTCCAGACTGGCTACATGTTTGACACAATACTCGTTAGTGCTAATAATTACTCTCTCCTTCACTTTCATAGAAAGTAAACCCTGTCATTCTTAGCTGGGTACTTGCCTGCCAACGATAAACGCTACCCTGCCTAACTGCCCACGTAGCAAGGTGTGGCCATCTGACTAAATCCTTGCCCATGGCATGAGAAAGGAAGGTACATGTACAATTGTGGGGTTGTGTACTTAGCAGCAATGGATATGCCCTTCCTTTCCCCTCTCCCTTCCCTTTTGTTCCAATGCAGATCAGTGTGTAAGCCATCCTGTAACACAGAGTTTAGGGCAATATCCTATGAACCACAGAGCAGCCAGCTGGAAGAAACCTGAACCTCTAAATTCTTAACAATGAAGAGAGACAGTAGCACCTAGAATTCTATTAACCGCTGAATTGCATCCTTAGTAACACACTATCATATGATGTTAGGGAGATACTATCTTAATTTGGCCCTGGAGCACTAGATAAAATTTCACAAGCATTCATTTGCATCTACTCTTTATTTTGGTAGCCTACAGAAGAATAAATAATTTCTGATACTTTGTGCAATAACTGGAGTGTTCCACTTTCAAAATGCCTAGTTAATTAGAGGTGCAAGACTAAATTGCTAAGCACTGAAGAAAATATGTTACTGTGAAATTCATCGGATCTCTACTTTGTCAAGGAACGCTTTATATGGAGGTACACAGCATTACTCAACAAGACGGAGTAGAACACACCTGGATTAACATTCAGGTGCAAAGATTGCATGGGTAAATCCAAGACTGCCACTTTGCCCAACATTGGGGATGCTTTTTATATCGCAGGTTTTGTGAAAATGGTGACTCCTGTGGTCATGTTTCCAACTATCTTCATAGTCATACATTCTACACCTAGATATATTTCACAGTTAAGTTAGGATTCCCTATAAAATATGTAATTATGTTTGAGTTAAAAGGATCCTAAACATTCAGGTCAAATTCCAGTGAGTGAAATGAACTCTTACTCCAGACTCTCCGTGTCACGTGCTGTGACCGAGAGTTCAGCTGTTTTCTGGGGTTCAGTACTCCTTTCTGGGTTGATTCACCTGCTAGATCATTCTTTTTTATGTTGCTGAGTCAAAGACTTCATCTCAGTGACCTCAACCTGTTCACCTTGGTTCTGTTTTCTAGAAAGTTACATGAAATAAATCAAATTCTTCTCTTAAATAGGTCTGAGTTGCTTTGGCACCACAACCACGTCCCTCACTATTCAAGGATTTTTTAATCTACTTTCTAAAACACAAAAAGTAGATTAAAAATTTCCTATTATTATTTTTAATGAGTAAAATGTTGAAAGAAAGAAAAGAGAAAAGGAAGGAAGAAAGGAAAGGAGAGAAAAGGAAAGAAAGGGAGAAAGAAGAGCAGAGCAGCACCATAGCACCATCTGTTGTTATAAAATGTCACTGCACCCCCCTAAATAGGTCTTAACTGGATGTTAAGCCCTTTCCAGGACTATTACGTTTACTATGAAGAGATGTGGCTTTATAAGTGGGTGTACTTCTCCAGCCATAATTTAATCTTCATAACCTCTCAAGAATTAATTGTTATTATCCTCATGTTCTTGATAAGACATAAAATCTTAAAGAAACGCTTACCGAGTCTTAAGCTAAGTTTAGTGTGTGAAACTGAGGTTGCCCCATTCATCCAACAATCATTTAATTAAGGTCATTCTACAAATTTTGTTCACTTTTGTTAAGAATAATGGGGAGAGGGTAACTGTACATTTTAAATGGGTAAATCTTATGATGTGAATTACATCTCAATAAAGCTGTTAGACAAAAAGATTATTAGCAGGGAGGTAGATGGAGTGGCGTAAAAGATATTTAGAAGTCAATCAAAGGGATCAAACAAAATATTGAAAAGAATAAAGACGCTGGTGACTTACCTCGAGGTGCATCAGGGAGGCCTGGATGTTAACAAGATTAGACCACAAGACAGTCATGTTCATGGCTGGAAACAGACCATCCACAGAGGCAGCAGATGCAGGAGCCTATTTCTAAATAACAGAAAAGGCTTAGCAAATCCAGTCAAGACTGCCAGGCTTCTATCCATGCAAACGTCGCTATCTTGGACCTGGATTCAAGCAGATCAGCAGCACTCAATTGTCCGCACTGAAGAAGTTTATTCTCCCAACACACGCACCGAGGACAGGAATCAGGAATCCGTGGAGAGCTCTGCAGGTTTGCAGTTCTGTCAGAGTCGGCCAGGAGTCAGCAGGGTCCTAGCCCCCGGAGCTGAGGTTCCTGGGAGAGACAGTCTTCAGGAATGGAGCCTTAAAAGAACAAGGTAGAACTGCAAGTCCTACTGGGAAATAAGAAGGAATCGACTAAATACTCACCAGCAACTCAAAAGGGACCCTCAATTTATCAGAGGCTACAAACTAGCTCACAGAGAAGGGCGTGTAAGCAAAGGTCAAACCCCTGCTCAGGGCTGCAGCGAGGAAGGTTCAGAGCACAGCGGTCAGTGCAGAAGGCGGTTGTCACAGCGTCCAGAGCTTGGGATTTGATACTCCCCTCATCTGGGTTGACGGTGGCAGAAGATGACTATATGAAGCCTTCCTGTCCACCACCAGAAGATCAGGGGCTGGTGCAGCTAAATAATTTTTTTTCTCTGATATAGTCAGTTCTGGGACTAGGGCAGAAACTGGGGTAAGCCAGGTTGAAGGGTTTGGTGGACTTAGTTGTGAGGACTAGAGAGACGCTCAGAAAGGACAGGAAATGGGGCTCAAAGTAAACATATTTGGAGTGATAGTTTACAAAGTATAAAGAAAGCAAAGGAAATCATTTTTGAGTGAAGGAGCTGGTCATAGCTTGGAGGAGGTAAGTTCTGAATCAGCTCTTAAAAGCCGTGATGCACACGGGATGGGAGAGGGGAGGCAGAAGGGCTCTGCAGGAGAGGAAAGCAGCTAAGACAAATGCAGAGGAGGCCCTTTGGCTAAAGAAAGTGACACAGAATTGGTCCAGGAATACAGAGAGGTGTTCTAAGAATGCAGAGAAAAGAGATTAAACACACAAAGTGAGAGAGAAGAGACCATAACATTAAAACTTAAATCTGGAAGAGATGAGACTTCAAGAAAATAATATGGTCATTGTACTTGAAAGAAATACTGTTTGGGGTGGGTCTGATCTGAGTAAAAGAGGAATGACTGTGTATCTTTCGACATTATCGAATAAAAGCAGTGTTCACAGTATTTATCACTTACTGTGTGTCAGGCTCAGTACTAAGTGCGTTCGCTCAACCCACTGTCTCCTCTTACCAAACAAAACGCATCGCAGAAATCTCCTAATTTTTCTATTTCTACATTTTCAATCCTCCAGTCTCTTTTCCACAAAGCATTTACATTGCTCCATCTAAAATTAAAGCAGACATGTCACTTCCTTGCTCAAAATTCCCCAATGGCATTTCCTCTTGGGAAAGGAAAATCACTAAAATTAGCATAACCTGTAAGATCTTAAATAAGTTCGCCCCTGCTGACTTCGTTCTGCACTCACGTAGACAACATTTGCTATGCCCTAGCTGTGCTGTTTTTGGAAAATTAGGAAATACTTCAAATATATAAAGGCATGTAAAGGATTTTACACTGAACACCCATATATACTTATCACTCATCCTTGGAGAAAAGTTACAAAACATGTATGAATCTCACAAATAAAAAGCTGAGCCAAACAAGTCAGACACAAATGAGTACATACTATACCGATGCCATTCTCAATCAGACAGCATGGTCCGTGGTGTTAGAAATCAGAACAGTGTTTACTTTGGGGGAAGGAAAAAGGAGGCAGGTGTGGATACAAGGCAGGCTTCTGAAGTACTGGGCAGGTTCTGTTTCTTGATTTGGGTATGGGTGTGTTCACTTGGTGATAATTCATTGAGCTGCAACATGATTTGTGTATTTTCTGCACATATGCTGTACTTCAACTAAAAAAATTTTAGAAAAATAATACTAATAGGTTAACATTAAAAAGTCTATTAAAAGGTGTTGAACAGTATAATTTCAATTCTAAAACTGTCTTCATTTAATAGTAAATTCTTATAATGTTTGCTATTTTTGTTTATTGAACAAATATTTATTACCTGCTAGGTGCTGAATACACACACTGGGTAAACACAGAGGCCACGTCCTTGCCTTCAGGAAGCTTACCTAATATATCACTGCTATGATGAATCTATGCACTTATTAGATGAATATCTATTGAGCACCTACAAAGGATTAAACTGGGAAAATCTTCTATCCTTTACAAAGCAAACTTGTATTTATTTACGCAATGGATCTACTCCAGAACATTTCCCATCCTGATTCAAAGCAGAGATGTAGAACTGGAAAATGGTAAAAGTTACATTTTCTTTAACAAAAAAAAGAAAAGTTCAGTGAGTGATAAATTTAATAAACAATACAAAGTACCACTAATTGAGAAAAAAATGGAGGAAGGAAAAATAGAATTAAAGGGTTTTAATAAAGTTTTATTATATTAATTGCATATAATTACTGTAAGGTTAGCAATGTGGGAGGAATTTTCTCTGGTATTTCAGCAGATAGCAGGCATAAGTAAATTATTATTTATTTATTCAAATATGATTATTATTATTTACTCAAATTATTTAATTGAATGCCTTTATAAGATTACTGCAAAAAAAGTAGTAGACAACAAAATCCCTAATTGAAAATAGTGATAACACATTTAAAATATTACTTGTACATCAAAATGATTTAAAGAGAAAATGAAACGGAAGTAATTTTGGCACAATCTAAAAAGAAAATGTGATAATACATAAATGTGTTTAACATACTCTTATAATATAGAATGTATTTTCCCTGTGCATATGGAATTTGTGTATTAAAGACTAGGTCTTTGGAAAAATAAAAGACTAAATTCACACTTGGTAACTTTTTATTCAATTATAAAACAGTTTTCCAATGTGAAAATAGATTGGATTTACTTTATATGACAATTGTATTATCTAAAACCTCACAAAATAGAGACTCTCCTCATTAAATGGTCAGGGCTAACACGGTATTGTTAAATCTAAATCTTGTTTTGGGGATGAAATTCATTATCACTTGAATGATAGTTGGACTGGTTAAGTAACCTTGTTTTCGAAGTGGTTATTTTGGCAATTGTTAGAGTTGTACATTGGCGGTTATTGACCTCTGGTGTGGGAGTGATGATAATGGATGTTAGGATTTACCTTGCAAGCATCCTAACAATGGTTGCAACGGAAGGGGTCATTATGACTTTGCCATTTCTGTCAAGTAGGTGTGATATTGTGATTACTGGATTAGCATACATAGAGGCAGCATTTGGTTCAGACTAATAAGTAATAGATAGCTTTAAACAATGTATCAGCAGAAGTTACAGTGCTTACAGAATCAGTTGATAGGGTACTGGAGGGTTTAGTGAGGTTTGTATGTTGTAGTACCATGTGCAGTAGAAATGGTGGCAGTGTAGAAATGACGAGGTGTAGAAATGGTAGTATGACTGTAGGACTGATTGATGTGGTGGTTGGTCCCTACTGCAAAATTTCAGTAGAAGTTATTGTAGCAGCATGTATTGTTGACGGAATGTTGTTGTGGCAATGGATTCATGCGAAGGCAGAGTGGAATTGCTAACTGCATTGTGACAATAAATTACTTAGTTGTGGGTGCATTTTCTATTAACAGGTATCATTATGTTTCTATTACCAGGTATGGAAATTATCATTTCAGCTGAGGTCATTAGGGTGCTGTGATTAGAAAGTCAGCTGAGCTGGTAGCATCTGTGTCACCTTTATTTTTACTGGAGGAAAGGGGGTTGAAGATGATGTTTTATTTATGTCAGAGAACAGACCAGATCCAGTCACTGAGTTGAAGGTAGCTAACGTGGTAGCGCAAATTCAGTTGAAGAGCGCACAGTAGTGTCTGGAGATTCTGTTAAACTGATATTGTAGGTTCATTTGAAATGAAAATAATTCAGACTTGAAGTTGCTGAGTAATTTATGTAGTTGTAGCTTCAGCTGAGTGGGAGGCTTTACCACTGTGGAACCATTGTGGAGTTGAACTGGTACCGTAATATTACAATGGTAGACCAGAAAATGTTACGGCCGTCAGAGATTCAGGCCATAAGAACCCGGTAGTCATGGTGCTGGGTGCAACTGAAACAGCACTTGCAATTGTGGTAACGTCTCCAGCTGAGGGAAGACGACTGGAGTTATGGTGGCAGGTTCAGGTTAAAAGATGGAGCTAACAGTTGTGTGGGTGGGATTCAGAAGAAGGGGTAACTGCGGCCGTGGCTGTAGGTTCAGCAGAAGTTGTAGAAGGGATGGTACTGGCTGATGTGACTGTACCCTTAAGTGGTAGTGCTGGCAGTTGTTGTGATAGTTGGTTCAGTTGAAGTGAAAGCAACTGTGGTGGTTGTAGGTTCAGTAGAAGTGGTAGAAGAAGGAGTGGTGGTTGTTGACGTTGTAGATTAAGTAGTAGGGCTGGCAGCTATTGTGGTAGCTGGTTCCGCTGCAGAGGTGGGCGATGCCGTGGCCGTGGATTCAGTAGGAGCAGCAGTGGGGGCGGCTGTGGTTGGAGCCTCAGCGGTACCAGTACTGGCATCTGCAGTGGTAACTGGTTCTGCTGGAGAGGTGGGTGATGCCGTGGCCGTGGATTCAGTAGGAGCAGCAGTGGGGGCGGCTGTGGTTGGAGCCTCTGTGGCCACTGTTGTTGTCAGGTCAGATGAATTGGTTGCTGCTGCTGTTGTAGTTTCTGTTGAATCAGTGGTTGTTAAGCCGGTAGGTTCTGTTGAAGAGCTAGCAGTGGTTGTAGAGATGGTAGTTGGAAAAGACGTTGTGGTTGTGGAACCTACTGTAGTAGTGGGAACTGTAGTTTGGGAACTAGCAGATGAAGCTGTTTCAGTTGTCGATGAGGGTGTCCCATGTTTTTGAGGAAGATGGATAACAATGGTGGTGTTATTATTTCTCCCACTATACACCAGACACACTATGAGAACTCCAATTGCTGTTGTTATTACACAAGCTAAGAGAGAAACCAGGAATATTTTCCACAGAGACCAGTCACTGAAGAAATTCCGTGTCACCTGGAAAGGATTCATATAAACACTGAAGTTAAAACTAAATATTGCAAGAAAAATTCATGCCATTGATCATCCTTTTATATACAGATTACTTTAGTGAAAAAATGTATAAACATAAAGTGTATCTTAATGGCCTGTAATATTGGCTCAAATTTAAGTTTTCATTTACGAAAGTCTTGGTTCTTGTATTGGAATAAAGAAATTTCCACTGATCTCTCTGCTTTCTTTCTGTATGTCTGTATTTAAAACTAAAATAAACAATAAATGTTATCTTAGAAACCCTTTCTTCCTCACAGCATCGAAAGAATTATCCACTGTGTGACTTACTGCTGCATACAGCGATTTGAGGGACCCAAAAGATCATCTGATTAAACTTTCTTCCCTTTTTGGCCTCTCACGTATCAGAAATGTGTCTGCTTTGGAGTCTCCCATTTTAAATGCATTAATTAATGGCTTAACAAATATTCTAGCTAACTTTTCCAACAGGTTACTATAGTATTTGGCAGCATGAAATTTGGAGTTGAAAACATTTGTTGAAATCCAGCTTCTGCTGCCTCCAGCTGTTTTCACTGTATGGGTAAGATACATCCATAAAAATCTATGTGATAAAGTTAGAATAGGGATTAATGTCAGTAACATTACTTGGCAATCTCTCTCTCTCTCTCTCTCTCTCTGTCCATCTATCTCATATATATATATATACACACACACATATATATACATATATATATGTATGTATGTATGTATAATTTGTTATTGTAAAGGAAACATTGCATAGTATAAAACATGTAAGCCTTGAGATCAGATAGTCTTGAATTTCATACCATTAATCTTCTGAGCAAGTTTCTTAACTTCCCTAATTTTTAACTTGCCAGAAACTTCCTCCAAATTAGATTTTTGCAGAAGGCAGTGCATTGTCATAATTAAGGGCATAGGCATCGGAGTCTGACAGATTCAGGTTTAAATTTTAAACCCATCTTTTACTAGATAGATGATGGCATTTGAAAATGTGCATTGTCCTGGAAAGCCTCTGTTCCCTGGTATGAATAATATCACCCATTTCATAAGGCTACTATAAATAGTAAATAAGAAACGGTATGGATAACATTTTCCTAGCACTACTTACTTAGTGCCCAAAGAACATTTCACTAATTTCACATGATTTCACTAATTAGCTCATTCTTATCCCTTGTCTGGTGACTGAAAACGATCACTAAAGGAAACAAACAGTGCATATGTCTTTGGAGCATGTAGGGTAGCTCTTCAATGTCCCAAAATATGGGACACTGTCTTGGACAATAAACCTCAATTTGGTTTTGAGAGCGACACCCACTAGGCAATGAGGAGCAGGTCAAGGGCATTGGGTACAAAGGCTAAGGGATTCGGGGCACCAAGTAAGAGAGTCCAAAGACTAATGGCGCCCTCTGCTCCAAGTCATCTAGGCCTTAGAAAGGAAGCTAAGAGCGGAGGAGAGGAAGGATGGTACACACATCTCAGAGGCAGATCACCCTCATTTTTAAACAATTTTTAACAAGAGATTAACAGAAACTCATCTTAGCCTGACCTCAGATCTGTGCTCAGTGCTGTTACTGCCAGTAACTAGCTGTGTGAATTCTTGCCAACAATCTAAACTTCCTAGGCCACAGTGTTTTCCATCTGTGGCTGAGTAAAGGTGTCTAAAATAATTTTCAGCTCTCTGATCGGCCTGGTTTGTTTGAGGTCATCAGAGACATATTCTCTAAATAATCCCCATCAAAAGCCTTCTTCTGCAGTGTCTTTTGTCCTAAAGAGTTTTTCCTCTCTCGTTTTATTGAAGTCTTTCCAAACTGTCCCCACAGCACGATTAATCACAGCAGGGCTGTAGTCCAGAGCCAGCAGCACCCAGTATGCCAAGCATCGCCAGCAATCAGTCAAAATCAAGTTTCCACCTTGGAGCCGGGGATGGGGGCTGAATGAGAGGAAGACTCAGAGATCAGATCTCAGGATGAAGAAAACAGAATAACAAGAAAAATGGTGAAGAATATAGGAAATCTGCTTCTGGGCACCAAATCCAGGTGACACTACATAGTTTCTGAGTCAAGGCTGAAAACGGGTGAGGTCAGAAATAGGAGGCTGCTGGAAGGCCCACAGTGAGCCTCAGAAGCAAGAAAGGAAGGAGAGTGAGGCAGATCACCCACAGACTATGGCCTCAGGCTTTAACACATGACTTCACCCTCCACTGAGCAAGGGCTACAGTGTCACTCACTGTCAACGAATTTGCTGTCATCACCTACTCAGTCCTCCAAACAAAGGGGGCACAAAACTAAGCTTTTTTTTTAACCTTTATATGTTTTCCCTAAACTCTGCATGTTTCTTCTTTTCATCTTAAATGAAGAATCCCATAAATCTACCTGTTCTGCATTCCCTCTCAGTGACTTGACATGTTCAAAAGATGCTATAGATTTTCAAAAGAACAATGCTAATTAATTGAATGTTTTTCCTCTAAAATATTAGATCAAGTGCATTTCCATGTGGATTACATTATAACCCAAAGAAACGGTGTTGCCCCAAACATTACCTGACTTTGTTGGAATTCTCTGTTTGGAAAGTTTGAGTGTCCAAGTGTCCCTGTGTTGGTGCAGACATCAGTTAAATTGGTACCAGCATCACCAGTTACATCAACTGATGTTTTCAACCCACATGCTGAACTGTGAGCTTCATACTTTGTAAGGTTCATGAACGGCTGTATTCAGAAAAGAATGGGGGAAAAATAAGAAGCTATTGTCTTTTATGTCTAAAGCAATACACTACTGACAAATATAAATCAAATCGTGACATATTATGGCATATTTGATCAAACAAGATCATTTGAAACCAGACTAAGGAATAAATAAATACATTTATTATATTTCTTCTCAAAATAAGAAAATCTAATTAGATCAGGTTACACTTAATTATTTTATATAATTATTGATGTTAAAATTCAGACATCATTTTTTATCTTCATCATACTTAATGGATTTGTTAAATATCATTATGTGGCAAGTTGATGAAGGAAGATCACATTTTAAAAAATTCCACAGTAGGATATGGAGAAAAGGGAACCCTCATACACTGTTGGGGGAAATGTAAATTTTTGCAGCCACTTGGAAAAAAGTTGGAGGTGTCTCAAAAAACTAAAAATAGAACTACTACATGACCTAGCAATTCCACTCCTGGGTACATATCTGAAAAAAAACCAAAAACCAATTCAAAAGAAATTGCACCCCAATGTTCATAGCAGTATTATTTACAATTGCCAAGGTATGGAATCAACCTAAGTGTCCATTAACAGATGAGTGGATAAAGAACATGTGGAAGAATACATGATGGAATACTACTCAGCCATAAAAAAGAATTTTTGCCATTTGCAGCAACATGGATGGACTTGAAGGGCATTATGCTAAGTGAAATAAGTCAGAGAGAGAAATACAAATACTGTGTATCACTTATATGTGGAATCCAAAAAAATACAACAAAATAGTGAATAAAACAAAAAAGGAACAAACTTATAGATAAAGAGAACAAATTATTGGTTACCAGTGGGTAGAGGGAAGGGGGAGGAGCAGCAGAGGAGTAGGGGGGAAAAGGGTTATTATGGGATTGTATGAAATCATGTGGGTGAAACTTTTGAAAATTGTAAAGCACTATAGAATTTAAAGAATCATTCAATTAAAAAAGTGACATACTTCTGTGTAATTCTACATGACCATAAATTTGTATGCCTCAGCTAGTATGGAATAATAAAATTCGTTCTGGAAAAAATATAGTAAATTAAATGAAAAAATAACAAGTCCCACAATGAAAACTCTAGAGACCTTAAGGCTTGTTAAGGACAACCCTTTGGGGTCTTACTCATAATGAGAAAACCAAATCTAAAGAGGTAAAGTGAGATTCTGGATAGAGCAAACTGCAATAGTCCACTTCTTCCACTGTAATCAATCAATCAATCAATCAATCAATAAATAAATAAAATTGAAGAGCTTTGAGAGAAGTGAAAATCAGATTTTTTTTAATTCAAAAAAAGAAAGAGCTTTTCCAAAGTAACCTAACAATCAAAGAACATTTTCTTTTCTGGGGGAATTGGTTGATTCTAAGCATAAGCTGAGGTTCTGACAAACCAAAACAGTCAACAAAACTTCTGGTGTTCATGTGAGTCTGGTATAATGGACTGGAAAATAGAAAAGGCCCAATTGCAAGGCCTTTGTAATGTTCTGGGATAGCTCAGGAGGCTGGAGACCAGGATGGAAAGGCAGAGTAAAGTCTCCAGCAGTATCATAGTGATTAGGAGATAAAATCCTGCTGGAAGAAAGGAACTGATCACAAACACAAGACTGGTTTCCCCTAAGGACTTTGCCATATTTTGAGGCTGCCTGGCATAGAAAGCTAAAGAGTTGACCTTGAAACCTTGGAATGTCAACCCATCAAGAACATAGGTACAAACATTCTAAACAAAATACATGGTCAATTAAATCCAAGAATATATAAAAAGGTTAAAAAATCATGACCAAATGAGGTCTACCCAAAACCTAAGCTAACTTGAAATGAAAGTTAATTTAATATTCAAAACAGCTAATATAATTTACCACAGTAACAAAAATAAAGGAGAAAAAATGTGTGAATATATCAAAAATGCAGAAAGAGTTTTAGCAAAATTCAACAACCATCTGTGATAGAAACTTCTGAGCAAACTAGTAACAGAATCTACAATCTGATAAAAGGTAATTCCATAAAACCTAAAGCTAACATCATAATTAATGGTGAAATATTTCATGCTTTCCCCCTGAATTCAGGGCCAACATAAGATGTTCACTTTCCCACTTCCATTCAACATTACATCAGAGGTCTTAGCCAGTGTATTGTCAGGAAAACAAAAAGAAAGTTCTAAAATCCAGAATAAAAAGAATAATGCAATGCTTGTGTTTATAGAAAATCCAGAAGAATCTACAAACAGAATGTTAGAATGAGAAAGTGAATTAACGAGGTCACTGAATACAAGGTAAATATACAAAAAAATCAAAAAAAGTTGGAGTTATCAGTATAAACTCACGTTTAGCTTAATATAAATGCAGATGATTACATACAGAAATATTTAGAGAAATATATATATAATATACACACATATATTTCCTTGCTGTGTCAGCTGAGAGGACCTAGAAGCAACAACACACTAGCAGCAACAAGCACCTAGATCTTGGTTTCTGATAAAAGGAACCAGGGGTCCTTGGAGAAATGGCTGATTCTAGGGCTGGGAGAAATATACAAGATAAGCCTAGGGCATCTTGTCGCACCAGAGATTAAGGAAGTCTTCCATGCTTCACCAAACTAATAATAATGATAATGATAATGATAATGATAATAATAATAATAATAATAAAAGACACAAGAACTAACTGAAAGAGTTCTCAAAGGCCAATGCTATAACAATTTGAGCAAGAAACTTACAGTAGTACTGGATTATAACCCAAAATACAAGACAAATATCTGGGAGTTCATATTCATATAAATCATTGAACAAATAAATAAATGAAGGAGAAGAGACAAATCTCTTATGCAGAAGAACTCCAAATGATTGACATAGACACTATACCCTTAAGGAACATAACTCCCCACTTTCTTAAGTGTGGGCTGAGCACAGCAACTTTCAAAGAACACAGTTTGGGAAGGGGGAGTGTGGAGAACAACTTTAAGAATCCTGTCAACTACTTCTTCAGCCAGGTCCCCAGAGTCAACATCAACAATGATAAGTCATGTTAATAACGGGTATCATTGACCTGATGTGATGAGAACGGCATTTTGCTTCCATGGTCGTCCCTAAAGCAAAAACCACAGCCCCAGCCTAATCATCAGGGGAAGAAAAATCAGACAAATTCCAATTGGTGGAAATCCTACAAAATATCTGACCAGTACTCTTCAAAACTATCAAGGTCATCCAAAATAAGGAAAGTCTGAGAACCTGTCACAGCCAAGAGAAGCCCAAGGAGTCATGATTGCTAAACGTAATTTGGTATCTGCAGTGTGATCCTGGAACAGAAAAGGTGCAGTAAGTAAAAACTAAGAAGGTCTGAATAAAGTATGCACTTTTACTAATAATAATGTATCAACATTGGTTCATTAATTGTAACAAATGTACCATATTAATGTTAAATGTTAGTAACAGGGGAAACGGGTGAGGAAAAGAGGTGAGGGAGGTTAAGAGGTACCAACATCCAGTTGCAAAATAAATGAGTCACAGGTATGAAATGTACAGTGTGGGGAATATGGCCAATAACTATGTAATATCTTTATATGGTGACAGATTGTAACTAGACTTACTATGGTGATCATTTTGAAATGTACAAAAATACCAAAACACTATGTTGTGTAACAGGAACTAATACAGTGTTACTATCGGCCAATTATACTTCAAGAACAAACAAACAAACTCATAGAAATAGAGATCAGATTTGTGGTTATCAGAGGTGGGGTCCATTGAGGGGAGGGGGAACTGGATGAAGGCAGTCAAAAGGCACAAACTTTCAGTTATAAAATAAATAAGTACTAGGGATGTAATGCACAACATGACAAACATAATTAACACTGATGTATGTTACATATGAAAGTTAAAGTAAATCCTAAGAGTTCTCATCAGAAAAAATGTCTTCTATTTCTTTAATTTTGTTTCTATATGAAATGATGGAATTTCACTAAACTTATTGTGGTAATTACTTAATAATGTATTTAAGTCAAATCATTGTGCTGTACACCTTAAACTTATACAGTGATATATGTCAATTATATCTCAGTCAAATTGAAAAAAAAAAAGAGGAAATTGCATCCCAGGTGCATGGAAACTCTCTGTACTGTGTTCACAATTTTCTATAAGTCTAAATATTTTTTAAAGTTTTTCAAAACAACAACAAATTTACATTATTCAGGTTCTAGTGCCAGGGTTTCTAAGTCTAATAAGACCAGTATCCATCTGTCCACACTCTACTAACTAAAATTCCTCATATCAGAACGAGATCTATGGCCTTAATATTATTAATGCCATCCTCTTTTTTGACAGAACTAGGCAGTCCATGAAAGAACTATGGAAGACAAGTCATTTGGCAACCTCCCAACATGCATTTTCTAGTTTCTATTTGATTTTTCTACTCTTACAGATCTTATGCTTCATTGGTGAAGCACAAAAGACTTGTTTGAATTTGACAAAATACGTGCAAAAAGATTAGAAGCTGGAAAATGTTTGAGCACAATCATATTCACCATAGTCTTTATGAGATGGGTAGCACAGAGGAGAAAGGGAGGGGTGTTGGGAAGATATAAACAAAAGATTTCACAACTAAGGAACAGTATAATGGGTATAGACAACCTTCTTGTATTATAATTATGTAATGTGATAAATATCACTATAGTGGCAATCATACTAGAATATGTAATAATATCAAAGGAGCACATTGCACACCTTAAATTTACACGATGTTATATGTCAAATATATTCAACAAAAAAATTAAAAAACAAAGATTTCATCTATATCTGTAATGGTTTATTTCTTCAACTTGGTGCTTGTACCAAGTTTATTATTATTATATTATTCTTTAAATCTTTCAAATACATGTTGAATTTTTTAAAGTAAATGAATTAAAAGGGTGGATTCAGTTAAGAAAGATTTTGGTGGTTAGGTTTTCTTGAGGCACAGTTAAAAGAAAAATAACTCCAGATACAGTTTTAAGAAAAAGAAGGAGCGTAATCTGTGTTACATACTTAGGGGAATGTAATTTGTTACAGCTGAAAAATATTATAGAAGTATCTAAATTTTTTCTCATGGGACAGCACGAGTATTATTTAACTGTACTCTCAATCGTATTGATTAAATATCCACTCCTAAATGGTTTTTGAAAATGCCATTGACATTACTAGTTCAATTAATCTATAATTTCTATTATAGTAATAAAGCTAAGTATGTGTGCAGACACTGGCCATCGAGCAACTATAACTAAAGATAAAAGGGAGTATAATCATATATAGTCAAGAAGGAAGACACTTGGGCATAAAAAAATTAGTCAAGGTCTGTGTTTCTAAAGTTACAAAATCATGCCAAAGAAATAAACAGAATAACTATGTAGTGATACCTAATAAGAGAAGATATGATACACACAGGTACTTTAACAAACTTCCATCTGTTTCTAACTTTGAGAAAATCACGAAGATTTATATTTTATAAAAGCTTTGTGTTTGGGGGTATTATTACTATCACTATTCTTCAGCTATTCAGTTGCTTGTAGCTGATGAACTTGAATATTTTTGAACTTTTGTAATTAAATAAAAATTCACTAGCCAGATCAACTTACCAGAATCAAAAATATTTAAGAGAAGGAAGATGGTGGGTGACTACACTGAGAGCAGTTAAGTCTCTAAAGTTAAAATTTTGAGCAGTTGGGGAGCTATGAATTATAGTTAATTACCTCTTGGTAGAAACCAATAATTTCCATGATATACATCTAATATGCATTAGCTATGTTCATGAAATAAAATTTTAAATTCTCTGCTCATAACTTAAAAGAGATTAATTTACCATTTCATGTTTCCTAAGAGGGAAAAACAAACTCCTAAATTTTTCTGTTTTATTTAGCCTTCAACTGATACTTAATCCATTGGTAAAAATGGCCCTCAATGGGAAAAAAATTTTTTTTCTCTGCCATTATGTCCAAATACCCAGATGTAAAGTGAAACAGTCAATGATGAAAATACATGCCCTTTATTTGAAAACTCCCAGCACTGTCTAGGGAAATTTTCAAGATGACCAATTCCTTACTAAAGGGACCTTTTTATCTGAGTATCGTGACACTGTGAAAACATAAAGACATGGTTGTAAGACCAGAAGAACCAGGAAGAACATCTTTAGGGGAAGGGGTGTTGATCTAGAATCAAGAGAAGGCTTTCTTTGCCTCATAACTTCCTTGTTAGTGTAGGGGGACAAAAATAATTTTCCTCACAAAATGTAATTGTCCATTCAAACTTACACTGATTTTATTCAACAAATTTCCATTTCTATTTCTAGTATCAAGGGCTCTAGTCAGATATGAACAGTTACATAAAAGGCAATCCCAAAACACAGCACTAAATAGTAAATTGTTTCTTCTAAAAACATAAGCAATAGTCAAATAATACTATATATAATTGAACTCTAATATTTCACTTGAATACAATTCTCTACCAAAAAAGAAATTCAGATGTAGTTAAGTAGAGACTAATCCAGAGAATTTGCTAGATAATTTGCTTCCTAGGCCTAGACTTCACATACAAGATTGTCTTCTAACTTTCAAAGATACATGAGATCTTTGAGCTCTGACAAATCCACACATTCTACTAAAAACCCAGGTAATTAACACATTTATATATCACATTTTAAGAACATAATTTGTTAATCAAGCCAAGTGTAGATTTGTTGTCTTATACTTCAGTTATAACTGTAGAGAATTATTTGAACAGGTTATTAAATTATTACCCAAGTCTGCTAATAGATCAGTGAGTATTAAAATGAATTTCTCAATTTTGCATATATTGATATACAGAAAAAATACAGGTTTTCTAATTAACAAGTAGTAATAGAATAGCCAAAAATTGTCTTCCATGGAAGAATCATTTTGTAACAAAAAAATATTAAGAGTTGTATAATTATTGAAAACAAGACTCTGACCTATCTGAACATACCACAGTGCTGCCACCAATACTCACCGGCTGGTTTCCAGAGTGTTCAATATTCACTATGTATTTCCCACGTTTTCTGTCCATTCTTGAGGTGCTGGTATCACAAGTTTACCTCCAGAAACATTTTTCAGCCTGTTCATTGCCCTTTATAAACCTGCAACCTTGAGGAATAATAGAGTTGATTAGCATCTACTATGAGACATCAGTGCTAGTGTGGATTAGGCTAAATAAATAATTATTCTTTAGATGAGCTCCACCTTAAAGGAAGAAGTGGGGTGTTAAGCAATTACATAAGGAAACAAGAAAATCAATCCCACCTCTGTGATTACACCCCAATACTATGCCACCACGCAGCCCGCCTAGTAGAAAGACACTGCAATCATACCATCTTCCTTTTCTCTCTCCTATCACATCATTTCACAGAACTCTTCCTTGTGATCTCAGAAACAGCCCAAGATAGAATTCTGAAATAAGTGAATGTTGTTGTTGCTCCTTTACTAACCAGACATGAACCTCTTTCCCCTCTATTGGCAACAACTTACTGGCAATCATGACCCTCTCCTCATTAAATCTTGACCTTCTCGAGTTCCTCCTCAGCTTTAAAACTTTTCCAGTCTATTCTCTCTCTCTGCTTCTGGAAACTGTTCATCTAACTTGATTTATACTTCTGGGAAAAAATAATATAATTTGGTTGTTTGTATTTGGCAATAGTTACCCAGAAGATTACTTCTGATTCTGCTTGCAATTTAGTAACAGGATACGTGGGCAGGTGAGCCTTTTCTAACTTCTGCAAATTATACTCAAAACTAAAGGACTTTTTTCTTACCTGCAGAAATATCTTCGGCGGGATCTAAAAGTCAGTTGGCAAAAGTTAAGAAATCATTGTTAACCTCAAATAAAAAATGCTCAATCAGTTCCCAATACATGTATCCAGAAAATCTCAAATAAAATTTGTGTCGAAAGTTGTTTATGAAGAATAGTGCTTAAATAACCTAAAAGTCTGAAACTATCTCTTCTGTAGTAATTTGTCCATAGATAATTTATTACAAATGAAGCAACAAAGACGAAGTACTTATGCTTTTTAGTTGAAAATGTCTCATAGAGCACTTTTTAACTGGCCAGATACCTATCAGGTTTCAAAGATAAGAATCACCTGATCATGGAGCTGCACGAGGTCCGGGAGATCTTGTAGTTCAGCCTTGTCGTTTTAAGGTCGAGGAAATTTGTATCCAAAGAAGAGAAGTGACAAAACCAGTAGCATGATGGAACCCAGTTTCCTTTCAGCCTAATATCATCTCTATAATTAGCTTATTAATAGTGACTCTGTAGAAAGATGGATAGCCTAGTAGGAAGTCAAGCAAATGTCCTTTTGAAAACAAAGTGAAACAAAGATTTCAAAGACTTGGATTTGGAAAGGATCCTAGATATGACGCCTGTTATATGCCACCTGAGACTTACTGAACCAGACTGTCAGGGGCAGGGTCTGAGGGCCTGACTCTTCAGCTAAATGCCAAGTAATCCTTATTCAAACAATATTTGAGAAATATTTTACTAGATAATGATTCCAAAGGTGCTCATGGAGTGTTTTCATACCTTTAGGGAAGAAAATTGTGTGTGTAAAGAAACTTCAATTTTCTTACACTAAAAAATAGGTTAAGTTTTCAAATTGTGTATTCCTTCAATAAGTACTATTGCATCTACTATACCCAAGCATTGTGCAAGATGCTGAGTGCTCAATGGTGAATGAGCCAAGATTTCAGCTTTCCTGGAGTAGAGTAAAACGTATACTGATTATGTATTAGAACGTATTTTGATCATTTCTAAAGTGCTCTTATAAATGCACTCTTTAGCTAAAGTTTCCATTGGAATCCACGGGAGCAAAGTAAAATGGCCTTGGGATCTACAGAACACAAAAGGCATGAAAAAGTTAGAGAAGGGATTCGTTCTAAGGAGGAGGAAGAGACAATGCTTTGCCTCTCCATAATGAAACTAAAGCAATGGAACTATGGCTTTTGTGACAATGAAAGTAGAGTGATCATATATTTTATCACTCCAAGTCAAAGTATTTCTGAGAGCAAAAGGGAGCAGTATTAATAATTTAATTTTACAGCGACAACACTATCCCATATAAACCAGGACATATGGTCACTTAACTACAGGGAACCCAGGCAAGTTAGGAGTTTCACTAGTACTAATCATGACCACCTGGTAAGTCAATGAATTTAAAAATCGATTTAATGTATCTAGTGAACATATATTTGAATAGAATATATATTTCACTTGAGCTTTTAAAAAAATCTAGTATGGCGTTGTGGTACTAAGACACACATATTTAAATTCTGCACTGGATTTCCGTACCACTGAGTAGGCAAAATTCCACAGGGTGCATCATTAGGTCACTGACAAAATAATATCAAAGTTCTACCCTCCCTATCATTAACTCATGAAGTGTTATAAGAGCCAAAGTAAGAATGAACAAGTAAATTGCTGTGCACTTAAATTTTCAGTATAAAACTGGAATTTTCTTAGTTTTTCAAAGAACACTTTTTGTGCTCACATCATAAGGGCAGCAGCTAGAATAGAGCACACCTGGATTACTACAACATGCAAAGAAATACAGGTAACTCTTATTGGTATGCTGAATATCTCCTAGAAAATAAGGTCTTTGATATCTGCAGAATTTTAAGCCGAAAGAATTTGGAAGTCTGTATTAATTGAGAGTGGTTGACAGTCCTTTAACAACTGGCAATTTTTTCAGCCAAAAGAATGCAAAGCCTGCTAAAATGTCATCTATTATGAAATGAACCACACTGTAATCTTAAAGATAACAATAAAATTAATTTATTGATCAAGTTACCCATTTCAAATATTTTCCATGACTGATTTCATCGTGATCTGATACTAATGAAAACACCTTTGTATTTCTGCTTTGGTCTTTCAGTGCGGTGACAACTCATATGACAGCCCTAGCTCTGCCATCTTTAACAATTCTTTTAGGCCAGGACATTACTGTAGTTCATAATGTTGTGCTGAGTGATTAAAATGATAACCAGACAGACAGATAGCAGATTTCAAAGGCTTCATTATAGTATTTAGATCTGTATTTCCTATTAATTTAAACTTGATAAGATAATCATTCAAAATGCACAGAAATTATGAAAGAAGTTTTTTGGTATTAAGTCAAAATCAAACCAGTGCAATGACTATGCAAAATAAAAGTGACCAAAGTGAGAGCGTGAAAAAACTAAAACTATCTGCACATTTATTCAAGAATCCACCTCTCTTGTCCTTCCCCCCTCAAAGAAAAAACAAAAACAAATCAATTGAGAGGTTATTTTTCCTTCACATCAAGAGAAGGATACAGGAACACAGTTCAGATACGGATGAGAGGTAAGAAAACAAAAATTCCATCCCTTGTTGACGAATGTCACTCGGGCACACTAAATGGGTGCTCCTCTACACCCTGGCTGGTGTCTGACTCAGCCACATCTTGTCATTAATATTACTGAAATGTCTTGTGATGGGTGCCTCTTCCAGCACATACCACACTGAACATATCTAATCCGCCTAATACCTTCCTGAATTAAGTATCATTACCCCATTTTCCTGATGGAATACTAAAGCATTCAGCAAGCTTCATGGGTTTCAAGGTAAGTCTGCAGCTCTGTGTTCATTCACCCAAGAAGTGGTTATTAAATACTTACTATATTCACTGTGCTACATTAGATGCTAAGAAAAATTGGGAAATGGAGGAGAGGAAAAAATGTTTAGGAAAAAAATCAAAAACAACTAGACATGCCTCAGGATATATCAAGGCAGCATGGTTGTTTACGAGCAGCAAGAAAGAAGCATCTTTAATGCCTGGAGAAGACTTGACTACTAGGGAAAAGATGCTGGAATTTAGACCCAAATTATATTACAAGCTTAGAAATTTCTGGGCAGAAAGCGAGACTTAAAAGCTTTGCAGACTGGATCTCTGTTTGGGGTTTGGGCAAATGATCAGCATAAGACAATCCAAACAAAAATGTCAGGGCTTCCGAACAGGTGCAATTCAGTTGTAGAATGATCAGAGTTTGAGCATTCAATGCCATCTATAAAATGATCTGCCTACAGTTAGCAGAACTCTAACACCTGGATAAATGAGACTCCTGTATCCTAAGGGATGGGGACTGAAAAAGAAAGACAAGGCTTCCAGCCCTATTTGGGAACCCAGGAAAACATGCTAATTACCAGAATAGGACCTCAGAAAGGAGACCCAGGAGGATCTCAGGCCTACAGAATGAGTAATAGAAAAAGGACTTGGACTTGTAAACTCCACTATCATAATCTGGTTCTCAGATGTGGAGTACCATTAAACGTTGGGATGAGCACTGGTCCCCAGGCCACAATGAAAGTAATACCAGTTATTCAAGCCCTCCCAATACATGATAGAATTGCACTTTCTGTCCTCCTCTGTTTCTTCTCCACCTCCTTGAAGTCAGGTTTATTCTAGCCAGAGTTGTCAGTAGAAGAGAGGTGTATCACTTCGAGGATGGAGCATTTAATGTTGAGACCAGTCATAAGCCATGACCAATGGCAATGTTTTGCAAAGAGGCCAGGTTCCATTAGCCTGAGTTTCAGACGATAAATGGAGCAGAGCCCATCGATGACCAGTAATAGGCAAACAGTGTGACCAAAATATAAACCTTTGTTGTTATGAGCCATTGTAATACCCGGGTTATTTGTTACTACAGCAAAATCTAGCCTGTCCTGACTGAAACAGGGCTTCAGGTGGTCAGCAACGGGTCATTATACCTCATACTAAGGCTGAAATAGTACATATCAGGGCATAGCATGTAATGTAAGGTCCTAATGTTCAAAACTGGGCTTTAACAATCTGGTCTGTCTCAATCATGGTGACTCTAGAATTCGGGCAGGACAGAAGCTGCTGTGTAATGCTGGAGTCGACTCAATTAGGAGGAATGTGGCAAAACTGACAGTAAATATGCAGAGAGTGATGTTTTTCAAAATACACATTAAAGCAAAAGCAGTTACTGATGTGGAATAATGCCAGTCGCTGAAGGCTTCTTGGAGGTGTGAGCCAGATCTTAAAGGGTACTGGAGGTTGGCAAAAAGAAGTGAAGGTGGGCATCATGAAAGAAGAGAGCATCTGAGAAAGTAGAGTGGGGGAAAAATAATGTGTTGTCAGGAAGATGCTGAAGAACAGCCTGGTCGTGTAAAACTACAGACACAAGACTTCTTACTGATTGCCAGGCTCTGTATTAAACACTCTCAAAAATATCTTTCTCTGGTAATTACGGTAGCCTCATCTTTAGTTTCTCCAGTCTACTCTCCTCCAAGGCCATAGCGTGATCCTTAAATGCCAACCACATCATGCCGTACCTCGATCAATATCCCAAAGGATTCCCATCGCATGTAGGAAAAAATCACAAATCTTTAACATGGCAAAAAAGGCCCTGCAAAGGCTAGCTCCATCTACTTTGCTTGCATCACTATTCCCCACTTTCTCCACCCTTCAAACATGTTCTTCTTTTTCATTAATTTAATGGAAGACTGTCTCAAGATCTCTGTCCACCTGTGTCCTCCTTGGAAAGTCATCCGCCACCCCTAACCCCCTTCCCCAGGCTCATTTCTACCGATCCGTGGCAGACAAAATAATGACCAACCAAAAATGTCCACATCCTAATTCCCATGGATATGTTAGGTTACATGAGCAAAGAGGGATTAAGGTTATGGATGCAACTGAGGTGGCTATAATCAGCTAACCTTAAAATAGGGAGATTATCCAAGTGAGTTCAATGTAATCACAGGGTCTTCAAAACCAGAAGCAAAAGACAGAAGTTAATCAAAGAAAGAGATGTGACAATGGAAATAATGGTCAGATAAATACAATTCTGGTGGCTCTGAAGAGGAGGAAGGGGGCCACAAGCCAAGGAATGTGGGTAGACTAGAAGCTGGGTAAAGCAAGAAAACCAGTTCTCCCCTAAGGCCTCCAGAATATCTCGATTTTAACCCACGGGAGACCCACGCTGGAATTCTGACCTTCTGAACTGTAGGATTTGTGCTTTTTTAAACCACAAAGTTTTGGGTATTTCTTACAGCAGCCATAGAAAACAAATACACCACCCTTCGGGTTTCAGTTTAAATCTCATGTCCAATTTAAATTTATTCCTCTGCTTTTAGAATCTTCCCAGCACTGTGCTCTTTCTTAGTACTCACCATTGTTGGTAGCTAGCTAGCTAGCTAGCTAGATACCTAGATAGTGTTTTTATTTGTTTAGTATCTATTGTCCCTGTTAGACTTAAATTTCCACAAGGACAGAGACTGCAGTTGTTATCATCGCTATATTCCCTAGCACCTGGCACAGTGCTTTGCCCATGGTGAGCCCCTAATAAGGACTTACCGAAAAAACACACACACAGAAGAGTTCCACTTGCCTGCGATGTATTTTACAGGTTAAAAAGACAGAAAGAGACAAAAAGAAAACTGAACTTCAGAGAGGCTGAATAATTTACTTAAGGTACACAGCAACTAGGTTGTAGATTTGGAACTTGAACACCAGCAATCTGATCCTGAGACTCAGGTCTCCCCATATATGTCTGTGGCTGGGTCGTTCATGGTCCATTTCTTAGCAGAACCTCTAAGGGTAACTTTATTGAAAGTTATTCTCTCTCAGTGAGTAACTCTTTCCTTAATAGCTCATGCCTTTAAAGCAACTAGGAGTTCTGCAGCTCACACTCAACATCTTCCAGAATTGACTGAGGCTCACTGACTACAGCACCTAAACTTGCACCAAAACTGATTAAGGCAAAAGATCCCAATGTTTATTCATAAAATAAAAAAGCACTTGAATACAGGACAACAAACAATTTTAGCATTCTTTAATTTTTACCCTTAAGTGAAGAGATGAAGGTCAGGTTTTCCTTGTGATTTTCATATATAAATATAAAAGAATTCTACTGTTATTTTTACAAATGTCGTATTTTAGTCTTCAAACAATTCATGGGGGTAAGTTTAGTTTTCAATCCATCATCTGGTACAGTGCCCAGGACAAGAACTTAATAACTGTTCAATGAAAAAAATAATCTTTTGTGTGTGTGTCTCTTTTTTCCCAACTTTATTGAGATAAAATTGACATATAATATTGTATACATTTAAGGTATACAATGCGATGATTTGACACATGTATATATTGTGAAATGTTTACCACAAAAAGGTTAGTTAACACATTCTTCACCTCCCATAATTACTATTTTGGTGGTGGTGTTATTGGGGTGGTGGTGGTGAGAACGCTGAAGGTCTACTTGCACAGCATCTTCCAAGCATACAATACAATATTATTAACTAGAGTCACTATGCTGTACACAAGGTCCCCAAAACTTATGCATCTTATAACTGAAAGTTTTTACCCTTTGACCAACATCTCTCCATTTCTTCTACCCTCAGCCCCTGGCAACCACCATTCTACTCTGTTTCCATGAGTTTGAAATCTTTACATTCTACATATAAGTGAAATCAGACAGTATGTGCCTTTCTCCGTCTGATTTATTTCATTTTGCATAATGTCTGCAAGGCCTACCCATGTTGTTACAAATGGCAGGATTTCCCTCTTTTTTAATGGCTGAATATTCTATTGTGTATATATATATACACACACATACAATCTTCTTCATCCATTCACCCATCGATGGGCATTTGTTGTTTCTATATCTTAGCTATGGTGAATAAGGCTGCAGTGAATACAGGACTGCAGATATCTCTTTGAGATAGTGATCTTATTTCCTTAGGGCATACACGTAGAAGTAAAACTGCTGGAGCATACAGCTGTTCTATTTTTAATTTTAAGATTTTTGGAGGATTTTCTATACTGTTTTCCATAATGGCTGTAACCACTTTACATTCCTACAACGGTTCATCAGGGTTCCCTTTTCTCCACATCCTTGCCAGCCTTCTGTCATTGCTTGTCTTTGATAACAGCCATTCTAACAGAGATGAGGTAATAGCTCACTGTGTTTCATTTATATTTCCTTGATAACTAGTGATGTTGAGCACTTTTCCATGTGCTTGTTGACCCTTTGTATGTCTTCTGCAGAGAAATGCTTATTCAAATCCTTTGCCCATTTTTAAAATTTGCATTTCTTTTTTCTTCCAGTTTTATTAAGATATAATTGATACACAACACTGTGTATGTTTAAGGTGTAGCATAATGGTTTGATTTACACACATTCTTAAATCATGATTTGTATCTTTAAATTAAAGGTACTGGGTAGGAGTCAACTAACTAGACAACAATTAGGCAGTGACGCCGTACTGCCTGCTTTGCCATGACCTTTCAGGACTTTGCACCAACGCACTCTAATCCATTCATTTATTCACACATCCAGCAAGTATTTACTAAGCTTCATTCTATGCCAGGCCCATGTTGAGCACTTCATAAGCATTTTACCTTCTAATCCTCATGACTACATCCACAAGCAGGCGGTACTTGTGACCCCATTTCACTCAAAAGAAAACTGAGCTTCTGAAGTGTAAGTAACTTGCCCAAAGTCACACAACCAGGGAGAAACTGAGCCTCAGTTTTCTGAAACTATTCTTATTTCAAAATTTGGGCTGATTGCCACCCCTTAGGTGCAGCTGACCCACATGGCCTCCAACACAGCCTCCCCTGCCATCTGCTTGCTCTGTCCCTTCAGCCTTGCCTCTAAATGGCTCTCAAATCAGCGACTTGTAGCTATATTCCCATCTCTCCTTCCCTCCAAAATTTGAGCTCCTCAAGAAAAAGAATGATAGGGAAACCCTTTTTCCCCCCACCATTCTCTCTTAGCTAAAAAAATTAGGAAATTACACAAAGATGAAAGGAAAGTATAAACATCTAATGTCCACAAGGACAGAAAGTATAATGGAGGATTTTTCCCTCTCTCTCATTTTTGACAACCAGTTAGGCTTAAGTAACATGTGAAAATTAATACAATTAAAATTAGAAAGTGTTCCTCACCAGGCTCAGTGTTGAATGACCCCAGGTCATGCCTTCCCTTCTCTGTGTGCCAGGCCCTGTACAGGTGCTGCCTCACTCAAATTCCATGCCACCCATGGAGCCATCAGGGGTCTCCCAGTCCCCACTGACCAGAGATGTCTTGTGTCTCAGTGGGCAGAGCTTCACACTTTCTCTGGGTGTGTGCAGTTGGCATAAAATCCAGGTCAGCCACACAAAAAGTCTTGCTCCAGGGATTAAGGGAGGAGCTGTGGAGAGATGAAAATCCAGAGTTACCACAAGTTTGGGTGTTCAGCTTGTCAGTTCTGGAATAAGACTCAGTCTCTTAGTGGCTTCCAGCCCCTGGATCCAAAATGGAGACCACAAAGCCATCCCTATCCCATGATGCTAAGAGATTGACATCTCTCCATCAGAGAAGCCATTAAGTAGGAAGAAAAGGCATCTGCATCCCAAACCTAGGAAAGGAGAATTCTTTACTTACATTTAACAAACACTTAAATAGAACTTAGTAAGTCCTAGGCAATTGCTCTAAGCACCTTATGAACATTAGCTCATTTAATTCTCAGAACAATCCTAGCAGGTATCTTCCTGATTTTACAGCCAAGGCACCATTTCTGAGGCACAGAGAAGTTAAGGAGCAGGTTGGGGGTCACACAACTAGGAAGAGGTGGAACCAAATTATATACCTAAGCAGTCTGACTTCAGAGTCCATTCTTTTAACCACGACACCATGCTGCCTCATATTTTAAAATAGCATAATATTTTCATATTAAAATAATGTCACAAATTCCTGAAACACTGGCAACAATTTTTACAATCTTTTCAATCTAGCCGGTTCTCCAGATCCTGTAAAAACCCAGTGTCTCCCGCAGCAGCCCCCAGCGCCTCCCTGCTGACAGTCTCTCTATCCCCAGTTACCTAGTATGTTCCTTCCTGATCTTTGTCGTGGTCCGACTTCAATAACAGCTGTCCATTTCCTGGTAGATGGAGTTCTGACTCCTCCTGTCTAGCTTTCGAAGCCCAGTGGTCTCAACTGTTCACCTGTGTTTCTCATGACCCCCCTTCTCCTACAGCACGTATCTTTCAGCCATTCAAGCCCATCTCCTCAGTACACGGAGACCAGCCCAACACGGACTTCCCCGAAAGCCTCAGCTTCTCTGCATTTCCTTCCACCTAAATTCCACCTCCGAGCCGGGGTCAGGTTTTCAGTTATGCACAAATGAATGCTGACTTGAACTGCTCACTCTTGCTTCTCGTCTCCTTCCAAATGTGCATCCAGCATTGAACCTGAAACTGGACTGTACAGTCGGATCTCCTTGTGCGCTCCCTTCTCAGTGCCTTCGCTTTCCTTACACCTCCCTGCTGTCCCTACATTTCTATTTTATTTGACTTTATTTTATTTTAATGTAGGTGCAGAGGGTTGGGTTAATCTTACTTATCAGTTCACAACATAACATCACCATCGGTCTCTGCATGGCTCTCATTTTATTCACCTTCATCTCTACATCTTGATCCCATTCTCCTCCACCTTATATGTTTAATGTGTTTTTTTATGAGTGGTTTTGCAAAATGAGTTTGATTGTTTTAGATTCTTCCTGTTTTTGCTATGCTTTTAAGACCCATTAACAGCGCACTCGGAACATTAATTTAACTGCTCTTCGTGCAGCCACTCCATCGAAATATCTGCTCACCCGGGTGGTCATTCAGGTTGTCTCCAACTTCTGGTCACTACAAATAATGTTGCAAAAAATACCTTGTATGAGTCCCTTGATGGAGCCAAGAAAAATTTTCTTTGACATGAAAATGTCCCTAGGAGTAGAACTGCTGAGGCAGAGGTCTGCATGTACTTAATTTGTCCAAGCCGTGCCAGATGCTCTCTAGAACCACTCTCACCCTCGCCAGCACGGACCAGCTTTGTACTTATTGCCAGTGAAATCGGCCTTTCATTCTGGCTATGCAATATTTGGGGAAACATCTCGGGAACTTGTAAATAAAACCAATGCCCAAACCCCGCCCAGAACATTTAGGTCTGGGTCTCTTATGGTAGGGCCTGGGTATTGGAGTTTCTTCCCCAAATATTTCAGGTGATTCTAAAGCACAGCCAGGACTGGGAATCTCTGGTATGAAGGGTTACCTTATATTTTTAATTTGCCTTTTTCTCTGTTTACTCATGATTTTGAGTATCTCTTCATAAACTTGTTAACTTTGGGGTTTTGTATTTTCCAGTAAATTGTCTGTTCTCCAGCACATCTGCATGGTTAAAAGTAGGTTTAAATGATGATCAGGTACAGGTTTGTACGGGCTGTACCCTCAGATGGTGCTTTCTTGGCCAGTGGTCTGCCCTGACTGACTGACCAGGGCTGGATGCTGGGCGATGTGCCTCACCGCTGTTTTGATGGAAGTTGTACTGTCATCACTGACTGGCAAGCGATGAGAGCCAGTTACTGGCCCTGCCCAGGCATGTTACAGAGTTCTGTAAATAGCTGCTGGGCCAGCTTTGCAGCAAAGAACTCTGGTGTCCACAAGTGAGCTGGCAAAGGCAAGGCTATTATCTTCATCCATGTTGCCACCAGCTAAGTCTGATAGCTTAGGGCTCTGAATGTGCCCAGTACCTGACGCTAGGCTGGGGACCTGCTCAAAGATTCAGACTCGGCGCAAATACATTGTGCTGCGTGGGGGCAGTGCAGGTAGGCAAGATTCACTTCTCTGTTCTCCACCTGTGCTCTTAGGGAGACGTACTAAGGGCTTTGGCTCTGTTATTCATCGATGCCAAGAAACTACAAGGATTTACAGTAATGTTTGAGACCTGGCCACAAAGAACCCAGATGACCACAACATTTTTTAAACTAACTATTCAAACTACAATTTGACTCATGTAATTATGTATCAGTTATAGCAAATGTGGGATGCGGCTGTATTTTAATGTAATGTGAGGTAGGGTGGAAACACCAATAGCATGAAAGTCTCTGGGATATGAAGGCCTTAAAATGACCCTAGAAAACCAGTGAGCCTAAGAAGGGATCAGAATGACACTCAAGCACCAAGTTGTCTATGTCTCTGGAATTCAAATTGTCAATTTAAAAGATACTGTAGAATGTATCTTAATTATATCAGTCCTGTAAGCCAGCATGGGTCTCAGCCTTGGCTGCATATTAGAATCACCTGGAGAGCTTTTAAAACCTCCACTGCTGGTGCTGCCTCCCACCCCAGGTATACAAATATCTCTGGAGGTGGTACTCAGAGAATCAGTGTATTTTTAACTCCCAGGTGATTTCAATGAGCAGCAAGTTTGACAACTGCTGAATTTGAGAAGGCTTTCATCGTTCTCTCTTTACTTGCTCTTAACCTCACCAGAACCCAGCTACGAAATGATGGCTTTTGTGAGAAACAAAGGCCAAATGGACCCCAGTTAAGCTGTGTTTCCAGAGGGGAGCTGTTTTCCTAAAACAGTTTGCTGGATCACCTAGATACACTGCTAGACTTAATTGCTGAGAATACTCAAAGCATTAGGGCGACAGTGTTTTGATTCAGGATTTTTTTTTTCTGATACGTCACAGTTGGAAATGCATGATTCCAAATTTACAATGGCAATCCCAAAACATTTCAAGGTATCAGCAAGCATGGACCTGAAGCCAACAATTCCATAGCTTTACAAGGGACTGAGAAATGAAGCTTTTCTCTAAAGTGTGACCCCTCTCTTTCAGTCTTCAATCTGAACTTTGGAATCAGAAGAAAAGTTGAAATTTCTCACTTTTGAGTCTTGAACAGAAGGCATGGGAAGGAAGATTGTGAGAGGAGGAGCAATCAACATTCTTCCACTGAGGCCTATATCAGAAATCACCTACAAGAGAATGACCAAACTCGTGAATCATGGTTGTAGAGACTGCAGTTTTTCTTCACCAAGATAAATATTGCTTTGAGAAAAATGGTTTTGTCCTAAATACAACTGACTTAAACATTAACTATTTTGCATTATATTTATGAGCAAATTTCAGAATCTTAAACTTAAGACTCCTAAAACCAAGTTCAGTAACATTTTTATTTCTCAAGTTAATGAAGATGTGAGTCTCTTGTTTAACAATTTCTACTTGGAAAAGGAAAAGCAATTCAATCAAAATTGGTCCTGAATTAGTCCTGAATCTTCCCAGTTATGACTGTTAGTCTGTGTTCAACATTCAGCTGTGGCAAGTATTTCTCTATTAAAGTTAATCAAAATGAAAGTAACAGTAACGCCAAACTGCCCTCAAGAAGATACCACATATTACAATTATATTAAGAGCATGTGAAATACAAAAGCATTGATCTCAGTAGTGTTATCAATAGTTCTGTTTTTCTTTTTACTATGAAAAGAATATGTATTTGTTATACAAAATTTGGAAATGGGAAAAAACAACAACCAAAATGATTTCACCAAATTTTCTTCACTTTCATTTGTTTACTGAAGAACAGAGATTGAAAGTCATCTTTTTCTACTTTTAATTCAGTTCCTACTTTTAATAACCAGTGAGAACAGTTTCATAGACACCCTCCCAGACATTTTTGCATGCTCATGAGGTCAGGGAGAGAAAGGTAAGGAGGACCAGAAAACAACGTGCTTATTTCACCTTTAAACAATAAAACAAGTAACTTTCCAGTACTGTCCATACAAATATTTTATTAAACTATTTCTGCGTTGGATGAACATCTATATTATACTATATGTTGTCCTTATTTTTTGCTATCATAAGAAACTAGAGCAAATTTTTATAAAGGAAATGTGGTATTTATGATACACTACGGGGCTCAGTGAACAAATTTTACAAAGCCTTGATAATGTTTCAGTTTTCTCAAGGAGACATTCCAGCAGGGTAATAGGACTGGCTGCAGGTACTGCTGACAAGATGTTAAATCCTGACTCATTAGAGACTGTCCTCACATCCATCATCTTCAACTTCACAGCCTGCCCTCCCTAGTCCAACACCCTCGGGTTCCATTCCGTTCTGCTGCTACCTACTAGCCAGGCACCCCCAGCTCTTCATATGAGTAACCCCTTTTCTCTGATACAGGGACAACAGTTGCTCAATCTGGCCATGCCGAGACTTGACATTGGTTATTTACCTACAAGCAGTGCGAGAGGGTGGAAACTGATCTTGTGGAGGAAAGGCATCATCTTACAAGACCATTACTTCAGAAAGGCCTTTAGGAATTGGAAGACTGCTTCCTGTGGCAAGCCAGTCCAGGAGACTCAGTGAAATCTGGGACTTGAAGTTTTTAAGTACGTCCTCAGAATAATCCATTCCCAGTCTAAGAGTCCCATCCCTTTTAGATTCTTGACCTTCAATAGGAAATTTTTTTCAGGGCAGTGAATTCAGCATCCATTGTAACTCTGCCACTCTCAAAATCAAATCTGACTGAGATCAGATCACTGTCTGAAGGTTACTATTGGGACCAGATTTTCAGCACAGTCTGTATTTTGTGTTCAGGAAATGAGTGTCTGTTAAAACACAGTCTTCTGATTTTCCCAGAGTACCCCAAATTGATACTTGGCTTTCTTGAGTCTATTATTTTCTTCCTTTAGGGCTTCTATGACTTTTAATAACAGCTAACCAGTTGCATATGCCTTCAAATTATCATCATCTTCATCTATTTCAAGGCCAAGAGTTTACATAACTCAGTGTATCCTTCTCTACCTGCACCCCATTACAATCCAGTAGGGGTGAGAGTCCTAGAAATTATGACACTGCAGAGTGCTGGGGGCCGTCACCACCACACTTAGGACAGCAGTGGGGTCACATGGAGTTTCAGGTCCTTGCTGTTATCCTCGTTTCCAGAATCCCATACTGAGGCTCTGCTTCCTATGGTCACTTCTGATATCAACTGTCCTAGTGTGGGCTTCCCCAACAGAGACACTGAGATAAGAACTTGACAAGTAGTCTATGTAGGAAGTTATCCCAGGAAGCACCAAGAAAGTGTGAGAAAGTGAGGTCAGAAAGGGCGAAATTAAATACAGTGTGTAAATGAGCAAGTTACTATATATTGCAGGCACCCGGGGCTCAATACTGCTGAGAACTCCTGGGAAACTATGTGGAAAAGGGCTTTTCAAACTACATCCAAGGGAAAAAACCAACTACAAATTGTTTTTATAAATAAAAGATTTTTATTTATGAAAAAAAAAACTCAGCCACACTCAACTTTTTATTTGTACTACAAGAGCAGAGTTGAATAGTTGCAACAGGAATCACATTGCCCACAAAGCCTGAAATATTTACTATCTGCCCTTTTACCGAAAAAAAGTTTACCAATCACGGGCATATGATACACCTCAGAGTTGTCCTCTGCCAAAACATGGGATGAGAATGCTGGAGTATTTATTCATCAAAGCCTGTCCATCATTTACTGAGGGCTACTATTGGAACCGTATTCTCCCCAGCATGTCCAGCCTGCCCCACACATACTAATCATACTCCAGTAACCAGAGGTAGCCCTCAGGTAGAGCCTCAGGTGCATACACTAAGATGCTACTGGCATGTACAGAAACAGTACTGCAGAGATTTAGATAGGGCAAAAAAGTGCCTGCCTACACCTTATATTTCTGGTTTTATGAGAGCCACTTTTGAATAAAAATAGATAGTGAATTCCATCTAGTACTACTTCTTCATCTATTGCTATAACTATAGGTTATTTTTCCCTTTAGCCAACTAATATGAATTAAATACAATGCCAGATATTGAAGCACCCTTACATTCCTGGAATAAACTTAACCTTATCATGATATATTATTTTTAATACACTATAGAGTTCATTTAGCCAATGTTTTATTTAGGGTTTTAGCATCTATTTTTGTAAGTGAGATTGGCAAACAATTCGTTTTGCAGAGATCATCCTTACCCAATTTGAGATTCAAGGTTCCAATGAAATGAGTTGGGTAGGTTTTCTACTTTTTCTATTTATTGGAATAAATTTACTACAATTGTAAAGCTCTATTCCTTGAAGTCTGATAAAACTATCTCAATCTAAGCCTTCTTGGAGGAGAGGTCTTTGATTACATTGTCAATTTCTATAACAAGAGTGGGCTAGTCATGTCTTCCCTTTCTCTTTGAGCCAATTTTGCCATTTTCTATTTCTCAAGAAACATGTCCATTCATCTAGGCTATTCATTTGGAGTTGCTCATAATTTTCCTTTATTCTTTTCTTCGCCTCTCTTTTTCACATAGTTGTATCACCTTGTCAATCTACATTTTATTTATTTGCATCTTTTCTTTTTCTGTTCAGGTATAATTGATATATAACATTATATAAGCTTTGGGTGTACAACATAATGATTCAATAACTGTATATACTGCAAAATGATCACCACAGTAAGTTTAGTTAACATATATCACCATACATAGCTACAAAATTTTTTCTTGTGTTGAGAACTTTTAAGATCTACTCTTAGGAACTTCCAGATATGCAACACACTATTATTTACTATATTTACCACGCTGGACATTACATCCCCAAGACTTATTTTATAACTGGAAGTTTGTACCTTTTGACCACCTTCACCCATTTTAGCCATTCCCTCCCCACTGCCTCTGGCAACTACTAATCTGTTCTCTGTAACTATGAGCTCAGGAGTTTCTTTTGGTGTTTTTGTTTTGTTTTGTTTTGTTGAAGATTCCACATGTAAGCGAGATCATGCAGTATTTGTCTTTCTCTGTCTGACTTTTTTCACTTAGTGTAATACCCTCAAGGTCCTACAGGTAGTTAAGATTTCCTTCTTTTTTATGGCTGAATAATATTCCATTGTGATATATGCCACATTATGAGGTCCTGAGGTTAGGACTTCAACATGTGATTGGGGCAGGGGAATAATTCAACCCATAACATCCAATATCCTTCAGCTCACGGTCTTATCTGATACTCCCATTTTGATATTCTCTTATACTACTATCTTTATGATGAAGTCATCGTAAGAATTATTACCTCAATTTATCATTCATACACTGAGGCAAAGTACAGGTGAGTACATTCTGAGGGTCTATAAACTTGTCATTACCTGAGTGTACATAAGAAAGGATTAGAAATCCTTCAGCCTTCATTAAAAAGCTTTACACTGTCCCATTCCTGGTCAATATCTGATATGAATCTAGAAATAAAAATAAGCCAGAAAATAAAGCCTCATCTCCTTCACAACAAGTTGTAACATAAAACTCCCTAGGAAAGCAAATTATAACTATATATAATATAAAGAAAAGCAGGAGTAATGTTCAATAATGCTCTACATTATCCTAGAGAATGGAACAGTGGAGAAGACAAATGACTTTGGAGTCACACAGAACTTGGCCTGGTTAATAGTTCTGCCATTATTAGCTCTGTAACTCTGGCATAGTTCTTACTTTCTCTTTTCTTTTTTGTTTTATTTTTACATTATACGTTTACTTTATTATTACATTTTGATGGGATCTGCTTACTATTATATATATTAAATACCAAAGTGTGATAAAGTGAAATCAAAATCTTTCTCGTTATAAATTTCCATCCATGAATTCTCCTAAGAAATAACTGTTACTATTGTATTTTCTTCCAGTCTTCCTTCTATAAAAATAAAGATATAGAAGGTAAATGAATATATTTTTGCCAAAAAATTAATTATACCAAATATATAACACAATGCAACTTGATTTCTACCTTGAACAGAATGTCACAGACTTTTTTATATAACTTTTCATATAGATCCACTTAATTCCTGTATTTTGAGTGGCTACATCATATTCCTAACAGCATGAGAAAACTAGTTTATCAAGTGCATTCCCCTGTTGATACACTTTGGTTGTTTTCGATTTTTCACTATTATAAATAATAATACAACGATCATCTTTGCACAAATATATATGTGTGTGTGTGACAATTTATTTAAAATATATTTCTCTAAGTTAAACTGCCAGATCAAAGGGTATGTGCATTTCTCATTTTTTATAGGTCGCACTGAATTGACCTCTATAGAAATTTGTACCAGTGGCAATATTAATCTTTTCATATTTTGCAAATCTAAGAGGTGAAAAATCATATATAATTGTAATTTTAATTTGTGTCTTTTTTTCAAGAGAAATTGGCAATAGCAATATCATATGGAACCATTGGTCACTTGTTATTTCTTCCACTGTAAATTATTTTTATGTATATTTGCCCACGTCTGTCATTTTTTTTTTCATTACTTATTACAAGTAACTTTTTTACATGGCTTTTTTTTTTCTTTCAGCATAGTGGTTGAAAATAAGGATTCTGAAGTTAAACTGATAGAATGAAATCTGACTTCTGACACTTTATGTGTTTTTGAACAAGTTACTTAATTACAATGTACAAATTATGTGTTTTTGTACAAGTTACTTAATTCCCCTGGGCCTATGTTCCTTCCTATGCAAATACTGATATTAAGAATACTTACCTCCTAGAATGCTATGAGAAGTGAGAGACTACAATTTAAAGTGATTGATCAGTGCCTGGCACATAGCCATCATTCATTAAGCACTAGTTATTATCTTGTTTCGAAAGGCATGATTGTTAGCCTCAATTAATCTCAGTTTCCTCATCTACAAAAACTGATGAAATCTACATCCTAGATTTATTGTGGAGATTAAATAAGATAAAATAATGGGTTCATGGCAATAATAGACCCTTATAACATTATAACTCTTTTTATCATCTTGCCTAAAAATTGTTACATAACTGAGAATGTCACCATCTAGCTTCTGAGTGGATGTATTTCCAGCTGCTACTTAAACAATAGGGAGAACTTGCACTTCTTCAGCACTTCACGTATTCCAGAGATCAGACTAACTGCTTCACACATATGGTCTCATGTAATTCTCAACACCGATGAGGTGGGTACCAGTATCATCTTTATTTTATGGATGAAGATATTTTATGGATGAAGATACCAGTATTATCTCTATTTTATGGATGAGATATATATAAATGTAAAACTTGCCCAAGGTCACATGTTGGTTAGTGGCAGAACAGAAATTAAAACCAGAGCATCTGACTCCAGGATTGGTGACCTTGACCACTGTACTGTGCTGATCACTTGGCAGTGGTAGAACCTATAAGAGATTTTTATCTTTGCTTTTAGAATAATAGATGAAGTCTCCAATTTTATATGTAATTTAAAGAGGAATAAAAACATGTGACATATTCATAGGTTTGGGTTGTCGACCCAAAAGAGAAATATAATAACATTATTTCCAAGTAGATAAATTTTGGGCCCCCTATAAAATCTTACATAGATATCAATTATCTTTCCCATGATGACAAGTCTATACCAAATAACAAAAAGAGGAAATAGGAAAAAAAATCAGTAAAATTTTATATAAATAATATTTTTACACATAAATTTTACAAGTAAATTCTGAATTTGAAATTAATTATCAAAATAATCTGCCTGGATGTAGAATCTGAGGAGTCTTATGTTGTGTTAAAGTGCCATCTGCAGCGAACATTGAAATATCTACACAAACTGTATCTGCAGAACATTCCTTTCCACGTTGATTTCAATAGCAACTAAATCCTTAACATTAAGTCTCCCTCCATCAGCTATGGTCCATTTTTACTCCACGGTTATTTCTATTCATTATTAGCAGCTTTTGGAACACAGGGACTATTTTGGAAAGGAAATGAGCCAGTCAGACATATCTGGAGGCTTCACAGATGGCATTTTTTAGAATAGTTTTGTTTTCATTTTGCTATTGAAAAGTCCTTTTAGACCCCTTCGCAACATGCAATAATGCGCTCACATTAACTGATACATGATGTGTGCTTCTGCTATTTTTCCTCTGCTTCGCTTGGCAATTAAACACATGATTTCCCTGCAAATGACTATAATTTTTTGCTTCCATAATATTTATGTCAACTCCAGAGGAGCTGGGAGTTGGCATCCTGAAAACCTGACCATCTGAGGCCATGGCAGCAGCTTGTAATTTCATCTGTATCCACTAATTACTGGATGATCAGAACACCAGAAATAAAAAAATCATATGCTGAAAAAACATAATATGTGCCCTCAGCTGGCTAACTCAGTAATTTGAAGCCATGTGCAAATGAGCACATAACTTTCTGAGTGATTTATTGCTGTTTTGGGACTACATACTGAGCTTTGAAAATATTTCATTTGACCTGAACTACAAACTTCAAGCTGAATACGACTGAAAGCACCACGCACACCTTGCCAAGAGGTCTGCAGAAGCGGTTCTCTCTTGTGTCAAAAGGTATGATCAGAACACACGTTCTGCAGAACTTGTCAACAAGATTGTCGGAACAAGGCGGCGTTCAGGTGAAGGCAGAATTATTCACACACGGAAACATCTGTGCTTATTTGTATTTCTGAATTTGGGCATCATGGAAAGAGTATGATGTGGGATTTAAGCTTTTATTGCATCCCAGGAAGTGTCAGCTCCCTCTATTCACATTCCACGTTCACTGGGTCTTAAACAGTAACCTAGCCCAACTGCCTCATTTTGCTTGTAAGAAAACTGAGGTAGAGTGAGGTCGAATTATTGTCCCCAAGTTACACACTTCAGTAGTGGCAGAGCCCAGCCAGGAGCTCAGTGCCTTCAATCCAGACTCATTTCCACCTGACCACCTAGGGCCCGTGCTGGGCTCAGGGTTGGATTCTTGCCTCACTAGGGAGGATCCACCTGATTGGTTGCACAGGGCCTCCCCAATATACAGGGATTGCCCCGGCCAACAGACAGATCCCCAAGCTGTGGCCTAACAGGTCCCTTCCCTGTTCTGCACCTTGTCCCACATCCTTAGGTTTCATTGACTTGACAAATATCTAGTAGCTACTGACTATTCCCCTAAATAAACATACACTGAGATTTACATTCTTCAGGCCCTGAAGATATAAAAACATATAGTTAGTTACTGTTATTCACAGTAGCTATGTTTAATAAAGTCACTGCTAACACTGAATTAGCAAATACTGGATCACTGCTGCTAGGAGAAATAAAGGGTTAGGTTTCTGCAAGCCTTTGATCACATTTTCAACCGACTGATACCTAACCTTGTTTTATGTGTTTCTGCTAAAAGATGTCTTACTTGATATATACTGTTGATTCATTAACACAACTTGTAGCCAACAACACTATAACTCATACCTAAACAAAGTTTGTCTAACACATATATTTTCCCATAAATCATATCACAGCTTTCTTGAGCTTAAGAACACTAGATAGCACTTTAGCATTGCACTTGAGGGTCACTTTAAACAATGTAATCACCAACAAAAAGCAAAAAAAGAGCATGGCGCAAAACAGACCATGAGATGAAATAGGGAGGGCAAGTGTCTCCTTGTTCGGTCTCAGCTATAAGCATGCATGACGAGAGACTCAAATTTTTCAAACTGTCACCACTGTGCTCGTGTCCACGATGGCTGCAAAATTGCTGCAAGTATTGATTTTGGAGAGTAGGTAAATTTGCAAACATAGAGCTCAGGAACAGTGAGGAGCCACTGTAGTCCCTACTCCTGAGGAAATCAAAGAACCAAGTGCTGTAAGAGTCAGAGGAGAGCAGATGTGCCGGGAGTGGGGTAGCCCAGAAAAACACTAGGGGGTGGGGAGAGGACTAGAGATGGGTTCTAAAGAACCGACGGGATCTAAAAGGACAAATGAGAAGGTCCAAGTTGACTCTTCAGTTTTTTTCTCTCATTCTCTAGTACAGTAAGATGATAAAGTTTTCTTTCTCCTAAAAATCTTTCTTTTTTAAGAGTCCTACTTTACAGGAATGAGACTCTAGACCAAAGTTAAAAACAGGCACTGAAGTCACAGCTTCTGTGAAGACATCATCTTGGGTTTTAATGGCCTCAGGGTGGATCAAAGTGAAGGCCCAAGAAGGGGTACAGGACTGAGATTCCTACAGAAATGAGGGGAGAGTGGCCAGTGTGATTAGGCTGTGTTTGCTAATTGGTGGTAACACAAGTTAAGCTCCTGCCCTCCCTCAGAGATTGGGGTAGGCTCTGTCTTCCTTGATGATTACAATTCAAAGGGATGGATCCCAGGTCTCTGAGAAAGATAGACCTGGGTTGTGCAACTAGCAAGAGGCTGGGAGAACATCTCAAAGACACAGAAAAAGAATTTATAATTGAAAATTCTCTAAAGTAAATGTTCTGAGAAAAAAAAAGGAGGTCAGGGACCTATAGTCAGGAAGTTCATCTAAAATTTTCTCTAACAGTTCATCAGCTGAGAGGAACATTAAGGCCACCTTGGTCAGGTGTAATAGGATGTGTTTAACAACTGACTCATGGAAGAGGGGGTCTGATTTGTAACGTTAGACAATTTAAAAGGTGAAAATATTCCCACCATGGTCAATTCAGTCTGCCAGTGTGATGCCACTGAGTGCAGAGCTGGGAAGACACACTGACAGGTCTCAGGAGCGAGTAGGAGATGGCTCCAGCTCTCCACTGGCCATGGGCGTGTATTGACTCTGTCCAGCCTTGTGGCCTGGGAAGGATGTCCATGATATATTAAGTGAAAACTAAAAAAAAAAAAGTTATTCTGCTTAAAATCTGGAATACTATTTCATTTATAATGTACAGATGTTTGAAAATTTTACACAAGCATTTATATAAGCATGGAGAAAGGTATAGAAGAATATGCAGTAGATAACAGTTTACTCAATAGAGTGGGAGTGAGGAAGATTCTTTTTTTTCCAGAAATCCAACTCTGCATTACTTTCCTTACTTATAATGAATATATACTATTTTTTAATATAAGTCCCTTATGTAGTGATGTACATAAAGAACCATGTACTTTTGAATTCTTCCTTCCCATACTCCTCCTCTGAGCCTAAGAGGATACCAGCTCTTTGATATTTGACCTTTGTTCATTTGGGCTTTTGAAAGATGGCTAGGCAAGACAAAAAAACACAAAAATGAAGAACAAACAAAAATGAAAACAAGTTCTCTTCAAGACTCTGGCTTAACAGAATTTGTTAATCTACATCTATGTTCCTCAGACAGAATAAGGAAAGAAAAGAAAAGAAAGAAAGGAAAGAAAGAAAGAAAGAAAGAAAGAAAGGAAAGAAAGAAAGGAAGGAAGGAAGGAAGGAAGGAAGGAAGGAAGGAAGGAAGGAAGGAAGGAAGGAAGGAAGAAAGAAAGAAAGAAAGATCACCGGTTAGTTTTTCTTCTCAGAATCCTTATATGGATCTCAGCTAAGGACACTGCTTCCCATGACAATTTGACAGTTAGTGGCAATCCTTCATGTGCTCAGACTAAGAACCTTGACATCATCTCTGATGCCTCAATTTCACTTGCACTTCATATACGATCCACCAGCAAAATTTTTTGGCTCTTCCTTCAAAATACATCTAAAATTCAATCTCACTTCTCACAGTGCCACACCACCACCATGGTTCAAGACACCATCATTTCACACTGGCTGTCCTGCTTTCACTCTTAACTTCTCTTGGTCTATTCTCAATATGGCAGCCAGAGTAATTTTATTAACATTGAAGTCGCATCACATCACCCCTCTGCTCAACGACTCTGTTTCCCCATCTCCCTCAAAGAGAAACTCAAAGTCACTACAGTGGTTTACAAGGCTCTGTGGGATATGGCCCACCATCTACCATAAATTCTCTGATATTAACTCCTATGTCTTCCCCAGACACTCACTCCACTCCATCCACATTGGCCTCCTTGATGCCTGAAGATCATATCAATCACATTCCCATCTCAGGAATGTTATACTCACTATTCCATCTACCTTGGTATCTTTTTTTCCACCAGATATACTTAATTACTTTCTCATTTCCTTCAGATCTTTATTCAAAAGTCAATTTCTCAGAGAGGTCTTCTCTGGTCTCCTGATTTAAAGATGAGCACAGACACATATTTGCCCCCTCATCTGTTTATCTGCTTTATTTTTCCCTAAAGCAATTACCACCATCCAAACGACTATATTATTTTTCTTAGTTACTTGTGTCAGGAAATTATCCAAAACTTGCAAAGAAGCAAAATCTGTTAGCAGAGGCTAACTTGTAGATTTTTGACTAGTAAAGATGCAAATAACTTCTAGTCTAGTGGGACAGATAAAACCAAAGTTTATGATGTACGTCCCTGTTGGTCATTAACCAGTTTTGTATCTAAGCCAGCAAACTTGTCCTTACATTGGCTATAGATACCTAACTTCTACAACGATCTTTAAAGTTGTTTTAACATCTTATTTGTCCCATTGTTAATGAATGAGGTGAATACAGTTTTTGACACGTGTCCATTTTATAACTGCAGGAGAGTCATCATATGACCCTCTTAACAATTACACTTTAACACTTTGTTTATTGCTTGTCTCCTCACCTTAGAATATAAGCTGAATGAGGGAAGGAATTTTTGTCTGTATGATCAGTGCCTACCACCATTCCTGGCACAGTGTGTGCACAAAACCCTGTAAACTGAGAATGTCATTTGCAGGAATTCTAAATAATGTTGACTGTCTTTCTTCCTTCTGTTGACTTTTAAACATGACACCATAAATCTCTGCTCCTCTTTTACTTTCATTGCTTTTTCCTAGTAAAGGAGTTTCGGACAAAACGTGTTTAAATCTAATTCTGTCATAAGACTCCCCTCTTGGTGCAGATCTAGTTAGATGAGGTACTTCAGTGGAATGTCTGGTAGAATAGAAAATTCGCCCAGGGAAAGTACTAACAAATTGTGTTCCCCGCACATGCGAGCAGAGACAGACCACCTCCAACCAAGCTGAAATCCGCTGACTGGCAAAGGGAAATCATCTCATGGCTTCCAACCCTTTGTTAACTGAAGAAATTTTTACAGGAACTCTGCCTAAGTCATTTCTGGCCAAATTTGTTCTCCTCGTCAACTAGGAAAAGAAAAGAATGAAGAAAACCTACAAGAACAAAAGGAAAGAAACTTTTAGGGCCTCATTTTTCAGGTGACTAACCTAGATCTCTGCCTGGTTCGTGCCTGCTAGCAGAAAGGAGAGGGAAGGATGGATGTGGGGAGAGGAAAAGGATTCCAAAATCCATCCAGACAAGAACTTGAGCTTTTAGAAATGCTCTGGGAAGGGTCTTGGGAAATGCTATCCAACAGAAATATACTGTGAGCCACAAATGTCAGGTACGTGTGTAATTTTAAACTTTCCAGAAGCCACAATAAAAGCAGAATTCATTTTGATACTAGATTTTACTTAATATATCCAAAAATATTATTTCAACATGCAGACAGTATAAAAATTACTAATGAAGTATTTTGCATTCTTCTTTTTCATACTAAATCTTCAAAATCTGCTATGTATTTTATACTTACTACATGTTGCAATTCAGACCAGCCACATGTCAAGCGTTCAGTGGCTACACTTAGCTACCATACTGGACTATGGAGATCGAGAAGGAAGCTATTCCCTTTACACAGCCCTGGATTAGTCACTTACATCTATCCTTCTGTAATCTAGTGTTATAGCCAAGGATGTTATTATCTTTATATGTCTAGATGAAGAGACAGAACCAAAATTTATCAAAAGACTCCCAGAATTAACAGGGAGCACTAATTTTTTTTTCATTTAGATTCTCAAAAAAAATAAGGCCTTCGGCCACACCTTTAATCAAAAATGCAGCCCTAAAGCAGTTTCCTCCTGAGAGCTTTCTGTTATCCACTGGTTCATTTTAATCTTGAAGGCAACTTTTGGAAATGATTTAGAAGCGTGTGAAGGCTTAGGTCTCAATATCTTGTGTTATGTTTTGCACGTTTATGCTTTTTCGTTTGGCTCCCTCTAGTTCTATTAGAATCCATATAAGCTAAAACTTGTTTTGTGGGCCCCCAGATTGCTCTTTCCCCAGCACCCTCATTCTAACCTAATGGTCATAACTGTTTCTAATAATAACTATAGTTATCCTTCATATTTATATTAGTTTTTCACACATATTATCTTGTTTGAGTCTCAGAGTAATCTCAGGAGATAAATCCAGTTTATGGGAGGAGGAGACTGTGACTCCCACAGGGTTCAGGGGCTTATCAAGGTCATTCAGCTTCTAAGTGGGAAAAAAATCAGAACTGAAATAGGTCTTGGTTCATGAAAATGTTAAGCAAAGATCTTTCTAAGGTGAATTTTCAGGTATTTTTGGTGCTGGTTTTTCTTTTTCTAGAGAAGTGAATTGCAACCTTATAGATACATAACTATGAGAAATAGGCTGCAAGAGCATTTTTCCATGAAATTTTCTTGGGTTTAAGTAGTTTTGTATGCCTACCAAACAAACTGTCCTTTAAGTCTTTCTCTCCACAACTTGGCAAAGGCAAGGACTGGGAATTATTTAGGACTGTCTAGTTTAATGTCTGGGACATAGTAAACCCATCACATATTTTGATGAACGAATAAATGAATGCAAATTTGTTTCCAGCCTTTTCAAATACTTTTATATCGAGGCAACATAAAAGGGACATGCTATGGAAATTATTTGCCCTATTTTAATGAAGAGGAAACTTCTGTGCCAAAACGGTTACCTTGGTCAGCGCTGTCCAGTAGAAATATAATCCAAGCCACATATGCACTCTTAGATTTTCATAGCGGCCATACTTTAAAAAGATAAAAAGAAACTGCAAAATTAATTTAAATGATATATTTTTGAACTAATGTACCTAAATATTATCATTTGAACATTTAATAAATATTTTAAAAATTGTTAATGAGATACTTTGCACTCTTTCATTCATATGAAGGCTTGGACATTCACTGTGTATTTTACATTTAAAGCACATCTCAATTCAGACTTGCTACATTTCAGGTGCTCACCAGCTACATGTGTCTAGAGGCTATTGCACTGCATATTGAAGCCTTGGTATGCAGCAGAGAAATGACTTCAGCTGTCTTCTCTTCCCATTCCTCACCATCCCACAAATACTTACTAAGCACCCACCATATATCTGGTACCGGAGATAAAACTTAGAGGGAAAAAATCTAATGACGCTCTCAAACTGTCACATATTTGAGGAACACTAAATTGAGAGATTGAATATACAAGTGGAACATGCCAAAGGAGGGGTGGAGGGATAAATTAGGAGTTCAGGATTTTCAGATACTAACTACTATATATAAAACAGCAAGGTCCCACTATATAGACAGGGAACTATATTCAATACCTTGTAATAGCCTGAAGCCTTCCTTTTTTCCCACTGTAAAGCTTTCCTATTCCCTTACCTCCTCTGAGTCTGCGAAACGCCAGTGATGGTGGCTGACATCCTCGATCTATTGTGAGTTCTGAGTGAAGAGCTTCTGTTTATTCTCACATGGGTGGTCTTTGTTTATCTCCACAAAAATGACTTAATTAGCTTTTTATTAATAACTAAAATAATCGAACTTCCTCTTGAAACTTTCCCTATGGGTTCAGTTTTTCATTTTATTTGCATCATTCATTCATGCAATGACTATTTGCTGTATCAGCCACTATGCTGAGTCACAGAAACTAAGTAAAGCACCAGAGATTCAGTTTTTTCTCTCACGGAGCTTAGATCTCAGCAAAACACATACACAAATAAATGTTTAATAACAGTTGTGCCAAACACTACAAAGGAAATCAGTACCTCGAGGAGATACCTGCACTCCCATGTTTACTGCAGCATTATGCATAATAGCCAAGATACAGAAACAACCTAGGTGCCCATCAATGGGTGAATGGATAAAGAAAATGAGATATACACATAAAATGGAATATTATTCAGCCGCAATAAAGATGGAAATCCTTCCATTTGTAACAATATGGATGAACCTTGAGTATATTATGCTAAGTGAAGAAGGCAGACACGGAAAGAAAAATACTGCATGACCTCACCTATATGCAGAATCTAAAAGAAGTCAAATTCATAGAAGCAGAGAGTAAAATGGTTGTTACCAGTCTCAGGGAGATGAGAGAAATGGAGAGATGTTCGTCAAAGAGTACGAAGTCGCAGGTATACAGAATGGGTAAATTCTAGAGATGTAAAGTACAGCATGGTGACTATAGTTAATAATACCATATTATACTTGGAAATCTGCTGAGAGTAGAACTCAGGTGCTCTCACCACAAAAAAAAAAAGGTAACTATGTGAGAAGATGGATATGTTAACTAGCTTAAGGATAATAATTACTTCACGATGCATATATAACATTGTATTATACCTTAAATATGTACAATTTTTATTTTAAAAAATAAATTTTTTAATTTAATAAAGAAAAATGCACTATGAATGAAAAGTTTATTATGATACGTCATAAGATGTGAGTGACCTCTTTCTCAAGGAAAGACCTTTATTCTGCTACATATTTGAACCTCAACAAATGCCTGGCAAAATAAAAAATATTATTTTTCCCATAGATTTGCACATTGAAGATCAGGCATTTTTTCTTATTGCTCTGTTTCCTTATCCCTTTTTGCTGATTTCTCATTTTATTTCAGTGAACATTCCTGAATGGTTTCTGGCATTCCTTCAAGAAAGAGATAAAAGGGAAAAGATAAAACGTTTCCTATTAAATAAAATAACCATGGCTCACTCAAGGGTAGTTTAAGTAACTGTTCTTTAATTTTATGTTTATTACTAGTTCTCATTTTATCCAGGCAAAGAACTTTGCTAAGGTTTGATTGAATTAAACTTTAAATAATTTTCATTCCTGCTGAATCTCAGATAAATCAAAAACCAGAAGTGTTTTCTTCTCTTCACTTGGGCACTTATTAAAATTTCATTAAAATCATTTTTAAATCTTGGAAAACTACACCAACTCATATTTTAATGTTACACTTATTTGACGGCTAGGTGTTCTTAATCGTTCTTTCATTAATGTACTTCAATTTATAGAATTTCCTTTGGCTTAGAAAAACAGGTAATTAACTGGAATATTTGTTAAAATAATATATGAATATGTTCTGAGATATGCTGTGAGATTTGCAGCCTATCACTACATGCATCCAATTTAATTCATCTCCATAACAGGTTAAGCAGCTTACTTGAGAAACTACTTCCAAAAATTTCTTGATTATTAATGATATGTTTATTCTTATTATCTTATTGTCGCTTGTATCCTTGGAATTCTCCTATCTGACCGATCTAACATCATAAAATCCAGGCTGACTTAATACGAAGTGAAAGTATAACAGCGTATCTATTGACCTCACTCAATGATACGAAGTCAATTTTACCTTTTAAGATCATTATTTAAATAGTTCAGATATTTTAAATGCACATTATATAAAATTCTAATGCATATTATCAAGTAAATATGAATATAGGAGTATTAGAGTAATTATATTTAGCAAAATAAAACTGTGAAAAAAGCCTTTGAATTTTTCAAGACAAAATAACATCAAACACCACAATGCTATTAATTTCAAAAGGGACTTTGAATTTCTGGATAATTGGAATAGAAATTACACTCCAAGCAATAATTGTTTGAAGAATCAGTTTTCGTTTACATTGTACCATGTAAAAGATAAACTTTCATTCAGAGCTCGGCCACAAATCAAATACCTCTTAATCCCTGTGAGTTCAGATAATTTTATATCCTCTGAGAATCATTCCATTTTTGTAAAGCAATGTAACCCTTCAACAATGAACACATAACAAATGAGGGATTCATCCTGCTATAATCCTCCCTTAGTTTACTGGTTCAGAGAACAATTTATACTATACCTGTATAAGTCATTGTTACAAGTGCAAGACCTCACTGCATAATAAAAAGAACATCTTCCCTGGTTGTCTGTATGTCTGTCTGTCTGTCTGGGTCTCACACAATCCAAAGAGGCTTTCCTCAACTGGGCCTAAAGAGCAAATTCCTCAAGATGAGGTAAGAGATCACGAAGGACAGATACGAAGCACATCTATCCATCCAGGGGATGACAGGGGAAGGACCACAGAGATGCGACAGGGCTGCCCACAGGCAGTCTACATGTACGCTCCCCTACACTTCCACATCTATGCTCCCTCTTCTCTCACTCTCCTCACAAGAGTAATTTTTTCAAAAATGCCCCCTCCTGGAAGATGGGCCATAAATTCACGAGATGTTCATACTCTCCATCAGCATGGAGTTAGTTATTCTTTCCTCCAGTTCACTTACTTAATCCTCCATTAGGCTGTTTTTAAGACCCTTCAATCTTTAAGTCTCGTTTTGTTTTGTTTTGTTTTGTTTCCTGCTGCATTTCTCCTGACTGCTCTTGATGCATCCTAAGCTCTCTCTTCTCTAAATTTCAGTAGTTCTTGCTATCAGTACCTCTCATCAGACACGTAACCTATACTGTTTTGTATTATTTTTCTACACATTTTGCCTCTCATGTTGGCCTGGGTACAGGGACCATCATCATGGTGCGCTTAACTGCTACACACAAGAGACCAAAAATACTTGCTGTGATAAAAGTCATCCAAATAATATTTCCTAAATCCAGGAAAGGGGAAATTTTTGCATGAGTTTACACTGTAGAATTTAGATTATTAAATTCTACTATATGAAGTAACTAAATAATTTAAAAACTAAAAATTTTATCATAAAGATGTGTAATGGATTTAATAAATGCAAAAGCTCTAATCCTCTAACTAGCACTTTGTTTATAAAAAATAAATATTACCTGGAGAAGCTGATAGTTCTCATCCAAATCATATAAAGAAACTTGGTCATTTGGACTACCGGAAATTTTCAAGAGACACCACAAGTCTAAGATTTGTCATATTTGCCTCTTAAAGTGCCAAACACTTCTTATATAGGAGTTGTTACTCTGAGAGATTTAACCAAAGGAAAAAAGAACCAGAATGTCCTAAGGAAGATGAGTAAAGTAAATATATCATCAAACAGCATGGGGCTCAACCAAAATGGACTCTCACATCTCTGTTTCCATGCAGCTCTTTTAGAACACTTAGGAAATTTGATCAGCTCAATCAAGTCCTACTCAGAACTGCATTGTCAAAACACAAATTAAGATCTGGGATCCACCAGCATTTCTTGTCACACATCTTGGTTTAGCCAAACCTACAAGGTTAAACAAATAAACTTTAAAAATGAAGAGAAGTCACAACACTCCAAAGAGCGGAATGATAAATTTCCTCTATACAAGTCAGAGAGGGTTCATTTTTAGCAAAATGAACAAACAACACTCCCCAATTTTTTTCAGTAATCGGCACAGCTGAAAATAGCAACATTTTGAGCAAATTCTGGTCCTCGGTGTGAGCCTGCATAAGCTGTTGCACCTCGGCCTGCTCATATGGAAAATATAAATATTACATAATAGTATCTCACAGAGTCACTGCAAGGATTAATTAAAGAACTGACCATACATGCAAAATATGCTTTATAAGCTAAAACCCATCATTTACTTCTGACCTGTTAAGCCTGTCCAACGCATTCATGCAGCATACTGTCACCTACCAGTTAAACCTTACCCCAGACATCCTGAAGACTTTCCTAGCAATTACATTTATCACCTTTCATTTATTTCCAACCTGGGAATGGAAGCCCCTGTGGCGATCAGAGGCAGGTGATCCAGCCCATCCTTTCTGCAGCAACCATAAAAGCTGGGGCACAGACATGTGCACGAGTTCCTTCCATGGAGAAACTGGTGACCAGGAGCAGGTTGGAAGGAGAAGGTGGGAGAGGGGTCCTCCAGCTTCCCTGCTCTCTAGGGAGGATCACAGCCAGCCCAAGCACCTACTAAATTAGAAGGCGGGCCCTCAGGCAGCAGCTTTTAAAGCATGCAGACAGGCCTCTTTCAGGGGAAGACTGGCAGAAAGGCTATCTTGCCTGCTCCCTCTGTACTGAGCCCTGCGGGGACAGCCTTTGTGAATGCTCACCCTCTCTTTAAGAATTGCTTCTTGTTTTGGTACAGTCTTGTGGGTCTTGTGAAAACAAGCGCCACTGGCTTTCAGAGCTAGGTGTTTTGAGAGCCTGTCCCTTCAGTGGGAGTCTCAAATTTGGGGGTGGTAGATGTGAGGCCCAAACCCTTTTCTCCTTAAGGAAACGCTAGGAGTTGAGGTTTCCCTCCCGATTGTATGGTGCTGTGTCAGGAGTGGGTTTCTGGTAGGAGTGTGTCTCAGCCTTTCCTGCCTACCTTGATGTGGGTATTTTCTCATTTCTCTGACGTGCAGAAATCATTCAGCCAGCCTCTGGATCCCTTTCAGAGGGAACTGCTCCACATGTAGCTGAACATTTGGTGTGCATGTGGGAGGAGGGGTGCTCAGGACTTAGCCCACCGTCTTGGTCAACCCCTCTTGACCTGAGTTACGGGTTTTTTTTGAAAGAATACCACAGGGAAAGCCCCCTTGTCATCACAGCATACCAGGGGTACCTGCTACCACACGACATCTCTAGGGATGTTAACCTCAAGCCTAAGGCAGTGTTTGCAGGTTCTCCCCTGTATATGTACTGTCTCTCCCTCTAGTCATTGCAAGTATGACTCTTGCATCATTCAGACACAGGCAGATTTAAAACAAACTTGAAAAATAAAGGAGAAGCAACCAGAGAGATAGAAAGAAAACCAAGAGAGAGTGTTGCTCATGTAGCCAAGAAAGACGAGAGCATTTCAGGAATGAGTCCATGTTCAACACTGTTAAATGCTGCAGGAAGTAAATTAAGGTAATTACTGAAAAGCGCCAAATGAAGGGTTGTGTTGACTCAAGTAAGACTAATGTTAATTGTTTGATGGAGAAAAGCCAGAATCCACGGGCTGGGCTAATTACAGAAAGTGGACATAGAGTATAAATCACATATTCTGGAAGCTTGACTGTGAAGGAAATACATGGAAAGGGTGGTGGTTAAGGAGACAGTATCGAGGTCAAAGGAGAGTTTTGAGGGATTTTATTTAGATATATATATATATGTGTATTTTATATATATATATTTTTTTTTTAATGTGGAAGAGACTTGAGAAAACGTGTGCTGAAAGGAAAGAGACATTTCAGAAAGAGGGGAAGGGAGGGTAGGGCTTAAAGATCTAAGCAACTTGGCTGGGTAGGGTAAGTGCACATGGGCAATGTCACAATATCTGTCACAGGATGAGGTTAGGTTAGTCTCTTCATTGAGCAATAACGTCTGAATTATTACTGATTTGCTTGTCAAGAATGCTTAGGGCTTTAATGAGCAGCTCAGAAAGCAGTCCCTTAAGAATAGTAATATATAATTATTACTATAATTATAATAATGATATTATTTCTCAGATGTATCCAAGTCACCAAAAACATGTTCTTCCAGATTTTTGGTTGACACTCCAAAGATATTTTGTAATTACAAAGGCAAAATTATTCATTTTATGGTGGAGACTCCTGGCAGGCACTGCCTTAGCCAAGTGGTCAAGGTTAATATTATCAGATATCAATAAAAAAATCACTCTTCACCCTGATAGGACACACTGAGAAGGGCATGTCATTTCTGAGTTATCCTTCCCAGTAATGTATAATCTCAGTCTAATCATGAGAAAACAACAGACAAATCCAAACTGAGGAACACATTACAAAATAATTGACTAGTATTCCTCCAAAGCATCAAGGTCATGATGTAACCAAGCAGGACCCTATGGGACCTGGGTCAGACCTCTCCCCCGTATTCTCTGCTTTAGCTCCTCTCTGAAGCACCTAGATAATAGTATCTGATGCACATTTCCTGAGTTTTACAGCTGCTAAAACCACCACCAAATGGAAGAAATTAACAACTTGATGATCATGAGCACACAGCCCCCTAAGACCTACTGATATCTAAGCACAGATAATGTTAATTTCTGTGACACCACCCTGTTACATCACCATTAACCAGCCAGAGAATTGTGCACGAGCTGATTACAAAACCTGGGACACCCCCCCCCCACCTTGCCTTTAGAAATGCTTTGCTGAACCCCATCAGAGAATACAGGTGTTTTGAGTACTAGCTGCCCTGGACTCCTTGCTGGGTACCTGCAATAAAAGCCGCAGTTCCCTTCACCACAGCCTGGTGTTGGTGGATTGGCTTTACTGCACGAAGACAAGCTTACCCGAGTTTGGTTCTGTAACAATGAGAGACAAGGAAAAGACTGAGGAACTAACACAGACTAAGACAATGTAACAACTGAAGACAACTCAGGATCCCAGATTGGATTCTGGAGCAGACGAGGAACATGAGTAGAAAAATTGGTGAAACAGCATTTAAAGCTCTGTTATTTAATCAACAGTATTTGTACCGAAGTTAATGTCCTAGTTCAGATAAATGTTTTATGGTTAGGTAAGCTTAACAGAAACAAAAGCTGGCTAAAGGGCATGTGGGAACTTGTATTTTTGCAACTCTAAATCTAAAATTCTCTCTCCAGGAAAAAAAAAAAAAAGCACTGCAAGTAAAACCCCCTTCCCTCTGCAATTCTACTCTTCTTCCTCTTTCCTCCCAAAACTTTCAAGGTAAAATTCAACATGATCATCTTAGCCCACAAAAGGCCCATTTTATCCTGGCCCCAACTTAATCTCTAGCTTCCCTCCAGTTACTCTCCAATACTCTTTGATCCAAAGAAAAACACTGCATTATTTCCTAAATGTGTCAAGGGGTATTGTGCCTCTGTTCCTTTTGCACAGAATGCCCTTATCATGCCTATATTCACCAAACACCTACTAAAGTTTCAAAATGGCCCAAGTGCCTCCCCATCTCAGGTATTTCCTTATTCTGTGTTCTCCGAGCAGTCTATGTATCCTGATACCGTAGCACTGACCACACTATTGCACTATAATTGTGGATTTACCTGTCTTCTCAACTAGATTATCAGCTTCCTCAGAGATGGAGTCATGTCTGACTTTAAAGTACATATCTAACACCTAGAAAATTCTAGGACACTCAATAAGTGTTTGATAAAATGAATAAATGAATGAATGGTCCAGCCAACCAATACAAATTAAACTTGAATATATGAAATTACGTGACCATATCTGTAAGTAGTAACAGTAGCCATAGCCTCCTACTTATGTTTGATCAAAAGTGAGAGGACAGTTTTTAATCTCCTTTCAGACCATGAGGTACACTACGAAATTTAAGTAAACATCCAGAATTTACCCAATCCAATCAGAGAACAAGAGCACTCGAAACCAGAAATATATATATATTTATATTATATATATATATATATATATATATACATTTCCAAATATACGAGATAGAGGGTTAATATCCTGAAGTATAAAGAGTTAGACTGTGGTTTCCTTGAGGGTAGGGACTGGCACATAGAAGCTGTGAACATCAATTGATACAAGTTTTCTGAAAAATCGCTTGAATTTATATCAGAAGTCTTTTTTAAATGTGCATAATCTTTGACTCAGCAATTCAATTTCTAGGGATTTTTCCTAAGGAAATATTTGGATAAGTAAGCAAAGATACATGTACAAGGCAGTACTTACGTTAGCAAGTATTTGGAAAACATTCCAGGTGCTCACTAATATGGATTGGTTAAGTAAATTATGACAGTTAAGTGTTAGCAGTCTGCCATTAAAAATAATGTTATGAGTCTGTATTCATTTGGAAAGCTATCATGTATATTAGCTGAAAAACAAATAGGGTTTTTTATCCCAATTTTACTTTTTTATACTTTTAATACTTGTATACAGTTATGTGTCTGTTTATATGTGAATATGTGTATATGTTTATATAAATATGTATGTCTGTGAGTGGTATCTATGGAAACATGTATACCAAATATAAAAAGTATTTAGCTCTGGGCAACAGGATTACAGATAATCTGCTTTCCTCTTGTACACTGATTTATTAATAGTGAACATAATAAGAAAAAAGGTTTAATAAACATGCTCGAATTTCCTGATCAGTATCTTCCCTTCTTCCTTCCAGAAGAAACGTAACTGACTACCACATGGTCCCACTTCTTTCTGCATCCCTTAGTCTGCTCACTAACCAAACTCAGAGGGAAACACACACAACTAGTGTCCTTGGAGTCTGGGGCTGATCTGGCATGTTTCATAACCCCCAAGGAAGCAGTGAAAGCAGCGATGATAACCCGAACTGCCCTCGAAGAAACATAAGTCCCTTGCCCAACGTATGCTGAACAGGAGGAATGAGACAAAGCTTCCTCTGTCATCCTGTAATTTTCTTCCGAAATGTGCTACAAATCAATGGGAAATGTTTGTAATATATGTGTGATTTATTTTATTGACAGTTTGAGGGAAACAGGTTGAACTCCACGTCAGACATATAAAGGCACTGGAGCCTCACAAAAGCCAGTGAGATAGGGAGGAAAGGGAGGCCCCTTTTTCATTTGAGGAAACTGAGGTTCATGGAAGTTATGTTACTGCTCACACAAGACCTCTCCATGGGTGAGCATTAAAGCCCAGATCCAAATTCAGAGCTCTGATTCCCCTTATGGGCCTTCCAGGCACAACAGGGCATCCTAAACTGGCCTGATAGTAAGAATCCCCTGAGAAGCTTGGAAAAAAATTCTGAATTCCAGACCAGCCTTTTCTTTAATGATTCTGATTGGTCTGAGATGGAGTCTGGAAAATTGTATTTTTTTAAAACCTTACCAGATAATTTTCATGATTCGATCAGTTTGATAAATGTTAACACTACTGCATATATTCCTTACAGGGAGAAATATCTATTCCCAGTCACTCCTGGGTTTTTAAATATTACGATTAACAAAGACAAAGGCAGGGCTTCTGCCTGGGGCTGGCCTGTTCCACTCCAAACATGGACCTTTTCCGGTAAGCACATTTGCTTACCCCTGGCTGGGCTCACCATAGGCAGCAGAAACCACACCTTTGGCCTGACAAGTGCCCTTCCTCAGCTAATCTCACCTCCCCTGTGGTTGAGTCTACTTCATGCAGTGGCCTCATCTTCTGGTCTCTTCCATCTCTCCCTGGACCCTAGTGTATGAATCTCCCTCACAACCTCCTCCTCAGAGGCTGACCCACAAGCTGGCTCAGCTTCCTGCCCAAGTCAGCAGCAGTCCAGCCACTGAGCAATGTCTACTTGTCAGTAGAGAAGCTTTCAGAAACGCAGCTTCTTACAACCCAGGATCCATGATGCCAAGCCCCACCTCACAACACAATGATTTTTCACTTCCTTTCCTGTAAAGAAATGAGACTGCTGACAGGAGCGCTCTCTGTACGTGACTGGCTGAAAGGGCTGATGGGAGTCCAGTAATCCTCAGAACAAAAGACCCTTTCACGGCGCCGATGCGGCCTAGCCAGCTGGAGTGCTGAGGGGCCTCGCTGCGGCTGCTCCCGTGGGGTGGGCCTGTCAGCAGTTGTCTCCCAGCAGTCCTTGGCTGGGCTGTGTTACGGGAAAGCTGTTCTCCAAGCCCTTCCTCAAGGCTCTGCCATTGTGTAAGATATCCAGCTGCTTTACTCAAATTTGAGTGACACATGAGAGGTACAGATAAAGTGCTTCAGGAGTTACAAGAAGGGAGTGATCTCTCTAGCCAAGAATTTAGAAAAGCTATCTGGACTGCAGTGCACTTGATCTGAACCTTAAATTCCCAGTTGGATTTGGACATGTGGTAACGTCTAGAAGGACATACAAATGGAAGAAGGAGGCATAAGCAACCATGCAGAAAAAAAAGTGTAGGGGGCGGGTGATGGGTTTTGATTATCCTGCGATTCCAAAAGTTAAGTCTTTAGTACAATCTGATAGGCGATAATTCTTTTTGGAAATCTAAACTTGTGAGGAACTTAAAAAAAAGAAAAAACTAGATTAATTTGGGAAAGAGAAGGAATTAATAGTTATAGGAAACCTTCTATGTTCCAGGCATCCCAAATGATCTCACTAAATCCTCAAAACACCTAGAAGAGGGGTATTATTCACCCATCCACACATTTCACAGGTGAGGAAAATGAGGCTTAAGAAATTGAATTAACTTGTCCAAGGTCACATTGCTTATAGGAAAAAAAAAATCAGAGAAAGTATTCAAACTGAGGTTTGATTGTTCCTAAATCCCACATGGTATCTACTAGGCCACACTCTTCCTTGGGATGACAAGAGGGTCATAGCATTATTGTAGGGCATTCCCACACACCTGGGGCCTGAAAGTTCCTGATACAAGAGGCAATTTAATTTGAGTACTACAACATCATCCACCACATTAAATTAATTTGAATTTTGTTGGTTTTAAAGTATTGTTTTTACTTAATGTGTAAATTTATTTTGGTCTTATATTTGTCTGATAGCTAACAGTATAAGAAGTATATAATTACTGTTATATTTGTACATTTTTATACAATTTTTAAAGGTTACTCCATTTATAGCTATTACAAAATACTGTTGTATAACACACCCTTGTATATTTATACACTTCAAATAACACTACAATAAAAAACGTATTTTCAACATTCAAAGAGTTGAATTCTTTTCCTTTAAAAAGGCTCTATGTATTACTCAATCTGAGAATGATTGTACCATCACATTGCTCAAGGATAACCATTAGCTATAGCATAGACCTTTCCGTGTTGATAAGTCTCTGGAGAAATGATATGACTGCGTGATGCAAAAGCTGAGATTTTTCTACAACTTCATCTTCACTCTTTTGTACCAGGGCAGAAAACAAAGCCCAAGATGGTGTGTCATGCGAAATTCTACGCGTTCCACTCGTGGTCTATTCAGTTGAAGTAAAACTAATTGGGGAAAAACTCTTTTTTTGTCTTTATCACTTTTGAATTTCAAAATTTTACAGATGTTGAAAAGCTCTGGATTTTTCAAGTTCTTCCTCTAGATTAAAGAAGCAGGGATACAATTCCTGTCTTGTCAGTCCCACAAACACTGTAAATGTAACATACCTAAGTCATTTCAGTTACCTGGGTGATGTTCTTCTGATACATATTTTACATTTTTATGATACATTTCATAATGCACATACTTAAAATATTTGTAATCCATGTGCCCCTTTTTCCTCTTGTTTTCTTTCCCATTTCCAGTCTGTTCCTTCTATTATGATAAATTGGATTGAATATTTAAGAGAGGATTCCTTCTTTTAAAAAAGAAGTCATGGCCTGTCTGGTGAATTTTCAAAAAGCAAGAAACAGAAAAGGGACTGACTTCATCTCTAGATTAAGATAAATAACTTTAATTACTCAGTGGGTGTAAAATTTGACACATGCTTTAAGTCCATTATTCAGGCCCTTAAACCCTGTGTCTTCTGACCCAACTGACACAGACATACATCATGCAGTCAACACCCATCCATACTTATAACCAATGTCTCGACCTCTGTCACCTCATTTCTGCTGTATGCTTTTTCTTCTAGCTACAGAACTCCAAAAAACTCCCCCCATTTACCCACTCCACCATCCCACCTCTCACTGACAACTAATTTGGCATATCTAGTATTGATTCTGGATGTTTTCTTCAGATATGGTTTTGTCTTTGTCTTTTGGCTCCTTCTTTCTGGCTATTGTGGATGACTCGTACCCAAAATGCTGCCCATATCCCTGTGACACTAACAGGAGTAGCATCCTGGTTTCCCTTGATAAGAGATTGTAAACATTCAAACTTAAAAATTTATAGTAAAGCACCTAAATGTCCATCAACAGGTGATTGGATAAAGAAGATGTGATATATATACACACATACATACATACACATACACTGGAATACTACTCGGCCATAAAAAAGAATCAAATAATGCCATTTGCAGCAACATGGATGGACCTAAAGATTATCATACTAAGTGAAGTAAGTCAGACACAGAAAGACAAATATCATATATCACTTATACAGAGAATCTAAAGTATAATACAAATGAACTCATTTTATAAAATAGAAAAAGACTCACAGACATAGAAAACAAACTTATAGTTACCAAAAGGGACAGGAGGGGAGTATAAAATCAGGAGTTTAGGATTAGCAGATATAAACTACTATATATAAAATAGATAAACAACAAGGTCCTACTGTATAGTAAAGGGAACTACTTTTAATATCTTGTAATAACCTATAAAGAAAAAGAATATATTTACATATTATGTATAACCGAATCACTATGCTGTATACCAGAAACTAATACAACAGGATAAATCAACTATATTTGAATTTTTTTTTAACTTGAAGTAAAAATACATATTTAAACATGAGACAGCATAAAATACCACCCTAGCATTTGATAGGGTAGGAAGGAAAGGATGTACATAGAACAGAAACCCCCCAGGTGGGCATCTTTACATTAGTAAGGCTGAAGGACGCTGCTTCTGTGCAGAGCGGGCATCTGCTGCCACTTTCACTGGCCCCACACAAAGGTATCCCTGCCCAAAACAGGAACGCAGAGTGACTTGACTGCTCACTCACCACTGCATTCCATACTGCCTACTACAGCCTTCTCTGAAAAGTCAAAAAGGAAATTGTGGAAAATCCTCTGTCTGTAAACATTCTCCAAGAATTTTTACTCACATTCCATCTCCTATAGAATTACTACATTTCCTCTCACGGAGAAGATAGAGAATAAGAAATCATTATTCTTTGTACAGTATCTACAGCTTTTTGTGAAAGGAAGTTATTTTCTTCTTCAGATTTCAATCTTCCAAGTTTCATTGTCAATCCAATTTTTTACTATCTTTCTTCCTCTCTCTCCAAATTAGTTTAAATATCAGTATCTGGAGACATTACTAAAACATTAATAAAGGGGGTTTGTTTATACAGTAGGAAAAAAATCACCTGATTTCATTAGATGACCCAAATTTGACAAATTTGAATTTTCTGAACCAACATTTTTGACAAAACTGTACAGACTTTTGTAAAAAGCCACCCATGTGCTTTAAAAGCCTGATGAAGAATGAAGGAAAGATGGGCCCCACCAGAGGAACACTTAACAACATATCTGGGGTTGCAACTAGTTGCAACTAATAATGCAAACAGTTTTCATTATTTTGGTTTTTTTAACAAATATTGTAAGTGATAAAATACAATTGAATTTCTGTGTGCAGGAAAACACGTGTAAGTGTGGGACAGAGCATAGAAGGGGCACTATAAGATCCAGAATGGGATCCAGAAGTCTGGTTTTGATTCTTCAGAAAGTCCACATCATGATAACTCATCTCCATCATAGCTCTTAGCACTTCCTAGAAGTCAGAGAAGTGTCCTTTCAAACGACTTCACGTTAAGTCAGAAGGCTGTGGCCTCCCAACCTACCTCCTTACTATCACACGCCTTCATGATCCCACTTGGCCCACTCCATGATTAACCTCAAAGATCACTGAGGAATTCATCAGCCTCTTTAGCTATCACTTTGACAAAGAACCTGCCTCTAAGGGGAACTGATGGGCAACACTGCATTTGTCTTTATCAAAGTACTTATCACATCCCTAGGTAAGAATGACTCATCTATTTGTCTGACGCATGGAAAGCTCCCCTGGGGCCGGAACAATGTCTTGTTTGCTTCCTATTTCCTAAAACTGGCAACACAGCACTAGCATCTGAGAAATAGGAGGTACTCAGTGAGTGTTTCTGAATGAAAGAATAAATTCTGTTGTAAAACACTGGCAATCATGAATGTGTCCCTCCATGTAGTTTATAAAATGTTGAACTTGGAAGTGTCCAATGTTCCCAAACTTTTATTCTAGAAATTTCATCTAACAGTATTTTTTAATTTCATCTAAACTATGAGAATGAATTGATACAGTGAGTAAAAAAAGGTTATCCTGGTATGCTTTTCTATTTTAAAAAGTCACTTGAAAGTTTTTTTTCACATCAGCTCATATAATCTCTACAAAGTAAACATATCTAACCTAAACTCTGACTATGCCAATGAATGCTTAATAGACATTATTATCTATATGCCCTTAATTCTGTCCATTTCATCTTACAGTTTAAAAAGAAAACAAACACACACACACACACACACACACACACACACCCCAAAGCAGCATAAGAAAAGGCCAATGGCACTGCAGAGTAGCATACAACACCATCCCAAAATATAGTTGTCCCTCGGTATCCACAGGGGATTGGTTCCAGGATGCCCCTCAGATATCAAAATCCACAGATGATCAAGTCCTTTATATAAAATAGCATAGTACACTTTGCCCTCTCTATCTGCAGGTTCCATGGTTGGTTGAATCCCCAGATCTGGAACCCTTGGATAGGCCAACTATGTGTCACTTTGGCATAGGAATCATTTTTGAGCTAAAGGCAATTGAGGAAAAGCATATATAAGAAAAGCTCTCTGCCCTCCCCCCATTTGCCTAAAACAGAACATAAATTTACAAAGGTGTCCCTCCTCCCTGTCTTTTCCAGGAAGAACAAAAGTTCATCACCAGAAACATTAGACCCTTATCAGCCTAGAGATGGTACCAGAGGAATCTACATAACGAACTTCATCAACTAGCCCTTGTCTTCCATTAATTTCTCCTATATTTGCCTTTCCATAATTTGCTGCCCCTAGAGACTCAAGTTCTAATTCCTCTGTCTTGTCACTTCTCTAAAAATGTATTTTTCTTATGCTAAAATGCTAACAAAACCCCCGAGTTACTCATCTCTGGTACTCCCATGTGATACACACATGATGCACATGTTAATAAACATCTGTTAGTTCTTCTCTTGTTAATCTGCCTTTGGCCAGCCTAATCTATAGGGCCCCAGGGGGAGAATCCAAGATGGGTAGAAGAGAGTTTCTCTTCCCTTCAGCATCAACTATATAGAAACTAAAACGGCATTTATTGCAAACCACAAGTATTTCTGTGTCAGCAACAATCTATATTTTGCTTTCTTACTAGGTTTATGCATAAAATGATTATCATATGTGGAATCTAAAAAAAAAAACCATAAATACAAAACAGAAACAGACTTATAGACATAGAATACAAACTTTGGTTCCCGGGGTTGGGGGGAAGGGATAGACTGGGAGTTCAAAATTCACAAGATTTTTTATTTGTTTGGTTTGTATGTTTTTAGTTTCATCCTTACTTCCAATCTCTAAGAAAGAATGGCTAAGAGTAATACATTCAAGAAGAGCAGAGCATGTGGTGAGACAAGAAAATGGCAATAACAAGACTATTGTGGACAAAGATTGTGAGGGTACACTATTGACTGTTTAGGGAGCATATCATAGAATAACCATTAAAATTTTTGAATTGCTATATCTAGATAATTCTTTAAAAACACACATAAAATTAAAGGACTCATTGAAAGGGTATTGGAATTTTATTGTAGAATAAGCCCAGTAGAAAAATAGGATATAACTTTATTTATCTCATCTGTCCCGTATTAACTTATTGGTGATCCAAACAGTGTTCCTTGTACAAATAAATGGTATGCCCTGTTTTATTGTGAATTGTTTCAGAAAGAAGTTAAGTTCCTAGGATTATCCTTCTCATAAGGCCTTGTGCTGTAGAGACAGGCATGCCACTTAAATTTTCTCATCTTCTTTGTCAGTTCTAATGATGTGTCTAGACATCCAGAGGGAAGTAAAAAATTGAAGCAATCAACTATATAATTTGGACAGAAAATCACATACAGCTGAAATATTGAGTTGATTGGGTAAAATAAATTTCCTGCCAGCCCTCACTTTTCACTGCCTGCTCAGACACAATTCTTATCTGGAATGCAATAACTGGGTTCAAAACTGGCATAAATGGATATTTTGAAAATCTATGCAAAATCCATCTAAATTGTTGGCTCATCCTCACTATAGAAATAGGGAGCATTAGTCAGAACAAAATGAACTACCAGTTCTCCATGGTTACAATCCTTGGCCATAACCTAAATTTGCTTGTACATTACCCCCAAAAAACTGGACAGGCATTGACATTTTGACCAAATATGCAGATATGATGAACATGCAGATACGCCATCTGATCTCCTGATTTTCAGTTTCTCTACATATTTACGAAGTATCTATTAACTAAACTTTTTTCCACAAATACAGAAGCAAGACAAATGTTAGCATTTCAGTGGGTTTGACTGGGGAGACAGGAACCCTACATGTAAATTACTTCATGTAATCCTCACAAAAATCCTTCATTCCTCCAGTCAACAAAAAATAACTGAATGCCCACTATGTCCATGCAGTTAAAATTAAGAGAAATGGCCCCTTCTCTCACAGATCTCATAGGGAGATAGACACTGAGCAAATAAGCACCATTAAGCTCTGTGCCGTAATTAAAAGAAACGTAATTCTTTGAGAGTATACGACGAAGGAAACTGATTTAGACTAAGCATCTCGCATTTCAGAGATGAGACCAAGAAAGCTCACAAAGGTTGAATAACTTGACCAAGGTTACACAGCCAAGGTGTCCAGGAAGCAGGATTCCCTCCCAATCCTGCCTGACTTCAGAACCCTTGCTCTTTTCCTTACGTTTCTCTCAGGCTCATTAAGACAGCAACTGCATGAAAAACAGGAGGCAGTCACCAAGCTGGGAAGATTATGTGCGGTAGATTATACTTCCCTTTCTTTTAGCCCATCTAGTTTAATATTTCCTATAAATGCCCCTCTAAGTTTGAGGAAAAGGTTTACAAACTCTTGCAGTATTAATTAATTCTGCTTTTGTTTAGACATTGTGCCTCTGCTGCTCCATGCTGGGATTGGATGTGCCTAACTGAGCTGGTCCACAAATTCTTGGTTGGTGGTTACCGTTCACTGTTGTGTATTATAAATACCATGCAGAGGACAATGATGAAAGTAGTCCTGAGCCCTATCTTATGGTCAAGATCACAGCTCCCACTCCCTCATGTCATTTAACGTTAGAATTAACATTCAGTTGATTTCACACTTCCTACGCTGGTATTGAAGGTGGAACATACTGACCAACTTTTGTACACCTTGGTATGTCATCATTAAGGTGACAGACTGATCTAGCTTTTTCTAGAACTTTCCTGATTTTAAAGCTAGAAGTCTTGATCCTGAAAAACTCCTCAAGCCCAGGCAAACAAGGATGGTTGGTTCCCCTAGTCACTGTGTAACTCAGGGACTAGAGAGCTATTCAGGTTGACTATACATTTTGGAAACAGGCAAATACACATATGCTTGGTGATAACTGCATTAAAATACATGGGGTGCTCAATGAATGCATGAAAGTTCAAGGCATTGCCCCTCATTAGTAATGCATATTTCACTGCAGTATGCAAAATAGCAATAAATGTAGTGCATTGATGCAGCATTTCCATCAATCCTGTATACACATACATATACACATCTGCAATGCATTGCCTCAGGTGAGTTGTACCTTTGGTATTCATTAAATAAAACTGTGCCTTTAGACTTGCCTAGAAGAAATAACCATGGGCTTCATATCTGAAAACCATGCATCCCACTCCACACAGCCACATGGTCCAATACAGTTTTGGCAGACATCACCCCACCAGTCCCTAAACCACTCCAGGGAACTCTCCCCCTGCAGGTTAATGCAGTCATTACTGGGTGTCGTGACAGAGTCAAACATGGTGTGTTTCTAAACTTTATAGCTACACTAGAAAGTTTACCAATTGACAGGTAAAGTTTTTTGTTTGTTTTTATATTTTCCTACAGAAAACAAAGTTAAAGGGTCAAATGTGATACACGGTTAATTCATGATTCTCTGCTTAGTTCAATTTTACCAACACAGAAAGCTGCAAATATGTGGAATACCAAAGTCAAACTGTTATTCTAGTGGATCTATACAGCTTCGACAAATTGAGAATCATATCATCAGTTTCTTTCAGAGCAAAAAAAATGACAATTATGACAGCAGGAGCTCTAACAAATGAAAAAGCAGTTCTACATGTAGTCATGCTATAGTCCACCATCTGAATCAGTATCTATTCTCCAACTGACACAGTTTCCAGACTCAGTTGGTGTATTACATTATGGGCAAAATTCAACCTTTTGGAATCTTAGCACACCCTAATGTGATCAACAGAAATCATACACAATTAACCAAAAACTGATTTGGGGCAAAAGTAAATAATTATTCCAAGGTGTTAAACAACCCCATGGCCTGAAAAACATGATCGTCATGATTATTATAAGTGATTAAGGTATTTTTCTCTCTTTCTTATGAAAAAAAAAAGTGTAGCTATGTCAATAATACAGTGTTATGTTCTTAGTGTTGTTACTTTTGATATTTGATATAAGCAAAACCCAATATTTAATAACTCTTGCTACTAAAACCTGAGTCAGGTGCCCATCTTTACATCCAGTTTCATCAAGCAGAGAGACAGTCAAGCCAGAATCACGTCAGAAGGAAGACCCAGCTTGTTTGGCTGCCGGTATTACTCTGTTTGCTCAATGCAATTTACCAAAGGTGCTTTGACGATTCATGTTCTGCACACCTTTAGGATAGCAGAGACATACATTATTGGTTTTGTTATTAATTCAACAGCCACCAATTACGAAATATTTAGTGGGTACCAGGCCTTGTCTCAGGCTAGCCAGCTAGGTGTATAAATTATCAAAAAACTTAGTAACTATGAATGGTAGGTACTATTTTTTTTTTAATTTTACAGATAGGGAAAGAGGAACAGAGGGTAGACTAACTCTACAAAGACTACCCAGCAGGAAGCAGCAGCAACTGGATCAGAGCATGGGTGTGTGGGATTCTATCCACAAATTCATGTACATAGCACGATGCTTTAAAGTGCTAAAAACAGCATAAATTCATATTTTGCTTCTCTCTAAATTCTCTTAGAAAATAGAAAAGTTCTCAATTTTGTAAAACACTAGCTTTTTGCTTTATTTTTTAAGTGGGGCATAAATCAGTTATCCAGACTGTTTCTCCTGTGATGTTTCAAATGTTTCAAACACTCACTACTACAATAAAACATAAACTATACATACTGTTGGCATCTAGACTGATTTTATTTTATGATATAAATATTCTATATTTTGTTTGAATGTATCCTAATGTCTATGGAAAGTCTTAGGAATTTGAGTCCTTCCAGCATTCTTTCTTGTTACTGTTTAATTTTCATTAACCTCACCCCCTTCTAAAAAGAAGGTAATGAGAATGTCAAAACCAAAATAAGACAGCTAATTTTTTACAATTGTAAAATGACTATAAATAGATGTGTTAAATATCTAACATAATATGGTTATTAAAGTCAAGCACTAAATTTAGTTTTGATTTACCATCAGGTATATAAAATATAGTGAGAATACATAATTCTCATGCTTCATTCTACTAAAAAGAAAATAAGTTTCTTAGAAGAGTCAAATATTTTTCTGACAATAAATCTCAAAAGGGACTTTTAAAAATTACTACCATTTGGTGAGTGTCCACTCTATGCTAGGCCCTGGACTTGGCAGAACACAAGTATTTCCTTTTAAGAAGAACAAAAAATTATTTCAATCCTTCTAATAGGCTTATGGAATAAAATAAAATCTCTTTGACTACAGTTTTGCAATTATTCTGATTCATTCTTCAATGAATATTTTTTATCTTCCTTCTATTAAAAAAAAACAGTATAGCATTAACTATTAATGCAGGAACAGCATTCCTGGAAATTGAGACAAATAAATGATGCAGCCTGGCAAGTTTTGATTTTTGAGGAGCTGGCCTAGCGCAGAAATAGAATGAAAGAATCTAGAGAAAGGAAGAAAGCTAATCCTTTCATCAGCTCTGTGAAATATCAAACACCTTAAGTAAGCGTTTGACATTTGCAAGATCTACAGTCAGTTTACAGATGAATTCCTTAATATGTTCCTGTTTCATGGTGCTCTTTGTTGCCAAAAAAAAAAAATCCCTGATATGCAAAAAGCAGTGTTAGAATTCTGTGGTATTGCTAAAAATTCTTATGTGTAGAATCTGTCATCCTGCTTTTGTTTTAAATAGGCTGATGTATATTTTGTAACTTCAAATAGGTAACATTCACATCAGAATGTGCAAATATATATTGTCTTTAAAATGGGAAATATGATTACTTAGGATGCAATTTGCATTATTGCTATAGGTAAACCTTGAAATTTGCTTTTGTATTTTATATTCCCCTCCGGTTTCCTGTTTTCAGTATTTGAGAGAAGCAAAGCCTACTTTCTTTAATTCTTTTTTCCTTTACACTTTTTTAAATGAAACAGAGCAATTACTAATGAGGCATTTTTACTTTTTGTATTTTTGGCACTATAACATTTTTACGCTTGGACCTAAGGCATTTTTACTTTTTGTATTCTTTGCACTATAACATTTTTATGCTTGGACCCACTCAATCCAGTCCACTACAAAACTTGAAGGAACTCAAAGTCAGAGTTTTCAAAGACCACAAATGGACTATATGGAAATAAGTGGAAAATACACTACCCTAGAATATTAAATAAAAGCATTTACAAAGCAGCTAATTTATACTATATTTATATATAAAATGAATGTGATTCAGTGTGTTGAGTTTCTAGTGAGAAACAACCAAGACAACATCTTTGCTCTTGGGCCTCTGGACTCCTCCTCTTCTGGGTTCTATAAATGTTTTCCAATTGTGTGTTCAGTTCTGAACTTGGGTGTTTTTTGTTTTGCTTTTGCTTTTTTTTTTTTTTTTTTTTAGTGGAGGTACTGGGGATTAAACCCAGGACCCTGTGCATGCTAAGCATGCATTCTACCCCTGAGCTATAACCTCCCCTCCAGAACTTGGGTGTTTTGATCTTGTATTAGGACCCTTATTACAACAGGCAGAAAACACTTAGCTTTTCATTATGAATTTGCTCAAAGCTCATTTTGGTGGGCAATTTACATCCTCCAGAAATTACACTCAAATACCTCCAACTGCTTATTTGGGACCAAAGTGGACCATTTTTCTCTTCAAACTGAAAACAAAAAAACCCTTCCTGTATGTGCTACATCTTGTGGACCAAGGAAACAGACTCTCCCAGATCTCTTCCAGGTGGGGTCTGAGCTGACACGGGCTTCCCTCTTCACAGGAACATGGAATCCTGACAGGTCTAGGTAACCCAGTTAAATCCACTTCTCACTGCTCTTCAGCTTGGGGCACTCGTTTATACTCATTTCATGCCCTCTCTATTGTAAACTATTCCATATCTGCCCACTGGAGAAGTGTGTGCCTCACGTTGCACTTAACCCCTCTACTGTGAGCTTCATAAGTGAATTCTTACTGTCCTCCTTTCAACTCACCTGAAATATCAAATGGCTAATTTGAGAGAACTGAACACTAACTCACAGCAGTGCTGTGTCCCTGAGCTCACTTCTTCATGCTCACACGCTCATTCCCATTGATCAGTGTTTCTCAAAGAGTGGACCACATATCAGAATCTCCTGGGGAGTTCATCAAAAATGCAGACCTCCAGACTCCACTTCTTAAAAGTCTCTCGGGAGTGGGAACAAATCTAGGTGTGTGTTTGTTTTGTTTGCTTAATTTCCCAGGATGAATCCCAGTTTAGCCAGTTACAGTGTATCTTGAAAATGGAAGACTAAAAACTATCATTCAGCACTACTTGGTATAACCCTAGCACATTGTTCAGCTAGATGAATGATAGATTTTTTTTTTTTCGCTAGATTTGCCACTGGGTTTGAGGTTTCAGGGGGCTTTCTGGTGAATCTGGGGCAGTTCATACCCAGTAGCCTCTTCTGCCTGGGAGCAGAAATGAGAAGAATAGAGGCCAACAGCTGTTCTAAATTTCTCTATGCACAGTGAATCCTTTTAATTATAATTTACTTATTATTTTTTTAAAAACCAAGAAGCTCAGATGGTTGCTGATTTAAACTTCAAAATGAGCTAAGTAAACAGCATGTACTGACCTGTACAAAGAGGGCTAGTTCAAATACTGGCTTTTAATTTGATGTGTCAACTTGGCTGGGCCACAATGTTTGATATTTGGTCAAACACCATTATGCAAGCATGTTTTGGGATGAGATTAACATTTAAATCAGTGCACTTTGAGTAAAGTAGGCTGCTCTCCATAATGTGGGTGGTTTCCTCCAATCATCTGAATGGAACAAAAAAACCCAGCATTCCCTGAGCAAGACAGAACTCTCCAGCACACTGCCTTCAGACTGCATCTGCAACATCAGCCCTTCCTAGTTGTACAGCAGAATGCCTTCAGACTCAAACTGGAACGTCAGCTCCCCCAGGTCTCTGGCCTGCCAGCCTTCCTACTGGAACTGCAGCACTGGCAGCCTGCTGGCCCACCCTGCAGGTTGTGGACTGGCCAGCCTCCATTAGCACATAAGCCAGTTCTGTATAATAAATCAGATTTCACACACACACACGCACGCACACACGCGCACACACACACACACACACACACTCATACAGCCTATTAATTTTGTTTCTATGGAGAACCCTGACAAATACAGAGGCCTTGAATAACAAGCCAAGTCACAGAGCCCTTCTTCTATAGGTGGTGGGAAGACTGAAAATTGCTCAGGCCAGGAGTGGCTTCACCAGGACTGAGCTGGGCTGTAGGAATCAAAAGTGAAGAATAGGATCCTTTAAGAAAGAGAGACCAGAGCAGGATGATCAGTTAGAAAGTTACTTGGAGAGTTTAGTGTGGTGACGTTAAGGAAAGAGGAAGATAGATGGAAATTTTCAGAAATACAATCAACAGAACTTGGTGACTGATTAGAGGCGACATCTCAGCAAGGGTGAGGGAGGAGTCAGTGAGGTCAGAGGTTTGAGAACAGAGATCTTAAAAAAATGGTGATGGCCTTAACCTAAATAGGAATGCCAAGAAAAAGAGTTGGTTTGTTGAGAAGGGCTTGTGAGTTCAGGTTGGAAATACTAAATGAATTTGCCAGCAAGACTTGTAGGACAGTTGGAAAATTGAGAGTAGTATTCAAAGAGGAACAATGGTAAAAAAAATTGTTAATAAATTGCTAAATGGTAGGCACACTGCCCAGCACCTTACAAACCTAATCTCGTATAATCTCCCGAAGCATCATGAGACAGAAACTCTCAACTATACACATATGCCCTTTGTACGATGGAAAGTGAAGCTTCAGAAGCTTAAGTCTCTTAGGAGATGGTGAGTCAGAGGAACAGTAAGAAGGCCAGTGTGGCTGGAGAGCTGTGAGCAAGAGGTGACAGGGGTAGAAAATGAGACTGAAAACACGCCAGGAGCCAGGTCAGGGAGGGCCTCTGAAGGTATCTGCATAGATTCTAAGGGTGATGAGAAGTCACTGGGGGAGCAAAGGACTCGGGTTTTTAATGTAATTTAATGTTTCAGAAGAACCACTCTGGCTGCTGTGTGGGAATAGACTGTAGAGGGCAAGAGAAGCAAAACACCAAGATTTAAGCCTCTTGGGGGAATCCAAGCAGAAGAAGATGATGCTTCGGACCACAGTAGGTGAGATAGGGTTGCAGTGGGGATACATTTTGAAGTCAGAGCCTCCAGACTTCATTTAGGAGCTCAGTATTGTGTAATAGAGAAAGAAGGAAACCAAGGATGATTTCAGGAAGTCTGGACTCAGCAAGTGGGTATCTGGTGGTGCCATTTACCACTGTGGGAAGCAAGGTGGGGGAGAGAAAGCACTAGGGAGGGGGAAACCATGAGCTCTGCCTTAGACATGTGCAAGTTATCAGCATAATTTAGTAAAAATAACAATATCCCACATTGTTATGTGGGCTGAGCACAGGCTGGCAGAGTAGAATCTCAAATACTGAAATGTGCTCCAGACAAATACTGTCTCCCTGTTTTTGCCCGTGAGGGCTTGTCACACTTTGGGGACTGAATCATTTTATGTATGTCATAAACCTAACCTGAGCCTCACTATCCCACAAATTGTAAACCAGTGTTCCCCAATAAGCCACAGGTCAAGCCCTAAAAAAAGTCCTGGAGGAGTGGAAGTGATGGATAAGAAGTTAACCTTTCCCTCCTGGGGAGGGAGAAGCTAATGGAGGCTCTCTGGACCAATATTTAAGGGGGACTTACCCATGCTAAGTCATTATCTGCAGGTTTCATTTAACCATGTAAATGGTTAGTAGTATTCTAGCCCTCACTCTGTCGAGAATTCAGCTAAGCAACATACTAGAATGATTTGCTTGGTTGCTGTATGCTAAACAGAATAAGGAGAGAAAGTTGAAACCAGGAAACCAGTTAGAAGTCTAGCTACAATGTCTCACATTTATTAATGAAAAAAATGGGAACAGGACTGGAGAGAGACTGCCTAGAATGTAAGCCCCAGCAGGGCAGGAACCTCATCCGTCTTGATCGCATCTGTCTTACTGCACTCTGAATGAGGACAATGAGTAGAATATAGCAGACATCAAAAAATACATGCTTAAGGAAAAAAGGAAGAATGGGAGGGAGGGAGGGAGGAAGAGCAGATGGAAGGGAGGGAAGAAGGAACATAGAAAGGAAGGAGAAAGGTAAGGATATAAAACTGGGTTCCTGTGTGTGAGTTTAGGAAGCAGTTACACACTGGGAATTTTTACTGCCCAACTTGTCAAATTTTCTGAAAATCTGTCTCGTTCTCCTTAAGCAAGGTCTAGTTTCTCCATCTAAACTTGCCACCAGGTATCATGTTTTTCCCAGTATTACAATCAAATATAGGTGTTGGTGATTTAATATAATTATCACTAGGTGTTCTTCAATTTCTTCCTTATTCCTCAGAAGTGCCATAAATGTCTGTAGGTTCAAAGGACTTAATGGAGAGAGAAAACTCCCGACTCAATTTTCTATCACAACTATAAAACTGTATTATTGTTACTCACATAATAGCTCCCCATATTTTTTCAAAATGATTTATAATTACATGTGAGTTTGTTAATAAATAGGAATTTAGCATGAATATAATCCTCCACCTGAATACTTAATATTTTTTATTCAACATATTTGCCATACAAATGATTATTTCTAAGTACATAGGGTAATTACTTTTGCCCTAAAGATAAGTATCTGGACATGCAAACACATGACTTAAAAATTAAAGGATGTACTAATAGAAAGAAAAAAATTCTCTGGAAACTCAAATATCTCAGTCAAAATTGTTCACAATATGCACTGAATTCAAGTGAGCTGTGTCAAAATAAATCTGACATATGTTGTTTTTCTACTCAGTCTTCTCAAGATCTCATTCTGTTGTTTCCTTCTTTGTTTCCTTTTTTCCTTTTTTTTTAAATTTTTCTCTTCTGTCACTTACATGTGAGTTTAGGACTCACGATCGCAGTACCATCACTCTAGAGAATCCTCAGCACAAAAGAAAGTACTAATCTTGCTGGGTATTGTCTTCACTGATTGCACCAACAATGAACAAACAGATTGTCATAAATATTCTCACTTCAAATGAAATAAAACAATGTTTCCCAAAAATTGTTTTTGAGAATTCCGGGTATTCTACACTGTAGAGGGTATAAATTTCATTGTTATCAAAGGTTAAGAAATCAGAGGTGATTCTATGTTTCGGCAGCAACGTAAAATTCTGGTTAACACAAAGAATTGGCCTTGGAATCAGGCTGCCAAGGTTCGCATTCAGGCTCGGCAGCTTGTAATTTTTCTGTACCTCAGTTTTCCTCTAGAGAAAGCAGACATACTGGTGATAATAAGGGTGCCTAACTTATAAGACTGTTGTAAGGATTGAATAGGCTAATTTACATAAAGCATTGTGACACCTGGCACTTACTATCATTTCTTCCAGAAACACAAACTGCTGACAGACAAGCCAGTTTCAAGAAATCAAAAGGTAAAAACCTTTACTGATCTGGGATTTAACAGGCATGGAGATTCTCACCCAGAGAAGCTTCCTGCACATTCTAATTAGGATGGGAATTATTTGCTGTTATGATACGTAAAGCACCAGGAAAAAATAAAAAATTTTGAAAGTGGAAGATAGATCTGGGTTTGTTTTGGTAGCATTAGAAGGCTTGGTGAATAATTGGCTTTTATTTACTTTGATGTCATAATTTTTTAATAATATGCCCATCTCTTTATGTCCTGCCCCATACCGTCTTCTTAAAAGTTTTCTTTCATTAAGTCCTCTGATCATTTCCTGTATATTAGGTCTGTCCTCAACTGAACATTACTTGAAGTGATGCTGGGCTCCTCTCATTTTTCTCTAGATCTATGTATTTCAAGCTCTCAAAATAATCTGTGTTGATTGATTGCTAGTAAGACCTTAAATCTGTATAGTACTTTATAATTGATAAAGCACCACGACATGTCATCCTAACAAAAAATTACCACTTTCCAGTTTAGGAAACTGGAATTGAGAAAAATTAAATATTCGCTTTTGCATAAAAGCTAGTAAGTATTAAAAGCCAAACTTTGAGTCTGGGTCCTCAGAGAAAGCCCGGTGCTCGTCACAGTACACACTTCCCCACCACTGACTCCCCATGCTCAACTCCCACAACTCCCTCTTGCGTATGCCAAGCCCCTCGGTTTTATGTATGTAGCAGTAAAATGGCTTACCCAAGGTCAAGGTTTGAAATCCACAGTTCTGATCCCCAGTCCAGTGCTCTTTGCACAGATGGGAAAGTTCATTAGTCGAATATGCAAAGGAAAGGAAAGGAAACCAATTAGGAAGAAAGTCAATGACTCCCCTCCTCGTTCTCACCTCAAACTTTGCCCAAAATGACTGCAAATCCCGAGAATTCAAAAATGTGTACACTCTGTAAAAGAAACTCTGACTAGGGTTTTTGAACCCTGAGCTTTTATAGAAAAACAACCTTATGTATTTACTTGTTCCTTCTCCTCTCCCTTAATACATGAAGTTTAATGGGGTTCCTGCTTTTGTTGGGACTTACTCAACCATTTGCCTTTGGTGTGAAAGATCAGTATTTTCCCCTCAAATCAATTAGCCATGAATGAATTCTAGTGTTGCAGATGTGATTCTCAGCCCACAAGCTCAGGTGTTCAAGAAATATTGCTGTTTTATTGCATTTAAATCAACTCAATATGGCACCAAGCCTGCATTTCATCCCAGTCATTATGAGCACGCCTTCCTTTCCCAGGCTGCACCAGAATCACTGGAGTCACGTGGAATGCAGAAAAGGCAGGAAGAGCTTTAGGTGAACACACTCCAAGCCTGGAGTGTCCTACAAGGGCAGGAGACCCAGCCTCCTTGCCATACGTGGGCACTAGGGATCTTTCCCTGGACGGACAACCCTCATGCTCAATGTCTCTTCTCCCTTAGGTGCCATTTTTCTGGGGTCTTTTCAATTCCTCAACCATTGCTCCCAATCAATGCATTTATTCCCCCCATGAGACCTCAAACTCCTTTCATATGAGTTTGGGGAGAATCTTGGGCCTCAACTTCTCCAGGCCATTATAGGCCTTATCTGTGTCCCTTCTCCTACTAGGAAAGTATCATTAGCTCTTTTTTTCATTGAAATATAGTTGACTTACAATATTATACTCGTTTCAGGTGTACTACACAGTGATTCAGCGTTTTAGATTATATTCCATTTAGCTTTATTACAAAATAATGGCTATATTTCCCTGTTCTGGCCATTAGCTAAAGAAGGAAGAGAGGGAAGGAGAGCTGCTTCTCCTTTCTATCCCACGAGAATCTCTGAGCAACAACAAAAACAACAACAACAACAAAAACTAGACCAGGCTATATCCTCAAATAGAGGAGGGGAAATAAAAGGAGAAAACAAGCAGCTAACATTTCAGTAATTTATTCCACCACACTATTTTTACTCCTATGTCTTTGACATAAGTAAGCCATTGATGCTAAACTATTTCACATGAAACAAGTTTTAACAAGACTGGGTCCTCAAAATATAAAGGTGAGTACCATTGAAAGCACTCATTAAGAAGCATTATGCAAATACAAACTTCTAACAGGCCCTGTGGACATGGTGCACAGCTGCCAGATAAACATGAGCTCTCTTTTGGGAGGGAGGCAGATGAGAGGTGATGATGACTGAGGCCCTGCTTAACAGAAGCAGAAATCCCTGACACGCCCACTGCTCCTCCTCCCAGATCCTCTCCTGATCCCTTTCACACCTTCAAATATACCCATCTTTTCAAGGGTTGGCCAAAAGGGAAACAGAAATAGCCTTTGGAGAATAAATAACGTATTTTTCACTTTTCCAAAAACTTCTTTAGCTAAAGGAAGAGTTAGTGAATACCCATAAAACAATACTGGGGGGAAGGGCAGGGGATGGAGAGAAAGAGGAGGAACGACATGGTCAAAGTCTGCTCTCTTTGATGTCAGCAAAATGTAACCACCCCAGCCTCATTTTTCTAAGTGAAAGGAAACAATAAAAAGTCTCTACAGAATCAGCCAAAACACTGTATTACAGGATTGTAAACTTGAAAATCATTTAAAAAATTTGTGAAAAACTCAAGTTTTCCAAAGTATAAAGTTATCAATATTGTTTTTATAGTTTTTGAAGGAAGAACGTCTCCAACACCCTGACCTCTCCGATGTTTAACTCGCTGTCATTCACAAGTACTATTATGATTTATTGAGGACATCCTGGGTTTTTTTCTCAAATTAATGTTTGTTTTATTTATCATCAGACACTTTGGTTTTGACCTGGGTTTGAAAAACAGATTGGACTTTGGAATTATTTGTAATTATTCTGCACAGATTTGCTTAGTCTCCCTCTATTTATTTATTAATCAATTGTGTATTTATGTCAGTGTTAATATTTTATTTATTTTATGCTTTGAGTTTTAGTATTTCATTTGGTGTTCCCCAAATTGTTCCAGCATTGTAAAATAGGTTTTTGTAAAGCCAAATAATACTAGTAATTTTTAAAACAGCAATAAAAAGGCAACCCTATAAAACAGAGACTATTACTATCTCCACTTTACAAAAGAGAAACTGAGGCTCAGAGATCTTAATTAATTTTTCAAAGAGAATTATTTGAACCTTTAACTACAGGGCTCCGAGGCAACTATAATTTTTACACACTTGCCTCTGTTGTCCAACAGAAAAAACTGGAGAAAGGCCAAACTCAATATCTGTATTGCATTTAAATGAAAAATCTAATGTTTTAGTAAAGCAGACTATTTTAAGGGAGAAATGTAATATGAGTCAAAACACAGTCATTTGATATTATTCTGTCTGGACATACATCAGATCTTACCCATGATTGAAGAGCAAGTGGATGCAGAAAAACGCCAAATAAATGTCCACAAAGAGCAAAAGTAACTTTGGGGAGTAAAGTGAAGTAAGACTAATACTGTTCATCCAGTATTAATACATCGCCAGCTGGCTCCATGTCTCCAAATTTTAATAGGTCAAAAGTGCCAATTTGAATTTTTTCTCCTATTCTTCAACTTCTTCTACCTGTCTCATTTTTAAAAGCTCCCTTTAAAGCCCCTGGATTGCAGAGATGAGCTAAACCAACAAGGTAAAGCTGTAAATAGTGATCTAGGAAAGCTTGCAAGTCCAAGTCAAACCTAAATCCCCTTAGTCTGAGCAGGAACCGTGCATGGTCCCACATTGTGAGGAAGAATTGTCCACGGCCCCCTGGTGGAAAAGCTCAGAGAGAAGAGAGGGTGGGAAAGGTAGGGCGGGTCCAACCTGCACTTTCCCAGCCCCTCAGAACACACGGGTCCAGCCAAGCAACTCTGAAAGGCAGATGCCTGACAGAGGGGAATTCTAACTCTACTCTCATGCCTGGGAGTCCTCCTTTCCTGTACACTTTTCCCAATAATAAGTCTAAATCCTTCTGGTCTGATTTCACCTCAGAGGCTGGAGTAGCAGAGCCCACCCCTTCACCCCTTCCCTCCTGCATCTGCTTCGATAAGATGCATCCTCACTCTGATTCTGCGTGGCTCAGTCACTTTGTCTCCCACCCTGTAGTGTATCTGTGTCTTGTTTCCCTATGGATCCAGAATATTTGGAATTCCAATTCTGTTCCTAATTCTAGCCAATTCTCAATGCTGCTCACCAATTGTTCTCTCTACCGGCCAAGCATAAGTGTTTTTAGAACCATTTTAAAATAAGTCAATAATTCAGAATTTCATCCTTCAGGAAATATCCCTATGAAAAAGTAGAGAGCAGATTTCCAACAGCAGCTGTGCACTAAAATCATCTATTAAATCCAGAGGCCCAGGCCACGATCAGGGCCAATTAACTTAAAAGCCCTGGAAAGACACTCAGGCACTGACATCTCTAAACATCCTGCAGTGATCCCAACGGATGGCTACATTTGAGAACTACTGTTTGGAGACAGAACCTGCTGGCAGAGGCTGAGCAAAGGTGGACATTCACTTCTAATTTGTTTCAAAAACAAAAAACAAAAAGACTACCAATGACATGAAGCAAAAAGCCACTTTGGGTACATTTGTAACACTCTTCTATAATATCTGTTCAATTTGTATTTCCATACTAACATAAAGTAATCTTTTAAACCCAAATTATCCATAAGTTCTAAAAACTTTATTGTAGTTAAAAATGTCATTTGCTTGGAAAGAAAGATGCAAGGAGAGAAGAGGGAGGAAAGGGAAAAGTAAAGCTATTTGCCTTAATGACTGTCATTTATGAGTTCTACATTTTTATATAATATCTCTGTCTTAGATACTCATGCTCTGATCTTGGAGGGGAATTTTTGAGGAACAGAGCTGTTGCAGAAAGGTAAGTCAATGTCTTAATTAAAAGTAACTATTTAATAGCTGACAGGAAAAGGGCAATGCATCCTCAGAGCAGAGTTGGGACTCAAATGTGGCAATGCCAGATAGAAGCACGTGCAAAGGACTTGTCAAAGAAAACTGCATCAGACCAGAAAAATGACCATCGCTGGAGGATGCACAAGCTCAGAGAATTCTCAGATTATAAAACAACATTTAACCAAATATAACTAGAAATACGGCTCTAACCACCACATCTACACAGACCTTAGGGTTTACTCTGAAAAGAAGCAAATACATGGCATATTTTGTTTTATTATGACTTTCATAGATTAGGGAGACAGAATTACACCTCAGGTAAAACTTTCATCTGACCCAAAGGCAAAAGGGTATATTCAAAGTTACTGATTTGAATAGCTGAAGAGTATCCTTAGCGGTAGAAGGCCGTGATGTTTGAAAAGAGCAACCAACTCCACCAAGAACAGAGGAATTCATGCTGCTCCACATAAAGTACAAGGCGCTCTCAATGCTGTTGGTTTCAGTACCTGCGCAGATCATGGCTTTGAAAAGCATTTCTCTTCCTTAATTTGGACTTAGATTGCATTGAATCTAAGAATAACTTTTGTCCCTGTGAGTGGGGATATGTGTGTGTGCCTGTGTGTGTGAGGATTGCACATACGTATTCCATTAATTACCCAAGTGGTCTGCTGGAGAATGAAAAGGCATAACTTTACTTCAACAAAAGCCAATGCTCAGTTTTTCTGTTCATGTCCCTTATGAGTAACTCTAGATAGAAAACCCCAGAATTTGGCAAAAGTACGGCTGCAGGTTGTCGTGTCAAAGGACAGCGCTGGAGGCGAGAAGCAAGGGTGAGAACTACTGCTGTGGAAGGAGGCGCACCCAGTGTCCTTTAACAGAACGAAGGTGTGCGCTGTACACCAGAACCGCTCTCTCTCACGGTCCTGCTAGCTGCGTGGGAGGCTGAGGACTGCTATCTGTATTCTGGGTGGCCAAGCAGCTGCTGAAACTCAGAAGTTACATGCCTATGAAAAGAATATTGAGGAATAGTTAGCAATCTCTGCCACAGAGGAAATGACTAAAAAATGAATGATTAAAAGTCATCTATGAAACCTAGATCATAATATAGCTGTTCCCAGAGTCCAAGAGAAAAGACCAAACTATTCAAATCTTCGGATTTGGGACGGATGCAGTCCTATAATTATCTAGGTACAATCTTTGCTTTCCTATTTTCAGGTATGACTTCTTTCAGAGAGACGAAGAGAGAGAGAGATTGGGGTCGGGGAGAGAGAGAGAGTTTTGGCCAATAAGATGGTTGTGAAAGTGATGTGCACAAATTCCAGGCCATTCCTGAAAAAGACTGTTAGAATATAGGCATGACGGTGCACCACGCTGGAGCTTACACGCAGCTGCCTTACGACGGCGGAGCAACAAGGTAGAAGTCTGGGCCCCTGACTCTGTCATAAAGGAGAGCTGCCCTAACAGACTTTTATATGGTGAAGGAAAATTCCCATCATAGTTAAGCCATTATTAATGCTGGGTCTCTGTTTCTATGACTAAACTTACATCCAAACTAAGACAATCTCCAGTTTATTCCTTCATTATGTTTCGTGTTGATGATAGTCAAGAATTAAGGAACAGAGCAATAAGAGATGCTGTGTCCTTCTCCACACCAGCATTCAGCTGAAGCCAGCACAACGGCAAGAGAGTCATATCATAAGGACAATGGTTGTAGTGTCCAGTGACCCCCTCCCCAGCCCACCTCCATGAAGTGAGCAGAGCCCCAGGGCCTGACTGAGAGAAGTGAGCAGGAACATGTGCTACAGAGAAATAGCTTAGGGGAAACACGAGATAAAACCACCTACCCCTAAATATACTAAAGGCAGTGTAGTCTTCGAGAGAGATTGACACTTGGATTATATTTTGTTTTGGAAAAATTGGGATGGGAGCAGATGGGTTAGCACACAAACTTTTGTGAGGGAGAGACTTGAGATCAAGCATCTGCTCTGTCACTGACTAGCTATATGACTTTGGGCAAGTGACGTGACCTCCCTCAGCCTGAGTGTCCTCATCTGGATTTAGTAACAACTGTTTTGCAGGGTGATATGATGGATTATGTTAAATGATGCACTTTAATACCTGGTGCAATGCCTGGCATGTAGTATGTGCTCAATAAATTACCTTAAAAAAAAAACACTCTAAACTGGAAAATATCCTTACCTTTCCTCAAAAGGCAGTGCGACCTTACTAATTTCTCCTTTGGGTCACAATATACCTCCACTCCTAAAGGCCCCTCTTCTTCCCCTCCTTGCAGTTCAAGTATGAACAGAATCGTACCTTCGTCATCAGGCCTCAGCTGATCATCCACTCCCTTCTCTGAACTCTGTGGATGCATCATCCTGTCTGTATCACTCGTTGCCACTTAACCCCACACTGTTTTTCATTATAACTTAAGACTTTCATGTTTATCAGGTCTGTCTTCCATTAGTGTCTAAATTTCAGAGTTCTGTTCCTTTAGTTCAACATCCTATTTAGCCCAACATGATGCACTCCTAAAATACTCATTAAAGGGATAAATGATATCCTTCAAACAAATGTGCATGTGCAGCTTACAGAGAGCCAAGTAGAATAAATGTCATTCTATTCATATACTGAATAACCAAATGGCAGAATACCTTAAACTTTAAAAATCAAATTAATGGAATTTTGACATTTGCAATCACGCACGAAGCCAATATCATGTACTTTAAATTTTTCCTTGACGGAAATAGCTGTTTTCCTTGACTTACCTCCTTAACAGCAGGTATGTTTTAGCTGCAAACTCAGCTTCCTGCACAGCTATTTCCCCTGCCATTTCAAAGCCCATCATGATCCTGAATTTTATTAGGCCCTAATGAAATAATATTTATTAATTTATTTCTCAAACATTTGGGTACTAAGTAGCACTTGGGGCATCAAAAACAAATAATTCAAGGAATTTCCAGTCTAGTATAGTCTGCTACTCACTTACTTCTTGGTGAACTTTGATATTTGTGCCTTATATCCCAAGAGCAAACCCAGGGAGGACAAGAGACAACTGTACCTGCTGCTGGTCTAACTCCACGAGACGGTATAAACTGTCACTCTGCATGGACACTGACTGGAACTAACGTTTTGAGTGCATAAACCACTCTGTGTAGATCACTTATAATAATCCCTGGCAACATAGTAAGTATTTGACAAGTGTTAGCTACTAGTAGTAATAATGTTCATATTATTAGATTTAGATTTAAAATCTAAAGTAATATCAAAAGTAACTGAACCCCAGCTGTAAGTACTGACAACATCTGAGACCTAGAAAAGTGTGGAGGTAAAAAGCAGAGTGCGATGAGCTTCGTGCAGTTGTTCATAACTGGGAACTTATCAATTAAACTTTCAGAATCTAGAATTAATCTGAAACACAAAAATTAAATTGTAATGAATTTATTATGTAAATATATTCTTTATGTGTGTTTTCACTTTTACCACAGAACAGCAAAAAGGAGGCCAGAATGTCCCAATAGGATGCACTTAATAAATGATAATATGAAGCTCTATACATTTATGAAATATTAGAAGTATAAAAAGAAATAAATGTATTCAGAATATTTAGCTCAAAATCTTGGAGATTTTAAAAGTATAGACAAATGGTAAAGATGGTAAATTGTATGTTTATATATATTTTATGAGGAAAAGAATTTTTAAGTGTACACAAAACAATGCAATATTCTCAAAAGGGGCAACAACCATGCTGATGCATATAAACTTTTGTAACTTTAATGTAAACGAAGTCTATGCAAAAGTGTTAGCATTCCATCACAGAGGAACTGATTATTAAGCAAAATAGGATTAGGAAAATCAACTTGCTGACAAGCTTAAAAGGAGAGAAATTTGCAGATGCACATTTAAGATCTCCTTGGCTTTAAAAGGAAGTCTTACCCTAAATGTATATAGTTAAGTAGAAGCTTCTGGTCAAGGAAATGGGTACTGAGTTGAGTTTGAAGAGATATGAAATATAATGTCATAATACGAACATATCAGCTATTCAAAGCAGTGTCTGTTCACCAGTGAGATGGATGGTGTAGGTCCTAAGCACCATAGGAGTTTGACATGAGGGGGATCGGGGCTGGTGGTAAGAGGGGCTTCTTTAAAGAGACAGGCTATGAGCTGTGTCCTTTAGGACTACAGACAGTCGGGAGTAAGCGATGACATTGTACTTCAGGGAAGGAGATGGAAGATATAAGATTGTGAGGGATAAGGAGCATGTAGAGAATTAACAGACAGTCTCACGATGGTGTGGCTGAATTTATCCATCTCCCTCCCCCTTCAACTTTCCTGTCCATTTCTAGTGGTGTAATCGGGCCCACGTGGTCCTGGGAGAGCTACCAGTGTCTGGAGATTTCCACTGTGGCTCAGCCCCCACAACCGACCCAGAGAACAAAAGGGGTTGAGAGAGAAAAGTAAGTGAGACTCCTCACATATGGTGTACCTGCCATGTCTCCCCAAGCCAAATGGCATGCACTGCTTCAATTAGTACCTTATTTATTTATATTACTTTTAAAATAATTAAAAATTGTGTTACCAAAGTAACCTCAGTGGCATGATACACCTTAATAGCAAAGCGAGTCAGGGAGGAAAAGAGGTGCTGTTTTGTGTTCTGTGACTAAGCCGTGGCTCCGGCATCACTGTCTCCTGCCTGGTGACAGCTCCCCAGCTGCTCCAGGCAGCCAGCTCCGGGAGTCCTCCCAGTTTCCCATTGGACCACAGCCCTGTTAGACTCTCATTCATCTTTTTATATTTCTGTTCCCCCCCAGGACAGGAGGGACTAGGAGCCCAGGGGAGGGACTCTGTTAAGGCTCTGGTTCTGGAGCCAGAAGGCCCAAGTCTGAGTCCTGTCACTGCTGTTCTCTAGCACTGCAACCTCAGGAAAATCACCTAACCTCTCTGGACCTCACCTTCTGATTTATCAAGGGGGATTGTGAGCCTATGAGTTAATACATAAAAAGCACTTTGAACAGTCAGTGTCTGCCTGTAGTGAGCATTCAAAATGTTAGCTGTTTGATTCATCCAGAGCCTAGCACAGTGTTTGGCATGTAGTATGTTCAGGAAATACTTGTAGAATGAATGAATGAATGAATTTATTGGGTGGAAAAACTCTTATTCTTCTTTGCATCCCTGTTAGACCCTAGCAAAGTGATTGATTAGTAGCTTTGTATTCAAAGGAAGGCTGCAAGGCAAAGATTCTACCTAAAATGAGGAAACAAAGCCATTGGGTGGCATTCCAGATCCCCATGAGAGATTTTTTTTTGACCAGATATCTTATCTTCAGATCATTCTATTCAGGCATTTCTTTAGTTATCTACTAATCCACCAACACATGAGATACCCACGAGATCTTTCTGAATTTCACCTCCTACAGAAGAGGAGTGAGTACAGATGGGAATGTGAAGAGATCCACTTCCACTCCTGAAATATTCATTGATTTTCTACAGCATGCACAATGCTGCTGCTACATCCTTCCTGATGCTTTGGAATCATTCTTTCATAACAACTCATAGAAGCATTAGAATTTCAGAGCTAATCACTGGTTTGTGAAACACACCCAAGAATCAGAATTGGCAGGTGTAAACCTGTCCAGGATTTTATGGGTGGAGTGTAGGTGGTATGGATATTGCACTCGGATTAACACCATTGTTACCTAAAAACAACTTATTCCCTACAAGATTGCACTGGTTTTCCGTCAGATATGTGGCCTGTGTCTCACCTAAACACTTTAATATGTTGATGAGAACTTCCATAAAAACAAGGATGAGACTTTAAGTCCAGAGACTGAAATACTAAAAAGATCACTGAAGTAAAATTCAAAAAAAACAAAAACAGTTACCAGGGGGGTAGAGGGTGGGAAGGGATAGACTGGGATTTCAAAATTGTAGAATAGATAAACAAGATTACACTGTATAGCACAGGGAAATATACACAAAATGTTATGATAAATCACAGAGAAAAAAAGGTGACAATGAGTGTGTATATGTCCATGAATGACTGAAAAATTGTGCTGAACACTGGAATTTGACACAACATTGTAAAATGATTATAAATCAATAAAAAATGTTAAAAAACAAAAAAAACAAAAAAAACAAAAACAAAAACAAAATCAGGATTCTAGTTCTAGTTCTATCCCCTTCTGAACCATAAGGACAGGGATAAGGAATTCAACACCCCTGAAATGGAGCAGTAACCCCTGCCTTGCCTATTTTGGGGATCGTGTAACCATTTATTCATTCAGCAAGCATTTTTTGGATACCTTCTACAGACCAGGCTGAAAATAAAGCACTAGGGTAAAAAGGTACACTTGACAAAAATTTCCAAAGGAATATGTTAATATAAACTGTAAAATGTTATAGAATGGGTTTTATTACATTATTATAAGCATAGCTGTTACTTATTATTTAAAGATGAAAAATAAAATCCTTCAGTAGGTGTCCACAGAGTGTTTCTCAGCCTACTCTGCAGGAGAGTATTCACTTTCACCTCCATTTTCTCTGTATTTTTAGTTCACCGCCCCAAAAAGGCCTCCCCTGACTATCCTAAGATATCCCTCCCCTCGTTATATTTTTTTAAATCAAGGTACTTTTCGTTCATAGTAAATATTTGTAATTATGCATCATTTATTTACTTGCTTTTTATTTATTTCTGTCACTAAATATGCATTCCATGAGATCAGGGATTTTGTTCTTGTTGCCATATACTCAGTAGTACCTAGTACAGTGCCTGGAGCATATTAGATGCTCAATAAATATTTGTTTCATAAAAGAATGAATGGAAAAGCAGTCATGTCGCAAAGAGCCAGCCCAAGTGAAAAGAAACAAAACAGATGGCTTAGAAGTGCTGAGACTGAAAATGAATCAATGAAGATTTTAGACTCAAATTCTTGGCTAGTGTTAGTCTGTATTTGTTGTTTATTCAGAGGGATAAGAAAGCAAATGATTCACCATATATTTATTATTTTCTTCAATTCTTATAAAAACAACCTTTCCAAGTACGCACTGTAAACCTCGTTTTACAGGTAAGTACACCGAGGCTCAGTGAGGACACTGGCTCAGGTGGTAAGAGGAACAGCCTGTCGCGTTGTGTGCTGTTTTATTTTGTTGTTTTGTATTACCCACTTCACCCCCACAGACTGATCACGAAGAGTCCAGGAATAACAGAGGACAGAAAGCTAGAGAAGAGAGATGAAGGCACAAGAGCTGTTGCAGAGGAAGGAGATGAGAGCTGACAGGACACAGTAAAAGTCCATCTCCCCAAAGATCCAAAAGCACTGAGGCAGCGTCCTCATTCCTTACGTGAAGAAACCCAGGCTTGCTCAGGGCAAGTGATCTGTCCAAAGTACCTGTGTCCCAGATTTCTCTAGGTCAGCAGTGATTCCCAAGTCCTGAGTCCAGACAATACCCTCTCTCTAGCTCTCCTTCTCTGCTGTTCCTCTGGTCTTTACATTCCCTGTAAGAAAGCTGTTTAAAAGGCACAAAGACCAAGCAAGAAGAGACAGTGTAGCTGTGTTCATAGAAACAGGATTTGGCCTTCAATCCAGCCTGAGCTGGGTGTTTTACAATTAGGTTTTCATGTGAGTATTAAACCTTCCTTTGAAGAACTGAACTCTGGCGCATAAGTCTGCAGGCAATCAATTTGTTGCAGAATTTTGCATAAAGCCACAGCTCTCCCCTTTGGTAAAACAGAAACTTCAGACTGAGGTAGTTTGCAAAAACTTCTCTAACGGTGTGTGAGCGCCACCTGACGCCCAGAGGCAGGATGGCGTCCTTCTCTGATTCCAGGCTGGACATCCTAACCACAAAATGTGGCGACCAAAATAAGGAGCCACCCACTCAGAGTCCGTGGATTTTCTGGTCACAGGTTTACTGACCTGGAGGCGATGCAAGCAAAAAATGAAAAGAAAGAAAGAAAAAGAGAAGGGCTCTGGATGGGGAGAGCAATTCAGTCTCCTCTCACCTCACACCCATTCAGGCTTTATTCACTTACAAACACTTTCCATGGTGTGTACTGTTTCTTTCCTTGTCTTTCCTTAACTTGTTTAATGTCCTTTACTCAGAGCCCAAATATCCATACCCCACCCTCCCAGCTTTTCTCCCACTTCTTTTCCTTCGATACTGCACAGTGTCCCAAACACGGAAGGTGTTACAGGTGTTCCTCCAGAAAGGATTCATGGTGTAAGTTTGGGGGATGTTGAATTCTCCACCCCTCCTCCTAGAGATTCACAATCTTTATTAGCACTGTGTCCCCTACTAGACTGCCATGTCTCTGGCATTCACCACTGTACCCAGTGCACCTGATACCTGCTCAGCAAGCACGTGCTCAACAAGTTTGACTCAGATGGATCAGGATACCAGAGACCCTTCGTAAAAGGGTCTATGTAAGAAAAGCTGTTCAGTATTCTTTAGCCCACTGTCTCCGGATGATTTCGCCCTAGAACACGTGTGTGTGTGTGCGCGCGCACGCACACGTGTGTGTAGAGTGTGTGTGTCCTGCTAAAACACCTTCCATGCAGAGACAATCCCAGAGACAGTAGCAAATGGTTGTTCTGCTAGGGCTCCTGTGGCCAATTTAGGGACAGATTTTTTCACCTGGTAACCCATGTTGCCTCAGGTACAGCCTAGCTCATGGTGCACAAGGGATCACAGGAATCCTCATTACCCACATTTGGCTTGCTCTTACACTTAACTGCCACACAAGACCCTAAGCCCCTCAAGGGCCCCCTGTGTATTTCTGAGAATCCCCAAGCACTGTCTTAAATGTCCTCACAGGCAAGCCTAGTCAACTATCAGGCAAAGTCCCCCTGCCACCACCTCCCCTGATGCTGGAAGATACCACCACACCCTTTGGGACCTGCCTGCTCTGGAAAGCACCTGTATCATTTCTTCCAGGTACCACTGCATCCTCTAGGCACTGACGCTCTCACTGAACATCATGATCATGCCTGGACCCAATGCTTTTTCTGCCAGGTACTGTCCCATTTGCCAAGCGTTGCAGCCTATGTCCACTGTGCCGATGTTCTGGAACCACTGAGAAGCCAAAGGTACTCTGAATTCTCTGGAATCTTCAGTGTACCAAAACTACTTTGCATTCCATCACCCAGTGGGGAGATCCTCACTGGGGGCTATACTCTGCTGGCTGCCTGTCAAAGGAGTGTCTCAGGTCCCAAAATAAAGACTTAGATGTGGCCACCCACAGAAGAGATTCCCGGAGACATATCTGAACCCCAGTCATGGATACTGCTTGGGTTTCAGCTATGAACCACCCACCCGGCCACCAGACAGCATGGCGCTCACCTCTATCCTCCCCGCAGAGCTGCTCTCTCCTTCCTGGCCTCCCACATGCACTGCAGTCACGCCTCCTCTCCCGCCTCCAGTGGAGCTGCTCCTGAGAGGGCACCGGTGACCTTCTAACTGCTGACCCCAGACCACTCTGTGGCACTTACCTCTCCTAATAACTCCCACATCCCTGAGCTGCCTCCATTCTGGGGGCTTTCTATCCTCAGTTTGGCTTCATGTTTTTCCCTTCCCACCTACCCATCCCAAAAAAATCCTCTTTTTGGTGACCAGAGTGATTTTCTGGGCCTTAAAAACATTAAAGACCTAAATAGCATATTCATAAATTTAAATCTCTCCAAATTCCAGATCTGTATATTCAACTGCCCAACATATAGCTCCATTTAGATTTCCATAGAAATTTTCAACTCAGCACATTCAAATCTAAGCCAACAGTCCCCTCCCTCCAACATAGTTCTTTCTGTATTTCCTGTTTCTGTTCATTTACTCAGAAATCCTTCAGTATGCTCTTATACTTGTATTCTTATCTTCCCAAGAAACTCATGAGAGGGTTACTATTAATTTCCATATTTGGGGGAGGGATAAAATTGAAATTTAAAAGGTGACATAAAATTTCCAAAGCCCCACAACATATAAGACAAAAAGCCAAGGTTTGGCCCTGGTTGTAGCCAACTCCAAAGTCTGCACAATATAAATGGATTTAAAAGCCCCTAAAACTGGGGGACTTAATCTTTGCACACCTAGTTCCCTGTACAATATCTGACACAAAGAAGGTCTGTGATAAGTGTTTGATCCTTGAATTACTAAATATTCGTTTACAGACAAATATAAGCAAGGCAATGTGCTAAGAACCAAGGGAGAAAGAATAAAAGAACAAGACATGGAGCCTGCTCTCAGAGAGTTATGATCTTGTTTAAAGGAAACAATACAGGCAAGATTGAGAAAAGGGTGACCTTTTCACCACTATTCTTTGACATTATTCTTAAAGTGCTAACCAAAGCAATAAGATGCAATGACAAAATAAAATATTGGAAAGGAGGAAACGTTATCATTATTTGCAGTGGCATGATTTGCACAGCTTAAAAATCCAACTTTAAACATTAAAAACAGAGAGCTCGGTAAGGTAGTCAGTTATAAAATTAATATAGGTCAAGTTTTCTTAAAATCAAACATAATAAACCATAAATTACAATGAAAAATCCTTCTTTCAATGTAAAATACCCAAGCATCAATTTAATAAGAAATATGAGAAAGCTACATGAAGAAAACTATAAAATTCTTCTGAAATATAGAAAATATGACTTAATAAATTATTCAAAATACTATATTTCTAGATAGCACAATATTTTTAAAGTGTCAATACTTTTCAGATTTTATGTTTAATAACACTCCATTCAAAAGCCCAACATATATATTTTTTGTAATATGGAAAAAAATACCAAATTCATCTGGAAGAATAAAAATACAAGAACAGCTAAGAACTGTAGGAGAAAAAGAATAATGAAGTGAGACTTATCATTCCAGATACTGAAACATATCATTGAGCAAGGCTATTACACAAAGGACAGACAAATCAATAGAATATAATGGAGAACCCAGAGGCAGAACCAAGACAATATATTTGGAATACAAGTGACATTTCAAATCAGCGGCGAGAAGACGAATTATTCAGTAATGATGTTAGACTGCATGTTAACCCTTAGATAAATGAAATAGGATTCCCTACTTCATACATCAGTTACCTTTTACTATATAACAAGGCAAGCTCCAAATCTCAGGGGCTTAAAAACCACCACCACTTATTTAGTTCACTTTTCTGATGGACAGTAATTTGGGCTGGACTCAGCAGAGGAGCACCTCTCCTGGTCTTGGCTCTCATTCACCCATCTGCTGCTGTCAGCTACTGCTCATCTGATATCTTGGCTAGGGATTAGCTGGTCCAAGATAACTTCACCCACATCTCTGGAAACTGACTTGCTGTCAGCTGGAGTGATGGAGAGCAACAAACAAGGCCACGTGCATCTCCTCACCCAGCAGGCTGTTCACAGAGTGGCCCTGTAGGGTCCCCAGAGAGCAAGCAGAAGCACAAAGCGTCTCCTAAGGTCTAGCCTTGCAATGGCACACTGTGACTCTCACTCCATTCTATTGGTCAAGGCAAGTCACAAGGCCAGCCCAGACTTCAGATGTGGGGAAACAGATTCCACCTCCTCGTGGGCAGAGCTGCAACTTTACATTGCAGAGAGGGTGTGCATGCTGAGAAGCATGAAGAATTGCAGCCATTTTTGCAACCTTTCACACATGTTAAACCTGAATAAACTCCAGATTAGATAAATATTTCAATGAAACAATAAAATCAGAAAACTTAGTTGAAAATATGGATAAATACTCATAAAAGAAGTAAGAGACATTTTTAAGCAAAACAGCAACATTCGATCTCATGAAAGGAGGTGGACATAAACCTTTAACTAAACATCTGAATTTTTCACATGACAGAAAAACTAAACACTTAATCAAACATTTAAAACAGTTAAATGAACATTTTAAATTATCACATGACCAAAAGAAATCACAAAAAAAGATTAAAAAGTAATCTAAGTACAATGCAAAATGCTAAGACATGGTTAATTCATAAACCAATTTTAGGACTTAGCAATTTTTAAGAAAGAAAAATAGACAAAGGACAATTTGTAAAAGTAAAATTGCAAATTACCAATAAAGATGTAAAAAGATGTTCATCCTCAACAGTTATCAAAGGTATAGAAACTAAAACAGTAATAATACATAACTGCCTATAGGATTGAAGAAGTTTTTTTTTGTTTTTTAGTAATGCAGTGTTACCAATGGTTTGGAGCAAGGAATTGGTAGTTTGTTTTGTTTTGGTTTGGTTTTTAATAATGCAGTGTTACCAACGGTTTGGAGCAAGGAATCAATTAACACATTAATGGTGAAAATGTAAATTAGGAGAATCTTTCCGGGTGATAGTTTGGCAACAGCAGAAATTTAAGTGCGTATACCTTGAACCCATCTATTCTTTTTTTTGCTTTTGCTGCAAACAAACGAAACTCACGCATGAGGCAATTACACTAACCCAGCATCGCTTGCTCCAGTGCTTCCGGCTGGCAGCCACCACCTGTCGGGCGAGCCCGTCTAGACCTCTGTCGCTGAGGTGTCTGTCCGCTTGCGGCCCCCTCGTCGGGCCCTCCCCACTCTTTGCAGCGCCCCCGGGGCAGCGAGGCCCCGCGGCCACGCTCTCCGAGCCTGGGCGGAGGCGGCAGGACGCCAGGCCCCGCGGTCCCCTCCGCATCCCAGGCACCGAGCCCGGGCCGCCCGAGGGCCAGGGCCGCGCTCCACGTAGGACAGTTCTCGGCGTCGGGAGCAAGCTCCCTAGGCCCTGCCGGCTGGACGGCGCAGCGCCCACCCATTCAGGGGCTTTCGGCCTCCCGGACTGTCTGAGGAAGGCCGCCAGGGCTCCCGCGAGCCCCCTCAGGTCTCTCACCGCCTCGCTTCGCGCAGCCTCCGTGCAAACTGCCCGGGGCACAGGCAGCAACCGGGTTTCCCGCGCCCCGTGGGCATCCAGTCTCGCGAGAGTTCCAAGCGCCCCTGCCGCTGGTCGGCGTCTAGAAATATTCCTCTGCAAATCCACAGGCGAGAGTGCGTGGGGAGAGGTGTCTAGGTCGCAGCTGTTTTTCCATTTTACCCAGGATGAGTAGTAAGGAGGGACATTTGAGCAAAGTCCTGCCTGATGATGTGAGAGAGTTAGAGATCTGGCTGGGGTGGTCCATGCAGAGGGGACCACCCAGTCAGATGGCATAATTTAGAAGCGTGCCAAGAGAGTTGGAGGTTCAGCCCAGAGGCTGGTGTGGCTGGAGTGGAGGGACCAGGAGGAGCAAGAGTAATAAAGATGACACCAGAGAAGTTATAGGGGTGAGGCATGGAGGGAGTGACCTTGGAAGAGGAGGGGCATGGGGGCGGCTTGGCAGGGTGTGGCTTGGAGTAGTGGAATATGGAGGAAGGTCAAGGGTAAAGGAGACAGAGCATTTAACTTCTCTCTGAGTGAAATGGGGAGCCAGTGGAGTGTTTTGAGGAAAGAATGACATGGGCTGACCTACAGAAAGGACCTCTTTGACGTCTTTGTTAAGAGTAGACTGAAAATGAGATTCTTAGGCAGAAAGAAAGCTGAGTTAGGAAGCTCCTGAAGCAAGACAAGAGAGGAAAAATGATCGGGCTCAGACAGAGGACAGCAGTGAGGTAGTGAGAAATGGTCAGAACCAGAGTGGATGGAGGGCGTGAGACAGAGAGGAGGCAGGACCGACTCTGAGGGTCTTGGCCTGAATAATCGGAAGGATAGCGTCACCATTGACCAAGATGAAGAATGCTCAGGTGGAGCTGATTTAGGAGAGAAGATCAGAAATTCACTTTTTGTCATGCTGACTTTAAGGTGTTTTTAGACACGCAAGCAGAAATGTCAAGTAGATAGTTGACAGTAGTCTAGAGTTGAAGAGGGAGGGTCTAAAGGAGAGATGGGTTTAGGCAGGGGGAGGTGTGACAGCAGGGAGCTCCAGCACCATCACAGGTCTAGAAGCTGTCATCCAGAAACTGTGGGAAGTGGATTAGGCATAGTTATCATTTCATCATGGTCTTCTCTAAAGTGTGGGAAGGGAGCTTTGGACTAAAGATAAGCCCAAAGTAAAGTAACAGTCTTTGCCACAGCACCCCGTGTTTAGCCTCACATTCCCACCAGAAGCACTAGCTGAAAGCTACGATTGAATTTTTTCTTGAAACAACAGTGTACAACTCTCCAAAGGTGTTTTCCAAAAACGGTAGAGAATCTAAAGGTGGCAAGCACATCCTTGAGAATGTTAAAACCTCTCAAGGAAGCCAAAGCTTTACAAAGTTAAGTTGCCCTTTAACTCCCCCCTCCACAAGTGAGGGCTGGACTTCCTGTTCCCAGAAATCATCCATTTTTAGAGCAGTTTTGTCACTACTACACTCATGAGCTTTATACCTAGGAAGTCAGCTCTTCAGGCCCTAATTTCCTTATCTAGAAAGGAAAGCAATTGGGCTAGGTCACTGAGTTTCAAACCTTTTTCTGTTCTGTTTGAAGCAGGGCAGGCTGACAGCTGGTGGGGGCATTGAGCACCACGGTTTGGCTCACCTCTGCTCAAAGTCCCAACTCTTTGCAGGCTGTTTAGGGCACTGTGGGAACACAGTTTGTACTTCCTGGACTAGCTGATCTATATGGTCCCTTCCTAGCAGAATACAGCAGCACGGGGAAGTGGGGTCACCACAAGTAGGAATTCTCCAAAACACAACAGCAAACTATGTGGCATTCCAGATGGTTATGGAGATGCCATTGCAGAGGACAGAGTAATCTGGCCTATGACACTTAATGGATGGGGTTTTTCTCTCCTGTAAACAAAGATACTTTGGGGAAAGGCTTCAGATAATAATTCATGTTCGTATTAATGTCTTACATGCCTACTGTGGATGCATGACTGATGGTTGGAGCCAGGACCCTGAATCTAGTTCATTCAGATCAAGCTGCCCTTAGTAGCATCTGTCCCAAAATACTTAAATACAAATTTTCCACCCATATTTTATATTAAGTCTTCAAAAGGTGAGTCTCCTGTCCCATTTGACCTCCCATGTGCTAGGTTTGGGAAATTTTTAGTGCCTACATACACAGTATTCTCAACATTTCATGTTGCACATCGAAGTGGTTCTCATGCCCCAAGGAGAGGAGCATGGAGGGGGCCTCTATAAATAAGCTGTTGCCTCTAGAGTGGCTTTTCCAAATAGTCAGCCAATGTCAAAGACTGTAAGAGGGGACTTGTCAAAAGGATTCACCACTGCCTGTACCGTATTCCACCACCCTGGCTGCCCTTCTTGCAGTCTCTGCAGTTCTAGGAGGGTTTATATCTCCCTTTGCATCTAAAACCACAGCAACCATTACTCTGCTTCCTCCCACTTCATCCTAAATTCCTCCCAGTGCTGCAAACACTGATTATAAATATGTAAAGGAGTATCAGAAAAGAAATGCACAGTTCTCTCATAAATACTTCATTTTATGGCCACTTTGGCTATAACCTGAGAATCTAGGTTGACTTCATGCCAGTGAATATTCTCTGCCTTTGTGGTCAGAAGAATAAGTTGGAAGAGTGTTGAATCATCCTATTGATCTTCTTGATGCTGCATTAGTATTTGAAGTTGACACATTCAAACAGCTATTGGTTTTACGTCTGCATAGTGCATGAAAATGATTGAATTGACAAGTATTTAGTAAAAAGATGACCTACAAAATTACAGAACTACTATTATAAATTTCTTACTGCAAAGAGACCTGGGGGGAAAAATGTTTATAAAATCAATTGCTCAAACTTGAATGAGTCAGAGTCCTTGGGTTATTTCATCTAAGCTATTTGCTTGTGAAGTTTAAATCTCTTTCTCTTTAAAAAAAAAAGATGTTTAAGTTATTTTTATATTTTATAAAATATTAGCTCATTTCCCATGGGCACGCACACCAGGAGGGGGAAAAAAAATCATAAGCAAGCGACCAGCCAAGCAAATCATCCTTTTATGAAAGCTGGTAAAATGTGCCTAGACCACCTCCTTTCACTTCTCCCCTTCTGATTAGAGGAAAATGACTCCTGTTTGGGAAAGCATCACCATGGAATTGAACCTGGCTGGTGTAACCAGCATCTACCATGTTCCTCCCACCAGAGAATGGGGATGGAAGGGGTTAAAGTGAGGAGTAGACTGTTAAAGGAAAAGAAGGTTCCAGCAGAGTGCGCTGACCTTGTCTTTTCCTCCTCTCTCTCTCTCCTTAGCTCTCAGTTCTTTCCAGATAACCATGTAGCGAAGAAAGAGCAGGGAGAGCCCCAGCCATCAAGGCCACCATGCGGATCTGCCTTAGAGTCACTCTACTTATACACAAGTCATGGCTGTTAACACTGAATCAAGAGGGTGACACATCAAAGCCAAGAGTCTGCTTATCTCAAGAGAAAGAAGAAAATTAAGAAGCATAAACATTAAAAGGAGGAGCAACAACGTGAATGAGTTTCAAAAACATAATATTGGGGAAAGTAAATTAGGTACCAAAAAACACATAAAGTATGCTCCCACTTACATAAAGTTCCAAAACAGACACAAGGAAGTTCTTCACATTGCGGGTGGTGACTGAAGCTGGCCCCACAAGAGGGCCTGCAGGTGGTATAATGTTTCTTGATCAAAGTGCTGGTTGGATGGGCATGTTCCATTTGCAGAAATTACCCAGCTGCACACTTGTGATTGGACACGTTTCTCCATGTATGCTATATTTAAGTGAGAAGTTAAAAGTTAAAAACTTAAGGGTTGGTAGCTAAAAATACAGGCTGAAGTAGGTTGTGTCTGGTTAAAAAAGTGTCCCATCCAAAAGCAAATATTTTAAGAGAAAACTGAAGATCTCTCTTGGGAAGGAAATCCAAGAGTTCTACTCCAGCCCTTAGTTAAGTCATGACATTTTAAAACAACAATTAAAATCATAGTTTTCCCTTTTCTTATATGTGTTCCTGCTATCTCTGTTCTGTAACTGTCGGTATATTTAGGAACTCCTTCCCGCACCCAGGTCAGGTGAGAATTCAAAACTATAAACTTGTAAATCCATCTCCAATGGTTTATTTTACAACATAGGAGAAAGTACATTTAAAAGGACAATCCATCCTGGCTGACAGAAGTTGTTTTCTTCTTGGCTTTTACCATCTATAACTCCTTACAAAGAGAGACAAAATTGCCTCCCAGGACAATAATCACTTAAGCAGTGCTGATTCTGGGGGAAGTTATCTAGGTACACGAGACAGTTAAAGGCTTTGCATGAATCACTTGAGACCAACTTTACTAGTAATTGTTCTATTTTTATTTAATTTATTCTTGACACGTACTAACAGTTATAGCATACTACTTAATCCCAAAACAAAAACAGATTAAAAACCCTGCTTCTTAATTGCTCAATTCCCTGAAAAGAAAGACCAAATAAAAGTAGTTACTATTTGCATTGAAAATTTGTTTCTAGGTGATGATTTAAATTTTTAAAATCTCTTCATTAACCCAACATCCAAAGTGGGCTTTTGGGATATGTGCTAATGTCTTGGCTGACACTCCAAGAGTCCAGACCCACATCATACAATATTCATTTATCCTGCACATCAAAGCCTGCTTCCTTTCAGTGAAAGCTACTTCACACTCTGAACCAAGGAAGAATCTGAACACAATAGGCTAAGATAATAAAATGATAGATTTATTGCCAGCAGGAAGAAGCCGGGCATTCCTGACCCAAGATAAGAGATGTAAAAGATACCTGCTGAGGCCACTTGAGGTTTCTTGTTAATGTTTAAAAAAAGAAAACAGAATTCAAACACTCTTACCTGGATGTTTAAACTTTAGAAACTAGAATGAAGTCCTGCCTTCAAAAAAAAATGTATGCGAAAAGCAATTTTATGAAATTATAGAAAATTTGAAGACCAAAGACTATTGACACTGGAATGGGAACCTCCAAAGGGACTGTGTGTTGCCTTCTTTGGAAATATGAATGCATAATGTAGACTCACGTCTTTAATTTTTTTTTCATCTCTGCTACTGTGCACTCCTTAACACAGTCTGAATGAATAGACATTCTTTTGAACACTCATGATGAGGGATAGGTTCATACAGGGAAGGGGTGGGGAGGGAAGAGAAATACAGAACTGAATAAGAAACATTTAAATTACAAATTTCCTGAGGCCACATCTTTCTTATGTCTGTTGTATATCCTAGCACAATGCTAACTAAGCACATAGTAAAGGTGTAATTTTTCAAAATGAGCAAAAATTTCATAAAAATAAGCATTGAGTAATATTGTATGATGCCACTTATATGAGATATCTAGAGTAGAAAAACTTATAGAGACAGAGGGTAGAATAAAGATTACCAGGAGCTGGGGGGTGAGGGGAACGGGACGTAATTGTTTAACGGGTATAGTGTTTCTGTTTGAGATGTTGAGAAAGTTCTGGAATTGGACGTGGTGATGGCTGCACAAAAATATGGATATACTTACTGCCACTGAATTGCACACTTAAAAATTGTAAATTTTATATGATGTATATTTTAGCACAATAAAAAATTTTAATAAAACTTTTAAAATAAAACTGCTCAGTGAACACTTGGCTACATAGGAACAATGGTCTGTGATCGCAGAAGGCGCTGATCACCTCTTTACAGAAGCAGCTGGGCCTGGGCATCCAGCACGTGGGAGGCCCAGAAAAGGAGAGGCAGTGCTGGTGCTGGGGCTGCGGGCGTGTAGGCCACAGGAGCTACCACTCTCGTCTGAAGGGTGTACACTTCCTAGGGTAGAGTTCTGCTTCAGGTGGAGAAATCTTTCATGTATTTGAAGACAGTAATACAAAAAAATTCTACACAGGAAGTGGGGAGCATCCCAAAGGATCTGGGCTTTGCTCTGAAATATCTTACTTACAATCTGGGTAGCTTGCCCTTCTCAGGTCTCACTGTGTATCTCTGCAAATTAAAGCATTGAGACCAAGTGATAGTTGGCCTCCCAGCTGTACAACCTCATTGTTCTAAGTCATCCCTTCTCTTCTCCTAACAGTTCCAACTTCAGTACAATGAAGGAAATACAGTTTCTTATCTCTTTAGCATCGCCATTCTTTTCTGGACTCTCCCATGTCTTCCTAGTCTATTCAAAAGAACAGTGCTCCAAGGTGAACACACCAGTTTTATAAAGCGATGTTGAGTCCAGAGCATGGAGGAGACACTGCTTGTAACTTCTAATTATAGAGCAAAATCATTGTGGCTTTTTTTTTTTGGCCTTTTTTCTTTTTTTCATTTTTTAAAGTAATAATCCTATACAGCTGAAAATCATTTTCAACCACTGATAAATAACAGTCATTAGGAATCAAGTTATATAATAAAAGTAACTGATTTCCTTTTCCTAGATGGGTTGGGAGATAAAAAAACAGCCTGATTACTCTTCAATAGGAAAGGATGAGAATATGAACAAAGGAACTTTTTATAACCACCTTGCACTATTTAGAAGCAATATGGAACAGGCAGTGGTGTTTACCTAACTCGTAGTTCCTCTCTTCAAATTCATTTACTCCGTTCACTTATTCAAAGCTGCTGCTAAAAAGTTCTTTCTAAAGTTTTTTTTGATATTTAAGAACAGTCTATGTACAATTCACACCATTTCAAATGAATCAAATGTGGCTGAATTATAGACTGTGCATAAAGTGGTAAGGTAAGTTCAATTTTAAAGAAGGTTTTCAGTCAAATGGGTGGGTTTTGTCTGAATGATGCCAAATAATCCATCTGAGCAATTCACTCTTCAATCTATTGATTTGGTAATAAATAAAGTAGATACACCAAAAAGCCTGAAAACACTTGAGGGCTAATGGATGAGGTTACCCTAAAGAATAAAATGGTATGAAAACTAGAAATCAGCTTTCCAAAGAGGGAAAAAGGACTGAAATCAAAACAAACAAGTGAAAATTAAGAACATATCCCCCATAAAATAAAATGCCAGCAATATTCCAACTGACATGTCTTCATTAGATTATTTCTATTTCTGATATTTTTCTTTTCTAAATACACAGTAGACTGAAGCTTAAGTCAGGCTTCAAGTATGTTATTATCAGGAAACCCAGAAAGTTCCAGCACCATAACATATTTTCTTTAGGTGATGATATATCATATTTCAAATATGCATAGAGGGAATCCAATAATGCTCCAAATTCATAAAAATGTAAGAACAGATTTCATTTAAAATTAGAAGACCAAATAATAGGCAAAAATGTACAAAATCTTTATTAAATGACCACACAGTAATCTGATATAACACTTCCTGATACAAGAAAATGGATTGTGAACTGGTTTATAGTATATTCAAAAATTCCCAAAGTAAAACAAAATTTGCACATAAAATCTGCCTACACACATTGCCATTTCCTTTTATGACAATTTCCCCTGTATCTGGACATCCACCTGCCATATACCTATTGTCCTGTGCTGTTCCCTGCATCTTCTCAACCATGTTCCCCTTCCTGGATGGTGACCCTTTCATTATAAAGTCTCTTCAAAACAATACCACCACAAAATTCCCTTTGCTAACAAGCTCTGAACTCAGCTGGCTCTCCTGGAAAATGGTAATAAGGTAAATACACAGTAAGGTGGTTCCAAGGGATGATGGGCCTTTTATGATCTGATTATATACATTATGTAGATGGCTACTTCCCCATGCTAAAAGTGAGCTGTTCCTGATTCTCACTGCCTTCTATGTATGTAGTCACTAGAGCTAGCTATCTAGAAAGAGACAGAAACAAGAGAGAAAAAAAGGGAGGGAGGGAAGGAGAGAGAGACCATACAGATTTATCTTTAGGCCAAGGACAAACATTCTAAAATATTTTAAAATTCCATTATGTGTCAGGGAACTATAATTGAAAGGTGATGGTGGATGAAAGCATTAACAAGTATCCATACTGACTAGAGTTTTGCATAGGGTAGCCCACAACTGATGGTGGTACCCAAGCAACATGCAGAGGTGCCCAAAACTTGTCAAAATAAGCAAAAATAAAGCACAGGTTATACCTGAACAAATTCTTTTCTATTTAAGACAATGACCCCCAACTTAAAGACCACCAGGTCCTACCAGCTTCCGATAAGTAAACCACAGACTTATCTAATACAAGGCCAACTATTCCTCTAATGTAAATAGTTGGTGACGTGACTAATAAAATTCAAAGAAAGTATTGAATTCATAATTAGTTTGTCATTAAGTATTTTCTTAGTTAATATACAATAAATGTATAACTACTCGTATGAGTGAGTCCCTGAAAATTTTGGCATTGCAAAAAGTATCTTCATGTCAACGAAAGGGTTGAGAATAGCCATAGAGTTTTATATGAAACTCTCCAAACAAGGTTAGGTGTAACTGGGTTCCAGTGCCTCAATATGTACATACATAGGCTGATCTCCCTACTTCCTTTCACAGCGATAAGTAACAAAAACACATGCACAGTGCTAAGTGTCACTGATATGCATGAAAAGAATGGATTTTCATCTGGAATAACAAATTTGAAGTAACAAAAGGAAAATAAACAAATATGTACATGTATACTAAAATCCATACAAAAAAATATTGATTTAATTGATCAGATCTCCTCCATAGGAGAGGAAATCTGATAATCTGCACAGAGTACACTGAAATGTTCCCTTAGCATGAAGTGCCTTTAATCTTATCAGCTAAATGAGCCCATAGGGCTGCTTTGCACCCGCTTGCCCAATATCACTCTGTAAAGAGCTCTAAGTTCATGAGCCAAGTGGTCCTTCTTTAAAATCAATAATAACAAATGAAGAGGGAAGAATAGATATGAACTCATCAGCAAATCTAAGGCAGGTTGATTGCTTGGTCCTCCTTGAATTTGGGGATCTTCTTAAATTCACTTTGCTTCTTGAAGAAAAGCTGGGCCAGGATGTGGTCTGCTGTAGCTTGGAGATAATCGTCCATGTCAAGGGTTTGCAACTGACAGTGGAGACCAAAAGAAGATGTGTTAGCACCGAATTACTCAGGTTTCTACAAAGATCTCACAGCCATCAAGGCATTTTCAAGACTGTAGGTACATGGCTGTGTGACATTACGAGCTATGAAATCCTGCGAATGGTCCCTTTGTGTGCTTGACTTCTCTTGCCATGGGGAGCTCACTTTTTCGACTCTGACGATAAGGAAAATCTGACTGATGGCTGGAGATGCTGAAGCATCTGAAGTTTTCTTTAGAAGGGACCTCCATCTCCATTGAGGGGGTAGTTCTCTTTAAAGAGGAAGCAAGACCTCTGTCTACCTGTAAGCAGGGACGAGTGACAAAAGGGCCTCTCAGAGCTCCACACTCAAAGGCACATGATGGAGGCTAATCTGGCTGCCAGGTAAGTGGTCCTCCTGCCACTCAGCCAGAGAGGGTCGTTAATCTCCACCTGTCTGCCCTGGCTGTCCAGTCGGCTGGGTCTGACTCATCTGTCTGTCCTTGTACCCTCAATCACTGTCTTTCTGTCCTTCTCTCTCTGCCCTCACCTCTCTTCCTCAGCCAGCCTCTTTCAGTTTCTGCATGTACGTGTGGGCCTCTCACTGTCTGTTTCTCTCTCTCTCTGTGTCTGTGTATCTCTGAAATTATCTGTCCCTGAATCTCTCTTTTGTCTCTTTGTATGTGTGTGCGTCTCTGGGTCTGTCTGCCTTTCCATGCCCTTCTGTGTACGGGTCTGTGTGTCTTTCCTTCTGTTTCCATCACTCTATAGGTCTCCGTCTCTCTGTGTGTCTCTGTCCCTCTCTGTGTCTGCGTCTGTATGTCTCCTTCTATTTGTGTATTTCTGTGCTGTTTCTCTTTTTCTCTGTCTGTGTTGCTCTCTTCACAGATCTCTGTTTCTGTCTCTCTCTGTACGTCTCTATTTCTGTGTATGTCTCTGTGCATGTTCCTTTGCATCTATCTCCGTGTCACAGGGCATGTCTGTCTCTTTCTGTGTCCCTGTCTCTCATTCTGTGTTTCTCTCTGGGCGTGTGTTCCTGTCCCTCAGCCTCTCTCTCCCCATCCTCTCTCCCTCCTCTTTCCCTTCATACACCTTATGTAAAACATATCCCCATTAGAAACACCCCCATTACCCCTCTGATGGGTTAGTGGGGGACTATCCACCCTCAAGGTGCACATCAGATATTCCTGAGGGTGGGAATAGAGGCAAAAAAAATCCTCCAGTCCAATCATTTTTCCCTTCCCTATTGTGGATCACTCTCTTAAATTGTTTCTTTTCATTAAAAAAAAAAACCTCTTATTATATTCTCTTTCCAAAAGATTTATACTCTTTAATTTGGGGGTTATATTTAATAATTTTCAATTGTTATTTTTATCCTTCTTTCATATTTTTAAATTTTAATTTGTTTCTATTAGCCTTTCATGTCACATTAATCTCTTCTTTTGGTTTTGGGGGAGTTTTTTTGAATTTTAATATCTTTTTTTTGAAGTACAGTCAGTTTACAATGTGTCAATTTCTGGTGTACAGCACAATACTTCAGTCATATAGGAACATATATACAGTCGTTCTCATATTCTTCTTCACTATAGGTTACTACAAGATATTGAATATGGTTCCCTGTTCTATACAGTGTAGACTTGTTGTTTATCTATTTTATATGTATTAGTATCTGCAAATCTCAAACTCCCAATTTATCCCTTCCCACCCTCTTTCCCACTGGTAACCATAAGTTTGTTTTCTACGTCTGTGAGTCTGTTTTTTTATTTATTTTACCTCCCATATTTATTTTAATTCTTAACTTTTTAGATTTGGAATATTTCTACACTTACATAAAATGTTTATTCTATTCATTTTTAAAATTTCCTTTTTTAATCTTAATTTTTTAAATTCTAACTTGCTGTGTTTAACAAGTTTTTTCTTCTTTTCCTTTTTGTATTGGATTTGATCTGATTTGGCTTTATGATTTGTTCCTGTAACAGCTATAGAGAATGGCAGCAGCAGTGAGACCCACACCAAAAGTAGGAGACACTGGAATCCTTCTTCCCTCCAACGAAGTCTGCAGCTAGCTTTCCACTGCATCTCTTCCTCACAGAACTCTCCCCACACCTCATCCTGGGTACCGCCAGGAAGGTTTGGAGACCCAGAGAAGCAGATGCTAGACTTTTCCAGGCTCCCTCAAAGAGGGAAAGTGTCATCATGAGAAATGAGCATCACCAAGCAGGACAGACCGGCCTCTGGGCGTAGGTCCTGTTGGTGATACTGCTGCGTTCATGCCGTGCTCTGCCCCAGAGATCTTGTTAGGCTTTCTTGTAGGAAGAAGCGTGGCCAAGAGAAATGTCTGTCTGCTCCTGGGCTTGCCCCAGGCGCACCCAAACTGTTATAATTCTCACCCAGTCTCAGAAGGAAACCCAGTCCTAAGGACTGCTTAAAAATCTAAATTCTACTATTTATTCTTGCTCTTCAAATACATTATTCCATCTAATCAAGGAGCCCTGGGATGAATTTTTAAAAGCAAGTAACTACTTAGTAAATAATTCCTCATAATTTATGTTTCATAATACAGATCTTCATATACCAGATTTGCTTAAAGAATGATACTCACTCAGTAGCATTGCTCAGTCATACCCAGTGTTACTTCAAGTCTCCTAAAGTTTCTCTTCGCATGCAAAAGACTCTGTTTTTCCTTTCTTTCTCCTCTCTCTCTCTCTCTCCTTCCTCTCTCCTCTCCCTCCCTCTCAATCTCTCTGCCAAGTAAATTCCAGAAGAATAAACTAAGCTCACTCCCTCCCTGAGAGCTGCAAAGCTTCAAAAATCATGCTGTTTCCTTATGCCATAAGGTACACAAGGGCCCAACTCAACACAGGGAGGCCAATCCAATTCTAGGGCTGGATATTAGGAAAACCACCTTCCCATAGATACTAACCATATTCTCTAATATCTGCTTGGTCGGCAACAGAAATGATTTCATGGATCTCTACATACTACTCTTTGGTCCTTTTTCTCAGTTGGTTGAGAATTGGGGAAATTACAAGAGAATGTAATGTATTGGATCCCTTTATAACCAAATGGAAAGATTATTTGATTCTCCTCTTCACACTTCGGTTCAGCCAGTTCATTCATTCATTCAACCATTCATTCAACACACATGTACTGAGAGCCCCCTATGATCCAGACTCATCGCTTAGCAGGGTATTCTGCACATCGCTGGCACTCAGCAATCTCTCTTAAGCTGGCTTATTCTCACCTGGTCTTCAGTGCTGAAGGCAAGAATGAGAAGCAAATCCTCATCGCATGTGCTCTTAATATAATGCTGGGTTCCAGTGGGGAAAAATACCACATCTCCAATGTGAATGTTAAACTCTGTGGTACCCTGAGTATTGATGATGCCAACCTAGGGAGGGGGAAAAAGAACTATGTTGAAGTTAAGCAAATAAAATCAAATACTCATTAAGGATAAGTATTCACAGTGAAGAACAGATAAATAAAAGCACGTGGTTATAAAGGGACTTCTTAGAGAGGACAAATAGTAGAAGAGAGAGGCAATCCTTCACGTAACATGTCCTGTTTCTGAGACATAGTCCGACAAAGATTCCACTATTTAAGTAAGTGTACCTCAAAATGCATTAGTGAGCTGCAGAACATCAAGCAAAAAGAGCATTAATAGCCATGTTCTAATTAAGAGTTGTAAACTATGTTCCCTAGTCAGCCAGAAGATTTAAATTTCAGTGTTTTACTACCCCATGCCCTCCTTTCTGCTTGCTTGGGAAAATTTAGCCTTCTGGGAAAGCAGCATCCTAATGGTCTTCCATTAACAGAGTTAGAGACTAAATGCGCGTACAGACGCACACACATGAGCACACAAGCACACCAAAAATACAATCTGACCCTTGAGATAAAATCTGTGAAAGATTCCAATGCCCTTTTCCAACTTTTTAAAGCTTTCACCTCTTAAAAACATAAAATGAAGCTATTTGCTTAGGATGACTTACTTCGGTGAATATCAGTCTGGTCTGGCTCTTTCTGTCAAGATTGAGACAGGTACAAGCCAGAGATGCCCATTTTATCTGTACATTTCCCCAGGGAGCCTTATGAAAGTCCAGAGGGACTACTGTCAAGTCACCATGGTAACATGCTACTTAGTGTGGCTTTTCTTAAGGTAACCATAGAATTGATCACCCAAACCAGGACCCTCTGAAGAGTCAGAGGAATACTATTAATAATTTCACCAAGATGACAAGTATACATCAGGAGGATCCCGGATAAGTGGGGATGTATGGCCACCCTACTGACGTCCCACACCTTCCCAGCCACCCCCACTCACATTACATTGAGAGGCAAAGAGCCAATGTCATTGTCCTCAAAGGGAAGCACATTAAACACTTGCATTATCTGAGAATGTGAAACTCTGAAAATGTAAGCAGGTATTTAAGCCCCTCCACTGTAAGCGATAAAACCCTTTATCAGTCCTGAAATGTTCTTAGCCTCTTCTCATGCTCAGAGCAAATTTGGGAGCTACTCTGCAGGGCCCGCCTGGTATCCTCTGTGGAAACTGTACCCAGAAAGTCATTAGCACCGAGTCCTATCTAGTATGTTACCAACAGCTGATCCAAAACAAAGAAGTATCTCCTGTTTGTTTCTTTCTGCACTTAAAAGGAAAGTTCAGGGGGAAAAAAATGGTTCACAGAAAAATTACCTGTGCACATCCACTTATTACATATCCCATTTCATTTGCATTAAAATGAAAATGTGGCTGTCGTAATCCATTGTTATAAATTCTGAGGGTACTCAAAGAGAGGGCATTTTGATGCTTGAAAAAGAAAAAGAATGAAATCCAGTTATTTAGCCAACATCCTACTCAGCAACTTAACAACTCATATAATCATAATAGTAACTAATATTTATGAAGCTCTGAGAATGTGTAATTTTTATGTCCTTTACATTTACTATGTCACTTGTTTCTTCTAGCAATCTTTTAAAGTTTCTATTGCCCTTATAAAATGAGAGGAAAATCTAAGTATTTACCTAGGGTCACACAGTGGTAGAACTGGGATCTGAATCAGGGAATTTGATGCCATAGCTGTGCTCTTAGTTATTATGCAATACAGATAGTTGGGCATTTAACACAAATGAAAAGAGACATCTTACAAGCATCTGGTCTCTGTATAAATATAACCATTCATGCCAAGAAGTTAAGATCCCAAATCCACACTGAGGTCTCCATTAGTAGTTTACACTGATCAGATCAATGTGATTTGAGCTAGTGTTTGGCTCTTTTCCTTTTGTCCGAAAGAACACTGAATACAATCTAAATCCCGTATTTCACCCATCTTAATGATCATTAAATCATTTTTCTCAATTACCTGATTCAGGAATTCACTAAAAATTTTTTCATTGTTGCTTAGTTCACTTCTGTTTTTCCAATATTGTGCCAGTTGGATTACTCCTCCTGGAAATTGATATTCTTTTGAACCTGAGTCAGATGAAGTTTAAGAAACAAAATAAGATAGAATACTCAAAATGTTACTACAAAAGGAGAGTCAAATGCAGTCCCAGTAACATACGTTAAGTCTTCTCTAGTCAGATACAGTCTATGTGATAGGAACTGCTAACACAGATCCTATAAGCCCCCAACATATTGACCTGATACGGTCAGATACTATCTCACCTTTCCAATATCTCTCGAAATTTCTAACACATAGTGACCTCTTTCTGTCAAGATAGACTGTTCAACTCAGGGGACCTGGCTAGAAAACTTGAGAGTCATGCCAAATACCAATCTCTACCTCACCCCTCAAGTCAGTCAAATAAGTCCTGTCAGCCCTGCCTCTTTAAATTCTCTGCTTTGCAACAATTTTCTCCCTCTGACAATTATCATAGTGAAGGCCACCATCATCCCCTACCTGAGGGACTGCAAGAGCCCCCTGACTCATCTCCCTGCCTCTCATCTTGCCCCTCCCAATCATTCTCCACAATTCAGCTGATTTGGTCGTCACTTCAAAAAGCAAAACTAACACTAACTCAGAAAGATATCTGCACCCCATGTTTCTTGCAGCATCATTTACAATAGCCAAGATATGGAAACAACTGAAGTGTCCAAGCTCATAGATATAGAGAGCAGAATGGTGGCTGCCAGAAGCAGGGGCTGGGGGTGGTTGAAGTGGGTGAAGGGAGTCAAAAGGTATAAACTTTCAGTTACAAAGTAAATAAGCCAAGGGGATGTAATGTACAGCAAGGTGGCTATAGTTAATAATACAATATTGCACACTTGGAAGTTGCTAAGAGGGTAGACAGTATAAGTTTGAAAGGAAATTTGTAACTGTGTATGGTGATGGATGTTAACTAGGCTTATTTTGGTGATCATTTCACAATATACACAAATATCAAATCATTGTTATAACCCTGAAACTAATATAATGTTGTATGTCAATTATACCTTAATAAAATAAATTAATGAAATGATATAAATAAATAAATAACTTCATTATGTCACTCTCCTATATAAACCCCTTAGTTGCTCCTCTTTTCCATCTGGATAAAGTATAAACTTATTAGCATGGCTGCATAATTGGACCCTCCTCTCTCATCCACTTCTCCTACAGCACCTCCAGCTCCAACATACCCCTCACACTCTGAAATCTTTCACATTCTCTTTTGCTTCCAGGCCTTTTTTGACATTTCCTTCTCTGTTGAGAAATACGGGGGTTTTTTCAAATTTCCCTTGACTGTGACGCACCATAAAAAAACAGGTTTCATCTCAATCCAATACACTTATATAATCACATTTATAAATACTTTACTAAAAACGCTTCACAAATTAACATACTATACCTTTCAGGTCATAAAAGTATCTCCACACTTGGCTATCCGCAGACTGTACGTAAGTAGCATTGACAACCAGTTCTGCCAAGTTGGGAGGAAGGTTGACCCCCTGGTCCTCTTTTTGCTTACGGAATGTTCGAATGAAATTAATTCCACCTTCAGGCTGAAATACATAAGAGACCATATATCTGTGAAATGTTCTGCAAATTGTAACAATACAAGGGTGAGTAGCTGAGGACAGGGTACCATTGGTACCAGAGTGGTTTTCAGTGGTCCAGTCAGAAGAGCTGACCTCAGTGAGCCTAAGACTTGTGATATTTATGAAAATTTTCTGAATTTTCAATATATTGGTGTTGGAGTTTTGTGGTCAATATAAACTCCTGCAAAAATATGCACTGTTTCCCACACTTATCAATACCCTTACTTATGACTCATTTCTGTTACTTCTCCTTATAACATTAGAGCAGGATTGCTGCAAAGTAAATCTCAGTTTCTAAATTTACCAGAACCCCTTCCCATTGTATGGGCCGTCACCAATTCTGATCACCATTTGCATCGTTAGCATCCACATCAGACCCTCTCTATACCCAGCATGATGAGCAGTCCCTCCAGGGACAGTATAACTACATAAAGAGATGAAAAATACCTATTTCTCAGGACAAGTGTGGGATCCTCTGCATTAGATTAAGAAAACGCAATTACATTTTGTGTAGCAAAATTTTCCTTGGTGAGCTTATGGCTTTTCATTATAGTAATTTTCATTAATTATATCATAACTGCTGAACCAATTCATTATAGTTTCCTACAGAAGTCCTTCATAAAGGAAAACAAAGAGCAATTCAATTTCAACGAGTTTTATGTCTTTAGTAGAAACACGAGGTATGTTCTTGAGCTCATTACCCAGTTGTTACCTTGTTGACTGCCACCCTAGAACTCGAATATCCATGCCCTCTTTGTACCTATGTAATGCATACCCTCATGGTGGGATCTGTTCTTAGCAGTGGTACAGACCTTAAGTGACCTGGAAGCAATGTCCTCAGGTGTGGAAAAAAATACATCATCAACATCCAGGGTCTGAAGTTCATCGTGTGTGGAAAAGAAGAGCAAGAAAAAGCAGTCTTCATTCCCCACATTCTTTATCCAATGTACTGTGTTTTTAGGGAAGAAGATCACTTGGCCGGCCGTAACATTGTACGTGGTAACTACACCACCATCATCAACCACCCCAATCCATGCTGTCCCCTGAAACATGAACAGAAGGGCACAACCAACATTACTTTAGAGCAATGTTCCTCAACCTCTTTTCCTTACCTCCCTTCTAAGGTACCAAATTAGACTTTTTTTTCTAGTCACTACCCTATGAAATATTAACAGTACAGATGTACTGTAGACCTGTATACTGTATACACATATTGCTTATGTACTGTATGTACATCTATAATTTACACACAAAACTCTAAGAACCACTTCCTGTTCCCTTTGGGGCGATACCACCCTCACTGAGCATTTAGAGTTCTAAGTTCATGCTAGTTTGAAAAGACTGCAGGCACATGCGTGTGTTCATAGGGGCTCACATAGATAGGCATGTGTGCACACGTGCGTGTTTGTGTGTGTATGCATACAGGTGAATTGTATTTTCCAGGTGAGAAAAAGTCCGCATACACTTTTAACAGTGATAACAATGCTAATAACATAGTGCTTTTACTGTGTGTCCAGGTTTTCTTCTAAGAAAGGTTTAATCTCATATAGATAAGATTCTCTCTTCCTGTCATACATTCTAACTTTGAATGAATTGTCCAAGTACAAAAAAAGGAGTTTTATTACCAACAGCAGAAATATGTCACCAAAACAACTGGCTGATCTAATCACAAGGTCACCAGGATAAGACCAGACCCTGAAAGTTCTATGAGAGCTCAGTCACTGCCGCTTCCCCCGTGTCTGAAATACAGACGCTAACCCATAAATACGTTTTAGAATTAATGAATTATTTGAAATTCAAGTAAGTACACTCATTTCACTCCCAGCTCTCTTTCACTTGACTTCCAGAGAATTCTGAAAGGTCTAAATCACAAAAGGGCATCCAACTGGCCTGAGCTCAGGGACATCAAGCTGAACATTAGTGAACTAGTTTGTTATTCCAGTCACTGCTATTTCCCTTAGAGGGAAACTATAGTCTCTTTGATCATTAGATCACAGCTACCAGTTTTAGCTTTGGCTCAAAGGATGGAACAGTGATCTTGGTTTAACAATGTATGAAAAATGATTTCATACTGAAGAAAGAAGTTCAAAGTGTTGCCAAGAATAATTAAAACAAACAGGTTAACGCTTCAAGGCACTGCTAACTAACCTAATTGAGTACACAGCTAAAGCCTGGATGCTGTCTGTCACTTGGTTAAGGAGATTTTGCAACAACTAAAATAACAGCCTAAGGACACACAGCATCAATGCTTAAGTGCAGAATGTGGGCAGACTGGTTATACCTGAGCAAGATAGCCGTGCTCATTAGCATTGAAGTGCCAGTGAGGGGCCCGGAGGCCATTGCTTTTTATTCTCAGGGTCCCCAGAGTCATCTGTGACCTCTGTCTGTTCAAGCTGCTGCCAAAGGCCTCTTCTTCAATGCTGACATAGTCTTTGACGTTGTTCCTGTACCGGGCCCACTGGATTGCACCACCAGGGAACTCAAACACCTGCAAAATCATAAGCAAACCATCAGCACTGGAGGCCACCTCCTGAGGAACATGAGGCCACCATGGCCTACAGAGTAAGAGGGAGGCACGAGAGAAACGGCAACAGTGGTGGGGTGAATACTGGAGTCTCAAAAAGGAGGAGGAACTTGGTCTGCAAGACTCACAGTAGGACATGCAGTGCTGTCAGCCCATTAGACATAAAAATGAACACCTATCCTGGCAAGAGAATAGAAGGCTTTCCACTTGTCCATCTGCACATCTCCTCTCCAGCGAAACATAGAACTATCTACTAAAGGAATACTCTTCCTGGAGCCAACATCAACCCAATGTTCCCCCTTCTCAATGCCTCACCTCCCTTCATCCTGATGGCCCACAGCTGCTTCCTTCCAGTAAAGAGAGAATCAGGCTTAGTAAACAAGCAATAGAAACTTTGTTTTGAAATCACCATTTAGAATAGAGGATTCTTTTTCCCAATATGAGCAATCCATACCTTGGACTTAGGTAAATGATTAAGAAACTGGAATTTTGGATCAACCGCCTTTTGCACCACAGGAATCGTTGCTGTCTGCAGGGCTTCCAATCCTAAATGAACTTCTGAACGGGGCTGAGAGTGGTTAACATAAACCAAGGAGAGAATCAGTACTCCTACTGCTGTGGTAATGGTGCAGGCCAAGAGACACACCAGGAAAATTCTCATCAGTGACCACTGTCTCTTCATTTCCTAGGAGAAATTATGAAGCCATTATTCTCTACTCATGATGCATTAGAAACATTGCCTCCTTTCTCAATTTGATTTATTTTCTCTTTTTATTTAAAAAAATGCATTTGTGGGATAAATATACTAAGTAAAATAAGACATGTGTAAATAAATATACACACACATGCACTCACTGTATGGTCAGGCTGCATAAGATGGCTGCTCTCACGCTCTCTGTACATCCCCTGCCCCACCTGCCTCACCCTTACCTTATGCACATGATCACCTCCCCTTCCTAAGCAGAAAGTCTAATCAGTAACTATCTGCATGACTGGCCCAACCCCTGGCTAAGGATTGTTCCAGCCATCAGACCAGAACAGCTCCAATATGTTCAGTTATCAACAGACAAGAGTGGCCCCAGCAACGGTTGCTAAACCAAAGAGCTGTGGGGGCGCGCGTTTCAACAGTTCCCTCTCCCTGCTCCCAACTGCGGCAACCAAGGAGCCTTTCTAATGTCCTGCCCCCTATAACTGATAGCCTCCTCCTCCCTGGTTAGGGAAGACTGCCATCGTGTCCTGCCTGCCCTCAGCCGTACGCGGTGGGGTGGCACCCCAGAACTATGCCTCTGACTTCTAAGATTCCCTGTCCCTTAAATCATTGACACCTCTGTCCCTGACTCTGGGTTCTTTCTTCCATCTAGTGGCTGAGCAACCGCAAGGACTGCAGGACTGTAGGGCACAGCCCAATACTCACACACACCCCATATGCCTACAGCTGACATCAAAATAAACAAGGATAAAAATAAACAAACATTTTTGGTTCCAGAATGTACAAATGCATTTCATGTACAGGTACATGCATGGGAATCAGAACATCAGTAATCAACGGGCCTGACAGGTCTCTCTCTATCCCTCCCCTTTCATTGAAATAGCTTCATTAAATTCCCTTCCTTCCCTATACTACCTATGTAAGCTACTAACCCATCTACCAAGTCACAACATTTCCACATATTTCTGTTACTATTTCCTGGTTTCACATCACAGATACACACTAAAAACAACAGTATTATTTCTCTGAGTTACAATCCACATTACTGCAAGCTGCCAAGAAAATACACACCCTAACCTTTGGAACAACCTGCCCTCATTTCTCTGACCACTACAGTGATACTCATAAGCAATGACGTCAAGGACTCCTTTTCCACTGCCCTCTGAGTCCCTGGCCTTTCTCTCTGAGTAAGTTTGTCTTTGATCACTAATAAATCCAACACAGACACTCCCACTTTAACAGTCTTGAATGTTTAAAAGAACACAAATAACAAGTGTTGCAAGGATGTGGAGAAAAGGGAACCCTTGCACACTGTTGGTGGGAATGTAAATTGGTGCAGCCACTGTAGAAAACAGGATGGAGGTTTCTCAAAAAAGTAAAAATAGAACTACCATATGATCCAGCAATTCCACTCCTGGGTACACATCCAAAAAAAAAATCCCCACTAATTTGAAAAGATAGATGCCCCTCAATGTTCATAGCAGTGTTATTTACAACTGCCAAGAAATGGAAGCAAACTACATGTCCATTAACAGACAAAAGGATAAAAAAAAAAGATGTGGGGGGGGTGTATACACACACACACAAACACACAAAGGACTTGGAGGGCACTATGCTAAGTGAAATAAGTCATACAGAGAAAGACAAATACTGTCTGATGTCACTTACACGTGGAATCTGAAACATACAACAAACTAATAAATAAAATTTTAAAAGACTCACAAATTTAGGGAACAAACTAGTAGTTGCCAGTGAGTTGGGGGCAATGTATGGGTTGGGGAGTGGGAGGTACAAACTACTGGGTGTAAGACAGGCCACAAGGATATATCGTACACCATATGGGGAATACAGCCAATGTTTTGTAATAACTGTAAATGGAGTATAACCTTTAAAAATTGTATGAAAAATTAAAAATTAGAATAATTCTTAAATGGTATATTTTGAATGGCATAATCACTCATCAACATGTTTAGTTTAACATTGCATGAGGGTATTATATTGAAAAATAAATAACGCATTAATGCCCTGAGCCACAATTCATAGACAATTGGGCCATTAAACAGCTAAAGGAGTGAAGGGTTTATGAGAGAGAAGGCAAGTGGGGAAACACTCAGAGCAGGAGATTCTGCTCTGACGAGGGTCACCTGAAGAGAGCTGGTCCAGAGAGCAGCTCTTTCCTGAGCTCTGCATCCATGTTTCTGGGGGAACTGATCTCAAGATGAGAACCCCCATTTACATTCTTACCATTCGGGAGGTGGCATTCATCTTCCCTGCAGACACAGCATTCTGCTTTGCATCTTCATGCATTTCAAATGCTAAGTTGTCCATTGGCAAAGAGGGGCAAGCAATTCACTGAAAGTGAAAAAGTGGGGAGGGATGTAGCTTTAGCAGAAGGAGAGATCCCTGAGAGAAGAATGACACTTCTCAAACAAGGGAGTACTTATATAGAGCTGCAAGTTAAGGAAAGGAAATAAGGAAGCTGTTTCTTAAGCAATAATCTTGATTTTAAAAAAAAAAACACCCTAGAAAGAACTGCCAAATTAGAGGCCAATAAAACATTCATTTTGGTCTCCAGCTCCTTGCTCACTGATGACACATACACAGATAATAACAACAATACCTAATATTTATTTCCTTCCCTAAGTACAAGGTACTATACTAAGTGCTTTACATACATTGTGTGATTTAATTCCTACAGCAATCCTGTCAGGTACTGGGACAATTACTCTCATTTTGTAGCTTAAGAAACTGAGCCATGAAGCGGCGTGATACCTGCCCCGAATCACACAACTAGTTTTAGTGTTGGAGCAAAGCACTTTATCAAAAGATTCTTCCATAACGTTGGTTCTCTGCAGTTTGACAGTGGGTGCATAGTCTAGCACGATCTTTTGTCACCCAAATCAGTCCTCATTTTTCTGTGTGGTTTACTGGATAATTTTGTTACCTGAAAGTTAAATCTTCATTTAGAATTCATTTTGCATCATCTTTCCTGGGGATGGGTTGCGACCTGAGTCATCTAAAACCTACCACTATCATCCACAAAGCAGCCATCCACCCTTCTTTCCTTTCTATCTTCCATCCTTTATTTCTTCAGCAAACATGGCTGAATGCCTACACTCTTCCAAGCTGTATACCACTCTGCACATTAAGAAATCTTTTATTAGCTTATAATCCTGTAGGAAAAACAGAAAAGAAAACAGTTCCCCCCAACCCCTAAATGTGCTGTGTTATGATAGAAGCATGTCCAAGGTCTTGTGAGGACAGAGAAGAGAGTAATTGTGTCTGAGATGGGAAGAAAAGGCAAGACCACTCTGAAACTGTAATTCTGAGCTCAGCCTTTGTGTCCCAACACGGCTTCACTCCGTAGGCACACTTACTTGCATTCTACTTCACATTTCTGGCTTGTCTACAAGTAGTTTAGTAACAGACCATGTAGCAAAAACACAGACCCTATCTGGGTCAGGCAGCTCAGGCTCTGACAAGCCTGCACCTTAATCTATGCTCCAGTGATGGGGAGCTGACTTTGTGGCTTTCCTACCATTATCTCATCACGTCTAAGACGCACCAGTTACTCACATCAATTTAGCCTTTTCCCGCAAAGACCTAGAATGCAAATGTATGGCATTGACTTCTGAGGTCATAAAATATTGAAAGTAATTGTCTTCCTGTGGGGCCGACAAGGTCATTTCCTCATCTTGTTATCAGAGAACCATAAAACATATTTTTCATGTTAAATTTTCCTCCTGTATTTGTTAGCTGGAATGAATTCTACATTTTAACATCTATAAAAATGGGGTGTGTTTTACAACAAGTGGTCCCTAAGATGCAATGACAATATAATATGCCACTTCCCTTTGACCTTATCAGCAAATGATACTCTATGAATCTTCAAAGCAAGTTTTACAGAATTTTGTGTTTTGTTGCTCTTCTTTCTTGGAAGTATGAAGTCACATCCCTCTGTCCCCTGCCTTACTTGGGAGCTACTTTCAACAGTTATTTAAATGACAAGACAAGCAAATCATCCACTACACGACACAAAGACTCACTTTAGCACTCAAAGAATGCTGCAGCTGGACGAGGTCCTTCTGACCCTTGCATGTAAGAGAACAGAGGCCCAGAGAGGCTAAGTATTTTTCTCAAAGTAACTCAGTGAGTCACTGGCAGAGCCAAAACCAATGTCCTGTTCTCTCACTTTCAGCCAGAGCTTTTTCTACAACTTCTATTTATTGTACAAAAACCTCATGCCTTTGTTAATAGTTCAAGGTGAAGTGAAGCAGGACAGCTGAAGGCAAGAATATTATCAAAATCATTTAAAAATATGTGAATATAATTCCATGATATAACCCGGAGATCACCCGCCCCCCCCGCCGCCTGCCCCCATGGGTGGTATGCCAGCCATTCACATAGCCCTCTGAAGGGAGTAGTTTCCATCAGACCAGAAATATTTGGGAAGCTGGGAAGAAAATAAGCAGAACTGTAAACTGAACCAGATTCTACAAATAGCAGCCAAATCACGAAGCAGGTGCCAGACTTACAGAGAGAGAAGGACATTGGTGACCCCGTTTAGATCTCTTTGCAACACAACTAATCACACATTTGATAATCACTTTTAAACAAGACTGAGGGTGGGCAGGGATAAATTGGAGCTTGGGATTTGTAGGTACTAAGTACGTGTAAAAGAGATAAACAGCAAAGCCCTACAGTAGAGCACAGGGAACTCTATTCAATACCTCGTGATAGCCTATAAATGAAAAGGAATATGGAAAGGAAAGTATATGTATGTATGTATAACTGAATCACTATGCTGTACACCAGAAATTAACACAGCATTGTAAATCGATTCAATTAAAAAAAAAAAAAAACAAGAACCATATATTTACACCTTGTGCCCAAAGACAAACAAGGGTTCATGCCTCAGAACTGGAAAGAATGCCTAACAAATTCATGCCCAATACTTTCATTTTCATCTCAAAATGTTTAAGCTCCAATCATAAATATAAACACCTGAAAATATTTCCTGAGGTTCAGTTTTCCTGTCAAATGTACTTGCTCAATTCAAACATAATTAGGAGACATTTGTATTCGTCAGGGGCCATGTTATACCCAAAATATTTAACCACCCTTAGGGCACAGGCACCAAGCAGTCAGAACAGAAGAAGTTACTTGGTGTGGCCACACCAGTATATACGAGATGAATATTGGTCCTGCCAATGGCTATAACCAGGGCACAAGTTGATAGTATAGTGGTTAAGACTGAAAATTTTGGAGCCAGACCACCAAGATTTGAATCCTAATTCTGCCACTTATTAACTGTGTGACCCGTGACAAATTATTTAATCTCCCTGTGCCTCGAATTCTTCATTTATACAATGGGCCTAATAATGTTCCCCTCATACAGGTATGAGATGATTGAATTAGATAATATAAGTAAAGCACCTAGCAGCACCTGCACATAGTAAAATGCCCAATTAATGCTAGCCTTTTCCTTTCTTAATAAGCACAAGTAGACGTGCTATTTTAATATTACCCATATTTTAATATGGTAGAAGAACCTATGAATTCATAAACCACCTATTACCCCTCCTAGGAATTCACAGTACTACATCCTCACCTATTACCTTGAATGCTGTATGGAATTGTCCTTACTTTAGAAATTAGAAAATCAGAATAAAAAGACCTGCTTCTATTAAGATAGTAGAATTATAACTAAGACATTGCCATGACCGTGAACTCCGATCTGGACCATATCTAAGTACTACAGAGCTGTGGCAGTGTATTGCTTATCTTTTAACCCTTTCATCTTCTTCTAACTCACCCTCTCACCATTTAACATCATTTAAACCATGGTCACTTTAGTCTCCGAAGTGGGCAGTGCTAGGGGGATATCTTACCTATGTAAGATATTCATTAGATATCCACCAAAAAACTCTACTTTTTAATGAAGGAAACAGAAAATCATTAGATTACCACAGCTGCAGGCAAGACGCTTTGGTGAGCACTGAAATTACTGGTTGAAAGCTGGAAACAGAATATATGCATATTCTTAAAGTATCTCTCCCAAATATTTGATAATTTCAAAGGGAGAAACTGTGATTTTATAGTGGAGAATCCTGGCAAACGCCACTCTGGCCAAGTGATCAAGGTTACTATCACCCATAATACATACTGGCAGCACGTACCCTGCCGTGAACTGATGCACAAAAACGGGCAGACCGCCTCCTGTCTATGATTCCTTCTAAATAACGTATATCCCCAATCTAATCGTGAGAAAAAAAAATCAAACAAACCCAAACTGAGTGACGTTTTACAAAATTACTGACAGTAATTACTGACTCTTCGAAATTGACAAGGACGCAAAAAGCAAAGACAAGAACTGTCACAGATGAGGAGATGAGGAAACTCAACCACTAAATGGACTGGATCCTGGAACAGAAACCAGTGAAATCTCAATAAGGTCAGTGGTTTAGTTAACAGTATTATGCCAGATTTGGAAAATTGTACTTTGGTTATGTTATATGTTAATATAAGAACCTGGGAGAAAAGTATTCAAGGAATGTCTTTGCAACTCTAAGTTCTAAAATGTAAAATTCTCTCACTATAAAAAGCAAAATGAAAGAAAAAGAAAGAAAAGGAAAGGGAAAAGAAATGAAACGAAATGAAACTGGGAAGGATGAATGGATGAAGGGGAGAAAAAGAAAAAGACAATTTTTTAAAATATCCTTCACCTCTCTTTCTTAGGCACATGACTAATTTATATTTCCCAGCATCTGAAACAGTTAACGAGTGTCCGTGTGTCTGAGTTTTAGTCAATGATATATGGGCAGAAATGCTGTGTGCCATTTCCAAGCTAAGACGTTTTAAAAAGAGGGTAAGCCTCTGTCACTCCTGCTCCTCCTTTCACCAGCCAGTTGCAGTGATGCCCTGGGGGGAATGAGAGAAACTCTAAGAGGGAAGGAGCCAAATCCCTGATTTACTATGAAGAGGAAACGCACTTGCCAACCAAGAACACTCATCTCAAGCTCTTGCTTGGGCAGCCTATTTTTTTCACCACAAATGAAAACAAACAAATGTATACCCTCTTTAGCCCTTACTTCCACTAAAAGTATACTGCCAGGTTTATTCTTTGAATGCTTATCTGCATCACAAGGACTAGGAGCATATTAATAAATCTGACAAGTGCTAAGAGCAGCTGATTACAGTATCTATCAAAGGGATAAACTGAATACATACTAAGATATAACTTTTCATTAAATGACTTGAGTTTATTTTCCTGGAACACATCCAATCACACACACACACAAATATTTTCTTAGAAAAACTGAGCCAACTAGATTCTTCCTTTATGCCATGCTGCTAGGGGAAATAACAGTGCTTTTATGTTCAATAAGAATATTTCCCCAGCCTTCCCCATCTCTAAGTTATCTGCCTTCTATAATGATTCAGGTGATAAGATGATAAGACAATGTTGGGCAATTCTTTCTGATTACTTCCTTTAAAATGTTTACCTGTAACAAGATTGATCAATGGTCTTATTATGCAAATGTCTCTTATCTGTTGCTCAATTGTCAGACGACCAGACACTGGAGACAGATACCAAAATCATAGAAGATATAGACCCTTGTCTCAAAGACTCACAATGATTCATAGCAGCTAACAAATGCACACAGAAAATTAAACAAGAAAAAACACTATGTTTTATATGGTTCCCTAATAAAAAGATGAGGAAATCACCTTACTGGCCCCACAGGTAAAACAAATTATTTTAGGTATTTTGTCACCTCAAAATCAATTCCATACCTTTCAATTTCAGATATTTGTGGGAAAAGGCTCAAGACATGTTCCCATGGCTCCCAAAGCCCACCGTCACCCATTCCAGAATGTTCTCAGGAAGAACTCTAACATGACAGGTGTTATGTGAGTAGAGCTTCTAAAATAAGTGTCAGAGAAGGGAAGAGGAGCTGGGAAAGGGCTCTGAACTTGCGAAGAAAATGAAAATATTCTATTCATGCAGCTCTACATAACAGTCTGACCTTGGGCTAGCTCCTTGACCTTGCTAGGTTGGCTTTCCTCATGTGTATAAGATTAAGGCTAGATTAAACGATGCTTAAGACTGTCTAGCTCTACCCACTTGAATTGGAGATATAATTATTTTGAGAAATAACATTAAACTGCTAGATTCCCAACACTCCCATTTTTTTCAAGATCCC